>NC_134271.1:98542696-99142696 GCF_031893055.1 Leptodactylus fuscus
TACAGATGGGGGAGGGTAGAATCTCTGAGGTGTGGGACAGCCTTAAGGCAATTTCAGGACACAAGGAAAAGACAAGGCACCGAACAGTAGGGGACAGGAAGTGGCTTAACGAGCTTAATCTATTCTTCAATAGATTCGACTCCAAGCAAATGCTCCCCCCACCAGCATGTCAGCTAACCGCCCTCCCCTCACACACCAAGACCCAACCCCCACCGACCTGCGGTCAACTGCAATCTGACTATCTGATCCTGCAGGAGTCTCAGGTGTGTAAGGAAATGAAGAATATTAGAGCGAACAAAGCGGGGGGACCTGATGGTATAAGCGCAAGAGTTCTTAAAATGTACAGTGACCAGCTGTGTGGTATTATAACGCACATGTACAATATGAGCCTGAAGCTGGGGGTGGTACCTCAACTGTGGAAAACATCTTGCGTGGTACCAGTCCCAAAGAAACCCAACCCGATGGGCTACAATGACTACCGACCTGTAGCACTGACATCACACCTAATGAAGGTCCTAGAGAGACTGGTCCTGACACACCTACGCCCCCTAGTGAGCTCCGCTCTGGACCCCCTCCAGTTTGCCTACCGGCCAGGCATTAGGGTAGATGACGCCATCATCCACCTTCTTCACAGAGCTCTCTCTCACCTGGAGAAACCCGGGAACACTGTGAGAATAATGTTCTTTGATTTCTCCAGTGCGTTCAACACCATTCAGCCAGGGCTACTGAGGGAGAAGCTGAACCTTGGTGGTGCGGACCATCACCTGTCCAACTGGATCCTAGA
The DNA here is from genome assembly GCF_031893055.1 of Leptodactylus fuscus. NCBI lineage: Eukaryota > Metazoa > Chordata > Amphibia > Anura > Leptodactylidae > Leptodactylus > Leptodactylus fuscus. Next base: position 98,543,481 of record NC_134271.1, read on the forward strand.
CTACCTGACAAACCGCCCTCAGTATGTGAGAGCCCAGGACTGTGTGTCTGACACTGTGATCTGTAGTACGGGGGCACCTCAAGGTACAGTTCTTGCCCCATTCCTCTTCACACTGTACACTGCTGACTTCAGGCACAACTCATCCAGCTGTTACTTACAGAAGTACTCCGATGACTCTGCTATAGTCGGCCTTATCACTGATGGCGATGATAGGGAATACAGAGACTTAAACCGGGATTTTGTTGAATGGTGCCAGCAGAACCAGCTCAGGATTAATGCTGGGAAGACCAAGGAGATGGTGGTGGACTTTAGTAAACGGAGAGGTGCTCCGACCCCGGTGGAGATCCAAGGAACATGTATTGAGATAGTCAGGACCTATAAGTACCTGGGCGTGCTCCTCAATAATAAACTAGACTGGGCTGATCACCTGGAGGCGCTGCACAGAAAGGGCCACAGCAGACTCTACCTGCTCAGGAGGCTGAGGGCCTTCGGAGTCCAGGGGACACTTCTTAGGGCCTTCTTCAACTCTGTGGTTGCCTCAGCCATCTTTTTCGGTGTGGCCTGCTGGGGAAGCAGTATATCAACCAGGGACAGAAATAGACTTGACAGGCTGATCAGGAGGGCCAGCTCTGTCCTGGGGAGCCCCTTGGACCCAGTACAGGTGGTGGGTGACAGAAGGATACTGTCTGTGGTGACCTCCATGCGGGGGAACAAATCCCACCCCATGTATGGGACCCTGATGGGACTTGGCAGCACTGTAAGCGACCGTCTGCTTCACCCCAAGTGTGAGAAGGAGCGCTATCGCAGGTCCTTCATTCCAACCGCGACCAGGCTGTATAATCTACATCAGACCAAACGAAGAGCTCTCCGCACAGAGAACTAATGATTATGAGGATGATCATGAGGTCTTCCTCTTTCTCTTCTGTTTTTTTTTCCTTAGCTGCCATGGACTCCTAGTATATCTTCTCTTCTCAGCTTATCTGTGTCTACGTCTGTAACATATTACTGTGTATTATCCTGTATCTGTATTACTATGCTGCTGTAACACGCTGAAATTTCCCCAAGGTGGGACTATTAAAGGATTATCTTATCTTATCTCTTATCTATCTATCTATCTATCTATCTATCTATCTATCTATCTATCTATCTATCCATCCATCCATCCATCTCCTATCTATCTATCCAATTATGTTTAAAATTACATTATACTGTATAAAGAAACATAAAAAACATAAGAAACATATTCCATACTGCCTTATGCCTAGTACAGAGCCTTAGGGGGAGGACCATGACAGACAGGACCTAGGGTGGATAAGCATGTTACATCAGTTCAAAACGTTGCAAGAAAAACTGGGCATATATATATAAAAATTGTTTCTGGATCATACCACCCCTTTTATCAAGTCCAATCAGCAAAAGTTGTGACACTCTCAGAACCTACTTCACTCCTTCGAGTTGGCGGTTTCACGTGTGCTGTATCCAAGCGTCAAAGGGATGGTATGCTTCAGAAACGCTTTGTCCAAATAAAGAATGTATTGTATAACTATTTTTTTTCTTGCAACCCATTGTCTTCGACCGAATATGACTGATTCCTTTGGCTCCTGGGTAATGCAGCAGCTAATACTGTACAATCTCACCTTTTCATGATTTTAATAAATCTGTGCCTATACTGCATAATTCTACCAGATGAGTAGTTCTCTTTTTCCGACGTATACTGCCCATTGTGCAGAACCAACTACCCCATGCTGTGCTGCAAGTCTTTCCCTTTGTTGTCTTATGGCAATTAAAATGATACCAAAGAGAATCAGTGTGTTATGCTCTTTTGGGCCCCACAGTAGAAATAAGGCTGGGTTCTCTAGAAGTCTATGGAGAGTGGAGAGGAAGCGTGAGAAGAATGTGTACGAAATAAGAAACCCACGATAAGACTAATGCTGCTGCTGAATAGAAGTCTTTCAATAAAAACAAAGTACTTGTCTTTACTTGTCTATATATGTCCTACATGATCCTAGGGCTGTATCTCAGTAAGATAAGGCGTTATTGTGTAGGTTCCTCTTACACTCACTGCTTGCAGTGTTTGGCAGCTAGTCTCTACTCACCAGTTTACATAGGACTGTTAAATAATGGAAAATATAAGTCATATAATGACCAAAAATGGTGGTAGTCCTCATATACTTACATGCAAGCTTAATTAATATTGCTAAATATATATATATATATATATATATATATATATATATATATATATACACTCACCGGCCACTTTATTAGGTACACCATGCTAGTAACGGGTTGGACCCCCTTTTGCCTTCAGAACTGCCTCAATTCTTCGTGGCATAGATTCAACAAGGTGCTGGAAGCATTCCTCAGAGATTTTGGTCCATATTGACATGATGGCATCACACAGTTGCCGCAGATTTGTCGGCTGCACATCCATGATGCGAATCTCCCGTTCCACCACATCCCAAAGATGCTCTATTGGATTGAGATCTGGTGACTGTGGAGGCCATTGGAGTACAGTGAACTCATTGTCATGTTCAAGAAACCAGTCTGAGATGATTCCAGCTTTATGACATGGCATTGCATTATCCTGCTGAAAGTAGCCATCAGATGTTGGGTACATTGTGGTCATAAAGGGATGGACATGGTCAGCAACAATACTCAGGTAGGCTTTGGCGTTGCAATGATGCTCAATTGGTACCAAGGGGCCCAAAGAGTGCCAAGAAAATATTCCCCACACCATGACACCACCACCACCAGCCTGAACCGTTGATACAAGGCAGGATGGATCCATGCTTTCATGTTGTTGACGCCAAATTCTGACCCTACCATCCGAATGTCGCAGCAGAAATCGAGACTCATCAGACCAGGCAACATTTTTCCAATCTTCAATTGTCCAATTTCGATGAGCTTGTGCAAATTGTAGCCTCAGTTTCCTGTTCTTAGCTGAAAGGAGTGGCACCCGATGTGGTCTTCTGATGCTGTAGCCCATCTGCCTCAAAGTTCGACGTACTGTGCGTTCAGAGATGCTCTTCTGGCTACCTTGGTTGTAACGGGTGGCTATTTGAGTCACTGTTGCCTTTCTATCAGCTCGAACCAGTCTGGCCATTCTCCTCTGACCTCTGGCATCAACAACGCATTTCCGCCCACAGAACTGCCGCTCACTGGATGTTTTTTCTTTTTCGGACCATTCTCTGTAAACCCTAGAGATGGTTGTGCGTGAAAATCCCAGTAGATCAGCAGTTTCTGAAATACTCAGACCAGCCCTTCTTGCACCAACAACCATGCCACGTTCAAAGGCACTCAAATCACCTTTCTTCCCCATACTGATGCTCGGTTTGAACTACAGGAGATTGTCTTGACCATGTCTACATGCCTAAATGCACTGAGTTGCCGCCATGTGATTGGCTGATTAGAAATTAAGTGTTAACGAGCAGTTGGACAGGTGTACCTAATAAAGTGGCCGGTGAGTGTATATATATATATATATATATATATATATATATATATATATATATATATATGACCACATAAACAGAGACAGCAGTTCATACCTTCTAAAATGGCTCACTCTGGTTATAACCTACAAAAGGTTATTAGAGGCTACTTTTGGGTAGTTTACTGGATATGCCTCTATGATGTACCAGAAGACATTTTACCCTGTTGAAAGACATTGAAGAAGCAGGATGAGCATTATAATGAACTGCCTACCATCTAGACCGTTCTGACCTAGCTATTAGGAAATGTTGATGACAATGGTTACTTGAGGGTAGACACACACAGAAAACATGCTCTGGAAGGCCCAGATGAACCACCAGTAGAGAGGATCATTTGACCATTGACAAACATGAGGAGCTCCGATAGTTTCCTTGTCCGCCTTCCAGACACAAATGGAACTCTTGTCTCAGCCCAAGCCATTTCCAGGTGCCTACTGCAGCAGAAGAAAAGCTGGTATCATGGCACCATTGACAGGCAGTCACCTTTATTTGCAGTGATATCATGAAAGAAAAACCTGGGCTACTATGAAAAGGAACCATATGATTTTAAGTGACAAACCCAGGTTCTATTTGGCACTTAATGTTCCGCTTTGAGTGTAGAAACCTTGCGATTAGAGTTTCAATCCTGCCTTTGCTGTGATGCGTCCTCCCCAACTGCTGGTGTGGTGGCATCCTGTGGACCACATGTGTTGCCTCTCACGGTAGGACTCCCATATGCCATTTTGTAGCAAGATAATCAAACATTTATGAGACCAGTTGGAATGTCAGCTTCACAACCTATGACTGTGCAGGATCTGTGGGCAAATGTGCCTAAGGATACCATATAGACCCTGTATGCCTCCATATTCAACCATATCTCACCTTGTATCCAGGCTAGAGGCTGCCCAGAGAGATAATCCAACAGGGTACTACAACCTCCTTTCAATTGCACAATCTTCCCAGTAAAACACATCTTTTCGTTCTAATAATATAACCAGTTACAAATCAGCATTATTTTCAAGCACAAAAAAGTTTCATTCTGTTCCAATAACTCCTTCTTGTTTTTTTTGTTAATAAATGTTTTTATATTATTTCTTATATTTTCCTGCACTATTCATATTGTAAAAGTTTTTATAATTGAAGGTATGCGGGGAATCTGGAAATTAAGATATAGCATGAAACTATTCACCGCATCAATTCAGACATATTTATATATGAAACAATAAAATGCTGTTCAAGGGCGAACATTCACGTTAAATTGTACATGCACATAATAACAAAAGAATATTTGATCGTTCCGTTTAATGACCACTAAGAGTCTAACAGAGTCTTGCATATAATGGCTTCTTTATTGTTGCCTGCCTTGTTTCTCAGACATCCGATAATGATACTTTATTTGTAAATGAAATACTTTACAGCTCTTCCTAGCATCTTATTAACTGAGATTAGGATAAAAAATATTTCCCCCAAGCACAATAGAAAAATGATTACTTTTGAATTTAGTACCTTAGCAAATGAATAGTTATAATACTGATCTAATCATGTAATCCCTTTAAGACAGACTAAAAATTGATTGTAGGAAAAAACAGAAGAGTGCAGACCTAGAAAAAGTACTCTTTAAGTAAAGTATCAAAGCAAGCCCTCCAGTCATAATTTGTTTCCAATACAGCTGCTTGCTAGAACAAAATAAATTGATTTGTAAGCTGACTTTCTCAAACTTTTAGACGGATAACACAAAACTGAAAACTTGAAAAGGGATGTCTTGTTATTTCCGAACAAGCTAGAAAAAGCTGAGGATTTGGACAAAATTGAAGACGTCTGAATGTATTTTGGGATGGGCAACTTGATGAGGGGGGAACCACCACCCAGAGTACTTTTAAGTTTTCTATTTGACATCCACATATCTTAAGACAAGAGTCCCTAACTGAGACCCCTCTCTATGGGACCTGCTCTGCAAGAGTCGCTCCCACTCTTCCAGACATTAAAGGGGTATTCCCAACTGGCTTGTTTACCAACCTGCATGCTGTGTGCTCTCTTCACTTCCTGGTTTTCTTGGTACATTGGTGGGTGGGGTTTCACTTGCTGTCTCCCAGGCAAAGCCAGCTCTGCTATCTCTCTTCATAGCAGTATGTTTGCAGTCAGTAATGAGGGATGGTTGTACGTAAATTACCACAGTATCACTGGAAGATGCACAATATGAAGCTGATGTAGCAGAGCTGGATTTTGTGAGAATACCAAATTTACATGCTACAGGAACAAGAGTTAGCTTTCAGTAAACTCCGTTTTAGGTCTGTGCTTACATACAGAGGTAACGGACACCCCATCTCTGCCCTTATCAGCAAAATTCAATTAAGCGAATGATAACTGGAAGAGCAGGGGATAAACAGCTCATAAATGCAAACTGCTTCAGAACTCAGCTCCCCCTCCCGTATCTGAGAGCAAGGAGCTACGTCACTTGTCTGGGGCATAGAGATAAACAGCTCAGAAATACAAGCACAGAGAACTCAACTCCCCCTCCCCTATCTGAGAGCAGGGAGCTACATCACTTGTCATCCCCAGGTCCATGGTTATGGAAATACAGTGTAAACAATGAAGTGACTAAAATAAGATAAAAGCCAAACAAAGCAGTTTTGATGAAGCAATCTATTTAGGAAAAGTCTTAACTCCACATAAGCTAGCAGTATAGATAGAATCCTTGAGATGGGACAATCCTTTATCTATGATATATATGTATGGCCGCCATGTACAGGCTACAAGAGAGAAGTCTAAAAGAATGGCAGCTCAAATTTGAATGTAGTTGTGTTTAGTAACCAGTGTAAGTTTATATGATATTCAATAAATATCTGTATAATATATAGAATATTTGCCCGAGAGGAACATTTGTATATATGTAAGGACTTAAAACATCGTTCTCCCTTCTTTAAGCTAGAAACTTCAACACAATAGCCAGACTAAAGATGTTCACTAATATCACATGTCTAGTCACAACTAGAAATGAGCGAACAGTGAAATGTTCGAAGTTTGAAATTCAATTCGAGTAGCCGCTCATTACTCGACTGTTTGATCGAATATCGAACCCCATTATAGTCTATGGAGAAAAAAAATACTCGTTAAGGGGGAAACCACTATTTGACTCAGGAGGGTCACCAAGTCCACTATGACACTCCAGGAAATTATGCCAACACCCTGGAATGCAACTGGGACAGAGGGGAAGCTTGTCTGGGGGCACCTAACATGTCCAAGTCACTGTATTACGTCAGGATCCCTGTCAGCTTGCAATATGCGCGAGCTGACTTTTTCCCATAGGAATGCATTGACCAGCATTGATTGGCCGAATGCCATACAGAGTACAGCATTCGGCCAATCAACGCTGGTTCTGTCAGAGGCTCGTCTGTGAGGAGGCAGAGTCTAAGATCGGACCAGAATGGAGACTGCTGTGGACCGATCTTAGACTCTGCCTCCTCCGGCAGAACCAGCTTTGATTGGCCAAATGCTGTACTCTGTATGGCATTCGGCCAATCAACGCTGGTCAATGCATTCCTATGGGAAAAAGTCAGCTCCTGCATATCGCAAGCTGACAGGGATCCCGACCAGATAGAGTCCCAAAGAGCTGGGTGAGTGACATTCTCACCTAAATAAAGGTAATCCCTAACTAACCCTGCCTGTACATCTATCCCTGTCTCACAGTCACATAGTTCACATTCTCATATGAACCGGATATTAAATCCACTGTTCGTATAAATTGGAGGTCACCTGAATTAGCCAGCCAATTACTTTTTCCGATCTTTTTTTTTTTTTTTTTGATGCCTCCGTTGTCATAGTTCCTGTCCCACCTCCCCTGCGCAGTTATTGGTGCAAAAAAGCACCAGGGAAGGTTGGAGGAGAATCAAATTTTTAGTGAGTTTGCCACCTGGTGTTCGACTGGAATCGAACATCTCGAAAAGCCTGATATCCGATCGAACATGTACTCGATCGAACACTGTTTGCTCATCTCTAGTCACAATCTAGACCCTAAAAAAGAAAGGTTTTTATCACTAGTTTTGAGACCAAATCAATTTTCCATCTGTCACTGATAGGCTTCATTGAAATTAATGGGGTCCATCTGGGTAATTTAAGCCCCCAAGAACACAACTTGTCATCAAAAATATTGTACAGGTCAACAGATGTAAAACTTGCTGTAGATGTAAAACTTTATCGTTACTGGATACCAATTCACTAAGTAAGATGGCTGGTAAACTGGAGCATCTTCAAAGCTAAGATGGGAATAACTGGCCACAAGGACCAGCCACTAGAGAAGATCTTATGGAAATAACTAAATGGCTCTGCTCTGTGCTGCTTCTGTAAGTCCCATAGAGTTGAATGGAAGCTTTGGAAATAGTGTAGCATAGCTGAGCACACTCCAGATTTATGGAAATAGGGTTGTGAATGTACTATGCTGTTTTTGTGGCTCCTGTTCAGTTCTATTAGAGCTATGGAAACAATTTAGAGCAGCATCTCTTGGTCATGGAAGTCAGGACTTGCAACTAGTTATTCTCATCTTGGCCATGATTTACAGCAATGGGAACAAACTTTTAAGATGAGCTTAAGATGTTTTGGTGAAACTTGTGACTTGCCTCTTTGGTTTAATGGTATCTAAAATCTCTATTTATTGTTAAAAGTGCCCATATACATAGCAAATAGTATTCTTGGTATAGGAGTGTCCTAATGCTCCATAGGCAAATGATGTCAAGGTAACAAGAGATTGGGCATGTTGAATTCTATCATGCCTGTTCCTTTTTTTCTTGAACATGATAACCCACCATACTAAAGTGGCTTACTCCCCTCTCCTAATTGAAATCACATACAGTACATGTTTGGCCTGTGAGCACATAGATGTATATGGAATCAGAAAATTGAAAGTGAGCAGGAATGGTGTAGCTAGAACTTCAGAAGACAGTGAAGAGAGTGTACAAGCGTAACAGTTATCTACTAAGGCACCCATTCGGAAAAATCCCTTCTTTAGTCATAAGCACAGGAATGTGATGTCTCAGATATATAGACTTTCAGTGGATGAACCATTGGTAGGTGGTGAGCCTGATGAAAGGATAATGGTACATTAATGGATAACTGAATTGTACAGTCTTCTGTGATATGACTATCCATAATAAATCATCTTCAGATTAATGTTCCGAGTGCTGTCCCATACCTTTTTTATGAATATTGAAGGTGAGCCATCCATCTTAAGTTTCCATATGGACATATTAACTTGATAAGATAAACATCACGTCCACATGTTCTCTAGTAATAATCCTATTACCCATCCCATGTATAAACTATAAGGGAAGCATATGGTACGAGCAATGTCTTTCCTGTTTCTTATATACACCCCTCTCCACTAGAGATGAGCGAACACTAAAATGTTCGAGGTTCGAAATTCGATTCGAACAGCCGCTCACTGTTCGAGTGTTCGAATGGGTTTCGAACCCCATAATAGTCTATGGGGAACATAAACTCGTTAAGGGGGAAACCCAAATTCGTGTCTGGAGGGTCACCAAGTCCACTATGACACCCCAGGAAATGATACCAACACCCTGGAATGACACTGGGACAGCAGAGGAAGCATGTCTGGGGGCATAAAAGTCACTTTATTTCATGGAAATCCCTGTCAGTTTGCGATTTTCGCAAGCTAACTTTTCCCCATAGAAATGCATTGGCCAGTGCTGATTGGCCAGAGTACGGAACTCGACCAATCAGCGCTGGCTCTGCTGGAGGAGGCGGAGTCTAAGATCGCTCCACACCAGTCTCCATTCAGGTCCGACCTTAGACTCCGCCTCCTCCGGCAGAGCCAGCGCTGATTGGCCGAAGGCTGGCCAATGCATTCCTATGCGAATGCAGAGACTTAGCAGTGCTGAGTCAGTTTTGCTCAACTACACATCTGATGCACACTCGGCACTGCTACATCAGATGTAGCAATCTGATGTAGCAGAGCCGAGGGTGCACTAGAACCCCTGTGCAAACTCAGTTCACGCTAATAGAATGCATTGGCCAGCGCTGATTGGCCAATGCATTCTATTAGCCCGATGAAGTAGAGCTGAATGTGTGTGCTAAGCACACACATTCAGCACTGCTTCATCACGCCATTACAATGCATTAGCCAGTGCTGATTGGCCAGAGTACGGAATTCGGCCAATCAGCGCTGGCTCTGCTGGAGGAGGCGGAGTCTAAGGTCGGACCTGAATGGAGACTGGTGTGGAGCGATCTTAGACTCCGCCTCCTCCAGCAGAGCCAGCGCTGATTGGTCGAGTTCCGTACTCTGGCCAATCAGCGCTGGCCAATGCATTCTATTAGCCCGATGAAGTAGAGCTGAATGTGTGTGCTTAGCACACACATTCAGCTCTACTTCATCGGGCTAATAGAATGCATTGGCCAATCAGCGCTGGCCAATGCATTCTATTAGCGTGAACTGAGTTTGCACAGGGGTTCTAGTGCACCCTCGGCTCTGCTACACCAGATTGCTACATCTGATGTAGCAGTGCCGAGTGTGCATCAGATGTGTAGTTGAGCAGAACTGGCTCAGCACTGCTAAGTCTCTGCATTCGCATAGGAATGCATTGGCCAGCCTTCGGCCAATCAGCGCTGGCTCTGCCGGAGGAGGCGGAGTCTAAGGTCGGACCTGAATGGAGACTGGTGTGGAGCGATCTTAGACTCCGCCTCCTCCAGCAGAGCCAGCGCTGATTGGCCGAATTCCGTACTCTGGCCAATCAGCGCTGGCCAATGCATTCTATTAGCCCGATGAAGTAGAGCTGAATGTGTGTGCTTAGCACACACATTCAGCTCTACTTCATCGGGCTAATAGAATGCATTGGCCAATCAGCGCTGGCCAATGCATTCTATTAGCTTGATGAAGCAGAGTGTGCACAAGGGTTCAAGCGCACCCTCGGCTCTGATGTAGCAGAGCCGAGGGTGCACAAGGGTTCAAGTGCATCCTCGGCTCTCCTACATCAGAGCCGAGGGTGCGCTTGAACCCTTGTGCAGCCTCGGCTCTGCTACATCAGAGCCGAGGGTGCGCTTGAACCCTTGTGCACACTCTGCTTCATCAAGCTAATAGAATGCATTGGCCAGCGCTGATTGAAGCAGAGCTGAATCTGTGTGCTTAGCTCAACTACTCCACCGGAGTAGTTGAGCTAAACACACACATTCAGCACTGCTTCATCACGCCAATAGAATGCATTGGCCAGCACTGATTGGCCAGAGTACGGAATTCGGCCAATCAGCGCTGGCCAATGCATCCCTATGGGAAAAAGTTTATCTCACAAAAATCACAATTACACACCTGATAGAGCCCCAAATAGTTATTTTTAATAACATTCCCCCCTAAATAAAGGTTATCCCTAGCTATCCCTGCCTGTACAGCTATCCCTGTCTCATAGTCACAAAGTTCACATTCTCATATGACCCGGATTTGAAATCCACTATTCGTCTAAAATGGAGGTCACCTGATTTCGGCAGCCAATGACTTTTTCCAATTTTTTTCAATGCCCCCAGTGTCGTAGTTCCTGTCCCACCTCCCCTGCGCTGTTATTGGTGCAAAAAAGGCGCCAGGGAAGGTGGGAGGGGAATCGAATTTTGGCGCACTTTACCACGCGGTGTTCGATTCGATTCGAACATGGCGAACACCCTGATATCCGATCGAACATGTGTTCGATAGAACACTGTTTGCTCATCTCTACTCTCCACTTCTTCTTCTGCATATTTTTCTATAGATAAATGCATTTCATATGGTCTGTCATTGATTCACTATGAGTCAGAACCAATTCATAGACTCCCCAAATAATGGTTTCCGTGGGGTATTGATCAGTGTGAATGTGTTTGTATCATTGATGCGAGAAGACATATTACACCCCCTACACACTCTTCTTTATTCCGGACACCATACTTACTCAGCAGCTCAAGCACTGGAATTTCTTGCTCATGAAATCTGTGATGTTCTTTAGCAGAAACTACATCATAGCAAATTTTCTTTTGGGACAGCTGTGAAAATGTAAGAGACAGTTTCCATCCAGAGGAGATTTAATGAAATGCAAATCACTCAACAGAAAATACAGACAAGATGAGAAAAAAACTTTTTTTTTTCCTTTTGTGACTTTTTTTTTTGTACTGTTTATCTATAGAAATAGCCACATTCATCTTGGGTTTATGTAAGTTACTTGATACGGCTTTTGAAGATGGAAAATTAGAGGTTTCTTTGAAAGGCCACAACATCTGAATGTTTTATTTGCATAATCTAATGCAGTTCTTAGATACTGTTGCATTAAGGCATCCGAGAGCCAATTTAATTAAGAAGCCTATTTTGAAGACAAGCGGTTTTAATATAAATTTAACAGTATAATACATTACATGTAGCAATCTCAATTTTAATAAAACTGTGTTAGGGAAAGTATGCGTAGAAGTTCCCAGCGCCTGATTTATGAGCCATTCTCAGTACAGAGGTAATGAGGTATAATCAATAACATTTATGAAGCGAAATTCTGAGATTCTCCCGCAGTGCTGACTAAACAAGTTGGATTTTCCTGAATGCAAATAAAGTGCATCTTTTTCATCTGTCATCCCTGACGGATTTTAATAAATTTCCTATGTAGAAGATTAAAGTATTAAGGTGTATATGTCAAATTTTTTTTCCAGCCAATTAAACAGATCATATTGAATGCATAAGTACATTTCGTGACATTTAAAATCAATCTCAATAAACCTAACTGGTTGATGGGGATATAATTTGTATCAAGATGGCACAAGAGAATCTAAAAAATTGGAGCCAATTGAGAATATAAATGTATGCGTAGGGGAGTGATAAATCGCAAGATAAGACTTTCACATATAGAACGGGAAAAGATTGTTACAGAAGGGTGATTTATGGCAATAAGCATTACCAAACTACTGTCACTTTTTTCAAACATATATTCTATAGATGCTGGTCCGACTTCTGGAACGTGCACCAATCTTAAGAATAAGGTCAAGGAACCCTACCTGGAGGCCTCTGTGAATAAACACATGTACAGCTCTTTTTATTCTTTTCCAAGGGGAGAATGCTTATTCTGCTGTACTTAGAAATCCCATAGAAATAAAACACATGTGTAGCAACCTCTTCATTCACAGCGGGATATACCATTAATGTGTGAGACTGGTAAATAGCTAAAGTGCAGAGGTGATGTATAACTTATGGTGTACGCTGTGTGACCCAGTGTAAGGAGAGAGGTCGTAAGCGCTGATGCTAAGACCACCAATAAGCCAATACAGCTTTCAAAGGTTATTTATATACAGGACTAAGACAAAGACTGAATCTTTAATGTAGGAAACCATGAATACAACTCTGTCCATGACAGAGTGTCCCATAGGGTCCTCTCCTGGCTTGTACATTTGATCTGAAAAGGAAAGTTGGCTGGTGACACTACCAATGGAGCAGCTTTGTTAAGAATTCACACTACCGCTGCTGTTCGGCCAGGGGTTTCCATCCTAAACCCCAGGGAAATTGGGTACGGGATGGCTTGCCGGCGGTCAGCTTTAAAACCCATTCATTTGAATGGGTTTTTAAAGGTGACCGCTGGTGTCTATATGCAGCCTCTCCGCCTGGAAACCAGTCCTGCATGTCCAACTGTGCCGTGCAGAAAAAATGGTTTCCCCGCGGAGAGGCCACATACGGACATCAGCGGTTACCTTTAAGAACTCATTCAAATGAATGGGTTTTAAAGTTGAATGCTGGCAATCTGTCCCCTGTCTAGTTTCCCCGGGTTTAGGATGGAAACCCCTGGGCGGACAGCGGCGGTAGTGTGAGCGCCCCCTACTTGCCTATGTACACCCAAAATACAGTACACTCCTAACATCTAAGGAACAGAACACCTGCAAAGATTTATTAAGAATTTAGTTTACACATATTACTGTAAGTGTACTGCAAATTTAATACAATACACATGCAATGAATAAATCAATGTGGTTTCTTACAGAAGATCACTGCTATACTGTGTAGCAACAAACAGGTTGACCATTTTTTCACTGAATGTATAAGTATTAATAAAAGGAATCATATAGGAACCAAGGGACGCTATTGCCCATTGCTAAACATGGGATTATTCCATAGTGCTTCTACAAATATACTTTTCCAAGCCTATGTGCCGCCACTGATCATAAAGATACAGCAGACGTGTCATATAAAATGCATTAGAAAAGCAGCTAGTGACGTTCCCTTCAATTTGTGCAAATTGCTTTCTGCACTGAAAGAGCCCAGTGTAGGCTTTATATTAAAATACTGTTTGATGTTTTCTGCCTAGTTCTGTGAAACACAAATCTTAAGCAAAGTGCAAATTTTGCAGATTTTCTTTAGGTCAGGTTTTCATCTTGGAATATAAACTGCATCTTTCATCCATAGACGAATGATCATGATAAACTAAAATAAATTAAACCCCCAGCTTTTGGAATAAGGCTGCAATCACATAGAAACTCTTCCCTGTTCTCCTAATCATTTCTTAAACTATGTGGATTTAGCTAAGTAATGACAGACAATTGCAAAGAGAAAAAGAAAAAATTATATCAATGTCTATAGGAAAGCGCAAAGGTAATACGACAAGGACAAACTTGGTTCTGGATGGTTTTCGCTCTTAGTATTTTGACTTTGTATACATTGGCAATAACTATTACATTTAGGGACAGCCATATTATCTCATGGGCACCGCTGTGAACAATTAAGACCGGGGCCCCAGGGATCAGAAATGCAGCGATTTGCGGAAAATTGTTGCAATTTCCAAAAACGGAAAAACCACAATGTGCTTTTTTGCTGTGGCCTGCTACATGGGCCCTTAGAAAAATTGAGCATGCTTATCCTGACTAAAAATGGACTGCAGTTCATTGTAGGGTAAGGGGTATTTCACTTTTTCTGATGACATATAGAATTTGCCTAATTGCTTTCATTGGGTGATGTTCATTGGGTCGCTATTTTGCATATTCCTTTTATATGAATTATAACAATCATCAATTTTAACAATAATGCTTTTTTTTTTTTCTCAGCGCACGGACATCTAGCCACTTTGTTAAAACTTCACTACACACAATGTCTGTCCTGTGCGGCCAGTTCTCTGACCAGTTCTCCATTTTGTTTGAACTTGCTACCGTTGTTGACTGCAGCAGCTGCATTGAAGAAGCCATACCGAGTGGCTGTGTCTGGACTGTTGCATTGCACAATAGATTAGTATAGGTTATAAGTGTAGGAAACAGATGCACCATGAACACTAAGGAAGGGAAGAAGGAAGAAGAAGAAAGAGAGAAAATGTAAGGCCAGATGCAGATCACTGTGCGGTGTGCTATCCGTATATTTCACAAAAAGCAAACTGACCCATTCTTTGCTATGAGCCCATACACACGACCATGATTTTCACGGTCCTGTGTGCGGGCCAACAGTCCAAGCCATATCAGATAGGACTGACAGTCCAGGCCACATTCATTTAATGAAGGAAGCCGCGGGGACATCCCTGTGTGCAGTCTGTGCTTTTATTTCACGGCAGGCCCGTTGCTGCATGGTCGTCTGCAACCGACCTAAGAAAGTAAGAAAAGAAAGAAGATGGATATGTGGAAAAGTGGGAAGAAGATGGGAAATGAGAAAGTTAAAAGGAAAGAATGCAGCACAGTGGCTCAGTGGTTAGCACTGCAGCCTTGCAGTGCTGGGGTCCTTGGTTCAAATCCTGTCAGGGACAACATCTGCAAGGAGTTTGTATGTTCTCCCCGCGTTTGCGTGGGTTTCCTCCGGGTACTCCGGTGTCCTCCCACACACCAAAGACATACTGATAGGGACTGTAGATTGTGAGCCCTATATGGGACAGTGACTGTCAATGTCTGTAAAGCGCTGCGGAATATGTTGGCGCTATACAAGTAAGCATAATAAATAATAATAAAGAAAAGGTGTAAGTGAATTAAGTTATCCCGCAACCGAGTCCACTACAGCTCCCTCATTGCTTCTGCCCTCTCTAGTGTGTACAGTGTCCTCTAGTTTCTTAAAATGGCAGCATTCTACAAAGGCTCTCCCTCTTCGATCAATTGCCTGAGCAATAAGGGCCATTTGGTATGTAAAGCTGCCAGTGTCCTACCCTGTTCCATATTTCTGGCATTGCCCTAGTTTCTTGTCTGTCCTTGTCTACCAGCCTGCTGCATGTGATGGAGGAAAAAGGGAATGGGAGGGGAAGAAAGAAAGGCAAGAAGATAGGAAAGAAACTGGCTAACTGTAGAGAAAGGGCTAAGGAAATGAAAACTGGAAAGGAGAAAAAAAAGGGGGAAATAAAGAGGGAATAAAGACAGGATGAGATGAAGTGCGTAAAGTCAGGCTGGTTGCAAAGATCAATATCAAATGAAAATGTTCTTTATTATCTTTGTTGCACACCAGACATACAAGAGGGGGTTTCTTTGATATTTTATAATTATACTGTATAATATTCATTGTGGTTAGAGACACAATAACTTGATAAAATGAAACTGAGAGAGTTTGGCAAGGGGAAAGGCATCAAATCTAATATTGCATGAAAATGCATGAAATCTGCATAATCAGAAAGATGTGGAACAAAGTGGAAAATGAAATGACACTGTACGAGATGTGATAACATGCATTGTCTCATCCACAGGAAAAATACTGCGCAATTCACATTTAGATGTAACAAACCCAAATAAAATGCATTATGATCAGTTATACTACTGCCACAATGTTCCATTGTATCTTTCCTATATAATTAAATTAGGTATAAAGGGGTTGTCCGAGAAAATAAAAAATGTGCTCAAAGCTAGGAATTGGTGATAAAAACTCCCTTACATTCATCCTTTTAATCCTTCACATTCTGAGAGATGCAGCTTTGGTCCTCCATGATATGCTTTCTTTACTTTCCTGTAGTGGCGACATATCCATATACCAACATGACTGCCATAAGGTCACTGAGACTAATGAGTTGCTCGTGAGATATATAGGCATATCATGCCTGTAGTCAAATATACAAAGCCTGGTGGGGAGGACCAAAGCACTGGTATTTTGGGGAGTAAGGAATTAAATTGGAGTGTAAAGCTTCTTTTCTTATTTTATCATCATCCCTATTTGTGGGCACATTTTATAAACCCTTTATGGCATCTTTAAATTTGCATGAGCTCTCCAAGACTGGAATATCGATGGCCTCTCTATAGGATAAGCCATTAATATCAGATTGTTCTACTTTTACAGTTCAGCGAGACTGAGATGCTCTGAACTGTAATAGATAGTCACTACTAAAAGGACCTAGAAAATAATTAAGTGGATGTGGTGCCCATGACGCATTGACCTCTATATCTGACCCCCATTAATCTGATATTGATGGCTTATTCTAAGGATAGGCTATCACATTTCTAGGCCTGAGGATCCTCTTTCAGAACCAGTTTGGGTCATCTTTAGGGTTGAGCGATCGGGATCGGAAAAGATTGGATCCCTATCGGCGATAGAGTAAATTTCACGATCGCGATCGAGTTCCGATCCTGCCTAAAAAAAGATCAGGAACGGAATTCCGTCCCCGATCGCTCAACTTAGCTGCACAGTTCCGCTGCCGATCCCCGTTCTTCTTAGTCCTATCTCATTCACATGCTTTCAGAGCACTGTGCGCGCCCCCGCCTCACTAGGCTAGTGTTAGAGATGCTGGGAGTAGGCTGTGCTTGTTGTGGCTTAAGAGAGTGTGAGCGGGTACTGGGAGGGGAGACGTGAGTGATGCACTCACGTCTCTCGGCCCTGTACACGCCCACACTCTCCTAAGCCACAACAAGCCCCGACTACTCCCAGCATCTCTAACACTAGCCTAGGGAGGCAGGAGTGCTCTGAAGGCATGTGAATGAGAGAGAAGAGGACCGAGAACAACATGGAGTGGCAGCGGATCTGTGCATGTAAGCAGACAGAAGGGGGACTATGTAGCCGGGGGATTTTTTTTTTTTTAATCACTTCACAGCAAGGAGCATTCAATTTTTGGATTTTTGGACTCCATGCTGTGTAGTGAATAGGATTGTTTTTAAAATCCAATCTTCGATCATTAAAAAAAAATCCCATTGACTTGCCTTAGGATCAGGATCGGGTTCAGATGGAAAATGATCGGAAATTGGATTTTAAAAACGATTCTGAATTCTCAAGATCGGCTCAACCCTAGTCAACTTCTTTCCAAGAAAAACTACATAGCACCTTAATAAGATGACTGAGGTCATTGGTCATTTGGTGCTTGTGATCTGTGAAACAATGCTGTTATAAATACTGTTAAATATACTATTTTATCATGACTCCCCCTAGTGGTGGCTACAGGCTTCCAGAGTTGTATCACTTAATTCTATGACTGCATTAATGATGTATGAAACAGCTCAGAATTTTGAACTTTTGGATTTATTGGAACTATCTTTTTTGTGTACCAGCAATAATAGGATATTATTGCCTTTAGATGTTTTAGAGACATGAACAATTGTTAGTGTCGGGGAAGTGTTAGTGACTAGTTGCAGATACTGTGAACAGCTTCCTTACAGTAACCTAGTAAAGCCTTCTATTGATTTTGACCTATTTCATATGAAGTGGCTTGTCATTACTGTGCGTCCTCAGGGTACTGATATGTCTGATATATGTATATACGGATTGGGCATGTCTAATAAAATTACATTGATTTACTTGTGACATTTCTACAGCTATAAATTATAGCTCATGACAAAGTTTATGTCTTCTTCATCGAGGCATCAATAGTCATTTCGAGGTAACGTGTGTAATATGTATCTGTAAGTGTATACAGGTGCAATGAATCATTCGCTTCGTGATTAACTCCTTTTTTTTTTTTTATCAACATCAAGTGAGAATCAACTCAGTTATGATGGCGAAATTTACCATCTGGCAATATTTATATATATATATCATAGAATAAAGAGGTAAAATACTGGACTTAGAGGTTACATATGTAAGACTGCATAAATACAGAATATGTAATATGGCAAAAGTTACTTTTTTGCTTGGACATTGATCATGACATTTTCTTACCATAGTCACACTTCTATGGACTTATTAGATCCACTTTTTTTTGCAAAGTGAAATCCCATATGTACCATGACTGAATTAAATCCGCTTCTAACACTACAGATAATGTTATTGTGCGTGAGTCAGAACAAGCAATTCACTCGCTTCTGTCACTAAAAGTCCTTGAACTTCTTTTCAAGAACACGCAGAAAATTCATTAGAAAGACTTTATACTTTCTGAAGTCTGTGTATTCCTATTTGACTACGCACGGGTTTCTTTCATCATAAACAACAGGTGTTAAATGCAGGCACATAATCTCCAAATCAAGAAAACATATGTTTTATTATTTACAAGTACATCTAACCATGAAAGGAGCCTGGCTGTAAATTCTATGTAAACTGGAGGAGATGTCAGAGGAAGTATGCATGAGATAGAGGCAGGTTGTGGTGCTAACTAAGACCCTAGAAGTTGTAAGCCAGCCAGCTACGTCATCCATATGGCATGCTTGGCATATTAAGTAACATCAGTGCAGCAGGGTTAAAGTGAGTTACTGTAGCATAACTACCAGGGTAGCAGCAGTAGCGGCTGTCACAGGGTCCGGGACATTAGGGAGCCTGGTAGGCCCCTGATGTTTTTCTAATAGGCTGTTACCTGCTGGAGTAACCCCAACGGGCCCGATCTACTTACCAATCCCCAGTCCTGCTCATGGTTGCCTGCGCTTCCTCTTCTGCAGACGCGGCTGTGAGCAGGAGCAGGGTTTGGTAAGTGATTTCGTAGGCTCTCGATCCTCAAAAACACTACTATCATTATACTCTGAGATCTTTTTAGACCGCAGAGTATAATGATTGGGGGGGCCAGGGGAGGTGAAAGAACATAATACTGGGCATAATACTGTGTGCAGGGGGCACTATGAGACATAATACTGTGTGTAGGGGTCACTATGAAGCATAATACTGTGATCAGGGGCCACTATGGGGCACAATAGTGTATTCAGGGGCCATGTATAATGTTCACCTTGGGACCCAGCCATTTCTAGTTACGCTACTCATGAGTTACATAAGACACTTTTTCCAATCCTAAAGTAGTGTTCAGACTCATTTTGTTGTTGTTGAAATTAATAGGAAGCAAACTACATTAGCCTGAAACAGGCCAACTACCACACAGAAGACAACAATATTCTAAAATGTATAAATTTATTGAAGAATATTAATAGGAAGCAGTTTTCAGCCAGAAATTGAGGTGGATTTTAAAGCGGAAAACCCCCTTAAGTGTGAAAACTCCCATACACTCCTGTCCTGGGTTCCACAATGTAAGTCAACTGCATGAGGCCCCTACCTGACAACTTCACAACTTCCCCAGCAGCATTGAAATGCTATGGCACTGGCACATATCACTCTGAAATGTTACCTAGGTATAATGTTAAGACTTATTTTGCTAGTTCTCTTATGCCTCTATCACGCTGTGGTTTTGTTTGTTTATTAATGTTTAGATTTCTATGGAACTTTGCAAGTCCCTCTACAACAGGGGTGCCCAATACGTCGATCGCGATCTACTGGTAGATCACAAAGGACGTATGGGTCGATCGCGGGATGCAGGGATCCCAGGTGTCTGCTTGTTCACAGTGCAGGCTGAGAGTCATCTACGGACATTGGCAGGCGGGGCTGCCGCAGCCCCAGCCTGCCGGTGTCCAGAGATAACGCTCAGCCTGCGCTGTGAAGAAGCAGACAGCGGGAATCCCTGGGCAGCCACAGAACGCCGCTGTCTTGCTCTCACGATCCACCTGGCCCCGCCCACATGCCCGGCCCCGCCCACAGACATGCCTGTCTCACCCACAAGTCCGACCGGTCCCGCCCACAGGCCCACCCCGGCCCCGCCCTAGTAGATCTTTTGCCTTGGTAGCTAATAAAGTAGCTCACACGCTGAAAAAGTGTGAGCACCCCTGCTCTACAAGTTATTTTTTGCAAATTAAAAAGGTTTGTCATTTTTTAGACCAATATTGAAAGACAAATGTTATTACTTGTACTGTGATGGTATTTGTATACTTCCTTGTGAACCCTTTACTTGGGTTTACTTTACTTGCTGCTCCTTCCAGTGTTATTTACTCACAGTGACTCTGTGGACATACTACATTTCCCATGACTCATCCACCTGCTCTCACTCTCTGTGTAGCCCTCCCTTCTCCACTCTCTACTGCAGTGAAATCACAGGCAATAGATCACTTCCACATCTGAGGTCACATGTTGCTGGGATGTTTCATTTGCTGGCACAGGATGGTGTAAGCTTGCAAAGGAAACTTTATTCTGAGGATAAAGACCTGAAAATAAATCGGATAAAAGGTGCCCAATGTAAACAGGATATATACAGTATTAGGTTTTGTATTGCTGCATCCTGCTATTTGGCACACATTTTTAAAAACTGAATAACCCATTTATTCTGCACATAACAGACTGTTAGACTTTTTGATATTGTTTTTTTGATATATATTTTTTTAGACATATCAGAAACGCTAGAATTCATAGGTTAAGTTCTGTTGGAACTACAACATGGGTATGGATCCATCCCTTGCCAAGTTTTGTATTTTTTTGTTTATGAGTAGCTATGGCTCCCAGAAGTGATATCATTTTAGTGAGCAGGTAATGACTGAATCCATGTATCATGTGATCTTCTATTATGACTGGTTGAGCAAGGACGGGGACAGGTCAAAACTCATCCTATTGCTGTTACTATAGATCTTTAAAGCTAGACTGACAATACTAACATCAGAGAGTGAGAAAGATAACTTGGCCAAAGTCATCTATGGTTGTGCTATTAAAGAAGGATGTAAAGGTATGCTTGCTTCTTCCGAAAACAACTTCTCTTGTCAATAGGTGAAGTCTGGTGTTGAGGTTCACCCAGTACCTACACAACTCATGAAGATCAGTTGGCACTGTTTTTTTGCAAAAAAAGAAGATTTTTTTTTTCCAATTTCAGATATTCACATTCATTGTTCTAGTTGGTCACAGGACTAAAATTAGGAAAATGTTTCACCTAATAACGGACAATAAATCCAGAGGGACTCCATTGAGTATAATGGGGTCTGTCAGGTGTCTGTTTTTTGCACAGAAATCACCAGATGAAAAAGTTGAATTTTTGGGATTTCTGACAGACTAAGCTCCAAAGGTCCCAATTGGAGATGTGAACACAGCCTAAGGTCACATTCACACGGCTAAGTTTCACCCATGAAACTCTGTCTGTATATGGGCCTAACTTAGCAGTAGGGTTGAGCTGATCTTGAGATTTCAGGATCGATTTTAAAATCCAATTTCCGATCATTTTCCAGCCAATCCCGATCGTAATCGTGAAACTTGCTCGATCGCCGATCGGCATCCGATCTTTCCTGATCGCTCAACCCTTGTCAATGCTTCTCTATGGGAAAAGTCACTTTTAGGATTGAGCCCGTCTTGAGATTTCAAAATCCGTTTTCTGATAATTTTCCATCCGATCCTGATCGTGAACCTGAAATTTGCTTGATTGCCGATTGGGATCTGATCTTTTCCGATCCCGATCGCTCAACCCTACTTAGTTGCCTGTACGGATAGGGACTCCTAGCATTCTAGTTATCTATTCTGCCTCACCGCTACATGCTGTCCTGTATTATACTAACTATGGGACAGCTTAGATAGGAGTTCAAATTTCCGTAGGTGTAACTTCTTCATAGCAGAATACTGGGAAAAAGGGGAAAAGGAAAATATGTATACTCAGCCTATACGTTCTCCTGATGCTTGTAATTCCTCATATACCTCCTTAGAGGATTCCGCTCGGATGAAAGAAACTCTCTCGGTGCAGAGTCACATAGAAAAATCCAAAAGAAGAAACATCCAGCGAAGCAGTGGAGTTTGTTGAATAAAAACTTCTCCTATATTTTAAACAGCCTTTAAAAGTCAGCACTACACACCAAAAAATAGGAAAAAGGGGAGGGCTCCTTACACGCGTTAATCAGATTCCATTGAAGTAATTGGGATTCTCTTTTGAAGGGCTGACTCTGACACTCTGAGCGCCGCGTTACATCACGGGAATGGGCCCTAATAGGGCTTTTTTTGACTACCTACCTATTTTAACAGAGAATTTTATAAATGTTAAGATTTAAAATAGGAAATGTGCAGCGGCAAGTTCTTAATATCACAATTGTACTAAAAATGTTGGGCTAACAGAAAGGGTTAATATATGACCTACAGCACTTTTCTTAATGCCTCACCTCATTGTGCATGCCTGAAACTCCTTCTGCTTTTAAGCCTTCTTGGAAATATCTCAAGGAGTAATTCATTTGCTTGTTTTAAATGATGGTCTTGTACATTGTGCCCTGTGTCTATGACTTCAATGAATGTAATGTAGAACTGCAAAATTGAAAAAGTCAAGTGAAAGTGCTACCTAGAAAGATGATAAGAAAAGGCAGATGGCAGCAATCCAGCGATATCCAGGTGTTCATGAGAATAGAACAAATCATTAAAAACTGTTAAAAAAGAACTGGTTGGTAAATGCATTTTCCAAAGACATAATGATTAGAGATGAGCGAACAGTGTTCTATCGAACTCATGTTCGATCGGATATTAGGCTGTTCAGCATGTTCGAATCGAATCGAACACCGCGTGGTAAAGTGCGCCATTACTCGATTCCCCTCCCACCTTCCCTGGCGCCTTTTTTGCTCCAATAACAGCGCAGGGTAGGTGGGACAGGAACTACGACACCGGTGACGTTGAAAAAAGTAGGCAAAACCCATTGGCTGCCGAAAACATGTGACCTCTAATTTAAAAGAACAGCGCCGCCCAGCTTCGCGTCATTCTGAGCTTGCAATTCACCGGGGACGGAGGTTTCCGTCCAGTTAGCTAGGGCTTAGATTCTGGGTAGGCAGGGACAGGCTAGGATAGGAAGGAGAAGACAACCAACAGCTCTTATAAGAGCTAAATTCCAGGGAGAAGCTTGTCAGTGTAACGTGGCACTGACGGGCTCAATCGCCGCAACCCAGCTTTCCCAGGATCCTGAATGGAATACACTGACAGTGTATTCCCGTATACCCCATATATACACCCCAAATCCCCGTTCCAACGGTGTGCCCCCCCCCCCACCTTCACCTCAGAAATACCCTGCAAGTCCCCTAGCAATAGGATTGGGGCTATATACACCCACTATTTTTGCTACTGCCATATAGTGCCATTGTCTGACTGGGAATTCAAAGAATATATTGGGGTTACAAATACCCTCATTTCTTGCTACTGCCATATAGTGCCAGTTTCTGACTGGTAATTCAAAGAATACAGTCCTATGAAAAAGTTTGGGCACCCCTATTAATCTTAATCATTTTTAGTTATAAATATTTTGGTGTTTGCAGCAGCCATTTCAGTTTGATATATCTAATAACTGATGGACACAGTAATATTTCTGGATTGAAATGAGGTTTATTGTACTAACAGAAAATGTGCAATATGCATTAAACCAAAATTTGACCGGTGCAAAAGTATGGGCACCTCAACAGAAAAGTGACATTAATATTTAGTAGATCCTCCTTTTGCACAGATAACAACCTCTAGTCGCTTCCTGTAGCTTTTAATCAGTTCCTGGATCCTGGATGAAGGTATTTTGGACCATTCCGCTTTACAAAACAATTCAAGTTCAGTTAAGTTTGATGGTCGCCGAGCATCAAATCATCCCACAGATGTTCAATGATATTCAGGTCTGGGGACTGGGATGGCCATTCCAGAACATTGTAATTGTTCCTCTGCATGAATGCCTGAGTCGATTTGGAGCAGTGTTTGGACATTGTATTGCTGAAATATCCATCCCCGGCGTAACTTCAACTTCGTCACTGATTCTTGAACATTATTCTCAAGAATCTGCTGATACTGAGTGGAATCCATGCGACCCTCAACTTTAACAAGATTCCCGGTGCCGGCATTGGCCATAAAGCCCCAAAGCATGATGGAACCTCCACCAAATTTTACAGTGGATAGCAAGTGTTTTTCTTGGAATGCTGTTTTTTTTGGACACCATGCATAACGCCTTTTTGTATGACCAAACAACTCAATCTTTGTTTCATCAGTTCACAGGACCTTCTTACAAAATGAAGCTGGCTTGTCCAAATGTGCTTTTGCATACCTCAGGAGACTCTGTTTGTGGTGTGCTTGCAGAAACGGCTTCTTTCTCATCACTCTCCCATACAGCTTCTCCTTGTGCAAAGTGCGCTGTATTGTTGACCGATGCACAGTGACACCATCTGCAGCAAGATGATGCTGCAGCTCTTTGGAGGTGGTCTGTGGATTGTCCTTGACTCTTCTCACCATTCTTCTTCTCTGCCTTTCTGATATTTATCTTGGCCTGCCACTTCTGGGCTTAACAAGAACTGTCCCTGTGGTCTTCCATTTCCTTACTATGTTCCTCACAGTGGAAACTGACAGGCTAAATCTCTGAGACAACTTTTTGTATCCTTACCCTGAACAACTATGTTGAACAATCTTTGTTTTCAGATCATTTGAGAGCGGGCTGTCCATGCTCGGCGACCATCAGACTTAACTGAACCTGAATTATTTTGTAAAGAGGAATGGTCCAAAATACTTTCATCCAGGATCCAGGAACTGATTAAAAGCTACAGGAAGTGACTAGAGGCTGATATCTTTGCAAAAGCAGGATCTACTAAATATTAATGTCTCTTTTCTGTTGAGGTGCCCATACTTTTGCACTGGTCAAATTTTGGTTTAATGCATATTGCACATTTTCTGTTAGTACAATAAACCTCATTTCAATCCTGAAATATTACTGTGTCCATCAGTTATTAGATATATTAAACTGAAATGACTGCTGCAAACACCAAAATATTTAGAACTAAAAATGATTAAGATTAATAGGGGTGCCCAAACTTTTTCATAGGACTGTATATTGGGGTTACGTGCACCCACAATTTTTGCTACTGGTATATAGTGCCATTGTCTGACTGGGAATTCAAAGAATATATTGGGGTTACAAATACCCTCATTTCTTGCTACTGCCATATAGTGCCAGTTTCTGACTGGGAATTCAAAGAATATATTGGGGTTACGTGCACCCACAATTTTTGCTACTGGTATATAGTGCCATTGTCTGACTGGGAATTCAAAGAATATATTGGGGTTACAAATACCCTCATTTCTTGCTACTGGTATATAGTGCCATTGTCTGACTGGGAATTCAAAGAATATATTGGGGTTACGTGCACCCACAATTTTTGCTACTGGTATATAGTGCCATTGTCTGACTGGGAATTCAAAGAATATATTGGGGTTACAAATACCCTCATTTCTTGCTACTGCCATATAGTGCCAGTTTCTGACTGGGAATTCAAAGAATATATTGGGGTAACATGTAACCCACAATTTTTGCTACTGGTATATAGTGCCATTGTCTGACTGGGAATTCAAAGAATATATTGGGGTTACAAATACCCTCATTTCTTGCTACTGCCATATAGTGCCAGTTTCTGACTGGTAATTCAAAGAATATATTGGGGTTACGTGCACCCACAATTTTTGCTACTGGTATATAGTGCCATTGACTGGGAATTCAAAGAATATATTGGGGTTACAAATACCCTCATTTCTTGCTACTGCCATATAGTGCCAGTTTCTGACTGATAATTCAAAGAATATATTGGGGTTACGTGCACCCACAATTTTTGCTACTGGTATATAGTGCCATTGTCTGACTGGGAATTCAAAGAATATATTGGGGTTACAAATACCCTCATTTCTTACTACTGCCATATAGTGCCAGTTTCTGACTGGGAATTCAAAGAATATATTGGGGTTACGTGCACCCACAATTTTTGCTACTGGTATATAGTGCCATTGTCTGACTGGGAATTCAAAGAATATATTGGGGTTACAAATACCCTCATTTCTTGCTACTGCCATATAGTGCCAGTTTCTGACTGGGAATTCAAAGAATATATTGGGGTTACGTGCACCCACAATTTTTGCTACTGGTATATAGTGCCATTGTCTGACTGGGAATTCAAAGAATATATTGGGGTTACAAATACCCTCATTTCTTGCTACTGGTATATAGTGCCATTGTCTGACTGGGAATTCAAAGAATATATTGGGGTTACGTGCACCCACAATTTTTGCTACTGGTATATAGTGCCATTGTCTGACTAGGAATTCAAAGAATACATTGGGGTTACAAATACCCTCATTTCTTGCTACTGCCATATAGTGCCAGTTTCTGACTGGGAATTCAAAGAATATATTGGGGTAACATGTAACCCACAATTTTTGCTACTGGTATATAGTGCCATTGTCTGACTGGGAATTCAAAGAATATATTGGGGTTACAAATACCCTCATTTCTTGCTACTGCCATATAGTGCCAGTTTCTGACTGGGAATTCAAAGAATATATTGGGGTAACGTGCACCCACAATTTTTGCTACTGGTATATAGTGCCATTGACTGGGAATTCAAAGAATATATTGGGGTTACAAATACCCTCATTTCTTGCTACTGCCATATAGTGCCAGTTTCTGACTGGTAATTCAAAGAATATATTGGGGTTACGTGCACCCACAATTTTTGCTACTGGTATATAGTGCCATTGTCTGACTGGGAATTCAAAGAATATATTGGGGTTACAAATACCCTCATTTCTTACTACTGCCATATAGTGCCAGTTTCTGACTGGTAATTCAAAGAATATATTGGGGTTACGTGCACCCACAATTTTTGCTACTGGTATATAGTGCCATTGTCTGACTGGGAATTCAAAGAATATATTGGGGTTACAAATACCCTCATTTCTTGCTACTGCCATATAGTGCCAGTTTCTGACTGGGAATTCAAAGAATATATTGGGGTTACGTGCACCCACAATTTTTGCTACTGGTATATAGTGCCATTGTCTGACTGGGAATTCAAAGAATATATTGGGGTTACAAATACCCTCATTTCTTGCTACTGCCATATAGTGCCAGTTTCTGACTGGGAATTCAAAGAATATATTGGGGTTACGTGCGCCCACAATTTTTGCTACTGGTATATAGTGCCATTGTCTGACTGGGAATTCAAAGAATATATTGGGGTTACAAATACCCTCATTTCTTGCTACTGCCATATAGTGCCAGTTTCTGACTGGGAATTCAAAGAATATATTGGGGTTACGTGCACCCACAATTTTTGCTACTGGTATATAGTGCCATTGTCTGACTGGGAATTTAAAGAATATATTGGGGTTACAAATACCCTCATTTCTTGCTACTGCCATATAGTGCCAGTTTCTGACTGGTAATTCAAAGAATATATTGGGGTTACGTGCACCCACAATTTTTGCTACTGGTATATAGTGCCAGTTTCTGACTGGGAATTCAAAATGCGCAAGGCTCCCGGAAAGGGACGTGGACGAGGCCGTGGGCGAGGTCGGGGGAATGGTTCTGGGGAGCAAGGTAGCAGTGAAGCCACAGGGCGTCCCGTGCCTACTCCTGTGGGACAGCAAGCATTGCGCCACTCCACAGTGCCAGGGTTGCTTGCCACATTAACTAAACTGCAGGGTACAAACCTTAGTAGGCCCGAGAACCAGGAACAGGTCTTGCAATGGCTGTCGGAGAACGCTTACAGCACATTGTCCAGCAGCCAGTCAGACTCTGCCTCCTCTCCTCCTATTACCCAACAGTCTTGTCCTCCTTCCTCCCAAAATTCCCAAGCTTCACAGAACAATAACCCCAACTGTCCCTGCTCCCCAGAGCTGTTCTCCGCTCCTTTCATTGTCCCTGAACCTGCCCCTCCACGTCACGATTCCACGAACCTAACAGAGGAGCATCTGTGTCCAGATGCTCAAACACTAGAGTCTCCTCCATCTCCGTTCGATTTGCTGGTGGATGACCAGCAACCCACCCTCATCGACGATGATGTGACGCAGTTGCCGTCAGGGCATCCAGTTGACCTGCGCATTGTGCGGGAGGAGGAGATGAGACAGGAGTTGGAAGAGGAAGTGGTGGATGATGAGGACACTGACCCGACCTGGACAGGGGGGATGTCAAGCGGGGAAAGTAGTGTGGATGTTGAGGCAGGTGCAGCACCAAAAAGGGTAGCTAGAGGCAGAGGTCAGCAGCTTAGGCGAAGCCAGGCCACACCCGGAATCTCCCAAGATGTTCCAGTTCGTACCCAGCCCCGAAAAACTCCCACCTCGAGGGCACGTTTCTCGAAGGTGTGGAGTTTTTTCAAGGAATGCGCCGAGGACAGATATAGTGTTGTCTGCACAATTTGCCTCTCGAAATTGATTAGGGGCTCTGAGAAGAGCAACCTGTCCACCACTTCAATGCGCCGTCATTTGGAATCCAAGCACTGGAATCAGTGGCAGGCAGCAACGGCAGGACAAAGGCCGCCTGCCGTTCACGCCACTGCCACTGCCTCTGCCACTGCTGACTGTGCTGGCGATGCACTCCAGAGGATGAGCCAGGACACCACTTCATCTGCCTCCGCCACTTTGTTGACTTCTTCCTCATCCTCCCCTGTTCCTGTCTTATCTCCTTCTCCTGCACCATCAAAGGCACCATCAGGCGCTTCTTTACAACGACCCACCATCTCTCAGACATTGGAGCGGCAGTAGAAATACACTGCTAACCACCCACACGCGCAAGCCTTGAACGCCAACATCGCTAAACTGCTGGCCCAGGAGATGTTGGCTTTCCGGCTTGTTGAAACTCCCGCCTTCCTGGACCTGATGGCAACTGCGGCACCTCGCTATGCCGTCCCTAGCCGTCACTACTTCTCCCGGTGTGCCGTCCCCGCCTTGCACCAGCACGTGTCACTCAACATCAGGCGGGCCCTTAGTTCCGCGCTTTGCACAAAGGTCCACTTGACCACCGACGCGTGGACAAGTGCATGCGGACAGGGACGCTACATTTCACTGACGGCACACTGGGTGAATGTAGTTGAGGCTGGGACTGCTTCCCAAACTGGCCCGGTGTACCTCGTCTCCCCGCCTAACATTCCTGGCAGGGACACGAGAAGAACACCCCCCTCCTCCTCCTCCTCCACCGCCTCCTCCTCCGCCACCGCCTCCTCCTCCGCTGTTAGATTGACCCCAGCTACGAGTTGGAAACGTTGCAGCACTGGCGTTGGTAGACGTCAGCAGGCCGTGCTGAAGCTGATCAGCTTGGGGGACAGACAGCACACTGCCTCCGAGGTGAGGGATGCCCTCCTCGATGAGATGGCAATATGGTTTGAGCCGCTGCACCTGGGCCCAGGCATGGTCGTTTGTGATAACGGCCGGAACCTGGTAGCAGCTCTGGAGCTTGCCGGACTCCAACATGTTCCATGCCTGGCCCACGTCTTCAACCTAGTGGTGCAACGTTTCCTAAAGAGCTACCCCAATGTTCCAGAGCTACTGGTGAAAGTGCGGCGCATGTGCGCCTACTTTCGCAAGTCGACAGTAGCCGCTGCTAGCTTAAAATCACTCCAGCAACGCCTGCATGTGCCACAACACCGGCTTTTGTGCGACGTCCCCACACGCTGGAACTCAACGTTTCAGATGTTGAATAGAGTGGTTGAGCAGCAGAGACCTTTGATGGAATACCAGCTACAAAACCCTAGGGTGCCACAAAGTCAGCTGCCTCAGTTTCTCATCCATGAGTGGCCATGGATGAGAGACCTTTGTGACATCCTACGGGTGTTTGAGGAGTCCACAAGGAGGGTGAGCTCTGAGGATGCGATGGTGAGCCTTACAATCCCGCTCTTGTGTGTTCTGAGAGAATCCCTGATTGACATCAGGGATAACTCAGATCACACAGAGGAGTCAGGGATAGCATCCGATCCATCACAGCTGGAGAGTAGGTCCACACATCTGTCCGCTTCATCGCGTTTAATGGAGGAGGAGGGGGAGGAGGAAGAAGAGTTGTCCGATGATGTGATGGTGATACAGGAGGCTTCCGGGCAACTTCGAATCATCCCATTGTTGCAGCGCGGATGGGTAGACATGGACGATGAGGAGGAAATGGAGATTGAACTTTCCGGTGGGGCCAGAGGAGTCATGCCAACTAACACTGTGGCAGACATGGCTGAGTTCATGTTGGGGTGCTTTACAACCGACAAGCGTATTGTCAAAATCATGGAGGACAACCAGTACTGGATCTTTGCTATCCTTGACCCCCGGTATAAAAACAACATCTCCTCTTTTATTCCGGTAGAGGGGAGGGCCAATCGCATCAATGCTTGCCACAAGCAATTGGTGCAGAATATGATGGAGATGTTTCCAGCATGTGACGTTGGCGGCAGGGAGGGCAGTTCCTCCAGTAGGCGACCAAGTTCTCACCGGTCCACACAAACGAGGGGCACACTGTCTAAGGTCTGGGACACCTTGATGGCACCCCCTCGCCAAAGTGCCGCCACGGAGGGTCCTAGTGTCACCAGGCGTGAGAAGCATAGGCGCATGTTGCGGGAATACCTTTTCGACCACAGCCCTGTCCTCTCCGACCCCTCTGCGCCCTACACGTATTGGGTATCGAAGTTGGACCTGTGGCTTGAACTTGCCCTATATGCCTTGGAGGTGCTGTCCTGTCCTGCCGCCAGCGTCCTATCTGAGAGGGTGTCCAGTGCAGCCGGTGGCATCATCACTGACAAGCGCACCCGTCTGTCAGCTGAGAGTACCGACCGGCTCACTTTGATAAAAATGAACCACCACTGGATAGAGCCTTCATTTTTGTGCCCACCTGTGTAAAGCACCCCAACATGAAACTCCATGTCTGTACTCAACCTCTCCAATTCCTCCGCATCCTCATACTCATCCACCATAAGCGTTGCACAATTCTGCTAATACTAGGCTCCCTCCACCCTGATTTCCCCCAACTCTGCTGGTTAGAGGCTCCCTCCACCCTGCTTTCCCACAACTCTGCTGGTTAGAGGCTCCCTCCACCCTGCTTTCCCACAACTCTGCTGGTTAGAGGCTCCCTCCACCCTGATTTCCACCAACTCTGCTGGTTAGAGGCTCCCTCCACCCTGATTTCCACCAACTCTGCTGGTTAGAGGCTCCCTCCACCCTCATTTTCCCCAACTCTGCTGGTTAGAGGCTCCCTCCACCCTGCTTTCCCACAACTCTGCTGGTTAGAGGCTCCCTCCACCCTGCTTTCCCACAACTCTGCTGGTTAGAGGCTCCCTCCACCCTGCTTTCCCACAACTCTGCTGGTTAGAGGCTCCCTCCACCCTGATTTCCCCCAACTCTGCTGGTTAGAGGCTCCCTCCACCCTGCTTTCCCACAACTCTGCTGGTTAGAGGCTCCCTCCACCCTGCTTTCCCACAACTCTGCTGGTTAGAGGCTCCCTCCACCCTGATTTCCACCAACTCTGCTGGTTAGAGGCTCCCTCCACCCTGATTTCCCCCAACTCTGCTGGTTAGAGGCTCCCTCCACCCTGCTTTCCCACAACTCTGCTGGTTAGA
Organism: Leptodactylus fuscus; assembly: GCF_031893055.1. NCBI lineage: Eukaryota > Metazoa > Chordata > Amphibia > Anura > Leptodactylidae > Leptodactylus > Leptodactylus fuscus. Next base: position 98,575,385 of record NC_134271.1, read on the forward strand.
GGCTCCCTCCACCCTGCTTTCCCACAACTCTGCTGGTTAGAGGCTCCCTCCACCATGAATTGGTCCAAACTGGGTTTTTTAGAGGCTCCCTCCACCATGAATTTGTCCAAACTGGGTTTTTTAGAGGCTCCCTCCACCATGAATTGGTCCAAACTGGGTTTTTTAGAGGCTCCCTCCACCATGAATTGGTCCAAACTGGGGTTTTTAGAGGCTCCCTCCACCATGAATTGGTCCAAACTGGGGTTTTTAGAGGCTCCCTCCACCCTGCTTTCCCACAACTCTGCTGGTTAGAGGCTCCCTCCACCCTGATTTCCCCCAACTCTGCTGGTTAGAGGCTCCCTCCACCCTGATTTCCACCAACTCTGCTGGTTAGAGGCTCCCTCCACCCTGATTTCCCCCAACTCTGCTGGTTAGAGGCTCCCTCCACCCTGCTTTCCCACAACTCTGCTGGTTAGAGGCTCCCTCCACCCTGCTTTCCCACAACTCTGCTGGTTAGAGGCTCCCTCCACCCTGATTTCCACCAACTCTGCTGGTTAGAGGCTCCCTCCACCCTGATTTCCCCCAACTCTGCTGGTTAGAGGCTCCCTCCACCCTGCTTTCCCACAACTCTGCTGGTTAGAGGCTCCCTCCACCCTGCTTTCCCACAACTCTGCTGGTTAGAGGCTCCCTCCACCCTGATTTCCACCAACTCTGCTGGTTAGAGGCTCCCTCCACCCTGATTTCCCCCAACTCTGCTGGTTAGAGGCTCCCTCCACCCTGCTTTCCCACAACTCTGCTGGTTAGTGGCTCCCTCCACCCTGCTTTCCCACAACTCTGCTGGTTAGAGGCTCCCTCCACCATGAATTGGTCCAAACTGGGTTTTTTAGAGGCTCCCTCCACCATGAATTTGTCCAAACTGGGTTTTTTAGAGGCTCCCTCCACCATGAATTGGTCCAAACTGGGTTTTTTAGAGGCTCCCTCCACCATGAATTGGTCCAAACTGGGTTTTTTAGAGGCTCCCTCCACCATGAATTGGTCCAAACTGGGGTTTTTAGAGGCTCCCTCCACCATGAATTGGTCCAAACTGGGGTTTTTAGAGGCTCCCTCCACCATGAATTGGTCCAAACTGGGGTTTTTGGAGGCTCCCTCCACCATTAATTGGTCCAAACTGGGGTTTTTAGAGGCTCCCTCCACCATGAATTGGTCCAAACTGGGGTTTTTAGAGGCTCCCTCCACCATGAATTGGTCCAAACTGGGGTTTTTAGAGGCTCCCTCCACCATGAATTTGCCCAAACTGGGCTGGTTAGAGGCTCCCTCCACCATGAATTGGTCCAAACTGGGGGTTTTAGAGGCTCCCTCCACCATGAATTGGTCCAAACTGGGGTTTTTAGAGGCTCCCTCCACCATGAATTTGCCCCAACTCTGCTGGTTAGAGGCTCAATCCACCCTGATTTTCAAAACAAATGTTGGTGCCAACCTCAACTTACTACAAGGGCCAAATTCACTGCTGATGAGAAGCTCTCCTCACTGCAAGTGCCAAATACACATGTTTCAAGGTGTTTTCCTACTGTCAGAGAGCTGGTATTGAGTGTGTAAAGTGTGTAGTTGTTAGGCTGTGATGTTGGGGTAATAGAGGGTCTTTGGTGTGTTAGATGCCCCCAGACATGCTTCCCCTGCTGTCCCAGTGTCATTCCAGAGGTGTTGGCATCATTTCCTGGGGTGTCATAGTGGACTTGGTGACCCTCCAGACACGGATTTGGGTTTCCCCCTTAACGAGTATATGTTCCCCATAGACTATAATGGGGTTCGAAACCTGTTCGAACACACGAACAGTGAGCGGCTGTTTGATTCGAATTTCGAACCTCGAACATTTTAGTGTTTGCTCATCTCTAATAATGATCCTTAAAGAGCAACTAGATATACGGAAAGGATCCCAATTTTTCTATCCCAAATCCTTGTCCATAGGGCTCAGTATTAAAATTTTGAGTGGTAAAGGGGTTTTACAAGGGATCCTTGGGATCGGTATTCTAGGTTATCGGTATGTGATTGGGGGGGAGGGGGGTGTCACACTGCTCCCAGATAACAGAGTGCATGGTGCTACCTCCTTCTAGGCTGCACCCCATTGGTTTTATGTATTTATTTGACTTACTTACATAGGACCAACAAATTGTACTGTTTACAGTACTTTTACAGATATTGTGGCTGATCTTATATGGATGGTCTATCCTAATGATAGTCATTAATATGTAGTCTTGGAGAACCCCTTTAAAGAGGACCTTTCATGACTTGGGGCACAGGCGGTTTTATATTCCGCTGGAAAGCCGACAGTACGCTGAATTCAGCGCACTGTCGGCTTTCACGATCTGTGCCCCCAGTGAAAGAGTTATCGGTACCGGTATCGTAGCTGTTCACAGTCAGAAAGGCATTCCTGACAGTCTGTCAGGAACGTCCTTCACAGCAGCACCTATAGTGCTGTACTGTGAGACCGGGGAGGAACGTCTCCCTCCCTCTCCTCACAATACTCGTCCATAGACAAGTATTATCAGGAGGGGAGGGAAGCATTCCTCCCCGGTCTCACAGTACAGTGCTATAGGCACTGCTGCGAAGAAGGATGTTCCTGACTGATTGTCAAGAACGCTCTTCTGACTGTCAGGAACGCCCTTCTGACTGTGAACAGCTACGGTATCTGCACCAATAGCACTTCACCGGGGGCACAGATCGTGTAAGCCGACAGTGCGCTGAATTCAGTGCACTGTCAGCTTTCCAGCGGTATATAAAACTGCCTGAGCCCCAAGTCATGAAAGGTCCTCTTTAATGTTTGAGTAAATGGTATAAGAAAGGTACAAACACACATCAGAACTATAGGTGGCCAAATGATGCCTTTCTGACAACTCTTGGCAGAAGGTGCAATCACAATACACCATGATAACAGCAAACCATATTGAATATATTTGCAGTGATAAACTGCAAATCTATAATTGGGACTATTAGGTATGATTATGTTCTCCACCGTTTTCATGGATTTCTGCCATTTCTAATGGAGGCGCAAATGGAAATGTGTACATAGCCTTACAATAAAATGATTTATTGCCATCTGTATGTATGTATCTTTAATGAAGTCTAGATGCTTCTTTATTCTAGCCATTGTGGGGTTCCCCATATTTGCTGTCTTATGGTATCTCTCAGAGTTAAAGGGATCCTTTAATTTAGTTGGTACTTTGAGGTCAAGAAGCTAATTTAAGAAAGAGCTGCAGAATAAATTAACAGTTGAGTTTTATTTACATAGATATTTTGCACTCTGGTTGGAATTTCAAGGTTATCTTTTAGATTTCATCTGATAGTAACATAGTCGGAAGGTTTATTACCATAACTGGCACCACAAGTGTTTGTTTAGCACAAATTATTGATAGCAGTGTAGCTGTTGCTGACACATTGATAGTTAGGTAAATGGCTGTTCCAGCGCTATTGGCAGGGAGCTGGGCTAGAGAAGAACTCAATTGTGTATATTTTGAGTAACTCTTAGCACTTTGGTTGAATATCTCATAAATCTAAGAACATAATATGTAATACACATTTTTGTGTTGGGTTCGATTTTTACTGAGAGCAAAACTATTGACTATGCCAAAGCACAGCACAGGCGTCTCACCCCTGCTGACTGCCGCTTTGTTTGTTCAGTAGCTCAGAGGTTTATACCACTATATTGGATATGAATTAAAAATCTTGTTTCATTGGCAGCAACCCCTTTAGATATTGCAGCTGCCACTACAATGAGCTGATCGCTGCAAATCTCAGCACCCCATGTAAACAGCTGATTTTTTTCAGGATAAGCCTTTTTTGGTCAGACATTCAACTTTTATTGGCTGCAGGTGAAATGTAATATTATAGCACTTAAATGGATGTTGGTGTAACACATGGACAACTGGAGCCTGCCAGAACTACTCAGAGGGAGTCCTGGGTGAGAGTATATGGGCAGGTGCTGTCTACATAAGTACTCCTTTAACTATTTTAATTGGATGACCACCAGCTGCAGTTAGACATTATCCATGCTGTAAATGACTGACCAGCAGTATAGTAGCAGATGTAGAGTATCATCCATGTTATTACTGAATGATAAGCATGGCTGCAGAACTAGAGACCTGTGCTAGAGACCTGATTCACGGCCAAGTCAACAGCAGTACGGCATCCTTTTTTTCTTACTAACCTTGGTAATAATGACCATAATCTGATCAGATTCCACTTACCGTATATACTCGAGTATAAGCCGACCTGAGTATAAGCCGACCCCCCTAATTTTACCACAAAAAACTGGGAAAACTTATTGACTTGAGTATAAGCCTAGGGGGGAAATGTAGCAGCTACTGGAAAATTTCAAAAATTTCACAGTCATTCTCTACTTTTATATGTATTCTAGGGAAGAGAGGGATTTAGAACTTTTATTTATTTTATTTTTTAAAGCTTTTTTTTCCCCACTATTTTATGGGAGACTTTATACATTACTGTTGCAGCTGGTCATAGACACCCCCCCCCCCCCCCCAAAAAAAAAAAAAAAAAAAAAAAGAAAGAAATTTTTTTTTTTTTTTTTTTTTTTTGCTTGTCTCGAGTATAAGCCGAGGGGAGCTTTTTCAGCACAAAAACTGTGCTTAAAAATTCGGCTTATACAAATTACCAAATGTTAAGAGGGCAAAATCCCTTAATTTTAAAAAGGCCATTTTTCCTAGACTGAAGGCAGCACTTCAAAGTATACCTTAGATTGGGAGAAACCGTTGTCAAATAGTGACATTTAAATCTACACTAAGCAAGTAGATAGCAAAATATATACCCATAGGAAACAACTGTAAACATCTTAAATTAACCCCACCATGGCTTACAGGTCTGGTTAAAAGGGCAACAAATGATAAAAAATGGGCATTTAATAAATTTAAATCCAAAGGGTCAGCTGTAGCCTTTGAGAATTACAAAGCGCTTACGGTAATATAATCTGTAAAAGGGAAATAAAATCAGCTAAAATACGCAATGAAAGGCCAGTGGCTATGGAAAGCTAAACTAACCCCCATAATTATTTAAATATATAAATACAAGAAAGCCAAGGACAGAGCAAGAAGGTCCCCTAAATAATGGTAATGGAGAGTTGGTCACCGGGGATCAAGAGAAAGGTTATTTAGCTCTGTGTATACAGAAGAACAGGGAGTAGTTGATGTAGGTGTCTCCTATACTGGTAATACATCAACCAATATAGTAACTGGATAAAAATAGAAATGGCGGAAGACAAGCTAAACAAAAATGTGGGCAAGAGTCTAGATGGATTACACTGACAAATGCTTATAGATCTCAGTTCAGTCATTGCTGTACCCCTATTCTTAATATTTAGGGATTCTCCAGTGACTGTTGCAGTTCTAAGGGACTGGCGCAGGGCTAATGTGGGGCCTATTTACATAAAGGGCTCTAGGTCCTCCCCGGGTAATTACAGAGCGGTGAGCTTAACATCCATTGTGGGGAAACTGTTTAAGGGGCTCTTAAGTGACTATATACAGGAGTGTGTGACTGTACATAATATTATAAGTGACAGACAGCATGGTTTACTAAGGACAGAAGTTCTCAGACTAACCTGATTTTATTTAATTTTATGAAGAGGTGAGTTGAAGTCTGCACAGAGGAGAGGCTGTGGATATAGTGTTCCTGGACTATGCAAAGACATAGATGGGTAAAATCAGGTTCATTAGCTTGGAAAATATAGTTTATAATTGGATTGAAAACTGGCTGATGGATGGTTATATAAATGTATAGACTGTCACAAAGTTTCTCATCCCCTGGTTGAACTTGATGGACGTATGTCTTTTTTTCAACCATACTAACTTTGTAACTATAACCATGTAACCCATTGGGGCAGATTTATCATACGGCAGATTTAAAAAAGGGCTCAGTTGGCCCAGGTGAAGAGAGATTTATGAAGAGGCTGTGGTCTCTTCATAAATAAATTGGACATCCCGGTGCTAGAGTGGAATTCTATGCCAGTTAGGAACTTGTATAGATTTCCATGATAACTCACACCAGAAAACTGGCTTGAGTTGTAATGAATATGTTGGGCTGAGGTGTCCCCAACCTTCCTCAGTTCCGGTCCCACTCACATTTTTACAATGTGGTGAGCAAGGCACGGATTGGGCATTTGGCGCAGGAAAGGGCTTTGCGCCAAATCTGTACCACAATATCATCCCTTCTCTCCAGAAAACTTGCACTGACTTTTAATAGGAGAATCAGATCTGTAAAAAGGGAGTTGTATTTTTAATCTGTCAAAATGTAGAGCGATTGCTGTCTATGCGATTAATGGCTGACCATTGGGGTAGTATTTGAAAATCCCTGTCTATATCTTGTTTACCAAGTGTACGACTTTGATGTGGTCTTTATTAATAGGAGGACACCCCTGGACAGGGTTTCTCATCATAAAATACTCAACATAGGCTAAGGTCCCATGCTAAAAACACTGTGGGAAAAAACATAACACTGCTCTTTCTACAAAAAGCCAAAAAGCTGCGTTTCCCCAACATGGTGCTTCAGCCATAAAGAAGAAATGTTGTTCAATGTTGCTGCAATAAGATATCTCTCAAACTAACGCATAAACTGCACTATACAACCTCTTTTTTTTTTTTTTTTTTTGCAAATATAGGAAATGTTACTAAAATGTTCATTTCTATGTTTTCAGGTCATTAGTATAATTAATTGTTGGGATTCATTTACAGATTTAATGAGTTGGCCAATCTGAATAAGAACAGGACAATGACTCCGACCTATCATGGTGAATTGTACATGGGAGTAAATGCTGTGTTTTTGTTGGAGAGAAATAGCCGGAAAACTTATGTCTCTTTCACTTGCACATATCACAGTCAGAGGAGTGATTCATTTAGATTTCCAGTTGGAAGGAAAAGTTTATTGCAAAGCATTCTGGACAATATTATGCAAATCATTTAGATTTTAAAGATAATCAGATTCAACAGCTCTTAAGCTCGCCAACAGGTCTATTCTTAGTGTCTGTCAGCTCATTAAGATTGTACCATACATCCAGCTGTTGGGCCTGACAAGTCAGAGAGGGGAGAAAGTTGGGAAAAATAGATATATTTAAAAACAAAAAAACACAAGAAAATCTGTAAACTTTCTTGGTCATGATAAGTACACAACTGCATTAATGTATCCACACCAAAATCTCTACTAAACCACTTATATGATGTTGTAGGGTTGGTTAGTGGCATTGTTAACTTAGTTTTTTGTGTCAAAGGACAATTTTGCTGGCGCCCACAGTATGGAAAATACTAGGTCCCCCAGTGGTCAGGAGAATGGGGCTCTAAAAGTCCCCCTAAATGAAGCACCAGATTGTAGTTCCATTCACTTTTATGAGGTTTGACCAACACCAGAGGGTACAGTCTCCACAGCTCCATTTAAGTGAATTGAGTTTTGGTCATACAAGCGCACTCCATTCCTCCATTTACCATTTGGTTTTAGGGGGACTTTCGGTCCCCTGTCCTCCTTATCACTAGGGAACCTGGCGTTTAGTACCCCAGAGATCAGAAACTTATCCCCTGTCCTTTCTCCAGCTGTTTGGAAAATACAACTCCCTAAAAGACCATGTACAGTAGCTTGCGGCATTTACGGCATGATATCCGATTTATTATCATAAGCACAGGTTGGATATTACTATGTGTGGACATAGCATAGAAAACTGCTCACTTCCCTAAACTTAAACCATATCTGCTTGTGTTCTCTACACGAATGTATGTTGCAGTGAATGTTCCCATAAGGGCTTACGCATACAAGCTCTGGAATGAAATGAGATTCTAGCTTTGTAGATTTTGATTTATGTGTGTGGGCGAAGCTCCATATCATTTTATGTCAATAATGACAGATTTTGATCCTGCTCTAAAACTTTAACAAAAAAATGCCTGTGTCTCCATGGTTACAGACCACACATAAAGCTTATCTATGTTGTAATGTGGTCACGTATTCCTCCAGTACCTCTGCCATCTCTTGTTGCTTAGATAGTAAACAATGAGGCAGAGTCCAACCCCTGAGGAATTATGTGACTTATTTCTCTCCAGTTTTAAAATGTCAGTTTTAAAATTCCTTCTTTATTACTTTGAATACCTACAATAAAAACACATGTAGATCTATTCAGAAGAGAATACACTACTAAAATGTTCAATTATTCTCTTCCTTGGACTACAAAACAGTTAGAAGAATAGTGAAGGGGTAAAGGTTAATTATTAAACCAAAATGCACCAAGCAATAAAATTTAGAGAAGATATGAAGAAAATGATAATTTGATGAAATAAGCATTGCAGTTCTTTTTATATTGTATAAGAACAAAGAATCGGTGTGTGACTAATTATGATTCATTATGTAGGTTCTTGTGTGATAAGAATTTGTAGCAAGGTTAGTGACGGAAAGGGATTTTCTTCTAGATTAATGAAGAGTGTTGTGGCTCAACGTGACTCATGCAAGTATTGTCTTTAAGTCATTCAGTAGAGATTATATTTCTGGAAGTGTTGAATGCCAGAAGACTTTTGGCCCACAGGATAAGAAGTAAAATTTTCTAAAAGCATGTGCTCTGTTTGGAGACATAATGGCAGGGGCGCAACTACTGGGGTAGCAGCAGTAGTGACTGTCACCGGGCCCGGGACATTAGGGTGCCCGGCAGCAGCTGCTACAGATTTTTTTTTTAATAGTTTGTTATCTGCTGGAGTAACTCCAGCAGGTAACGGGCCCTATTTGCTTAATGATCTTGGCTCCTGCTCATGGCGGCCGGCGCTTCCTCTTCTGCAGAGATGGTTGTGAGCAGGAGCTGGGATCGGTAAGTAAGGCTGCGGGACCACAAACCCTACAAACACTATCATTATACTCGGGGAGGGGAGTCTTTTCAAACCCTGAGTATAATGACTAGAGGCCCAGGAGAGGTGAGGTTAACATAAAAAACACTGCTATTTACCTCTCCTTGGCTTGGGAAGGTTTCAGTCCTACTTGTGTGACATCCCAGACATCACACAGGCCGAGCTTGTGTGCTTATGCATCAAGACGCAAGCCTGGATCAAGTGACATCTCTTCCGTCATTGAAGATGGCCAACATCAGCTGAAAGTGTGCCAGAGCCCAGGAGAAGTAAGTAACAGTGGCTTTTTATGTTTGCATCCTCTCCTGGGTCTCCAGTTATTATACTCTGGGGTTTTCCATGGGGGCCAGCCATTCCTAATTCCATTGCATAATGCTATCATATAGATAAAAGGATTATTTGGCAAAAAGGTTTCTGTATTTTGAATTTGCTATCAGTATTAAATATGGTATGTTATTAGCAAAATCTCAGTCTTCAGCTATTTGTTTGCAACCTGGTGCATGTGTGGTATACTCTCTGTTGAGGCCGTTGACACTGGTGAATGTGTGAAGTTTGACCATGATACAAGTGAAGTCAGTAGACTAGTGCCATCTATCTTAGCTTAGTGGGAGACAGACATATAGCACTTACTATGGAATGATGTCCATGGCACTTGCAAACTAATTTTCATGCTTCGAAAAAGTTCTTTCTGCACAATCCATATGTCACCAAGGGAATCAAGGGTATGTATGCACTTCTGTAAAAATTCCCTACCAAACGTGTTGAGTCGTTTGGTAGAGCAGAATGAACAGACACAACCCTTTAAAGCTGATGAATTTCAACAGGCCAGATGCTTTGCTACTTCAGTAGATAAACCACTGCCAGAGGTGTCCATCAAGACCTTCCAGAGCAAAACATACATGTTTATGTAGAAATTATAGGATATGACTAAGTTATGTAGGATAAGTGGTATTCTTAGAAGGCAGCAACAGAGGAGGAGTAACCTTACTACATGGGAGGCAGGGACTGGATACAACAGGGCAGAGTGAAATTGGCAGAAAAACATTCTATTGCCTTTCACTCAAGGGACTGATGTGAACAGGAGGACAGGAGTGCCCTAATTTTGTGGGAGGCAATGACTTCTTTATGTGGTTATTTCATACTGCATGCGACAGCGTCATAAGAGTGATAGAGTAAAAAAAGAAAGGGGAAGGGCAAGGAAGACAAGAATGTAAACTGTTGCTGGCAGTTGTAACATATATGATTCAATAATATCCCAATCAAGTAAAAGGATTGTATAAGGTTAGAAAAAAAGATTACCTTTTTCTAGAAACAGCACTACCTATTTCCAGACTGTGCCCGGTATTGCAGTTTCATCATTACATAGTTACTATGGTTGAAAACAAGGCGCAGGTTCATCATTTACGCTATATTCCTACAGTATTGATCCATAAGAAGACAAGAGCTCCTGTAAGGGACCGCATATTTTGGTCCTGATTTTGACGCGGAAGCCAGTCGCGGCTTCCCGCTCCGGCGTAGGCCCACATGAATGGGCCTAGTCCGGAGGGTGCTACCGTGAGGCGGACGCCGGGGCTTAATCAGCCGCGGAATCCACCTGAAGAAAGGGCAACCCGCTTCTTTTTTCCTCTAGCAGGAACAAACCGCTAGCGGAAAAAAGAAAGCGGTCTGCATAGATCTCTATTGTGAGGGGGCAGATTTTGAGGAGGATTCAGCGCCAAAATCCATCTCCTCTTGCCCAGTGTGAACGAGCCCTCAGGGGGAAGCCAAATACTCTATAACAAGGATTCCTTATTCACTAAATTTGACGATCATAAAAAATCCCGTGATCAACCTCTCATCTCCAAAAATCTAGTTCTAATATTTTGCTGTTGGAATTGATCTTGATGTAAATAAGCTGTAACAACAGCCACAGCCACGGACGAAGGTGGCACTGTTTCTGAAAAGCGAGGAATAGACGTTTATACAACCTCTTTATTATACACACACTCATACTGACATATGTATAATTTTTCTTCATACATATATTTGCATTCTTGGCTCAAATTTGATATTATAATATTAGCTAAAAAAAACAAAACCTATGTTGCAGTCACAGCGAGATTTATCATTTTTAAGCTCATAGGCAAATAAATGAGAACATGACATCTCATTATAAAGGTGGCTTAACCTTTAAGGGATTACTTTGGTTACTGTAATACCATTAAGAACAAAGAGTATTCTACCCGCGCTCAGTGACTAATAATCCCAGATGAATAGATTTTGATTACAATCCAGGAGTGAAAGTCAATTGTACCAAACGCTGAAGTCCCAGCGCCATTGGTGATTAATGTGTTCATCATGTTGCGCTTGCTTTGAATGTTTGACCAGGAACCCTACTGCAAACAGCAAATGTCATTGTATATGTTAAATGCTACAGGCACCCCCAGGGAGATCGCAAACAAATGTATTGCCGGATTGAAGTTGGCTACTAATGTTGTTAAGGTTGATGGAGATCTTTCTTCATAATGAAATATATGCCTTACTGGGCATTTAATCCATGTTATTTAAATACAGTTAACTTTATGCCAGCTACAAAGAACTGCGGAATATTAATCAAAACCGGTCATTTCAGAAGAGTACAATAGTGTATAACGGAATGCTGGATTTTTATAGCTCTTATTAAGTATACACTATATAGCCAAACATTTGTGAAATTCCAAATGTACAAAGTGGCTTCAGTAACATTTGTTATAAACAGGCATAAAATTGAGCAAAGAATGAGGCAATCTCTATACATAGACATTAGTAGCATTATGAATAGAGGTCTTGGACTTTAAATGTGGCACTGCCATAGGAGGTTACCTTTGTCACTTTCATCATTAGATCAGGAAAATCTGATCTTCTAGATCCGTCCCATTCTACAGTAATGGTTCCATTACGCATGTTAATAGTAAGTACTATTTAACGAATCATTGCAATTGTCTAAATACCAGTACATGTTCACGTGGAAAATTTTGAGCGGGAACAGTCATGCAAAATCCGCGGAAATCTTCCTGTTAGAAGCAGAAGGATTTTCTCTTTCTATTACCTTCAATAAAAGTGCAAGTCAGAATCCATCCAAAGACCGATCAGGACACCTATATTTTGAGCTAGCGGATATTAATCACCTAACACCAAAAACACCTAAAGCGATGTTCATATCTGTGCCGGAGTCAGCCTGAAATCTTGCATGCACGACTTTTTATCCATTGTCCATTGAAAATAATGGACACTCAACAGACCCTATTACAGTCTGTGGGGCCTGTCGGGACCTGTGTGTCCGCCATTTTAGCAGTCTTCCTGTCAATTGTTCTGATCCACCAACAGACCAGAAGAATGGAGAGCCAGATGCTAATGTAAACCCAGCGTACAATGGCTGATATTGTTTTTTTTCATATAAAGTTACGCTAGGTATTTTGAGATTTATAAATTGCTGTGTATAAATGCATTTGTATGGCGACTGGCAATTTTATCACCCATCTAGACTAAGATTTTGAGGAATTTCCACATGTAATTAATTATTTCCAATGGTGAATAGTTGAGTAAGCAGTAAGTCACCAAATCGTACACATTATTCCAGTGTGACAAGACACTTCAATAGTTATTACTGTGAAGAAGAAGTGTCCAGGAGTAATAGCAGCCAATCCCCCATGTAGTTAACCATGCAAAATTGCAGAGCAAAGGCGCATAAAAATTGCCTATTGTTCACTACACAGTTCAAACTGTCCATGGAAGGGAAATCACAGGAGGTGAAAGAGAAGGGTCCCAGATACATAGGAAATTACAGAGAAGAGGTCCCTTGTAGAAAATATAATAATATATTAAAACATAACTTTTATTAGGCCCTACTAAAACCAAAAAAGGACATTTAAAAAAGTCCCACGTCTAAAGGACGTCTTTACAAAAGTCCCATAACAGTCACATGGGTATGTGCACCCTTGTTCCTTACGTCACAGGCCACAGCTCTATGTCCCAGTATTTGATACTATCAGTATTTATCTATAAAGCCTAATAACCATGCATAATGGTAAACTCAATTTTGACCATGTCAGGTCAAAGAAAAGGTAAGAAAAAAAAAAATAAGTGAAACTTTATCGAGACAATGATACATGGAGTAATGAAATAACAAGGCTAGCATAAAAGTGACGCTAAAAACTAGAGATGAGCAAACGTGTCAAAGATTTGCTTTAGAATGAACAAGTTTGCACCACACCTTAAAATGGCTTAAAACATAGTGTAGAATACTTTCATGGCTTCTAGAAACCCATCTATCTAATTTCTCCCTCTCTACAGCTAACGCTTCAAACCAGGGAATATAATAGGTGGAGGCCCCGGGGAGGTGTAAAAAACAAAACATTCATACTCACCCACCATTCCCTCAGTGGTGACATAGGCAGTCTCAGCAGTAACCCAGGCACACAACATCACCAGAAGAGGCCTCCACCTATTACACTCTGAAGAGACCCCAGAGTATAATGTGGTGGTCATTTTAATTTACCCGAGACAAATCTCTATTTATTCAGTTTAGAAGAAAACCAAACAATTTATAATATTCAAGTCAAGCCCATGGAGTCAGTTTGCCCATCACTACTAAGAACATAATAGCTAATGAATGACTTGACCTTATGACCTTAAAGGTATTTTGCCCACTTTTTCCAGAGCTGCAGTTGTCGGTCAACTTCTGAGCTATGCCCTTCTATTATGGGGTCTTATAGTGACTCCATTGGCTACCCCTATTATATATACACCTTTAAGTCTCTGATTTACAGCTTAGGAAAGGTCTAGAAGGACCATTCGATATTGATCACGTCTGTGGAGAACCCTGTGCAACTGTTCTGGGAGAATTAATAGCATAGTTCTCTATTCAATAAACTTCATTGTCTGAGACATCCGGGGAAGCAGCTCCTGAGAATCAAACTTAATACTAATAGGTGCTTGACTTTTGCTCAAGATAAAACATCTTAGCTGCTCAAGCAAGTACTTAACCAAAGATATCACATCCAAGCAAAAGCATCCCTTTGTGTTTTTTACCATGGAAGTAGTAGCTTGGCCGGGAGCAAGCATATATTCAAAACTTACTGCTTTTGTGTGGATGAACATGCTGTTCTGTATAAAGGGCATAATTCCCTGTATACACAGCAGATATGAAACTATAGAGAATTATATTACATGTATACAAGTAACCTCATGTAATAAAATACAACCTTTGGAGATAATTGTTTGGTTTTTCTTGATATGTATAAGAAATATTTTTCAAAGAAAAGTGACTCACCTAATTTTTATCATCAAGCCAACTTCTGTTCTCCATTTCTGATCAAAAAACAAACACAGCAGGGAGACCCAGCAGTGCACATCTAACGGGTGATGGATGAAACTATAGGAAAAGTGCATATCAAATAAAATTAGAAAATAGACTTTTGCTGTGAGAGTGGAAGGATAACCTAAAGCTAATTTGTGGAATTTCATGAAGTATTTGCTCAGTTACTGTAGTTCCCAAGCATCTAGGAAATCTTGCTTTGCAGTTCATGAAACAAATTTGACTGAGGCCATTCATAAAAGTGTGCCTACGTTTTTCTTTGTCTTTTATTTTGCTACCAAAAATATGTTTGACCTCTGTGGATGATGTGGGACAAAAGATGTGAGTGGCCCCAGATCATGTTGGGTATATACAGGGGTGTTTTAACACCTTGATGGGCCCAATGCAAGGTTTCTTAAATGTTCCCCCATCACCACCCTTTAGATATATCTGATCATCACAAATTATAATGTCCCTTAGGGACGTCCACATGGCATAATACCATACCATAGAAGCCCTCATACAATATAATTTCACTCAGTGACACATCAAATGTCCCTGCAGAGGCATCAGATATTAACAGATCTCCCCCAGTGCCCCATTATACATTAACCTGTCACACCCTGCTGGCCCATCAAACATTATCTTATAATATCCCTGTCCACTTTGCCCACACAGTATAATGTTTTTTTTCCAAGTTGCTCCAACAGTATAATGTCTTCTTTCCTTGGTTGCCCTTCACAGTATAATGGTTCCTGTTCTGATTATCCCCGTATCATGTCCTCTTTCCAGGTTGCCCACTGAGTATTATGTCTGCTTTCCAGGTTGCTGCCCCCTAGTATCAAATAAAGAAAGAAAATATATTAACCTTTCCCCGTTCTCCAGTTGCCGTCTGTCTCTGGTGCTGGCAGCTTCAGGGAGCAACAGGTGCAATGTAAATGATGACATTGTGCCTGCTGCTCCTGAGCTGTACAATGGGAGCAGAGACAGTGGAGTGGCTGAATGGTGATGCAGGGAGCAGTTCCAGACTGCATCTGGCTATTCAATGTTTTGTTTCCTCCTTTGTTCCTGATAGTAAGCGTTTCCACCTCTTCCTGCCTCTTGTCACCTCATTGTGTACTGTGCCTGCTCCTGTTTATGACCCCGGCTTGCCTTTAGATCTCTGCTCCCTAAACCCAATTTTGTGCTGCTCTACTCTCTTGTTACCGACTTGGCCTGCCTGACTTTCCCTTTGGATCACCCTCTACTGCGCTGCCCTCATGTTGATGACTCGGATTGGATGACTACGCTTTGGCTCGTTGCCACCTGCTGACTACCGACACCGATGCCTTCTGGTTTATTGGACCTGCAATCCTACTCAACATTTGGGACTCTGGTGAACACCACTTTGGGGTTGGAGTTGGTGCGGCCTGGGAGGTGCTGGACACTCAGCACTGTGTTTACCAATTTGATCAGTGTATCTAGTACTGGGTTTCACTACTGGCCTGGAGCTGCATCTTCTGTCCTAAAACCACCTTACTGTAACTACCACTCCAAAAGACCACTTCTTTGAGAAGACCACCACATTATCCAGACCAAACTTACTGAGATGGATTTTCAGGTTCTCCATACATTATACATATTGGCCATCTTTTGAGAAGACCGTTTTCCTAGATGACTACTTTTTAATGCAGCTTCGGGTGATCATCTCCAACAGGTTTCATTGTGTATAATTCTTCTGTTATCTTAAATACCTTATTTGGTTTCCTAAGGCACGTGGTCCATTTCCTTGTGTAAAGAGATTGTCTAATTTAAAAACCTTTCAAAAACTATTTAGTATTATGGGGGTCCCTCATCTATAAAGCTGCAACATCTCTCACCTTGGAGGTCTAACAGCCCATTGATTTAATTGGACACTTTAGTTCCCTTGTATTTGTGCTGCTTGGAAACTGGACAATTGCTAGTTCTTCCAAACATTAGATCATTGAGCTCTCAAAAATAGGACTTGTTATGATCAAATAATCATTGGAGGAAGAGGGAATGGAATATACAGACCTGAGACGTGGATCTAGTTCCTTACTTTGGGCCATAGTCTGTGTCTGCATAATTAAAAGAAGAAAGGTTTTTTTGTTTTTTTTTTAGTATTAAGAATTCTGCAGTTCAGCGTGTGAAGAGGCGTTCTTAAGATCTCTTAGTAAAAGCTCAGGAATACTAAAATAAAAGATGCCAGGGCTTTTTTAAACTTCTTTTGTAGTGTCACCAGGAATTAACAGGGCAAGCTGAGATTTTCCCTTTCTCTACAACTTCATGCACACGTAGTTCTGTTCCTTGTTTCACCGATGCTGATCACCGTACTCTGTAAAAGGAATGTTTGAGCAATATTAAAAATTCATTCAGCGCTGAACTCTTTCTTTTAGGACATAATCGCCAGGGTTAAAGGCTTAAGCTGCTTCATCACTTTGCTGGTGTTTGTTCAGTCTCATGCTCAGGTCTCATATTCTGCACTGCTCAATGTTTGTTACAAAATGAAAATATTTTTGTCAAATATGTTTTTAAATACTTGATAAAAAGTTCATTTTTGTGAATAAGTTCTACAATGGCTGATCATGATGTTTAGAGGGACATTCCAGTTTTATGTGCCACAGAGGCAGCCACATGTAGACGATTATACAGATATATATATATATATATATATATATATATATATATATATATATATATGTAATATTTTTGGGCGTAACTAATTAAGGTTTCATCTGCATATGGCTGCTGCTACATTGGCATGGACCCTAAGCGCTAGTTCACACGGGGGCATGGAGGCGGATTTTGACAGGGGATTTTGCCTCAAAATTCGCCTCCATACAATGGTGGTCTATGGAGACGATGAAAAGCTACGGTACCGGGACCACCAGCTCTTCACCCGTGGCACAGATTGTGAAAGCCGAGAGTGCGCTGAATTCAGCGCACTGTCGGCTTTCCAGCAGTATATAGAACTGCCTGTGCCCAAACCCATGAAAGGTCCTCTTTAATGAAAAAAAAATTAAAATAAGGCTTTAGAATTGTTTTATTATTATTAAATTATTATAAATAAATGTGTATAATGTTCAGTATCACCAAAAAATATTTCATTTTCTGTAATTAACTAAAAATGGTGCAATTGTTTATTTTCATTAACCAGTAACAATCTGGGGTCTAATATTATATGGGGTCTGGATATACTGTATGTAACTGTGCCCTTATATAAAAACCACGCCCCTTAAAAGCCACTTGTGCTGTTTGCTAATCACCCTCTGAAGGGTTCTCCCAGGTTGATGTCTCTGCAGCAAGTGAATAAGTCTAAGTTCACACTTGGAAATCGGCAGAAAGAAAGACTTTTCTCTCCGTTAGTTACAGTAATGGTGAACACCCATGGTTCAGATCCACTCGCGGACCCTAATGATGGAGAGTCGGGTGCGGATGTACAGTAGGGAGTCGACTGGCACTCACCCTACCATTGTTCAATAATGTACATGCTGAGTTCCCCAAAAATCCACTGCTAGGTAGATGACTGGATACATACTAGGCTTGAGAAAGCACCTGTGCTGGTGTAAAACGGCTGTTGCCCACGCCATTGTATGTCGCTTCTCCCTCCCTGTATTGTTTTTACGATATGCTTCAATAAAAGGTAAAGTTTTTTTAAGAAAAAAGAAAAACATCTGTGGTATCCCAAGGGATGCAGGTGTTATAGTAGGACCTAATGGGGGTAGTAGTCCCTCTGATAGATGAGATGTGGTAATGGTCACGGTAGCTGTAGTGGTGGTCCAGACTGTGGGGCACCTCTCATAGGACACACAGCAAGTCAATTTTCAAAAGAAGGATAGCAAAAGACACAGTCCTTTGTTAACCAAAAGTTTCTTTACTGAGGACTCTGATGAAGTGCAGCCATACCTCACAGTGATACAGTCTCATGTACAATACAGCGGGTGCATGTGATGCAGGATTCCCTTGTAAGCTGACAGGTAATGGCTGATGCTGACACAACTCTCCTCAGATTTGGTAGCTTAGAGTATTGAGGAGACACAGTCCAGGTTATAGATACAGAAGAGGGGTCTTCACCGGTTGGCTCCCGGCGGGTGACTAATTTGGAGTATATGTAGTTACTCACGGTTACTGGGCTGCGGTATCCGATAGCCGGACGCAGACCTAATACACGTGGCCTGGAAACCACGGAGCACTGGACTTGAGCGGAGGCCTTCTTTAGGTCCAGAAATGCAGAAAGGCTCCTTTCTAGCTGCTCCTTTCTGTCAGGTTCTCTCCTTCTTGGAGACAGCAGAAGTATGGCTGTTATCCCCTCTGTATGGACTGGTGAAGGGTCCTAGGAGACTCTGTATCTTACATGGGCTGTGAGATTCACCATGTAGCTCCTAGGGTTTGGCAGGAGGAATCTGAAAATCCTGCCTGGAGTTGGAGTAGCAGCAGGTGCTGTTACCTCACACACTACACTCTCCACAACCTGGCTGCTCTGCTTTCCTTTCCCCTTCTCAGAGGAAGGCGGGGCTAAAGTCTCCACCCACAGCTTGCTAGAAAGTTCTGCTCGTGCTGTGCATGGAGTGATTGGGATCCTATATCACATGCACCTACATAGAGTGAAACATAGGTGGCAGCAGAATAGTACATGGCAATAAACACAATGTATGCACACAGGAAATACAGATAGATAGTGATACTCAGTATTAGTACATTGTGAGAGACATGACATTACATAGCATACAACTATTATAATGGCAAGAAGGAGTGTACTGGGACACTACAAATCTCCCCCTCTTTAGGCAAGCCGACCTCGGCGCCTCTCAGTTGAAGGATGGTTCCTGACACAACAGAAGGAGAGGAAGCACAAGGAGCTTGGGGGTCACTTAGAGAATACTGCTGTAGTAAGAGAGTCTCTTAGGCATTAATGTCATAACGTCCATAAGAATAGCACTTCTGTTAGTCCATAGGATATAGGGCAGCAAATAAAAGTCCCCAAATGCTCTCTGGCACTATATATCACTAAGTGTCCATGGGTAGGAAGAGTCTCTCTGAGGGAAGACGTAGTTTATGTGCACTAACAACTTGGGTCATAGCTTGAAGCTAGGCACAATTGCTTAAACGTTACATAAAAACAACAGCTTGGCTTTGGGGCCAGGTACTTTGGTATAGATAATTGCATATAACATAGCAACAGGTAAATCATAGGTATTTTAACCAAAAAGTACAAGTAAATATATCTGACCAAATTCAAAATACTTGTAAACTTGACATAACTTTTTACAAGTTAGGTTGAGGCCTATGTAGCCTACAGTAGTTAATGGAATGACACGGCTTAGTCTTTGTACCGAGCAGGCGGTATGCCTTTGGTACTACGCTCTGACCTCCTAACTGAGGTGGTTTCAGGCTCAGCGGTTGATTCAGCGTCTCTGAATTCTGCTGGTGGTTCAACAATTTCTTCAACAAGAGTGGGGTCATTTCTGTTATATCCAGGTAGGATGATATGAGGAACCCAGATGAGGTCCTGAGGTCCTGGAAGCACTCTTGGTGAAACAGGTGTAGAACATTCTTCAAAAGAAGGTACTTCAAGAGGTTGAGACTCCAGCTGTTCTGATGACAGTGGATTTTCTTTTAGACATGGCTTCAGATGATTTCTGTGAACAATCTGTGGTCCTCTTCCTTTTTTAGTAATCTCATAAACGTCTGATTCTGGGAATGGGATAGCGGTAATTGTATATGGTTCAACTTCCCATTTGGTATCCAATTTTCCTGTTCGGTGATTGTTTTTGAGCCAAACTCTATCACCTGTTTGGAGCGGTTTTGCATGAGCATATTGGTTATAGTCGTCCTGTTGTGTTTGATGGACAGCTTTCATGCGGAGGTCCACAATTTCTTTGGCATCAGCCATGCGTCTCTGATGTTCATGTACCCAATTTTCTTGAGGCAAAGGATTGATGGTATCTGGTACTTGCACACCTAAAGCCAGATCTGATGGCAATTGACCTTGATGACAAAACATCAGATAGAACGGTGTGTAACCTGTAGAACAATGTACAGTGTTATTGTATGTATACATCAACTCTTTCAGCAGTTCAGGCCATTCATTCTTCCGATTCAAGGAAGCTGTTTGCAGCATATTAATGATGATCTGATTGATCCTCTCGCATAGTCCATTTCCCTGAGGATGGTAGGCAGTTGTCCGCAATTTTCTGCAGTCATGATACTTGCAAAGTTCCTGAAATAATTGAGACTCAAAGGCAGATCCTCTGTCTGTGAGAAGTTGGTTGGGACAACCATAATGATAAATGAATTCGGACCAAAAGACTTTGGCAGCTGTTTTGGCTGAAAGGTCCTTTACTGGCACTGCTATAGCAAATTTGGAATAATGATCCACAATGGTAAGTGCGTATGTATGACCAGAATGAGTTGGGGCCAATTTCACATGGTCCATGGCAACAATATCTCCTGGCTTGTGAGACTTGATTGGGTGAAGTGGAGCTTTTTGCTCACGACGTCCATCTCTGTTTAGATCACAAGCTGGGCACTCTCGACACCAATTCTCAATGTCCCCTCGCATACCGATCCAGTAAAATCTTCGTCGGATAGTAGCCTCAGTTTTCTGTACTCCAAAATGACCTGAGCGATCATGGTAGGCTTCAAGGACCATCCTAGCATCTCTTCTTGGGATGAGAATTTGGTGGAGTCGATCTCCGGTAATGGGGTCTAAAGTATTCCTTAGTATAAGACCCTTTTGAATAAACAGGCACTTGCGTTGCCTCCATAAGTGAATGAGTTCGGGATCAGCACAACTTCTCCGAAGACGTGTTGGAACTCTTCCACTCTCAAGGTAATCTTGTATTTCACCAAGTACGCGACTCTCCTCTTGGAGGGATTTCCACACAGATGATTCTTGCAGTGGGTCAGATGGAGGACTTGAGGAAGGCTTTTCACCCTCAGTTGAAGCAGTCATGTTATTCTGCTGGGCAAACCTGGAGTAAAAGGGTGCCATTTCCACTTCTTCCCACTCGTCATCTTGAGGTGGTTCTTCTGAAGCAGGTAATCTTGACAATGCGTCAGCATTGACGTTTGACTTGCCACTTCGGTATTTAACTGTAAACTTATAATTAGTGAGTCTTGATGCCCATCTTTGTTCAATAGCTCCTAGCCTCGCGGTATTCAGGTGCGCTAGGGGGTTATTGTCTGTGAAGACATTAAAAGGTGTAGAGGCCAGATAGTCCTTGTATTTCTCAGTTACAGCCCAGACAAGAGCAAGGAGTTCTAGCTTAAAGGAGCTGTAGTTCTTGTCATTCTTCTCCGCTCCTCTGAGGCTTCTACTGGCATAGGCTATCACACGCTCTGCATTTCCCTGTACTTGTGATAGTACAGCTCCAAGACCTTGGTGATTTGCATCTGTATATAGCTTGAATGGCTGGCTATAATCTGGGTAACCCAGAATAGGTGGTTGGGTAAGCAAGCTCTTCAAGGTTTGAAATGCATTCTCTTGACGTTCCCTCCAGTCAACAGGAAGCTTGCGGTTGTACTGCTCCTTGGGACATCCTCGCAACAATTCGGTCAGCGGTTCAGCAACTTGAGCGAAGTGAGGTATGAAGCGGCGGTAGTAACCCGCAAATCCGAGAAAGCTTCTCACTTCCTTTATGGTGGTTGGCCTTGGCCAATTCCGTACCACAGCAATCTTCTCCGGATCAGGTTGTACACCTTCTGCACTGACCACATGTCCGAGGTATTTCACTTGTGGCTTGAGCAGGTGACACTTGGAGGGCTTAATCTTTAAACCATGTTTAATGAGAACTTCAAAGACTTCAGATAGGTGGCAGAGGTGCTCTTGATATGTCCTGGAGTAAATGATGATATCATCTAGGTACAGGAGCACACTCTGGAAGTTCATGTGGCCCAAGCATCTCTCCATCAGCCGTTGGAAAGTGGCAGGGGCATTGCAGAGCCCAAAAGGCATACTATTAAATCCGAAGAGCCCCATAGGGGTGGTAAAGGCAGTTTTCTCCCGATCTTCAGGGGCCATAGGTACCTGCCAGTACCCACTTGTTAAGTCCAAGGTAGAGAAATAGACGGCAGAATCTAAGGCAGTCAGGGATTCCTCAATGCGTGGCAGAGGATACGCAGCCTTATGGGTAATGCTATTAAGCTTTCTGTAGTCCACACAAAAGCGGATGGAGCCATCCTTCTTTTTAACCAGGACCAGGGGTGCAGCCCATGGGCTTTGACTCTCCTGGATAACCTCAGAATCTTTCATGTCTTTAAGGAGCTTCTTCACAGGCTGGTACATTGCAGGAGGTAAGGGTCTATGTCGCTCTTTAATTGGAGGGTGGTCACCTGTGAGAATTGTATGCTGGATCAGAGTGGTCTTGCCAAAGTCCAGAGGATGCTTACTAAATGCTTGATGGTACCTCTTGGCGGTGTTCAGGACTCCGTTGATTTGCTCTACGGGAGTATTGGCATCTCCCACATCAAGTTCAGTCCACCAAGGCTCCTTAGAGGTTTTCCTTTTCTCCTGGGCAGCTTGAGTACTTTGCCGACAAGCAGTTGCCTCTGCAGTGAGGATATCTTCAGGGGAAAGCTTGAGCAATTGAGCAACAGGGTGGAACTTGTGAAGTTCAACAGGAGCGTCACCAAGGTTGATCAGGCGTACAGGCACTCTGCCATTGGAGACCGTCACAATGCTATGGGCAGCTCTTACTAATGGGTGTCCATCCAGTACAATGGGTTCAACGATGGCCTGGTAGTCTTGATTCTCCACACCAGGGCGAGTTTGACACCAGAGCATAGTTTCAGTTCCAGGCTTTAAGATGACTGGTCGGGCATCTCTGATGCGAATGCGGCCAATCTCACCTCTGCTGTTTGCGAACTTTTGCTGAGCAGTAAGCACTCGGATGGCGCGCTGGATGACCCTCTGTTCTGTGGCTGGAGCTGTGGGAAGAGAAATTTTCAAAGCATCTAGCACTTCAGCAAAACAATTTCTTAAGACATTCATGCCTAGCACCACAGCAGCAAAACCTGGATCATCAACATTTGTTACAATGACACCCTGATGAGAAAATTTATGTTCACCAATCTGAATAGTGGGCTCCCAGTATCCTTGATGGGATATGGGCTGACCGTTACTAGCAATAACATTCAACCAAGTATCTAGAGGATTAATTAAGTCACATAAGTCCCAATGTTTAAGATAAGCACGTTTTTGTAAGGTTGTTACCTGAGAACCAGTGTCCACAAGAGCTTCAAATGGGACACCATTAAGCCAAATAGTTATGTGTGGGCAGGGTGAGATGTACCGTGACACACACATTGATGACTTGTTTGGACCTGCTTCTTTTCGTCCCGAGGGGGCGGTCCTCTGCCTCGGGGGTAGCCCGTTTAACTGGTAGCACTGGGCCTTGGTATGTCCATATTTACGGCAGTGCTGGCAAATGGGTCTCTCTCTGCGGGCTATTCTCTCTGGAGGCGGCCTTCCAGGACCTGGACAGTTATGACCAGGTTCAGGTGGGAGATCGCTGCTCAGTGATGGTTTACAGGGCAGTGATGACTGGGTAGCCAGATCCTTTAGCTGTTGACACACTTGTTCTAAGCTTCGGGTTAGGCTGTCAACTCGATTCTCCAGTCTGGTCACTGCATCTGGGGTAGAAACTTGAGCTGCTTGGGAGATCTGTGGGGCCCCTAGGGATGGCATCACAGGCGTTGAAGAAGTATCACCAGCAGGTTCAGGAAGGAGGCTACAGGGGTAAGTGCCCACTAGTGATTGAGTTGTCCCCAGGACTTGGATAGCTAGGGCCTTGAAATCTGGAAATGTGATGCTAGGATGCTGGGCTGCAAGCATGCGGAGCTGTGTCTGTAGCAGTTGGGACCCTGCACCCTCTATAAAACGTTCACATAAGATTTTATCAGCCTCTGCAGCATCATGTGGGTCCACTTGCAGCACAGCCTTAAAAGACTCTTGGAGACCTAAGGCAAAGTCCCTGAGGTTCTCACCTGGCTTTTGTCGCCTTGAGAAGAACCTCATCTTCACTTCGGTGATGGACTGGGGTTCAAATTCAGTTTGTAACTTGTCTAGAATCTGGTTAACAGTCTTTTTGTCACACAGGGGCCAAGACTGGACTTCCCGGGCAGCAATACCCTCAAGCTGCCCCAGCAGCAATTGTACCTGCTGTTCTGGAGAAAGAGGATAAAGCGTGAATAAAGCTGTAATTTTTTCCTTAAAGTCTCTGAGAGTGTGTGGCTCCCCTTTGTAGCGTGGAAACTATGGTGAACCAAGGTAAAATGGCATACTTAAGGGCATGGTGCAGGCCGCAGGTGATAAAATAGTACTGGCAGCAGACTGGTCACTGTTGATAGGGTCAGACATGTTGTTGAGCAATACTTTGAAGATAAGTGACACTGTCCCTTTAAGAAAAGCTTGAATGCCAATAAAGAAGTTATTGTCTCTTTAAGAACTGGAATGCAGCAAGTAATAGCTCAGTCTCTGATAACTGCACACCTAACAGAAGTGCTCCCCCTCTTTATGATGAGCACCCCACAGTAGCTTATGCACACTCTGCAGATGGGGGACTGGAAAAGAGGTTCGGCAGCAGCTGCAGGAAATAAACTCAGTTCAATCCAGATAATACAGGCAAATAAGAAGTTAATGGCACTTGCCTACATATAAGGCACACTGAGGTGCATCCTATTCGTGACGCCAGAAAAAATTGGGCTTGTGGTATCCCAAGGGATGCAGGTGTTATAGTAGGACCTAATGGGGGTAGTAGTCCCTCTGATAGATGAGATGTGGTAATGGTCACGGTAGCTGTAGTGGCGGTCCAGACTGTGGGGCACCTCTCATAGGACACACAGCAAGTCAATTTTCAAAAGAAGGATAGCAAAAGACACAGTCCTTTGTTAACCAAAAGTTTCTTTACTGAGGACTCTCATATAGTGCAGCAATACCTCCCAGTGATACAGTCTCATGTACAATACAGCGGGTGCATGTGATGCAGGATTCCCTTGTAAGCTGACAGGTAATGGCTGATGCTGACACAACTCTCCTCAGATTTGGTAGCTTAGAGTATTGAGGAGACACAGTCCAGGTTATAGATACAGAAGAGGGGTCTTCACCGGTTGGCTCCCGGCGGGTGACTAATTTGGAGTATATGTAGTTACTCACGGTTACTGGGCTGCGGTATCCGATAGCCGGACGCAGACCTAATACACGTGGCCTGGAAACCACGGAGCACTGGACTTGAGCGGAGGCCTTCTTTAGGTCCAGAAATGCAGAAAGGCTCCTTTCTAGCTGCTCCTTTCTGTCAGGTTCTCTCCTTCTTGGAGACAGCAGAAGTATGGCTGTTATCCCCTCTGTATGGACTGGTGAAGGGTCCTAGGAGACTCTGTATCTTACATGGGCTGTGAGATTCACCATGTAGCTCCTAGGTTTGGCAGGAGGAATCTGAAAATCCTGCCTGGAGTTGGAGTAGCAGCAGGTGCTGTTACCTCACACACTACACTCTCCACAACATGGCTGCTCTGCTTTCCTTTCCCCTTCTCAGAGGAAGGCGGGGCTAAAGTCTCCACCCACAGCTTGCTAGAAAGTTCTGCTCGTGCTGTGTATGGAGTGATTGGGATCCTATATCACATGCACCTACATAGAGTGAAACATAGGTGGCAGCAGAATAGTACATGGCAATAAACACAATGTATGCACACAGGAAATACAGATAGATAGTGATACTCAGTATTAGTACATTGTGAGAGACATGACATTACATAGCATACAACTATTATAATGGCAAGAAGGAGTGTACTGGGACACTACACATCTTCAATTGGGTGAGTGCCCCCTGTTTCTTTCTTTCCTAGGTAGATGATTGTTGTATACTGGCGCTTGCAGTTTTTTTTTTCAGCTTTATGCTTTACTTTTTTGCTGAAAATCATCACTTTTGTTTCAGTGTAGAAATGTTGGTGTCCATAGCTAAAATGCATCCTGTATTTTCCCAAGAGCACTTAGAGAGGACTAGATCTCAGGGTTTTCCCTAGATTTTTAGAGTAGATGGAGTCTGAGGGCAAAAGGAGAGAGAGAAGAGCAGATATCACTCCTGTCCGGGCTTATAAAGTGCTTAATGTATGGATACTGTTTGGTTTCATTACTGGAAGAAAACCCACTACATAAACTCTGCTGCGAGCATCGCCTGCTTATCTGCCACCCTGTTTCCTGTACTTCATTTGCACCCATCATCAAGGCCACCCTGTAACACCACCACCACATGGGAATCACAGCAGCTGGTGTCTTAAGGGGATTCCTAACATCATCCAAGTGCAATCTCCTCATCACACCCTCATTGGGCCTCTATTTACAAAAAGACTAAGCCCTTGGCCATTGCACTAAGATTCACTTTTCACTTCCTGGTCCTTCTGTCATGTGAATGTAGACACCCTTCTTGATGGCACTACTTACTACTGTATGGGACATACAATGAACACATACATGCAATGTGAAGCCCCATAGTATACAATACATAAATCTAAATAAAGAAAGTGAAAAACAGTGCCACCCATGACAACCTGTCCCTGACAGTAAAATGTCTCATTCACATGCAATCCCTTTACAGTGAAGTGTGGATGCCAAGTAGAAAATTACACTTAAGCAAAAGCAGCCGCCACCATTTTATGTCTATTTATATAAAATCTGAAAATCCCTTTTTGGTGAAGGTTACACTGTATGAATACACTGCATGATTTTCATAGAGCTCCTGGGGGTAATGAGATGGGGCCATAGCTGGAATAGGACAGGTTGAAAGATGGCCCCTTGAAAGGGTTTTCTGGGCCTTAACAGGCTAGTTCATCAATAGAGATAAGCTAGTAGTGAAATATTCGATATTCGTTATGAGTAGACCCTCAATATTCGACCGAATATCGAATCCCATTATAGTCTATGGGGAAAAAATGCTTGGTTCAGGGGAAACCCAAATTCGACTAAGGAGAGTCACCAAATCCACAATGACACCTCAGGAAACGATGCCAACAGCTCTGGAATGCAACTGGGACAACAGGGGACGCATGCCTGGGTGCATCTAACACGCCCAAGTCCCAGTATTACCCCACTATCACAGCCTATCAACTAGACACTCCAAACTCAATATGGAAAGTGGAAAAATACATTACATTACATTGCTGTACATTAGTATGGATAGAAACACAAATTTTAAGCTAAAGAAAAATTAGCATGCACCCCTTTAAATAATGTTCCCCATGACAACAACAGATGGCACAGGCAATGGGAAATCCAACACCCCCCTCCCTTAATTGTTATTGTTTATGTGTGTGATGTGGTGAGACCTCCAAAAATTACTTTACTGGCCCTTCACGTGAGCCATACCAAATTAAGTTAGAGGCCCTTCAGCTGAGCCATACATAAATTTACTTTTTAGGCCCTTGGGGTGAGCCCTCCCAAACCTAGTTTTAGGCCCTTGGGGTGAATTGAGCCTTTAACCAGCAGAGTTTTAGTTTTTGGCCTTTGAGGCGAGTTGAGCCTTGTAGCAACAGAGTTTTTGGTCCTTTGGATGAACTGAGCCTTTTAGCAGCAGAGCTTTAGTTTTTGGCCCTTTGGGTGAATTGAGCCTTTAACCAGCAGTGTTTTGGCCCTTTGGGTGAATTGAGCCTTTAACCAGCAGTGTTTTTGGCCCTTGGGGTGAGTTGAGCCTTTAACCAGCAGTGTTTTAGGCCCTTTGAGTGACTTGAGCCTTTTACCAGCAGAGTTTTTGGCCCTTGAGGTGAGTTGAGCCTTTAAGCAGCAGAGTTTTTGGCCTTTGGGTGAACTGAGCCTTGTAGCAGCAGAGTTTTAGTTTTTGGCCCTTGGGGTGAGATGAGCCTTTAAGCAGCAGACTTTTAGGTTTTTGCCCTTGGGGTGAGCCCTAAAAAATTATTTGTAAGGCCCTTGGGGTGAGCCTTAATGGGGTTGTTTTAATGGTGATGGTGGTGGTGTTGGAGGAGGTACTTGTGAGCTGGCACAGAAACATGGAACTGTGTCTCGTCATTAGCACTGAGGATGGGGCATGCTGGTTGCGGGTCCACACCCACTACATCGCCAGGAGAGGCAGACTGTTGTGTTACTACATGCCTGGAGGTAGTGGCTGACTTGTTGGTGCAAATGCCGATGGAAGCAATATCCGCTATCCACTGTAACATCGGTTCCTGTGTTCAGGCCTCGACAGCGGGGTACCCTGCTTGACGTTGTGGATGAGGGCACTTTTGGCTGCCCCTCTCCAGTAGCCATTGGATCTGCAGTAGCTCGACTGCGGCCTGGATCCCCAGCTGGATTTCCATGTCCCCGTCCTTGTCCCTGTCCCTTTGTGATTCCCTGATGCATTTTCAGATGTGTACAGGTGATGACAGTATTAATCTTTCTTCTCATCCCTATGGGACAGTTAGAATGTATACCAATTGTAAGGAATTTGAGCCCTAAAAAGGTCTTTTGTGAAATTTTGGCAGGTTGAGAGTATATACAGTTGAGTATGTACACTCTTCCTGAAGTGTAGCTCTGAAAAGAGATGTTTGCTTTTATTTTCCTGCCTAGCAGAAGCTAAAATCACTATCTGACCCTCACAACGATGTCTCTCCCTATCTCACCAAACCGCAACTGACACAAATATGGGTGACACTTCTTATAAAACCGAGGTCACTTGATTTAGCCAGCCAATTACTTTTTCCTATTTTTTTTCGATGCCTACATTTCTTGCTTCCTGTCCCACCTCCCCTGCACAGTCATTGGTGAAAAAAAACTGCCAGGGAAGGTGTGTTGGGGGGATACGAATTTTTACTGTGTTTACCGCGTGGTATTCGATCGGAAACGAATATGTCGAATACCATAATATTCCATCGAATACCTACTCGATCAAACAGTATTCGCTCATCTCTACTGGGACTGGTTTGGGGGAAAAAAACACCCGATATGCTCTACCACTTCCCCAAGCATATTCAACGGTCATATGGAGCACTGCTCTTGCCACTCTACCATCTCCCGAATGCAGCATCCCGTACAGAAGGAGTTAATCCTACTACTGCTTTGACAACATCCATCCTACTTGATAGATTTGAGGATGAAGTAAGATTGGATCAAGTAGGGTTAAAGTGTAAGGGGCGTTCACACTACCGTTGGTGTCCGACTGCAGTGTCCGTTGCTACTGTCCGTTCAACATTTTAGCAACGGACACTAGCTGTATCCGTTACAATTTCCATTCATTTCAATGGGATTTCATCTGTTGTCAGTTTGTGTCTGTTTGTGTCCTTAAGGGTCCATTAACAACCATGTCTGTTTTTTCAAGTGGACAGAGAAATCACACATGCAGGATTTTTTTGTCCGTTTGAAAAAACGGACAGAAAGTGTCCGTTTTTTATTTAACATTGAGGTCTATGGGCAACGGACATATAACGGACAGTAACTGATGGCCATCAGTTACAGTCCATTATTTTCTGTCCGTTTATTTTCTGCACATGCTCAGAAAGCATAAACAGCAAGAAGAAAAAAACGGGCAGTATAAAAAACGGACACTAACTGATGCTAACTGATACTAATGTGTCCGTTTTTTTTAACTGATCCATTAAATGATCCGGTACTATTCCGTTATCGGGCCAGCAGCAGCGCAGTTCAGCAGCAGCTTTCGGGACAGCAGTTCAGCAGCGGGAATTACAATGACATCCGAGGACTGCTGGCCCGATGCTTGTGCCCAGTAACCAGTACATCGATGACCCCCCTCCCCCATCCTTCTCCTCCTGCCAGTGCTGCCCCCCAGCTCTCCTTACATCTTCCCCGTACCCTCTCCCCGCCACACGACTAGGCCTCACCTCAGCGCTAGTACCGAGACCGAAAGGAAAGACACCGGGGCTCAATCCAGGCCCTGACAAGAAACACGCCGACTATAGGAACGGTGAGCTACAGCGAGCCGGAGGGACAAACTTTCTGCAGCGTCCGGCGGCTATCTAGTAGCATTCATTGCTCAAGATTTACGGTGAGGCCTATTACAGGGAGAGGGTACGGGGCAGATGTAAGAAGAGCTGGGGGGCAGCACTGGAAGGAAGAGGAGGATGAGGGCATCGATCGATGTACTGCCTACTACACACAAGCACGGCCTCTATCATCGGGCCAGCATCGGCTTAGTCATGTGGCGGGGAGAGGGTACGGGGTAGATGTAAGGAGAGCTGGGGGGCAGCACTGGAAGGAGGAGGAGATGGAGGGGGGTCATTGATGTACTGGCTACTGGGCACAAGCATCGGGCCAGCAGTCCTCGGATGTCATTGTAATTCCCGCTGCTGAACTGAACTGCTGTCCCGAAAGCTGGTGCTGAAATGCGCTGCTGCTGGCCCGATAACGGAATAGTACCAATGATCCATTAATGTCCGTTATGATAGGTGTCCGTTTTTTTTCTTTTAAACGGACACCTTCATAACGGACACCAACGGTAGTGTGAACGCCCCCTAACTCCCACTTTTTTTTCTTTTCGCTATTGTGTCGGGAGTGTTGGGTGACCATTCTTGTACTGATCTTTATTACCGTATTATAATACAGGCTGTAATATTCTGCTTAGGAATCCTCTAACTGAGCTTTTATAAGGAAAGTCTGTACATAGTTATATTGTAAACATGCAGAAGCATTTACCAGTAGGGGAGAAGGTCACTTCAAATGACTATCTCTGGTTTTATACCTCCTAAAAAAAAAAAAGTTAAATTGGTTCTGGTATCATAAGAAAACTGAGATTCTCAGGTGTCATATGATGCCAAGCTTTAAGAACTAGCTATAACAGAATCTGAGATATCACTAACTAAATGCACAGTCAGGAATGTGACTTTATATGCAGTACGAACTGCTAAATTTTAAGTTGAAATTCCCGATTATGTTAGTAATATCTCAGATTCTATTATAGTTAGTTCTTATAGCTTGGCATTATATGAATCTCATCTTTTCTATGATACCAGAACTGTTTTTATAGGTGGTATGAAACCAGAGATACAGCCATTTGTAGTGACCGTCCCTCCTTTGGTAAATGCTTTAGCTCTATATACTACATTGAGACATACAGTATATACAGATGGAGTCTCCCTGGCAATGCTTAGTTAGTGCAATGATAATGGGAACTTTGCAGCCTGTTTTTCATTAAAAGTAAGTTTGATAGATAAAGTATAACAAAAATGTTCACCACCCCCTCCCTAACACAATAGCGAGAAAATAAAGAGTCAATGAAATGGGAATTACACTTTGACTCAGTAATGGTGGGGGAGCAGGTCATGGAGGAATTGACCAAATGATTGTCAAATATTTTACTAACCAGCTAGTTTATGAATAAATACATAAACTCCTATGATGCATGCTCATAAACAAAACATTACTGATGTAAATGTCTATCATTATTATTTTAGCATAAAAATGTAAATTTC
The DNA here is from genome assembly GCF_031893055.1 of Leptodactylus fuscus. Lineage (NCBI taxonomy): Eukaryota > Metazoa > Chordata > Amphibia > Anura > Leptodactylidae > Leptodactylus > Leptodactylus fuscus. The sequence goes on from NC_134271.1 coordinate 98,606,960, forward strand.
TATTTTGCTGGTGACAGGAGCAATTCAAGTTCATGGAGCTATAAAGTACAGAATGTCAGTGATCCAGTGCTTGGCATTGTCTGTCATCAATGTGAGGACATAATAAATTTTACAGAAAGCGCAGTATGATAGCATCATCCACAGAGACTAATAACACCACAAGCCAGACTGTAAGTAAATAACTATGTTCTAGATCAAGACGAGTGGGTTACGGCTTCTTTCACTGCCAGCTTTTAAGTGCCCACGTACCTCATAGGCAGGATTTATGGCATGGAGGTTTAGAATTCACTACCAATTTGTGCGTAAAAAGGCAACTCAACCCATCTTCTCTCCGTTTTATTAAATTACCGTATACATTGAAAGCATTTTGATATAAAAAATTGGGCATTACCATGATACCATTTTCTTTCAATTACATGAAATACAATATAAAAAAGGAGGTATTAATTCATTCTAATGATGACTAATGTTACACGATCATCCTTAGGCTAGGCTGACCTCCCTAAAGCAGTATGCATACTAAGAGGGGGTGAATGCAGCTGTTATGTGACCCCCCACAAAGAGGGCGCAGCTCTGTTCAATCTATATCCATCCCTGCTGTGGATCAGCATTGATTTTACACAAACAGATGGTACAAATACTAAGCAACAGTTCAGATCCAGCATACAGTAATGTTTAAACAAGAATGTGAATCTTTAGGTGAACGTGGTAAGGACCACACAGCAAATGAGAAGCAGGGAATGAGAGACAGACAGATGCAGGATAAGCAGTAGCGGCTCAGCTGCGCCAAGTCCATAATTGTGTAAGGAATGTTGGAATGGCAACATAGGAATAGACGTTAACTGGTAACACAGGATTAGTCAAATTTGGAGCAAAGTATAAACAAAGTCAAGCTTGGAACACAGGATATAGCCAGCCTTGACACATGAAGTAGCAGAGTTCAAACTGTAGCCCAGGATCAGAAGTGCTGACTTGCTAAACACTGCTGTAGCAAAACTGACCTGGCTAGCATGGATTACACAGGGTTAAAGTGCCTAATGCTGATGGAACTAGGCTCTAGGAAAGGTTGCTGTAGCAGAGTTGTGGAAGTGTTGTGATAATGTAGAGATGCACTATAGCAAAGCGTGAGAAAGTGAAGGGTGTGGTCTAGGAGAACAAGTATGTTCCAGCCAGGCAGCTAAAGGGTGCATGGTAAAGACCAACACCAGGGAAGTCAGCTGTGTAATTAAGGCCTGATATTAGTCTGTGTGGCACCACACTGACAAAGTTGAGAGTTCCTGTTTGCACTGACCTTTCAAACCAGGTACTGTGCCACCCGTGGTTGTTACCAGAGCGAGAGTCTGGCAGCCAGGCTCCTGTATAGTCAGGGTACAGTTTTTGTCATAGTCAGTTCTCAGCCGAGAAGGCTTTTGTTTGTGTGTGCCTTTGTGAAAGCAGTTTGTGCACCATAAGTGAATAAATGCTGAACTGGAGTGCAACCCTGTCTCTGTGTCCCTGTTTCCTGCACTGCTACCAAGCATCTACCTGAGCGGTCCCCCCCCCCCCCACAAGGGGTACTCAATTACTTTTAGTAAAGGTCTGTTGACCAGGATCCGCCATCAAGTATTCTTCAGACAAAAAGATGACGACTGACTTAGACACACACACACAAAAAAAAAAAATTAGGAAAAAATATTTCCTGAGGTGCCATTATACTGTGCAGGGGGCACTGAGGATCATTATACTGGAGGTGGGGCACTAAGAAGCTTTATACAGTGGGTGGGTGCGCTAAGGAGCATTATACGTGTGCATGAGGGCACTAAGGAGTATTATATGATGCATAAGGGCTCTAAGAAGCGTTACACAGTGGATGAGGGAACTAAAGAGCATTATACAGTTGGTGGGGGCATTAACCCCTTCCCAACATCCACTGTAATAGCACCGCTGTCCGCCCTTTGTGAGTGTTAAAAAGCCAGGCAAAACTGCTCGAGGATGGCTTGCTGACAGTCAGTTTAAAAACCCTTTCATTTCAGTGGGTTTTAAAGCAAACCGCCAGTATCCGTGTGCAGCCTCTCTGTCGTGAAACTGTTTTTTGCACTGACACAAAGTCCTGCATCTCCGACTTTGTGTCCGTGCAAAAAAAAACGGTTTCACGGCAGAGAAGCTGCATATGAAAACACCGGTGGTTTGCTTTAAAAACCCATCGAAATTAATGGGTTTTTAAACTGACTGCTGGCAAGCCATCCCTGATCAGTTTTGCCTGGCTTTTCCACAGACTCATAAAAGGTGAACGCTCCCTTAGGCTAAGATTAACTATTAGGGTAAATTCACATGGAGTTTTTTGGTCAGGATTTTGAGGCAGTATACACCTCAAAATCCTGAGCAAAAAAACCTCTCCCATTGAAATCAATGGATGCCGCTCAGGAGTTTTTCCAGGAGCTGGTTTGTTCCGACTCCCGGAAAAAGAAGCGAGGTGCTCATTCTTCATGCTGTTTCATGTCGCGATTCGGCCTGAAGACACTCCCTCCTCCGGACTTGGCTCATTCATTCGGCCTAACCTGGAGCGGCACGCGAGGCAGGATGCCGGTCGCGGATTCAGTCGTGGCTACCTGTTTTTTGGATCGGAATCTGAGGCAGAGGCTGCCTCAGGTTCTGATCCAAAAACTGGGTCGTCGTGGCTCAAAGCCGGTGCTCTGCATCAGCACCCAGCCGCGTGCGTCGCTCTGGATTAGACCCAATGAATGAGCCTAGTCCGGAGGAGGGTGTGTCTTCAGGCCGAATCGCAAGGTGACTTGACCTGAAGAATGAACAGGTCACTTGTTTTTTCCGGGAGGCGGAACAAACCAGCTCCCATTGATTTAAATGATTACGACCTCAAAACCCTGACCAAAAACTCTGTGTGAACTTACCCTTAGAGGAGCAGAGGGAAACCAAGGTTTCCAACCAATTATTACAGAGATGAGAGAGTAGAGCAGTGTTCAGACAGAGCAACAAGAAGCTAAAGTAAGGAATCATAACTGAACACTCCTCCTGCAGCGCAGCATGCGAGAGGAGGGTGGCGCAGAGACCTGAACAGGCAGAGATTTTACAATATGCGAATAAGGGTTATTCCCACGACCGATATTTTGAGAAATATATACCATGCTCTATTATTTTTTTTTTTTTTTGGATCCCTCAATACACTGTCATGTAAGAGTGGTCTATGAAAATGCGCACCCCTCGGGTGTTAAAAGGCTGTGGAAAATGGATATTTTCACCTACGGTTGTCTGAATGTAGGCGTAATCAGATTTCTTTCCCATTCAGGGCTGTGTGAGATCTGTGCAAATGTAAATTTTCCATGGGATATCAAAGATGAAATACCAGTCAAATAAAATAAGATCCAATTTCCATTTAGTTAATCAAAATTTATACTAAGTAAAATAATTTGCTACATGAAGTTACAATTAACCAGCTAAGGACTGAGTGATTGACTTCCCCCTGCAATGTTGTTCCTGCTCTGAACCTGCGAGATCGGGCGGGAGAAATTCTTTATTTTAGCCATTACTGTGTCATTTACAAGCCAACACAGACATCTTGACAGTTTGATGCCCTAGAAAGATTATTCTGCAAAAAAAAATACATTTTTTTTGCGACTGGGGTACTAAATAAAGGCAGAAGATTGACAATTATTCGATGTTAGAAACCATCATCCCATCTCTATTGCAAGATGTTTGACAGATAGAAGGATTTTTTGTTCTGTCATTTTATCCAGCACTGCTAAAGAAGTCTACCTCTGAAAGCCATATAAGACCATACAACAGCAGGCCTTCTCCATATTTTACATGAATTGTAGTAATCTAGCAATATTTACCGCACACTTTATGTTCTATGGAAAATGATAAACCTTCTAACATCCAATCTGCAGTCATTTCCAAAGTTAGTGCTTAATAATACCATGAAATAATGCCGAAATATTATTACCCTAGGACACATACATAATGCTCGAATGTTCCCATGAATATATAATGATGCCATAATATGCTCAAAATATACCTCACATAGCCAAAATAATACCATTATACAATGCTTCAATGGTACGTAATGCTTAGGTAATGCTACAATATTCTGCATATTATACGGTCAAATGCAGCATAGGCTGAACAATAGTCTTTCTTAGGCTGTATTCACACAGAGTAACGCCAGGCGTTTTTTGTGTGTTTTTTGCACATAGCGACGCGTTAACGCCGCGTAGCGTGGCGTTAACGCCGCGCTATTTTGCGGTGGCGTTGCCCGGCATTAACGCGGCGCTATGTGCAAAAAACACGCAAAAAACGCCTGGCGTTACTCTGTGTGAATACAGGCTTAGGGTGCATTCACACTGAGTAAACGCTAGCTTATTCTGAACGTAAAACACGTTCAGAATAAGCGGCGTCTATAGCAGCTCCATTCATCTCTATGGGAGCCGGCATACGAGCGCTCCCCATAGAAATGAATGGGCTGCTTCTTTCACTCCGAGCAGTCCCATTGAAGTGAATGTACGAGCGTGTACGCTCCTGCATGAGCAGAGCTTGCCATATACGCCGGCACTCCCCACTAAGGGTTGGTTCACATCTGAGTTGGTATTCCATCTGGGGGTGTCCGTATGTAATAAAAAATAAAGTGTTACATGTCACATGGTCCATTAGTAAACTGTCACAGCTTTACTTTTGCGGTTGAGGAGTCTGGTGGAAATTACAGGCAACTTATTGTGGACTTATTTTAACCCCTTAGAGACACAGCCCAAAAGTGACTTAAGGACCAGGCCTCTTTTTTCAAATCTGACATGTGTCACTTTAAATGGCGATAACTTTGAGACGCTTTAACTTACACAAGTGATTCTGAGATTGTTTTTTCGTAACACATTGTACTTCATGTCAGTAGTAAATTTTCGTCAATATGTTTTGTCTTTAATTATGAAAAAATAGGAAATTTGGTGAAAATTTTGAAAAAAATGCAGTTTTCAAACTTTGAAATTGCAAGCCTTTCAAATAGAAAGTCATACTACCCGAATTTTTTCATAAATATAATTAACCATGTCTCTGATTTATGTAGCAATCAAATTTTAAGCACCCTTTCATTTTTTTCAGATATTATAAGGCTTACAAGTCAAGCAGTAATTTTCCAAATTTTCAAGAAAATTTCCAAAACACATTTTTCAAGGGACCAGTTCAGTTCTGAAGGTAACTTGAAAGGCCTCTCTAATAAAACCCCCCAAAAGTCACCCCATTCTAAAAACTGCACTCCTGAAAAAATCCAAAACAGCAGTTAGAAAGTTTCTTAACCCTTTCAGCATTTCACAACAATTAAAACAAAATGGAGGTCAAATTTACATTTTTCAATTTCTGTCACTAATATATTCATTTAGCCCTAGAATTTACACATTTACTAAGGTTTAAAGGAGAAACTGCACCCCACATTTTGTTACACAATTTCTCCCGAACACGACAATACCCCATATGTGCTGGTACCCTAATCTACGGGCACACGGTCGCTCTCAGAACGGATGGAGCGCTAATTGGATTTTGTAGGCCAGATTTTGCTAGAATATTTTTCAGGCGCCATGCCCCGATTGCAAAGCCCCCAAGGTGCCAAAACAGTGGAAAACCCCAAAATGTCACCCCATTTTGGAAACTAGACCCCTCAAGGAATTTATCAAGGGGTATAGTGAGCACTTGGACCCTACAGGTGTTTCACAGATTTTTTTACCATTGAGATGTGAAAATGAAAAATTACTTTTTTTTATAATAAAATGTCACTGTAGCCCCAAATTTTTCATCTTCACAAAGGGTTAAAGGAGAAACTGCACCCCAAATTTTGTTACACAATTTCTCCTGAACACGACAATACCCCATATGTGCTGGTACCCTAATGTACGGGCACACGGTCGCTCTCAGAGCGGATGGAGCGCTAATTGGATTTTGTAGGCCAGATTTTACTAGAATATTTTTCAGGCGCCATGCCCCGATTGCAAAGCCCCCAAGGTGCCAAAACAGTGGAAAACCCCAAAATGTCACCCCATTTTGGAAACTATACCCCTCAAGGAATTTACCAAGGGGTTTAGTGAGCCCTTTGACCCTACAGGAGTGTAACAGAATTGGCCCAACAAAAGGAAAAGTGACATTTTTTGCTATAAAATGTAGCTTTAACCCCAAATTATGCATTTCCACAAGGGGTTAAAAAAGAAAATGCACCCCACAAATTGTCAAGCACTTTGCCCCAACTACAGAAATGCCCCACATGTGGATGTAAAGTGATCTATGGGCACACTGTAAAGTCCAGAGCTGAAGGATCGCTATTGGGATTTTGGAGGGCAAATTTAGCTGAAATCTGTTTCAGGCACCATGTTGCATTTGGAGAGCCCCTGAAGTGCTAGAACAGTGGAAACCCCCCCCCCAAACGACCCCATTTTGAAAAATAGACCCCTCAAGGAATTTATCAAGGGGTTTAGTGAGCACTTGGACCCTACAGGTGTTTCACAGATTTTTTTACCATTGAGATGTGAAAATGAAAAATTACTTTTTTTCCAATAAATCGTCCATTTAGCGCCATATTTTTAATTTTTGCAAGTAGTTAGAGAATTAAGAGCCCCCCACAGTTTGTTACACAATTTCCCCTGAACACGGCAATACCCCATATGGGATCATAATCTGCTGTATGGGTACATGTTGGGGCTCAGAATGGAAAGAGCGCTATTTGGATTTTGGAGGGCAGATATTGCTGGAATAGTTTTGAGGTGCCATGTCGCATTTGCTGAGCCCCTAAAGTATCAATACAATAGAAACCCCTCAAAAGTGACCCCATTTTAGAAACTACACCCGTCAAGGAATGTATCAAGTGGTATTATGATTTTGAGACTGAAAATGCTTCCCAAAAATTGAAATTTTTAAAGAAATATGCCATTTTGGTATCCAATGCATTGCACCCACTTTGTGTTGTCAGAGACCTGCACTCCTAAAACTATTAAGTGGGCCTTCCCGAGGGGCAAAAAAATTATATATGTGGGTATAAATTGCTGCTTGGGCACACAGCAGGGCTCAGAAGCGAAGGAGCAGTGCGCTTTTTAGCTTTTGGGGTACAGATTTAGAGGGACTTTCTGGGCGCCATGTTGTTTTTGCAGAGCCCTGGAGGTGCCAGTAAACTGGAATTCCCCAAGAAGTGACCCCATTTTGTAGGGGAAATTTTAGAGTCTCTGCAAAAGTGCCATGGCATCCAAAAACCAAACCATCTAAGTCTGTGCTCCAAAAACCAAATAACCTTCTTCCCTTCTGTGTCTGGCTGGGCCCTAATATCAGTTTATACCCACATATGACATTACATATGTTATCCCGGGTACACCAGTGTCATATATGTGCCCTAATATCAGTTTATACCCACATAGGACATTACATATGTTATCCCGGGTACACCAGTGTCATATATGTGCCCTAATATCAGTTTATACTTACATATGACATTACCCCGGTTACACCAGTGTCATACATGTGTCATACATGTGACATAAACTGCAGTTTGGGCGCACAGCAGGGGGCAGAAGGGAAGGAGCGCGATGCGGCTTTTGGAGCACAGATTCAGATGTTTGGTATCTAGACGCCATGTCATGTTTGTAGAGCCTGTAAGGTACCAAAAAGGTGGATTCCCCAAAGGAGTGAGCGCAGTTTGAAAACTGCACCCCTAAAATAATTTATCAGGGGGTGTAGTGAGTATTAGTATCCCGGACGTGACTGCACAGCGGATGGCGAAGAGGGAATGTATAAGCGGTGCGGAGGACATTGCAGACACTAAATTCCCTACTGTACCCCCAGTAGTTCCTATGATTGGGGAAGTCACACTGGGGTCACTTTGGGGGTCACTTCTGGTATATGTTCCCTCATAAGCTGTAAATATGGGGTGTCCCCTGATATTCGCTTGCACAGCTTATACATTCCCTGCCTGCCGCACCCAGTTGTGTTCTAATGATTTGGCGATTTTGCGTGATTTTGTCTTCACATTGGTAGAGGCTATATTTTCTTTATTTTTCTGCTGACGTGGCCATATAAGGGCTTGTTGTTTGCGGGATGCGATGTATTTTGTAATGACACCATCTTGGGGTGCCTAAAACTTACTGATTACATTTTATTAACTCTTTTTTTGCTGGATTTAAAAGAGAAAAAATCAATTCTGGTATTGAGTTTTACCTTTTACATTTTTCGTCATGCAGCGTACAGTATAAGTAACATGTGACCTTTATTCTGCGGGTCGGTACGGTTACGGCGATACCTCATTTATGTTATTTTTTTATGCGATACTAAGTCTGCAGAACAAAAACACATTTGGGGACATAAATCAGTGATTTTTGCATCGCCATCTTCTGAGAGGCGTAACATTTTTATTTTTCGCTTGACAGTGTTGGTTGAGGGCTTATTTTTTGCGGGACAACCTGTGCATTTTATTGGTACTATTTTGGGGTGCATATGACTTTTTGATCACTTTTTATAGCACATTTTGTAAGGTGAGATGGCGAAAAATCACTACTTCCGGCGGTTTTTTTCCGTTATTTTTTACCGCCGTTCACTGTGTACATTAAATATTGTTTCAGTTTTGTTGTACAGGTTGTTACGGACGCGACAATACCAAATATGTATTGTTTTTATTAATTTTTTTGTGTTTTTTTTACATAATTCATTTTTTATAGAAAAAAGGGATTTTTGGGACTTTATAACTTTATTAATTGTTTTCAAATACTTTTTTTTTTTTTTTTACACTTTTTTTTTACTTTTTCTTGTGTCCCTATGGGACACATGGATCAGTGATGATTGCATCACTGATTCTCTACTATAGAATGAGACACAGGCTGCAGTGACAGCCTGCACGTGTCTCACTCTAGACACAGGAAGTGATCTGTGCGGACGGCACAGACTTACTTCCAGAAGACGCCGGGAGCATCACCAGGTAAGTGAGTGCTCAGGGCTGTCTGGGGTCACTAACCAGACCTCAGACTACATATTACAGATTCCGGCACCCACCGATCTCACCGCGGGGGGTGCCGGCGGGGGGGGGGAGAGATTGCGGCACCCTTTGTTTGCAGTGGTCATGTTTGACCATCGCAATCAAAGGGTTAAAACCTCCGATCGGTAAAAGTACCGACCGGAGGTTATGGAAAAGGGTGATAGCTGTCAGTAACAGCCATCACCCAGTTCCGATTCCGCCCGCTCAGCTAGTGAGCGGGCGGAATCACCATGACGTACAATTACTTCATGGTGCGCGAAGTACCTCGCGTCCATGACGTAATAGTACGTCAAAGGTCGCTAAGGGGTTAACTAATAGAGGAGGTTAAACCTCATGGTGGTGAACAGGCTGAGCTTTGGAAATGGCCGGCCTGAAGGATATCGTAATAGTAACGTTATCCAGGGGCGGGCACAGGGGTTAAGCACAGGGTCGTTGGTGCCCTTAAAGTGTACAGGCTCTGCTAGAATTGCAAGCCGGAGCGTGCCGCCCCCCTTAATTTATTTATTGCTGTCTGGCCGGGTGCTGTATGTCAGACAGCTGGGGATCTCACAGTATTCGTGAATCCCAATGGTCTAGCACTTCACCTGACTCCTTCTGTCATTATTTTATATCTGTGAGTTTAATAAAGCTGTGGCCATTTTGACACCCAAAATAAAGTGTTTTGTGCATTTATTCCAAAGTCAATATTTACTGTAGTTTGGGTGTTTTTAGGAAGGAGTGAGGGACATCCCATATCCAAAGTCATGTTTCGGCATAGTTAATAATTAGAAGAGAATTGTATAGCAGGTAATACAGTTTAGTCTTTGTATGCAAAGGCAACATGAAACTGATCAAACACCAGAACATGCAAAGCAAAGTGAAGCAGCACCTGCAGAATATAAATCACAGAGCGGAGACATATTGTATCAGGCCAAATAGGGGGGACACTTCAAAAATCACAGGCACTCCTCATATCCACTATGATAATGAAATAATAGGAAAAACAGTGATAGCGATCCACTTGGATAATGAAATAATACAAAAAATATCCATGTGTCTTCCAGCACTCAATAAAGACAGTAGGTAAAAAGGCTCAAAAAAGATAGCCATAATATAATCCCATCAGACATTTAATATAGTGCCCACTTGGCCATGCTATTCTCTTCTGTGGGCTCCTTGCAGTTATTGCTGTATATACTGTATGTATGGCTACAAATTCACTTGTTTTCTCTTTGCCTGGATAATGAATTAATCGCCACAATGTTACCTATCTATATCTGTGCCTATTGCATACATATGCTGGTGTCTGGCATAGAGTCAGATCATATCAATGAAATGAGGTACATGATATGCATAAGACTAGTGCTAGCCAGACCAGCTTCCTACTTAAGGACAGAGTCTATACTCTAAAAGGGAAAGTGTTAGGATTCTGCCTTGTGTACCGTGTGTACTGGAATCAGGTGCCCTGAAGCAAGATGGCGGGAAGGGCTTCGCTGAACTAAGTGTCCTGTTTCCTGCAGCTGGGCTGGACTCCTGGTCACATGCCTCTGGTCACATGCCTTTTAAGGGGTGTGGTATCTTCTGCACATTGCTTGTGTATTCCGTTGGAGTTTCCTCTGGCTGTCCTCAAGCTCCTGGAGCTGGCTTTATCCCGCTGGTTCCCCAATCCTGCTGGGTCTTGCAGTCCACCTCAGGATCATCTCTACTTGCTGCTGTACCTCTGCTGGGCTCTCCGACTCAGTCACCTGACTACACGTCCTTCAGCTTAGCTGCTGCGCCCGCACAAAAGTGCGAAAGGTCTGCGCCTGCTGTCGCGGAAGACCCCGGTGCCTATTCGTCCACCTGGTCCGCTCTCCGGGATTCCCGTCCACCGACAGACTCTATCTGCCCTGACATCTATTTGACCTTTGCCTGGTTACGCACCGCCTTCCCGCTCTCAGCCGGCCCTCACTGTCTGCTTGTCTATCCTGTGTCAGATTTGCTATAAAGGATTGAAACCAGACCACTGGCCTCCTGCGTATCCACTCATATCGTGACAGAAAGTGATGTTTTACTGGTGATCATGACCCACCTTCCTTTGTTACAAGGTCTCCAGTAGTGTGGAAGTTATGTGACACTACTCTTCTTATGTTGATGGAGAGGTTTCTTACTGTATATCCACATGAAACATATACATTTTTGCATCCATTTTTGCGTGACTTGACTCTAATAGGTCAGAGTTCAAGGTTATCCCAAGGCAAAGGACCTGTGGGACTAGGATAAGTGTAGTTCCATGAACTGTGAAAGATAGGTCAGGTAGATCCGTGAGAGATGGGGTGAAGATGATGAACTCTTTTGCCTATATTGAGTTTGAGAAAGCGGGAGGAGAGAAAGGAGGCTATGGCCGCTTAGGGATTCTGGACAACAGAGAGGTAATGTCTGGTCCAGAGAGATATATTTGAGTGTCATCAGTATAGCAATGGTATTGAAGACCATGAGATTCTATGAATTGGCCATACTAGTATGCAAAACAGTTTTTGTGAAACCAGCAGACTTCCTGTGACTACAACAAGACTCTTTACAATAGGGTATGCAATAACTGCTGAAGAACCTATGATCTATCTATTTCTGCTGCAAAAGGTGAAGCTTCACAGTTATATAGAACTACCTTCAGCTGGGACAACTGGATGCAACTCCCACATCTATTTGACCTCTGCCTGGTTACGCACCGCCTTCCTGCTCTCAGCCGGCCCTCACTGTCTGCTTGTCTATCCTGTGTCAGATTTGCAATAAAGGATTGAAACCGGACCACTTGCCTCCTGCGTATCCACTCATATCGTGACAGGATACACAAGCCAACATGGAGGTCGTCACACTTCAGTCCCTAGACGCTCACCTGAAACAGGTGAGCAGTCTCATGCAGACGCTGGCTATGGAGGTCCAGGACGTCAAGAAGCGCCTGGCTCTCCTGGAGGTACAGGCCAACCAAAATGCGCAGATGTGCGCCCAGACGCAGCAGATTGGAACTGCTTTACAGCACTTAAGCGCTCGTACTCAGGCGTTGGAGCATCACGTTTCCAGTGGCCCCACTACGCCTCCAGCACCAATCTCGCCTAAGTTGCCCCCGTTTCACTTTAGCGGCGATCGGGACAAGTTCAGGGGCTTCATCAATCAATGCCATTTATATTTCGGCACTCATGAAGCACAATTTCCCACAGATCGCTCTAAGGTGCTGTGCATAATAATGTTACTAACCCACAAGGCCATTGCTTGGGCTAACCCCCTTATTGAGACAGACGACGATCGACTCAACAACTTTGATCAGTTTTTAGCCGCCATGACACAGATGTTTGATGACCCCCACCGGAGGGCTACGGCAGAAACCACCTTATTGGCGCTCAAACAGGGTAGACGTCCGGTTATCGATTATGTCATGGAGTTCCGGAGATGGGCAGTGGACACCACGTGGGACGCCAATGCCCAACTTCCGTTGTTCCGTAAGGGCTTATCAGGAGCTATGAAAGATGAATTGGCCCGGGCCGAGGCTCCCGACAATTTGGATGACTTCATTAATCATTGTGTCCGGATTGACGCCCGGATATCGGAGCGCCGGCTGGAGAGATGGAATGCTCTAAATCGCAGTAGTGACCCATCCTCATGGGGTTTCCCAACGGAGGTTACTAGCAAGCCTTCCCAGCGGCCGGAGGCCGAACCCATGCTGGTCGACTCCTTGCAGCTTCGCGAGAGGAATGACCGCTGTGAGCACCGGCTGCGGGAGAAACTTTGTCTGTACTGCGGTGATCCCAGTCACATGTTATTGAACTGTCCCATGCGACCTCCTAAAATGGTAGCCGCGGTAGCTGATCGCGAGTTATCAGATGAGGAGTCTGTCAGTTCAGATCAGAATCTACCATTAAACGCAATTATTCAAACTGTTTCCTCTATGCTGCCTCCTCCTCAGCTCAGGAACAAGAGAACGCATTGCCTTGTGTTCGTCCGCATTAATAAGGAATCTGACTGGTTAGAGACATCGGCCATGATTGATTCCGGGGCCAGTGGAAATTTCATGGATTCCACATTTGCCGCTCAGAATAAGATCGGGATCAAGAAAAGACAGGCTCCTGTATTAATGGAGACGGTAGACGGTTCCCCCCTAGCTTCGGGTCCAGTGGATCTAGAAACAGAACCTTTACAGATCTACATCCCACCGGAACATAAGGAGACGCTGTCCTTCATGTTGATTACATCTCCTCACTTCCCCATCATTTTTGGGCTCCCCTGGCTTCAGGCGCATAATCCCTCAATTAACTGGGGAACAGGGCAGGTGACCTTTCCAACGCTGCCCCTAGTGAATGCAGCAGCTACTGAGGTACCGGCTGCCGAGTTAAATACTGCTGGTGTTCTCCCCCCGGAGTATGCGGACTTCGCAGATGTCTGTGATAAGACCAGGGCAGACTCTCTGCCTCCACATCGGCCGTATGACTGCCCCATTGAATTGCTACCTGGAGCGGCTATTCCATTTGGACATATTTACCCGCTTGCGGGGCCGGAATTAGAGGCCTTGAAAGTTTACATCGAGGAGAATTTGGGCAAGGGATTTATCCGTCCTTCCTCGTCCACGGCTGGGGCCCCGATATTTTTTGTCAAGAAGAAGGACGGGTCCTTAAGACCGTGCATTGATTACAGAGACCTTAATAAAGTGACGGTACGTAACCGATATCCGTTACCCCTGATTCCCGAACTTCTAGAGAGGGTCCGGCATGCCAAGATCTTTACCAAACTATATCTCCGGGGGGCTTACAATTTGCTACGCATCCGACCGAGGGATGAATGGAAGACCGCATTTCGCTCCCGCTATGGGCACTTTGAGTATTTAGTGATGCCATTCGGACTATGTAACGCGCTGGCCACATTTCAGCATTTGGCCAATGACATTTTTCGAGACTTACTGGACCGTTTCGTCATCATCTACCTGGACGATATCCTGATTTTTTCCGATTCCATTGCCGATCATCAGGAGCATGTCAAGACGGTCTTGAGGCGCCTCCGGGAGAACAAGTTGTATATTAAATTGGAGAAATGTGAGTTCCACACGACTAAAGATCAATTCCTGGGCTATATCCTTTCACCTCAAGGTATTAGCATGGACGATAGCAAGGTCCAAGCTGTGCTCAACTGGCTGGTTCCCAAATCCATCAAGGAGATTCAGCGGTTCATTGGCTTTGCCAATTTCTATAGACGCTTTATTAAGAACTTTTCGGAAATTGTGACCCCTATCACTAAACTGACAAGAAAAGCAGCATCTTTCAGCTGGACTCCACAAGCCCAGGAGGCCTTTAACAGACTTAAGGACAAGTTCACATCGGCACCAGTATTGGTACACCCTGACCCGGCTTGCCCTTTCATAGTTGAGGTGGATGCCTCCGATTCAGCTGTCGGAGCCATACTGTCCCAGAGGGTCAGGGAGAAGGAGTTGTTGCATCCCTGTGCTTTCTACTCCCGGCAACTTTCTGCGGTGGAACAGAATTATGATATCGGGAATAAAGAACTGTTAGCTATCATTGCGGCCTTTAAGGAGTGGAGGCACCTTCTGCAAGGGACCTCTCAGCAGATTATTGTGTTAACAGACCACCGGAATTTAGAATTTGTGCGGTCCGCCAGGTGTTTGTCTCCCCGGCAGGCGCGGTGGAGCTTATTTTTGACTCGTTTTAATTTCTTGATTTCTTACAGGCCAGGCTCGCGGAACGGGAAGGCGGATGCCTTGTCCCGTATGTTTGCAGAGGAAGCCACAGCGGAGGTCCCTACGAGGACGATTGTTCCAGATTCTAATTTTGTGGCGGTGTTGCATGATCAGGACCTGTTGAACAACATTAAGGAGGCATACGAGACGGACCCCTTATGTACCCTGTATGTTCCAGAAGGGGCACTCTTAAAGGTCTTGAAATTTCTTCATGATTCCAGGCTGGCCGGGCATACGGGAACTCAGAAGACGCAAGAGCTGGTCGGGCGATTCTTCTGGTGGCCGGAACTCCTAGGGGATGTTAAGAAGTATGTCCAATCCTGTGAAGTGTGTGCCAGGAACAAGGTGCCACGATCCGCACCTACGGGCCTCCTACAACCCCTACCGGTCCCTTCACGTCCTTGGGGGTCTATATCTATGGACTTCATTGTGGAGCTTCCAGTTTCCAAGGGGAGGAACACGATCCTCATGGTGGTGGACCGTCTGACGAAGGCGGCACATTTCATTCCTTGTACAGCGCTACCCTCAGCCAAAGAGACAGCGGATTTAGTGGTAGAAAACGTGTTTCGTCTGCATGGAGTCCCGGACGACATAATTTCTGATCGGGGGGTCCAGTTCACCGCAAGGTTCTGGCGGGCTTTTTGTGCAGCTCTTGGAATTCAGGTACAACTATCTTCTGCCTTCCACCCGCAGACCAACGGGCAGACAGAACGGACGAACCAAACGTTGGAGCAGTACTTACGTTGTTATATTTCACAGCTGCAAGATGACTGGGTCCAGCTACTACCTTTAGCAGAGTTCTGTTATAACAATACACAGAGTTCTTCCACGAAGATGTCGCCATTTTATGCGAACTTGGGATATCATCCAAAGGTCGTGCCAAGACTGACTGTGGATGGTCCGGTTCCTGCTGTTTCGGAGAGGGTGGCTACATTGCAGCAGGAGCTGGAGGTTCTGAAACAAACACTGTTTGCAGCCCAGGAACGTTACAAGAGAGCAGCAGATCGACACCAGCGACCGGCCCCGACGTTCAAGGTGGGCGATGCGGTCTGGCTTTCCACCAAGAACTTAAAACTCAAGGTCCCATCGAGGAAGTTGGCTCAAAAATGCATGGGTCCCTACAGGGTCGTGGCTCTAGTGGGTGCGGCGGCTTGTCGATTACGGCTGCCGAAGACCATGAAGATTCATCCGGTATTCCACGTTTCCTTACTGAAGACCGTAGTTCCGAATCCTTTTCCTGGACGTACACCTGCTCCACCAGGTCCGGTCGAAGTGGAGGGCCAGGAGCACTTTCTGGTAGAGAAGATCGTGGATTCCAGAATATTTCGGAACAAGCTGCAGTATTTGATCAAGTGGCAAGGATACCCGTCCGAAGACAATTCCTGGGAGCCACCAGCCAACATCAACGCCCCTCGTCTGATCGCTCAGTTCCATCAGAGGTACCCTAGGAAGCCAGGTCCTGGGCCGTCCAGAGGCCGTCCTTAGGGTGGGAGTACTGTTAGGATTCTGCCTTGTGTACCGTGTGTACTGGAATCAGGTGCCCTGAAGCAAGATGGCGGGAAGGGCTTCGCTGAACTAAGTGTCCTGTTTCCTGCAGTTGGGCTGGACTCCTGGTCACATGCCTCTGGTCACATGCCTTTTAAGGGGTGTGGTATCTTCTGCACATTGCTTGTGTATTCCGTTGGAGTTTCCTCTGGCTGTCCTCAAGCTCCTGGAGCTGGCTTTATCCCGCTGGTTCCCCAATCCTGCTGGGTCTTGCAGTCCACCTCAGGATCATCTCTACTTGCTGCTGTACCTCTGCTGGGCTCCCCGACTCAGTCACCTGACTACACGTCCTTCAGCTTAGCTGCTGCACCTGACGACTCCGCTGCCCGCACAAAAGTGCGAAAGGTCTGCGCCTGCTGTCGCGGAAGACCCCGGTGCCTATTCGTCCACCTGGTCCGCTCTCCGGGATTCCCGTCCACCGACAGACTCTATCTGCCCTGACATCTATTTGACCTTTGCCTGGTTACGCACCGCCTTCCCGCTCTCAGCCGGCCCTCACTGTCTGCTTGTCTATCCTGTGTCAGATTTGCAATAAACGATTGAAACCAGACCACTGGCCTCCTGCATATCCACTCATATCGTGACAGAAAGTGATGTTTTACTGGTGATCATGACCCACCTTCCTTTGTTACAAGGTCTCCAGTAGTGTGGAAGTTATGTGACACTACTCTTCTTATGTTGATGGAGAGGTTTCTTACTGTATATCCACATGAAACATATACATTTTTGCATCCATTTTTGCGTGACTTGACTCTAATAGGTCAGAGTTCAAGGTTATCCCAAGGCAAAGGACCTGTGGGACTAGGATAAGTGTAGTTCCATGAACTGTGAAAGATAGGTCAGGTAGATCCGTGAGAGATGGGGTGAAGATGATGAACTCTTTTGCCTATATTGAGTTTGAGAAAGCGGGAGGAGAGAAAGGAGGCTATGGCCGCTTTGGGATTCTGGACAACAGAGAGGTAATGTCTGGTCCAGAGAGATATATTTGAGTGTCATCAGTATAGCAATGGTATTGAAGACCATGAGATTCTATGAATTGGCCATACTAGTATGCAAAACAGTTTTTGTGAAACCAGCAGACTTCCTGTGACTACAACAAGACTCTTTACAATAGGGTATGCAATAACTGCTGAAGAACCTATGATCTATCTATTTCTGCTGTAATATGTGAAGCTTCACAGTTATATAGAACTACCTTCAGCTGGGACAACTGGATGCAACTCCCACTATGGTCACCAGGGAGAGTGAAGAAAGGAATATCAAGGTGCAGGGTATTAAGGTACAGCTTAACTGTAGGATCATGCTGAGATCCAAGATACTCGCTAAAATGGAGCATGTAAATGTTTGTAAAGGGAATCATATTCTTCTTAACTACAAACTATATTATATGAACATAGCTGAAATACAAAGGGAAACTTGCTCAGTAGATTTGATATTTATAAAGGATCTAACAACACAATGTGCTAAACTAGGTGACCAGTACATGAAAATCGCCTCTGAGCAATAGATGATGCTTTGACCACTGTGATAATTCACTGGCATGTAACTGACAGCATTCTGCAAACAATGTAAACATCCCCCCTCCTGCAGACTAACTTCTGATGCATTGTTCTGTGCCGATATCATCGCAGCTGAAAACTTCGCTATAGCTGTATTTGATGAATAGGCTCTGAGCTTGTCATGCAGAGTTATGGCAAAGACTATACACTTTAAAGTCAGTTTGTTTTTGAGATAAGCGAGACAATCATTTTCACAATTGTCCTCGTCGCTGCTCAGCTACAATAAATTCTCATGTATTTAAACGGAAAAAAAAATTCTCTCCATTAAGCTGACACACCAAGGTTAAAAAAGTACCACGATGAAGCCAAGTTTGTTAGATCATTTTTTATACTTGTGATTTTGCAGTGTATTACCGTCACTCGTTTGTCTTACAGTGGGCAGAAGCCTAAAGATATTCCCTAATAGGACAGAAAAGCTGATACTCAATATTGGATCCTGTCAGAAAGGCAGGCTCATGTTATTGCTATGTAGCTGAGTCCCAGTTCACATCTGCATTCGGTATTCCATTCGAGGATCATCACAAAACCACACAAGACAGGAACAAGGCCATGATCATGTGGTACAGAAGTTGGAAGAGTAAAGAGTAACATTGGTAGCCAAAAGGTTTTGCCAAGGAAAGTTTTGAAATGTCTTTGGTCTGTCCCAGTGGTTGGCTCTTTAACCCCTTAGCGACCCTTGACGTAACTGTACGTCATGGGTCGCATGGGGATGTATGGAGCGAGCTCACACGCTGAGCTCGCTCCATACACGGCAGATGCCGGCTGTATAATACAGCCAGGACCTGCCACTAACAGCAGCGGTCGGTGCCCGAGCCGATCGCTGCTGTTAACCCTTTACACACTGCGGTCAAACGTGACCGCAGTGTGTAAACGACGCCGGCGGCATGGGCGCCGCCATGTTTCGCCGATCGCCGCCCTCCTGAACGTCACAAGAGGGCGGTGATCGGTTGCTATGACAGCTGGAAGCCTATTGAAGGCTTCCAGGCTTGTCTCTGCACTAGATCTATTAGACGATGCCAGAGGCATCGTCTAATAGAAGTGCTGCGATTTTCCTATTCACTGCAATACTGTAGTATTGCAGTGAATAGTATGAGCGATCAGACTCCCTAGGTTTCAAGGTACCTAAGGGGTCTGATCATAAATGTAACAGAAGAAAAAAAAAAGTTTTTAAAAGTATTAAAAAAATAAAAAAAATATAAAAGTTCAAATCACCCCCCTTTCCCTAGATTAGCTATAAAAGTAATTAAAGAACATTAAACATAAACATATTAGGTATCCCCGCGCTCCAAAATGCCCGAACTATTAGAATATTAAAACATTTATCCCGTACTGCGAACGGCGTAGCGGCAAAAAAAATAAAAACAGCCAAAAAGCGTTTTTTTCAACACTTTGCCTCCTATAAAAAATTGAATAAAAAGTGATCAAACCATCGGATCTTTCCCCAAATGGTATCAATAGAAACGTCATCTTGTCCCGCATAAAAAGACACCACAACCAGCTCCATACATGGAAATATGAAAAAGTTACAGGTGTTAGAACATGATGACACAAATTTTTTTTTCTATTTTGCAAAGTTTATCATTTTTTTAAAAGTATCAAAAAATTTCAAATACTATATAAATTTGGTATCACCGCGTTTGTACTGACACGTAGAACACAGGTAACATGTCATTTGTACCAAACAGTGAATGCTGTAAAAATTAAACCCATAAGAAAATGGCGCAAATGCATTTTTTCTCCAATTGCGCCTCATTCTGAATTTTTTTCCAGCTTCCCAGTACATTGCACAGCATATTGAATGGTGCCATTACAAAGTACAATTTGTCCCGCAAACAATAAGCTATCATGTGACTCTGTGAACTGAAAAATGAAAAAGTTATGGCTCTTGAAATGTGAGGAGGGAAAAACGAAAATGCGAAACCAAAAAATGGCCTGGTCCTTAAGGGGTTAACCATTGTTTTATAGGACTATCTTCAATATAATTGTGCGGCAGGAAAATCCCTAAATCACATTACTGTAATGTTTCTTATCACGCTAAAAAAACAAAGGGAGGAAGTTTATGAAAAGAGGACTGGAAACTAATTAAATCACCAGTTAAAATTACCATTAAGATAATGCTGAGGTGGGATGGAAGGGCTCAGCTCACCTGCGGTATTTTTCTCGACTTTTTATGTGATCTTCCATTTAATCATTCGAGTTCCCACAAGGATTAATCTGATTAAAAAATGTCAGCTACGGTTTCAACAAATTATTTACAGCCTGCAAGGGGTCGAAACATTTGCATCACTAACAATCCATTTTATTCTGCTGTATGATATCCTGGTGTGTTCCGGAACATGTAACATTGTAGGTAAGAGGATGGAGGTTTTTGTTCATTTCTGAGAGTAGTTGATGAGATCATTTTGACCACATTTACCAATTATTGTTGGGTATGAAAAAAAACCTGATGCTGCTGTTAGTAATTGATGATATTCACAACCATTGTGTTTGAAATTATTGGGTCATGTTGAGGATCTACACTGTCAGAGAAGTCCTATCACTGCATGTGGCGAGAGTCATTCTAAGTCAAGTTAACAGGAAATAATGACCTCCAATCAGTGCTATGTTGGAATCATTTGCTCCTTATGACAAATTCATTATGAACATCATAGAAAAATGGTAATGCACAATCATCCATAATTATCATTATACTCAATGATATATTAAAGCATTATGTACAGGGGTTAGAAACCCATTTTCTTCTACCCTGTTAGGGAATTCTGAATAGTAGAAGGAAGTACCCTGTTCAGGATCCTCATTCATTTCAGAGCATTAGCCCATCATCACTTTACTACAACCCTGAGACAGGGAAGGATTCTGCCATCAGCCGTCTAAGGGCTAGTTCACACGTGGGCAAAGGGGAGGTTTTTGACAGCGGAATTCGCTTCAAAAACCTCTCCTTTAACATGGTGGTCTATGTAGACCACTAGCTTTTTTTTTCCTCCTAGCGTTTTCCGCCTGAAGAAGCGACATGACCTTTCTTCAGGCGGAAAACGCCTGAAGAATTGCATAGAAGTGAATGGGAGGCGAAAACCGCGCGGTAAAAAACCGCGCGGTTTTTTGCACACAAAACCGCGCGGTTTTTTGCAAAAAACCGCGCGGTTTTCGCCTGCAGTTTCTATAGCACATATAGGAAAAAAAAACCCTAGCGAAAACCGCTAGCGAAAACCGCGTCAAAAACCTCGTCAAAAACCGCGTGGAATGCAAAAAACAGCGTCAAAAAAACTCCTCGAGGTTTTTTACCTCGCACAAATAAGCTAGGCGGTTTTCACGTGTGAACTGACCCTGAGAGGGATGAAAGTGACAAATTGAAGGAGAAGTTGAGGTTTACCAAAGTCTCACAGCCTGAACCATGCATTACACAGGTAGTCAGAATACCATTGGAACTTACTTATCAGCCCTCAGTGGGAGAGGCAGAAGTATAGCATTATCAGTGTAAGGAATCTCAGTTCAGCTACTACTTCAGCTACTCTAAAGGGGCTCTATCATTAGGAAAAGCCATTTTTAAATAAGAACATCCTTGCATAGCCTTTAGAAAGACTATTCCATACGTACCTTTTGTATGTAAATTGCCTCAGTGGTTTTTGAATGAACCACTGAGGCGATTTACATCCAAAAGGTACGTGTGGAATAGCTTTTCTAAAGGCTATGCAAGGATGTGCTTATCTAAAAATGACTTTTCCCAATGATAGAGCCCCTTTAAAATTACTGTGCCAGTCTGGGAAGTTTCTGCAGTCTCAGCTAAGGAAGCATATTTCAACTCCCTCCCTCCTCAGCCAGGTGTCTGCAATAGTTTTTACCTTGTTTGGCTCTCACACCTGACTCTTTGTGTTGCATCTTCATACTGACCTCTAGGAACCGACCCTTGATTTGGAAAATGACTTGTCTCCTGATTCTTACTCTGGCGTGATCTTTATGAACCAAGCCTTGGCTTGATCCTAGAAAACCTTTTGCCTCCTAATTATGACTTGATCTCGAAGAAACTAACTCATGGCTTGATACTGGAAAAATGCTTGACTCCAGACTGTGGCTCAGACCTCTTTAACTGGCTACTGGCTTTGACATTTACTATTGTAATTTTTTTTATGTAGATAGTGAGCCCCATATAGGGATCACAATTTACATTTTTTTAAAAATTTCCTATCAGTATGTCTTTGTAGAATGGGAGGAAATCCACGCAAACACAGGGAGAATATACAAACTCCTTGCAGATGTTGTTCCTGGCGGGATTCGAACCAGGACTCCAGCACGGCAAAGCAGCAGTGCTAATCACTGAGCCACCGTGTTGCCCCATTTACTATTGTAATTTGTCCTCCTGACCCTGTTTGGCCTTGTAAGTTTATTGTGGGTTCTGGTTTTGATTTCTGATTGTGGAACATTTATTTCTCTATGGTTTCTGTGATGGACCCCAAATTCATCAAAGTTCATCTGGCCTTACGGATGGCACAGGTGAAGGCATTTAGGTGTCTTGGACCTATCTCTCAGCACTGTATAGAATCTAAACAACTAGTTCTACAGCCCTCTTTTATAGCCAGATCCTGCTATTTTGTGATATTTGGACCAGGGATACTACCATAACAATTAGGCAATGGATTGGACGCCTTATATCGGGCATCCCCTTTATGTGAAAAACCATTGCCAGGCTCAGTACCATCTCCCACAGCGGAACTCCTATTACAGTTTCACCATTTGCTTTAACTGTAACTGCTGTCTCCAGAATCATTCCTGGTATCCTTCTGACTATCATCACCTGGATCAGTATGAGAAGACGCCTAACAACTGGAATTACCACCAACATCAGGTACACCTCAGGCCTCCTCAATAGTGCCCCATCTCAGGAGGTGGAATGGAGGAGTTGGTTGAGTGCTACTGGCCACTGTTACCAACAACAATTATGCCCATTCTTCAGTTCCCTCCAGTGAGTTGCGGCAGATGAATGGAGTCCATAGTATTATCTTTTCTGGTTGGACTAAGAAATCTCAACCAGACCCTTTGTTTAATGTGTTCTTTTGTATGCCATGTTCATTTCCAATTTAAGAGTATAAGGGGCAATTCATAAGTAAAGGGGCTACAATAAGTAAAGACATTCACATTTAATAATATGAATAACATTCTTATTTAGACTTGGTTACAGCAACATAACATTGTATGTAGATTCATGAGGGAAAAACAGCCCAGCCTGGCAGAAATACAATGGTCAAATGATGTGCTGTCACTTCTAGTTTGTGTTGCCTATAGCTGTTATTAAGTAATTAATGAGTACAATATCTTTTATTAGCATCTGTGCTAAATCTCGTAGATCGCAGGAGTCATCCGCTGAATATGGAATAGATGGATATTAAAATATCCCTTGTCAACTGTATCGTAATGAATGTCCATTAACCACTAAACTCCAATGTGATTCTTAATGGACTGTATCTATTGGCTTTCATAATGATAATTCATATGTTCACATAAAAAGTTATTTTTCCTACACACATGAATGGAAATCAATATCAAGGACAGGAAAAAATAAAGTAGAGAGTTTAGAGAAATAGGAGGAACATTCAGTCTCAGGACTGGCAAAATACTGAAATAGTGAATTCTTTAGTTCTTTGGCGATTTGTATTTAAAAAAAAAAAGCAAAAAGTTGTTTTTAGATGTTATGAAGCTTTTGAAGAATTGTTTAAGGTTCCAATGAATTTAAAAATATTGTCCATTTTCGGCAACCATGTCTCAAAACAGACTAATAATGGGAGCAGATATTCCCATGGTTGATCAGCTAGCATTTTTATGATGGACCACAATGTACTTGATCAGTCTATAATACAATCCTGCATTGTGGACAGATTCTCTTGACACAGTTCTCAGATGGTCTCTGTCTTTCTCAGAATGTATGTGTACTTTTTCATAGGCAAAAATATTTAAAAGGTTTAAAGCATTAAAGGGGTTATCCAGCTAAAAAATGTATCTTCAAATACATCCACAGCAGTGCTAAATACTCACTGTTGGGCACACTTTGCTTGGCTTTATTTTACTTGAAGCTCTTTGTATCACTGTTATTTACATGCAGTGAATCTGTCAACAAACTATGTTTCCCATAATGCATCTCCTTGCTCTTCCCTCCAATGAAAGTACATATAATAAATCACTCCCACATCTGAGGTAACATGCAGTGGCGTAACTAGCCCCCCCGTGGCATAACTGAGCCCCACAGAAAACTTATGACTTGGGGCCTCTCCATAGCATAGTGCCTCCTTTTCTGGTCTCCACACAGTATAACACTCCATTTACACACGTCCCAAAGTGGCCTCCAGAGACTATAATGTCTCATAGCAGCCCCTCCAAACAGTATAACGTCCCACCGTGACCCCTGCACAAAGCCGGGCGGCCGCCATGTGTCTACTGCTTTAAGCAGTAGACAACCGGCTCTAATGCCTCCGATCGGTCCCCGGACCGATCAGAGGCATTAACCCCTCCGGCGCCGCGGTCAAAGGCGCCGGAGGCGCCATTTTCCCGGTGGCGCATGGGCGCCGCCATTTTGGCCGGGATCGCCGGCTCCTGGAGCATGCTCCAGGGCTGACGTCCCATTGCCATGACAGCCGGGAGCCTTGTACAGGCTCCCAGACTTGTCTGCAAATCCTCTCTTTTGCAGGCTGGTCTATGCAGCCTGCAAAAGAAAGGATGCTTTTTTGCAATGCATTGCAATGCATTAGCATTGTAATGCATTGCATTAGTGATCAGACCCCCTGGGGTTCAACACCCCTAGGGGGTCTAATAAATGCAAAAAAATAAATAAAAAAAAGTTAAAAAAAATATAAAAAAATATAAAAAGAATTAAAAGTTCAAATCACCCCCCTTTCCCTAGAACACATATAAAAGTAGTTAAAAACTGTGAAACATGTACATTTTAGGTATCCCCGCATCCGAAATCGCCCGCTCTACAAATCTATAAAAATATTTTTCCTGTTCGGTAAACGCTGTAGCGGGAAAAATAGTCGAAAGTGCCAAACCGCCGTTTTTTCACTGTTTTGATTCTGATAAAAATTTGAATAAAAAGTGATCAAAGCAATAACATTTCCCGAAAATGGTAGAACTAAAAAGTACACCCAACCCCGCAAAAAAAGACGCCCTATGCATCCCCGTACACTTACGTATAAAAAAGTTACGGCCGTCGGAATATGGCGACTTTTAGAAAAAAAAATTTTTAACACAGTTTTGGAAATTTTTTTAGGGGTCAAAATGTAAATAAAACCATATAAATTTGGTATCCCTGGAACCATACCGAAACACAGAATACAGGGGACATGTCATTTTGGCTGCACAGTGAACGCCGTAAAACCAAAACCCGTAAGAAAGTCGCAGAAATGCATTTTTTCTTCAAATCCACCCCATTCTGAATTTTTTTCCTGCTTCCCAGTACATTATATAGAATAATTAATGGTAGCATCATGAAGAAAAATTTGTCCCGCAAAAATTAAGACCTCATATGGCTCTGGGAGCGGAGAAATAAAAAAGTTATGGGGTTTAGAAGGAGGGGAGTCAAAAACGAAAATCAAAAAATGCCATCGGCGGGAAGGGGTTAAAACTTATTTCTCCTTTTTCCCCAAAAAACAACATATTCCCTATAACTATGTACTTGGAGTGCAAATTGTATATTTTTTTTAAACTAATATCCCATTTTTCATTTGGAGCTTCAGGCTCAGAGTTTAGTGGGCATCTACCACCAAATATGCTTTTCTTTTTATACTTTCAATTAATTTGTGTGTCTGTCTTCTAGACTCATCTTTTTATTAGACTATGAAAACTGCAGGTTTTTTGGATAATATGCAGCACAATAGACTCCTCAGAGATATATAATCTGTTGTGTGTGAATAATAGTGAATTGCTCTAGCAAGATATCCTTTGGCCACAAAACTCAATGAAAGACAATAAAAATTCATAGGTAAGAAAGAAGAAAGTAAGGTCTGTATAGAAGCTCTTGGTACAAGATGTCCAGTTAGTTCCAGCATAGCCTTCATCATTACTGAATAGTGCTTAGTGGGCAAAGCATATACATTCAAGAGCTTATGATTGCCAGTTCACATAAAATATATATACAGTACAGACCAAAAGTTTGGACACACCTTCTCATTCAAAGAGTTTTCTGTATTTTCATGACTATGAAAATTGTAGATTTACACTGAAGGCATCAAAACTATGAAGTAACACATGGAATTATATACTTAACAAAAAATTGTGAAACAACTGAAAATATGTCTTATATTCTAGGTTCTTCAAAGTAGCCACCTTTTGCTTTGATTCCTGCTTTGCACACTCTTGCCATTCTCCTAATGAGTTTCAAGAGGTAGTCACCGGAAATGGTCTTCCAACAGTCTTCAAGGAGTTCCCAGAGATGCTTAGCACTTGTTGGCCCCTTTGCCTTCACTCTATGGTCCAGCGCACCCTAAACCATCTCGATTGGGTTCAGGTCTGGTGACTGTGCAGGCCAGGTCATCTGGCGTAGCACCCCATTACTCTCCTTCTTGGGAAAATAGCCCTTACACAGCCTGGAGATGTGTTTGGGGTCATTGTCCTGTTGAAAAATAAATGATGGTCCAATTAAACGCAAACCGTATAGAATAGCATGCCGCTGCAAGATGCTGTGGTAGCCATGCTGGTTCAGTATGTCTTCAATTTTGAATATACCCCAACAGTGCCACCAGCAAAGCACCATCACACCTCCTCCTCCATGCTTCACAGTAGGAACCAGGCATGTAGAGTCCATCCATTCACCTTTTCTGCGTCACACAAAGACACGGTGGTTGGAACCAAAGATCTCAGATTTAGACTCATCAGATCAAAGCACAGATGTGTCTGCTGCTAGAACTCTGTGTGGCATTAACCTGGTCTCTAATCCGAGCTGCTGTTAACCTGCAATTTCTGAGGCTGGTTACTCGGATGAACTTATCCTCCGCAGAAGAGATGACTCTTGGTCTTCCTTTCCCGGCGCAGGCCTCATGTGAGCCAGATTCTTTGTAGCGCTTGATGGTTTTTGCAACTGCACTTGGGGACACTTTTAAACTTTTCAGACTAACTGATCTTCATTTCTTAAAGTAATGATGGCCACTTGTTTTTCTTTACTTAGCTGCTTTTTTCTTGCCATAATACAAATTCTAACAGTCTATTCAGTAGGACTATCAGCTGTGCTGTGTATCCACCTGACTTCTGCACAACACAACTGATGGTCCCAACCCCATTTATAAGGCAAGAAATCCCACTTATTAAACCTGACAGGGCACACCTGTGAAGTGAAAACCATTTCCGGTGACTACCTCTTGAAGCTCATCAAGAGAATGCTAAGAGTGTGTAAAGCAGGAATCTCTTTGAATGAGAAGGTGTGTCCAAACTTTTGGTCTGGACACACCTCTGTCTGATTGACCTAAGTTGCTAGGTCAATCAGACGGAGACGAGGATGTTAGCTCACACTTGTAGCTTTATTGGAAGCAGTTCACACAGTCCAAAGTATGTAAATCAAAATAGCTTTCTTCAGCATAAATATAACTCAAAGTAGCTTTCTCCAGCAAGGTACAAAATCAAATAACAAAAACAGGCCTTACTTCAGGATACAAAGGTAAGTCTCCAAGGTTTCCTCACCAATGCCCAAGGGAGGTTTTTGCCTTTTTCCTCCAGACACACAGGGCAGTGTGTACATGGCTTTCTCAAGCAAGAGGTAACCACACCCCATTCCCTTGGGCAGCCTCAACCCTTTACAGCTGATCTCTTGGGTCATCTACCAAACCAGGACTGGAGTATAGGCTTGGGTCTCCAACAACTCCTAAATCCTGGAGCCATACTCCAGCCAGTCACCATGTGTATACCAGCCACCTCAGGCCACCTCAGTGGAAGGTACCTGTTATCTACAACTTTGCCATCTGCCTGTCTAATATATATATATATATATATATATATATATATATATATATATATATATATATATACAGTCCTATGAAAAAGTTTGGGCACCCCTATTAATCTTAATCATTTTTAGTTCTAAATATTTTGGTGTTTGCAACAGCCATTTCAGTTTGATATATCTAATAACTGATGGACACAGTAATATTTCAGGATTGAAATGAGGTTTATTGTACTAACAGAAAATGCGCAATATGCATTAAACCAAAATTTGACCGGTGCAAAAATATGGGCACCTCAACAGAAAAGTGACATTAATATTTAGTACATCCTCCTTTTGCAAAGATAACAGCCTCTAGTCGCTTCCTGTAGCTTTTAATCAGTTCCTGGATCCTGGATGAAGGTATTTTGGACCATTTCTTTCTACAAAACAATTCAAGTTCAGTTAAGTTTGATGGTCGCCGAACATGGACAGCCCGCTCTCAAATGATCTGAAAATAAAGATTGTTCAACATAGTTGTTCAGGGGAAGGATACAAAAAGTTGTCTCAGAGATTTAACCTGTCAGTTTCCACTGTGAGGAACATAGTAAGGAAATGGAAGACCACAGGGACAGTTCTTGTTAAGCCCAGAAGTGGCAGGCCAAGAAAAATATCAGAAAGGCAGAGAAGAAGAATGGTGAGAACAGTCAAGAACAATCCACAGACCACCTCCAAAGAGCTGCAGCATCATCTTGCTGCAGATGGTGTCACTGTGCATCGGTCAACAATACAGCGCACTTTGCACAAGGAGAAGCTGTATGGGAGAGTGATGAGAAATAAGCCGTTTCTGCACGTACGCCACAAATAGAGTTGCCTGAGGTATGAAAAAGCACATTTGGAGAAGCCAACTTCATTTTGGAAACAAAGATTGAGTTGTTTGGTTATAAAAAAAAGGCGTTATGCATGGCGTCCAAAAAGAAACAGCATTCCAAGAAAAACACTTGCTACCCACCGTAAAATTTGGTGGAGGTTCCATCATGCTTTGGGGCTGTGTGGCCAATGCCGGCACCGGGAATCTTGTTAAAGTTGAGGGTCGCATGGATTCCACTCAGTATCAGCAGATTCTTGAGTATAATGTTCAAGAATCAGTGACGAAGTTGAAGTTACGCCGGGGATGGATATTTCAGCAAGACAATGATCCAAAACACCGCTCCAAATCCTCAGGCATTCATGCAGAGGAACAATTACAATGTTCTGGAATGGCCATCCCAGTCCCCAGACCTGAATATCATTGAACATCTGTGGGATGATTTGAAGCGGGCTGTCCATGCTCGGCGACCATCTAACTTAACTGAACTTGAATTGTTTGTCCAAAATACCTTTATCCAGGATCCAGGAACTGATTAAAAGCTACAGGAAGCGACTAGAGGCTGTTATCTTTGCAAAAGGAGGATCTACTAAATATTAATGTCACTTTTTTGTTGAGGTGCCCATACTTTTGCACCGGTCAAATTTTGGTTTAATGCATATTGCACATTTTCTGTTAGTACAATAAACCTCATTTCAATCCTGAA
The DNA here is from genome assembly GCF_031893055.1 of Leptodactylus fuscus. Lineage (NCBI taxonomy): Eukaryota > Metazoa > Chordata > Amphibia > Anura > Leptodactylidae > Leptodactylus > Leptodactylus fuscus. The sequence continues at coordinate 98,636,211 of NC_134271.1, forward strand.
ATATTACTGTGTCCATCAGTTATTAGATATATCAAACTGAAATGGCTGTTGCAAATACCAAAATATTTAGAACTAAAAATGATTAAGATTAATAGGGGTGCCCAAACTTTTTCATAGGACTGTATATATATATATATATATATATATATATATATATATAAATTAGCCTTGTACAAAGGTATATAGCAAAGCATCTCATGTATTAAGCACTGTGTATTCTTGTAAAGGCTTCCCATGAGGCTCTGCCCACATTATCTCTACAGCACTTGATTGCCAAGTACTAAGTTTTTTTTGTAATAAATAATCCCAAAACTATAAATTCTCCTTGATGCTCCATTAATAATGATCGGAGTTACCATAATAGCCTGTCATAAGAATTTCAGTAATATATGGCAAAATTACTCATGGTTTTCATCTTCCATTAACATATTAAGTCAGAGTTATTGTTGGCTCATAATTCTGAAACCTCTACATCTTCTCATGGTTAACCCTATTGTAATCATATTAAATGTCGGGTTTATAAACTAGGACAAATGCTGCAGTTTCTGTTTAGATTTTATTTTAAAGCTGAAGCCTGTCAACCTGTCCGAATGGGTTGTTAGTAGCTGACAGATTGAAAGTCTCTCGGTGGATGAAATTGCATCTAATTAAAGAAGTTAAGCGGTGACAAATACATTTAAATTGTCAAGGAGCAATCTTTTTTTTTTTCGCACACGCAGCGAGATTCTTGTCAAGGATTTATATTTTAAAATATGAAGGTTTGTTCAGTTTTGATGTGGGAAACAGTTGAATGTTCCTGTAGAGGGCGAGTTAAATAAAAATATTTCCCAAAGAAACAAACAAAAATATAAAAACACAAATAAATATAAATCATTAAGTTGTCTTCTGTCATTATACTTAAAGGAGATTTTCATAATTTTAACACCATGTTGTTCTTAGGGTCAGCTTCCAAACTATTTGCTTCTCTGTTCAGTCATAAAATTAAACTATATAATTATGGCTGCCTCAACCCACCACTAGAAGGAGCTTAAACACTGAGTGCAAATTGATATTTAATTCAGTTTTATATATAAGTTGTATACCGTAAGCTCCCTCTAGTGGTGATTGATAACATTCAAAATGTTTACTTCTTAAAGGGGTTGTCCCAAGATTGATACTTACCACCTATTTATATTGTGCTTGGGGTCTCAATACTGGCACTCCACTATTTATAAGACTAGTGGTCATTTGTACCCAATTTGAATGGATCAGCAACTGTACATGTGTTTCTGTTCCATTGAATTCTAAGAAACTGATAAGATATCTGAGCAATGTTTTTGGCTCTCTGTCAATTTCATAGATTTTAAATAGGGGAGCAACTTCTGTTGCTTTTCCATTCAAAGATGTTTGAAAAAAACCACGGCACTCCTAATAACTTAGTTGGTGCACTTGATAGGATTGCACCCCAGACTTATGTGGAAAAATATATCAGACACTCAAAATCAACCAGAATTCTTTAGTTGTGCAAAAAAATTGAGCTTTATTATGGAAATATGCAATTCAATAAAATAGGGTAAAACATTTTTCGGTCTATATTAGAACTTCATCAGACCCGGATTGCCATGCACAGGGCCTCCGATAGGCCAGTACTACTGCTACTGGCGTCAGGGGCCCGGCCAAATTGAAAAATGGGGGCGGGGGGGGGCTGGTTTTGGACCGCCACCGTGTGCCGACCCCTGGTGCCCGCAGCAGTCATTATATGTCCGATTTCAACTCAGATCTGCATCCAGAGGATGCAGATCTGAGTTGAACACATACGCGGCTGAAGCAAGGAGCTGAACAGGTCAGCTCCTTTCTTCGCCGCTGAACGCCGTCTACTGGCTGTGTAGACGCGATGTGATGACGTCACATCGCGTCTACAACTGTGCGCCAGTGAGAGAGAGAGGCGCGCAGAGTGCAGCGGGGGAACGTGGAAGAAGGTAAGTGTAATGTGTACTGAGGTGGAACGTGAAACTGGGGGCAGATGAAGGAGAGGACGGCATGACACTGGGGGCAGAGATGGAGAGGACGGCATGACACGGGGCAGAGATGAAGAGGACGGCATGACACTGGGGGCAGAGATGGAGAGGACGGCATGACACGGGGCAGAGATGGAGAGGACGGCATGACACTGGGGGCAGAGATGGAGAGGACGGCATGACACTGGGGGCAGAGATGTGGAGACATTAATCTGGGGGCAGAGATGTGGAGACATTAATCTGGGGGCAGAGATGGAGTGGACATGAATCTGGGGGCAGAGATGGAATGGACATGAATCTGGGGGCAGAGATGGAGTGGCCATGAATCTGGGGGCAGAGATGGGGGGACATGAATCTGGGGGCAGAGATGTGGGGACATTAATCTGGGAGCAGAGATGGGGGGACAAGAATCTGGGGGCAGAGCTGGAGGGACATGAATCTGGGGGCAGAGATGGAGGGGGGGACATGAAACTGGGGGCAGATGAAGGGTGTATATGAAGCTGGCGAAGAGATAGAGGGGGGACAAATAATTTACGGGTGACTGTAGGAGGATTATACTGTGTGCGGGCACATGAAAAATTAATGAGAATGGGCGGAGTCAACATAAAAGTGGGCAGGGCTAAATTTGCCACATTTTGTCCCTCTTTCTGTTTTTCAAAAGTTGGGAGGCATGGGTACAGGGGGCAATGGAAAGATGTTAGAGGGTGGACGGGGGGGGGAATTGTTGGGGCATCGGGTGTGCGGCACTGCAGAGGGAACTGGGGCAATAATATATAATATATAAGTTTTTAGCTGGAGAACTACAAAGCACACAATACCTCAAAAGGTATGTGTGCTTTGTATTAATAATGATGTAGGGGCTGCTACTAGCATAGCAGCCTGTTTGGAGGTGGGACTTTCACTTTAAAGGAGTGTTCACGTTGCGTTTTTGGCCTCCCTTGCTGGGATACGTTGGTAACCAGTCACAATCAGCTACCTACTTATCCCTGCACGGAGAACTGCAGGCCCCCCTTTTTTTTTAATGGCCAGTTCTTCATGCAGGGATAAGTTGACAGCTGATTCTGACTGGTTACCAACGTATCCCGACAAGGGAGGCCAAAAACGCAATATGAAAAAGCCCTGAGGATTTATTAAGAGGGCTCTTATAGATGGTGTTGGCTCCCTATAGGTGCTGTCACACGTAAGTAGTTTTAAAATGGCGGGGGGGGCGGGGTTGGGGTGGGCGGGGGGGGGGGGGCAGACACTTAGGCTGTATGGGGCCCCAAAATTCCTGATGGCGTCCCTGGCCATGCAAGAAGAATCAAAGAAGAAAAGAAAGCGTCAGTGTAGCAGTAGTTATGGTCAGCAGGGTTTATTAAAAAAATAAACAAATAAAACCCTACGGAGCCCTCTGGGCCATTACTGCAACCAACCTGGTGTGAATACAGACTAACAGTTCCTGTCACTGCCAGCTAAATTAAATGACCAGTGTTGCAATTCACAGAGCCCTGTGCAGTCAAAGCAGCCGCACAAATAAATAAACTGGCTAGCCTGAACTCCAGGACTAGCCAGAGACTAAGTAACCCTGTGTGTGGTAGTTCCACCCAACCACCCAGGCAACTATTGCCAAGCCCACTCCCAGTCACCCTGTCTGGGAATTACTGCTAGCTGACCCTACAGAGTTTTACCACAAACACACACATACAGGGCAGCATGCTGCCTGACAAACAGTGGCATTGCTATCTCAGGGGTCATTTACTAACTAGGGCAATGTTTACAGGCTGGAACCCAAACATACATAAACACACATCATTTCAGGTTTGGAATGCGATCATACAGCGCCGGGCGTCCAGACCAGCCCCCTTATATAGGCAAGGGGCGGTCACCAGCAAACGGCCCAGCTGCCCAATCCGAGCGTCCATTGGTCAACTCCTATGTCAATCACCCAGTCCACCACGCCCGGCTGCTGCAAGGCAGATTAACCCCTGCAACCCTGGACTGTGCAGAGGAACTGACAGCGACGCCCATACCATGGCCGCAGTTACTGCACAATCCTAACAGTAGTTTAGGAGAATAATCTCCAAATGAGTATGTAGACGCACATCAGAGAAGCTTCTCTGATGCGCGTCTACATACTTTTTTTGCATGGCAATCCGGGTCTGATGAAGGTCTAATATAAACTGAAAAAGGTTTTACCCTATTTTATTGGATTGCATATTTCCGTAATAAAGCTCCAATTATTTTGCAAAACTAAAGAATTCTGGTTGATTTTGACTGCTTTTCTATTCAAAGTCTATAAAATAGCCAAGTATATTAGATAGATATATTTGATATATAATAGATAAATAGAATGCATTTGTGACTGCTGCCCATTGAAATGGGGTAAACAGGATCCCTATTCTTTTGATTGGTTGAAGTTCTAGTGGTTGAATCCTCAGGAATCAGACACTTATCAACTATCCTGTGGATAGATGATAAGTGTTGATTTTGGGACAATACCTATATAATATTAATCACAGAACATTTTGGATCTAGTTTTGAAGCAGCCAAAATGGAAAAAATTTAACATTTGTTGGTGACTTTATTCTGCCCATGTAAGACAATCTAGGATATTTTAATGCAGTACAACTCCATTGTCTTCTATAAGTAGAATATATTTTAGGAGGAGGATTTTAGCTGTGAAGCAAATTGTCACACTGTATTTGCCCAGATTCTTAGTAGGGCTCTCTCACAATCACAATTTATCACCATGATATCATATGGTATCCTTTAAGTGTATGCCCACGAGTTGTCCCTAATCCTTTGGGACTAGCATGCAATGAATGGGGTTACAGTCAATATGGGAAAGACATGGGGCATGGGAAAGATAGCTGAGTCCTTATCGCAATCAGATTTAAATACAAGAGAACGGACACTGACATATTGACCTCAGCAGACAGACATTAGGTACCGGCTAGGTGTGACTAGGTAATAAGTTAGTACTATGGACAACCCCTTTAAGAATCTTCTGCTCCTTCTAATCTACCTAATTTGAGAAATTCTCCCTATACTACTATCAGAAAAGGGAAAATACATATGAAAATATTATAAATGACAGTTGACTGTTGGAGAAGACTTATAGGGATTTGTTTGAGATTAGATCTCATCACCATATTTTTCCCTTAATATAATGCCATATTTGTCTACAGCGTAACATAGTAGGAGTGGAACAACTGTGCTATTTAACTGGCTTGACTTAAAGAACTCTTGAGGGCATTTTGTAAGTAGTCAGCTGGTGTTGACCCAGGGGTATCTGGACTTCACTACAGGGAACCAACAGGTCACTAACGCAAGAGTTTTGTCAGTTCAGCAATGACTAGCCCAGACAAGACAAGAGACACTTATGTGTGGCACCCCTATGGGAGGAGACAGAAGCTGGAGGCAAGTCAAGGCTCTCAGGAACCTCAGGTCAGCTACTATTGCTTTAAGGGCACTGTGCCGACCTAAAATGTTTCTGCAGTGTCAGAGTTCTCTGGGCTTATCTGATTAGAAGCTGAGGAAGCATATTTAAACTCACTTCCTCCTCAGCCAGGTGCCTGCAATCGACTTTATCTTGTTTGGCTTTCTTGCTCAACCCTTTGTTCTACATAACTTTATACTGACCTCTAGGAACCAACCCTTCACTTCATAGCAGAGAACCACTTGTCTCCTTATTTTTACTTAAATGATCACTAGGAACCAACCTTTGGCTTGATACTAGAAAACCCCTTTTTCCTCATTCTGACTCTGACGTGATCTATAGGAACAGACCCTTGGTTTGATATCCTAAAACTTCTTGTCTCCTGACTATGGCCCAGACATTCCCTCCTGAACTGACTACTGGTCTAGACGTTCACTATCCTGATATGTCCTCCTGATCCTAATTGGCCTTGTCAGTTAATTGCGGGATGTTATTTCTGATAGTGGAACATCTATTTTCTGATATTTGCTCCAGGGACTCAACCAGAAAAATGGCATGATGGGAAGAACATTTATGCTACTTGCCAGCAGAGAGAGGTGAGTAGCAATGTTGGTGTCAGCAGTGTTGTATAAAAGCTGTGTGTATTCTAGCTTAACTCCCTTCAGTTAAGCCCGTAGACAAAAATAACACTGTTTCTATAAAACTATTTCTGATTTTAGATATCCCATTTTACATGCATTAACTATATTGACTTTGAATGGTGCATATGCTTTACAATTGTGGCTGAGCATAGACATAAAGTAACAATTTTGATCCAATAACGTTTTGATCAGTATCATGAACAAAAATAGGAAACACTGAGTGGCAATATGGTGTAGTAATTTTAAGACACTTGGGCCGAGTAATTGGTGCCAAATTGGCCTCTTACCTCTAGGTGTTGTGATAAGTCACAACACCAACACAGCATTTATTAGACCCAAGTATGGGTGGCAGAAGCTTCCCCTTAACGCTAACTGTAGGTTGTGTAATCAAAAATGCAAACAGCCCTCAAGGTACTGGACCAATCAGGTGAGGAGGATCCTGGGTGAAGCGCGCACAAATCCAACAACAGTAATTTCAACAGATTCTTCAAAAACTTTTATTACGTACAGGCACTACACGTTTCAGGCTTTGCGCCCTTTCTTAAGTGCAAATTAAGAACTTATGAATATTCAACAATATTTACTTTAATGAGTTTTCCAGGGAGCCTTTTTCAGACTTACTTCCTCTGGAGGGTTCTAGATGCTGTAGCTAGGGGTCCCCAAGTTGGTTGTGGTTCTGTATATCTGTTGGTTCTGTTCTGTGAAACACTGATTTGGGCCAAAGATGTAACTCTAAACTTATAATTCCCTATGTAAAATCTGTAAAAGGGCCTCCTTCTGACCCAAGGCATCACTTGAAGCTCCAGTGTGACAGTGCAAGATCTGCATGGTTCCCCTGCCTACTTTGTACCATTCAGAATAATGATCTAATATATGTAGTAATGGGACCTTTGGGGCCCCCCAAAGCCCAGGACCCAGTAGCAGCAGCTACCGCATAGCTAATCCCTTGTTACTAACTATTTGTCATGCTAATTATGTAGCACCAGTGTCCAGGTATGAATGCTGTCTTTGCCCCCTTCCCCCCATAGCTATACCCCTGGTTTGGCAATAGCACACATGTAAATTATCATCTAAAAATATTGTAATCAGGAAAGGGTAAATAGAGTGTTAGAATACATTTTTAGGGGAAATCATCTTTTTGGGGAGCTTTGGCTACTCAGATGGATCACAGTCTGTAAAAAAAGACAAACTGACAATCAAATCAGTATTATAAAAAAAAATAACATCTGTCAAAACGCCTGAAAGTTGTAATTTGAAGCAAATACTTTTATACATTGATTGACTGGTACAAAATTACTTTGAAATTCAAATTATTTCATGTAGAGATAATGTCAGAAAGGATAATGGATCATGCATGACAATGACTATAACAACAACAAGGGAAAAACATTTAATTCAAGGGATACATACAGTGGAAAAAGAAGCTAATAAATGAAAACTAAATGTAGCATTAACCACAGTAATAAATACTGAAATTGCAAATTTAGATGCCATACTATTTTTATTTGCTTCTTTGTATTTCAGCTGGGGTACATAATTGCTTATACATTTTGTGGATTCTGTTCGCATTTTTTGCTTTACTTATAATAGGGTTGATTACAAAATCTGTCATATTTGTACTGGATTATTTTGCTACCTCCACCCTCTGCGCTACCATCAACTTTTAATATACACTCACCGGCCACTTTATTAGGTACACCTGTCCAACTGCTCGTTAACACTTAATTTCTAATCAGCCAATCACATGGCGGCAACTCAGTGCATTTAGGCATGTAGACATGGTCAAGACAATCTCCTGCAGTTCAAACCGAGCATTAGTATGGGGAAGAAAGGTGATTTGAGTGCCTTTGAACGTGGCATGGTTGTTGGTGCCAGAAGGGCTGGTCTGAGTATTTCAGAAACTGCTGATCTACTGGGATTTTCACGCACAACCATCTCTAGGGTTTACAGAAAATGGTCCGAAAAAGAAAAAACATCCAATGAGTGGCAGTTCTGTGGGCGGAAATGCCTTGTTGATGCCAGAGGTCAGAGGAGAATGGCCATACTGGTTCAAGCTGATAGAAAAGCAACAGTGACTCAAATAGCCACCCGTTACAACCAAGGTAGCCAGAAGAGCATCTCTGAACGCACAGTACATCGAACTTTGAGGCAGATGGGCTACAGCAGCAGAAGACCACACCGGGTGCCACTCCTTTCAGCTAAGAACAGAAAACTGAGGCTACAATTTGCACAAGCTCATCGAAATTGGACAATTGAAGATTGGAAAAACGTTGCGTGGTCTGATGAGTCTCGATTTCTGCTGCGACATTCAGATGGTAGGGTCAGAATTTGGCGTCAACAACATGAAAGCATGGATCCATCCTGCCTTGTATCAACGGTTCAGGCTGGTGGTGGTGGTGTCATGGTGTGGGGAATATTTTCTTGGCACTCTTTGGGCCCCTTGGTACCAATTGAGCATCGTTGCAACGCCAAAGTCTACCTGAGTATTGTTGCTGACCATGTCCATCCCTTTATGACCACAATGTACCCAACATCTGATGGCTACTTTCAGCAGGATAATGCGCCATGTCATAAAGCTGGAATCATCTCAGACTGGTTTCTTGAACATGACAATGAGTTCACTGTACTCCAATGGCCTCCACAGTCACCAGATCTCAATCCAATAGAGCATCTTTGGGATGTGGTGGAACGGGAGATTCGCATCATGGATGTGCAGCCGACAAATCTGCGGCAACTGTGTGATGCCATCATGTCAATATGGACCAAAATCTCTGAGGAATGCTTCCAGCACCTTGTTGAATCTATGCCACGAAGAATTGAGGCAGTTCTGAAGGCAAAAGGGGGTCCAACCCGTTACTAGCATGGTGTACCTAATAAAGTGGCCGGTGAGTGTACAGTAATATATGCAGCCACTTTGTTTCCCCACATTTCCAAAATATCATTTCACTTTGCTATTCAGTCATCTCTCCTTTCTTGCCTTGGGTATCATGTACCATGCCATTCTCAGTCTAATACCCATTAGGTCATTTTACCCTTCACAAATCATCATCTCTTTCTTCCCAAATATAATATACCTCCACATGTCATGTCTACTGTTTCCAGGCATGATCATTCTAGCATTATCTGGTACAATTTTTGCCCCTTCCCAAGGTATCATCCCCCCTTATCATTACTGCTGGTGGCGTTCTAAGGCCTCGTTCATACAGGGTATGGGACCGTGTATTTTGGTCCTTATTCTGATGTGTTGCGGCTTCCCACTCCGGAGTAGTAAATGAATGGGCCTAGTCCGGAGGGTGCTGTCGCGAGGTGGACGCCAGGGCTGACTCAGCCACGGAATCCGCCAGAAGAAAGGGCAGCTCGCTTGTTTTTACCATGAGCCAGAACATACCGCTCACGGTAAAAAGGAAGCTAGCGGTCTACATAGACCTCTATTGTGAGGGGGCGGGTTCTGAGGTGGATTCAGCATCAGAATCTGCCTCCTCTTGCCCCGTGTGAACGAGTCCTAACCCCTCCAGTATCACCCCCCAGTGTGATATTTCCTAGTTTCATCTACCATCTTATTATTAAGGTTAGGTTCACACCTGAATTCCGCTTGGCGATTCCGTTGCCCATTCTGCTTTAAAAATGCGGGACTTTTCTCTCCGCATTTTTGAAAATTATAGTCTATGGGTTCCACTCGTTTCTGCAGGTGACTGCTTTTTTAAGCGGATTAGGTTTCTGCTCATGGATTGACCAAGTGGACCCCACAAACAGAAACCTGAATGCAGGAGTGAACTAAGTGTAACCTGTACAAAATCTTTTTAGCCTCCTCTAGAAAACTGGGCAAGCAGCAATCACCGGCTATGGTTATCTACAACTTCCAGCATGACCTAACAGTCTATACTTTTTTAATGTCATGGACAAAAAAATTAAGACCGGGGCTCCATGGCACAGAAACGCTGCGACTTACCCGTGGTGGTAACACCGTGGGAATAATTGCAGCGTTTTACAGTAATGGCAAAGTGGATGGGGTTCTAGTGAATCCCATGCCCACTTTGCGGTAAAAACCACCTTGCGGACATGCCATGATTAACTAAACTGGTGCGGTTTTGGAAATCGCAGCATGTCAATTATACCTACGGAAACACGGGTGGTTTCCCAATAGGTATAATTGTAACAGAAAGTCCATGGTGTCCTCTGACTTTTCAGCGCCATTTTTTCCGCAGAGTAAGAATGACGTTACATAAAATCTCACATGCTTTGCTGGGTCTGTAAATCACATTGTATTTTTCTACACTATCTTAAATGACATTTCAGTTGTTAAGTTTCTCATTGACACATTGAATACAAAATGCTTAACATACAGATTTTCGATAAATCGTAAGAGTTGACATAGGTGAAAGGTTTAATAAATCTATAATTTTTTTTTTTAATTGGTCGCCCTACAATAGCGATAGAAAATATCAAGCACGTTTGATCACATCAATGAACGCTGAAGAGACGGCTTCTTAGTAACGATTACTATCAGCCTTTAATACCAATGATGTGTTTTGAAGGTTTCAACTTTGAGGCACCTGTAGAGAAGATGCTTTCTACTTTTATTTTCCACTAAAGGATTAGTCAGATCATTTTCTTCCTATCACGTCTATGGGGCATAAAAAGCAGTATTGAATGAATTCTATTTTAGACTAAAAGCCCAAGTGTACTAGGTGGTATTGATTTGTATGTGATGGAAAAATAGTGCACTCAGAAGGCCCTGAGGTACATCAAACAGAGAAAGGATTCAGAGAGTTTAGAAATCTGACAAGTTCTCACAAAATCCCACAACACTTTTTTTTCCCCTCCTAGAGGACAATGCAGAGCCGAAGCAATATTTTATGAATTGTTGTATGTTGCTGTTTCTATGGGGAGAAATGAATTTCGTTCTTTTGTGGTGTTTTTTATCATTCTCGGCAGGGATGAAAATGAGTTAATTGTCCTACCAGAGCGCTGCTGTGAATTGCACCAATATACAAAGCTCTGTTACAATTACCACTGAGCTCTAGAACAAGTGTTGTCTAGTGTCAGGTATTTTCAAGGATTCAATTAGAGCTCATGTACACAGGATGTGTTTTGTATAGGGCCGTAATAGGGTTACCATAGAGGATTATGGTACCTCCATATGTCTCCTATTTCATATAGTAGCACACAGAGTTTTTTTTTTTTTTTTTAAATGTGATAAGAAATTGTAGCACACTCCATTGGGTCTTAAGACTATAAGCGGGTTGTCGGCTATCACCATACATTGCCAAAATGCCATATATTGTATAAATCACTTTAGGGCTCATCAAAGACAAGCCTCTGTGCCATGGGTCAAATGTCACATCTTTATATCTTTTACGAAATGATGGCTATGCCCACTACTGTGCAGGGGCTGACAGATTTCCAATCAGGTGCAGTTACAGGATGTCCATAGTAGAGGACAAAGTCATTTTGAGGATGCTATAGCACCTGGGGAAGGGAGTGTTGTGGGGAGGAAGGTCATCTTTTTGAAAACTAAGGAAACCCCTAGCAGGGTCTGTGTATTAGGTCTCGTTCACATTTGCATTGGTAATCTATTAGGGAGAGTCCGCATGGGGACCCCCAAACAGACTACCGAATGCATTGGCAAGCAGTGTGCGGTGAAAGCACATAGACCCCATAGACTATAATGGGGTCTGTGTGCTTTCCGCACGCTGCCCACATGTCATACGGACAGGAAAGAAGATCGTAAACTACTTTTCTGTCCACATGTTCCGTGCGGAAAGCACAGGGACTCCATTATAGTCTACGGGGTCCATGTGCTTTCACTGCACACCGCTCGCCAATGTGTTCGGTAGTCCGTATGGGGGGGGGGGGTCCCCATGCGGACTCCCCCAAACAGATTGCCAATGCAGATGTGAACAAAAGGGTCCCAGATATCCAATTAGATTTATTAACACATCTGTCATATATGGTCCAACTGGCATTTATACTAGGAAGCAGCGATCTTTTGCACAAGTGCCAGCAATTTTGCATAAATATGCAACAGCAGTAAAATTACTTTCCATGAGATTTTGTCAGAGAGTCAAGCCCATGTATCAGGAGCAGTATGAAGCACTCAGTAGGTTAAGTATGGGATTGACAATGACAAGAGGATGCAGCAGATAAGACAGCAGAGAGTCATGGACATTCAGCATCTAGACATGTGGACACCGCCTGCACAGCCTGTAGGGTCTAGAGTGGAGCTTGGAAGAGGAAGATACTTGCTACACTATTGTGAGTCTTCTTTTCAAGCTCGCAGACAAAATGGTAGATTAAATGCTTCCTCAACCTCATCTACTTTTTACCCATGTGAGGCTAAGAGCCATGTTGCGGAAACGCAGCTTTTTTTGTTGCAGATTTTGCTGCGAAATTTGCTGGGAAATATTTAGGAAACTCTTATACTTTTACCTTTTGCTCAATCCACTCCTGGCTTTGGCTCAGAAAAATACAGCAAAATCTGCAACATAAACAGCTGCATTTCCGCAATGTGGGGCCTCAGCCTAATATTATATTTATATGTGGTAGGTTTTTCGACATGATGTGTGCTAAAATTCAACAGAAGATAACCCTATTTGAACCTGACTTTGAAGCCCATAAATAAGTGGCTGCATGAAGCTTTCCACAGGTTCTCAGGGCTCATTAAGGACAACCCTTTTAATAACCAAATTTCCATAATAAACTAATTCAAACAATAAGTAGATGGTTTTCCATGGTAAGATATCAAAAGTATATTTTTTGCATTTTTTGACTATTTTTGTCTAACTCCACTTTCAGTAGTATGACCAAAACAGGAGGCAGGAAACGTATGCCACTCCCGCTGCTTGCGAATTATAACACCCATGCTGAGAATTGTACTTCAACAACAGCTTGAGAGCCACTGGCAGCCGAAGTCGGATCTAAAGGAACAAAAAAAGCCTAAAGTAAGAATAAATTAGATACACCTGATACTCCTACTTCTTCAAAACTGTTTACTCTATGCTCTACTTTCATCCTTACAAAGAAAACATAATTATAATGCCTAAAAAATAGATAGTAAATATAATATTGGTTAGAAAATCCAGCGATATGTTTGGAAGTCATTTGGGTACTATTCCGTTATCGGGCCAGCAGCAGCGCATTTCAGCACCAGCTTTCGGGACAGCAGTTCAGTTCAGCAGCGGGAATTACAATGACATCCGAGGACTGCTGGCCCGATGCTTGTGCCCAGTAGCCAGTACATCAATGACCCCCCCTCCATCTCCTCCTCCTTCCAGTGCTGCCCCCCAGCTCTCCTTACATCTACCCCGTACCCTCTCCCCGCCACATGACTAAGCCGATGCTGGCCCGATGATAGAGGCCGTGCTTGTGTGTAGTAGGCAGTACATCGATCGATGCCCTCATCCTCCTCTTCCTTCCAGTGCTGCCCCCCAGCTCTTCTTACATCTGCCCCGTACCCTCTCCCTGTAATAGGCCTCACCGTAAATCTTGAGCAATGAATGCTACTAGATAGCCGCCGGACGCTGCAGAAAGTTTGTCCCTCCGGCTCGCTGTAGCTCACCGTTCCTATAGTCGGCGTGTTTCTTGTCAGGGCCTGGATTGAGCCCCGGTGTCTTTCCTTTCGGTCTCGGTACTAGCGCTGAGGTGAGGCCTAGTCGTGTGGCGGGGAGAGGGTACGGGGAAGATGTAAGGAGAGCTGGGGGGCAGCACTGGCAGGAGGAGAAGGATGGGGGAGGGGGGTCATCGATGTACTGGTTACTGGGCACAAGCATCGGGCCAGCAGTCCTCGGATGTCATTGTAATTCCCGCTGCTGAACTGCTGTCCCGAAAGCTGCTGCTGAACTGCGCTGCTGCTGGCCCGATAACGGAATAGTACCGTCATTTGTTATATAAAACTAAATTAAAATACTGCTGGGCACAGATTATGCATAAAAGGATGAAATGAATACTTGTACATAAATCAGACTTGAGAATGAGACTTAAAGGGAGGTGTCCAGCCGACCATTCTCCCCAATACTTCAGAGTAGCATAAAAACACATAAGAAATCATACAGACTTCTGATCTTTCGTTCTAGTGCTCTCTGGGCCCCTACAGGTTTCTGCTTTCAAGTCCCCCTCCCCCCTCCACACACACACAAGGCAATGCCCTGCACAGCCAATGGCCAGTAGTTGGCTGAGCAGCAGTTCCTATGTGTTGAGAGCGACCCAGAACAGAGAGGGCAGGAACATGGGGAGAGGTAACTTTTCAAGCATTTTTATGTTTTTAGACAGTTTCTTTAGAAATACATTCATATTAACTGCTAGGGTAAAACCATACCTCATTGTCTTGTTATACTGTTTTGCCTGGATTTTTTGAAGATTATAGCAAAATAATAGTGTTTGTACAAAATGTTTGCCATGTTTTTTTTCCAAAATTCACAGCAAAAACTAATCCACTACATGGGGACTCCATTGCAATGTCCACCTGAAATGGGTGGACGGGACGAAAAAGTCAAACACGTGTAGCTTTTTTGATCACCAGTTTCAGTTTTAAAACATTGGATCCCCATTATAGTTAATGGGGTCCATAAGGCTCCATATTTATCAGATATTTTATGGACCAGAGCAACGGAGAGCTTGTTAAAGGGATCCTATCATTAAAACTCAATTTTTTTTGTCCCTAAAATGTAGGAATAGCCTTAAGAAAGGATATTCTTCTGCTACCTTCAGATGTCTTCTCCGCGCCGCCGCTTGGTAGAAATCCTGGTTTTCCTCGGTATGCAAATGAGTTCTCGTGCAGCACTGGGGGCGGGCCACAGTGCTCAAACAGCATTGGAGGCGTCCCCAATGCTGCGAGAGAATTCACCAGCGCCACCTCCATCTTCTTCCCGGGCATGTGCAGTCGGCTGTCCAAGGCCTAGAAGTTTCAAGCCAACACCGGAAGAAGACGCAAAGAGAGCCTGTTCCTGAAGAAGATGGAGGTGGCACTGGAGAGTTCTCTCGCAGCATTAGGGACGCCCCCAGTGCTGCAAGAGAACTCATTTGTGTACCGAAAACCAGGATTTATATGGAACGGCAGCACAGAGACGGCATCTAAAGGTAGAAGAAGAATAGCATTTCTTAAGACTATTCCTACGTGTTAGGGACAAAAAAATTGAGTTTTAATGATAGGATCCCTTTAAATATTATGATATATGCTTGGCATATATAGGGTTAACCTTCTAGTCTGCTGACTTCATGCTACATGGGTGTGGTTAGGGTAGACTATTTTGGAGTTATCCTAATATAGAAGAAACAAGCTGAGAATAATGGGTAACACCCACTCTCATGAACTTAAATGAGTGACAGACACACACGTCGCAGTGGTGGTCATCCATGGGGGGAAATCCCTGGGGATCTATGGCGGGTCTTCCTGCTATCTCTCTTTGTCATCCTGGAAAAGATGTCAACGAGATGATCAAGCATGAACCAAGCTGCTCTATAAATTTAGCATCATAGTGTATTCCATTGCAAAACTCAGAGCAGGCTCCACTAAATGTAGAACAGCTTTATTAAATTCAACTTTACTATTCTGCTTTTAAGTCCAATATAAGTCCAACATTTTGTGCCAAATTGTTTTCTATATGTATAGAAAAACTTAGTGGGAAAAGTATGACTCTATACAGTAAGTACCTACTGCATTATGGCCGTCAGGGCATGCTACGAGTTGTAGTCCTCAACTATCAAATATGTTGTTCTAATGAGAGAAAAAAATGGTGATTGCTATGGATGCTTGGAGCCCCATCTTAGAAGTGGGAAAGCAATGGTCAGCTATTTGTCCAACAATGAACCTCCTACCGCAAGACAGTATCTGGCGCTAATAATCACCCTAAAAGAGGAGCTCAATTTTTATTGTTGTTTTTATGCTATAAAGAATGTGAATATGGGGTAAGTATGAATATCAGGCAAACATGACAAAGTTAATCCAATGAAAAGAAAGTAGAGGGGATTTGTAGATGAAGCCATTGGCCATTCTTGTCCATACTTCAAAATTGTGTCTACAGTCTCTTTCCATAGAACAAAAGGCAAGATTGAAAAAAAAGATGCTAGTCTATCAAAATAATTTTTATTATCCTATGATGTTGATTCCGAAGAACACAAATAATCCCCTTTGAAGTACATAAGTATCCATCCGTACCTTGAATATGAGTTAATGTGAATTTGGTTAAGGGCTCCAATTTCTCATAAATAATACAAAAATTTAACCTGTTAACAAAACCTTCGACAAGCTGCAATTCACCACTCAATCGTATGGGGTAGACGTAGTGGGATGAAGTTCTTCAATATGCCAGTTTTGTAGCAAAGAAGGTTGGTATCGCGGCACACATTTGGCACAAGGCCCTTTCTTGCGTTGCATGTGCTCCAAAAGCTGATCTCCACCCCCGACCCCAAAAGATTCATTCTAACTCACCAGTTTTCTGACTGACTGATTTAAGAAGAGGCTGCAGACACTCAATACATTTCTCTTTCCCTGTGTCAGTCGGGATCTTTATTAGAACTAGCGTCTGATATGCCAGTCTTAATAAATCTGCCCCCTTGTGATACAGAGTTGCAAAATCATGTTTATTCTTAAAAGCTGGTCATCCCATACCACACATCTTGGAATATGATTAACCAAGAGGAAGGGTAAGGAAGGACATATCTGTAGTTACCAAATGTTAGATATCAATGGTGGCAATTTTTTTTCGACTCAAAATACCCAGGATCTGGGATCAGAAGGAATGAGGCTAAAGTCCCACATAAAATCACCGCTAAAATATTGAATTCTTTTTCTTCAAATGATCTCAATAGATTTTTCTTTGAATGAACACATGTGGGTCTAAGGCATTTCTCAGAAACTCACATCATCTTAAACCCATGCAAAGCAGATATTGGCACAGATTCCCATCCACCTTGCTCAGTACATTCCTGGCACACATTTGATAAGCCCTTCATTCAAATGCTCAACAGAGAGGAGCTCAAGCTGACTTGATGGATTTTCTTGAAGAAATTGTCTTTCTGTGTTAAGTAACTGCAGAATCTTAGCAAATCCTTACAATATTGGTTTTCCTGCTTAACAGCTACCTGTGGGAGATTCTTTATTTGACTATGAAAACTTTGGTTTCAGCGGATTCTACAGCTGCTTGGAACTATGCCTCAAATGTATTCAGTGGTTAGAGATACAGCAATTCCGCTGCTTATATCCTTTGACGCCACATGATCTGTACTATAACCAGAGGCAGATTGCGTGTTTAGTATGACGTTCTGTAATGCCGTTCAAGAATGAATAAGTTTCATCTCCCTTGGGACAATTGTGGGGTATTGGTAAGAGAATTTTATGGACAGAATATATGAACAATCTATCCTTGGGTACTTAGGTAGGTATATTAAAAAATTTTTTTTTAGATTTTACTTTCTCAATTTCAGACAATTTCAAATCCACTAAATGTACAAAGACACTTGTCTATTAATACATTTGATGCAAATCAGTCCAATCTTCTCCTTTTCTAGACTGGATACACAAGTCTTAATAAGTGAAGCCCAATGAGTCCTATCATTGCAGCATAGCCCAAAGGCTTAAAACGGACTGACACTAGGTTCACACCTGCGTTCAGGGTCTCCGTTCTGTGGTTTCCGTCTTCTGCATGCAAGAAGACAGAAAGCACAGACCGGGTCAGGCCGTGAGCGGCGGTGAGCGTTTTATGCTCTCCGCCACAAAACCGTTTTTTAAAAAATCCGGACACAGAGTACTGCATGTCCGACTCTGTGTCCTGATTAAAAAACCCAGTTTCGCGGCGGAGAGCATAAAACGCTCACCGCCGCTCACGGTCGGACATCTTTCTCACCCATTCAAATGAATGGGTGAGAAAGACTCCTGCAGGTTTCCGTCTCCTGCTGTGTTTTATGCAGGAAATGGAAACCTGAAAAACGGAGTGCCAGGCAAAGATGTGAAAGAAATGGGGTATCCTGTGCCGTATTCAGAAGTCAAATGCTATTGGCTTATATCTGTCTATCTGTCATAATAGTCGCTATGGTAGCAATAGTTTTGTTCAATGGCACAAAAGCCAAGCTACCATTGCTCCTATGACTCTGTGGTCCATTACCTGGTATTATACATAAGAACCCTTAAGACCATTCTCTCTTGAGGAACCCTGGAGTTAATATTACATCTTGTTACATACTAATATAGGGATAAGGTTAAATATGGCTTTTCAGTTTCCTTGGGTTAAAAGCATTCCATATATAAGTATGGATTATGTAAATATGTATTATGTATTCTGTAAATACATCACTTCTCACAGGCGTTCACCACTGATAATGCACTATAAGGACATATTCCAGAGCGTGCCATTATTTAAATGGAGCACAAATTTATGAAAATAAGAAAGAGAAGAGAAATAATGCACCCTAAACGCTGAATATATCAGCAAAATGTAGAATTTCTGAGGATAACACTAGTGTTTTAAATTCATAGTCTGTCTGCAGTATCTATCTATCTATCTATCTATCTATCTATCTATCTATCTATCTATCTATCTATCTACGTACTTGCTATCTGCCTTCTATTCTGTCTGTCTCATATCTGTCCATGTATATATCTACTGTATTTATCCAGTGGTGGATCCTGACAGCAAAGGCCCTTTTACAGAATGTGCTTTTTGGCCGTCTTCTTTTACTCCCCTTCAGGATATACACAAGTATATGTAAAATATGCACATCTATATACACATTACACACATATACACATTAGATTTTATCAGACACTCCATTTGCAGCTTTCATCATAGTTTCTATTATAAATTCTGGAAAATTGTTGCTTTCACAGGTTTGGTTACATTAGACTTACAATTCAGTAAAATGGCAAATTATTCAAATATTTTCCCAGACCTAACTGTATATCATGTATATAAAAATATAGCATATATTCAAACACATTATATATAATCATCATTTCAGTCCGTCTGTATGAAAACTTTTTCAAGCTGATAGAATTTTCTTAGAGATGGACTGAAACATTGTTTAGGTGTTTTTGGACTATTGCCTCAATTTACTATTTTTTAAAGAGGTTTTATGAAATATTGAAGAAATCCCTTATTAATAAGATAGGAGATAATTGATGGGTCGGACTGCTGGGACCCCCACTGATCCGTAGAGTGGGAGTCTGTTTCTCTCATCCTAATGCAGCATGGGTGCTGCTGCTCTATTCATTCTCAATGGGAATGTCATATACAGCTGACCTCTGTATTCAGCTATCTCCTGTGCTCCCACAGAGAATGAATGGAGCGGCAGGGCACATGCTCAGTCTGTCTCTCCATCAGGATGGGTTAACCACACCTCCACCCCACCAAAAACAGAGGGAAAAAATGTATAATGTATAGACTGCCAGCCATCAGGGAAAATCACAAAATTGAGGAAGGAGGGGGGCCACACGGTGGCTCAGTGGTTAGCACTGCAGCCCTGGAGTCCTGGTGCTCAAATCCCGCCAAGGACAAAAAACTATCTGCAAGGTGTTTGCATGGATTTCCATCCCCTATTCCAAAGACATACTGATAGGGAAAATGTACATTGTGAGCTCTATGTGGGGCTCACAATCTACATTTAATAAAAATAAAAAAAAATTGAGGAAGGAGTAAAGACAGCCTTGGTGTGGTGATGGGAGCTTGTGGGTTGTTGTGGTGACATACTGTTTTGGAGAGGACAGGGGAGGAAGATTCATAATACTCAACCTTCAACTGTCAGAAACTAGAAAATTAACCTTTTGAATGCCCAAACTAGCAGTTGATCACCATATATTTAGAGACAGGCTATGTAGGGAGGTTGAGGAATAAAGGGGGACATAATTCTTCTTTGGAGTCACTGACAATGCATGGGTATGATGAAAATCTGGGGTGCACAGACATTTTGTGGCTCCAGGGGTTGCAGGGGGTCAGTGGGGATCACTGTGTATTATGAGAAGGTGACAGGCAGAGTGCTGAAGTCATGATATATCCCCTACATTTCTGACCTATGTGTGGTTCATGGTGGGTCAGAGTAGGCCGCCTGAGTGCCATGTGTGGTCCTAGGTGTTAGGAGTATTTAGGTTCATTGCTTTCTATTTTTCTTACCTGGGGAGTTTTTGGCTGCGCAGTGTCTGGGGTGGCATCCTGGCGCTGCGGGGTTGTCCTGTCGTGGGTATTGGTGCACACCTTCTGACTTGCACGCGCGCACTGTTGGTAGGCAGCTTTATCTCCTGGTTGATTAGTCTGTCCTCCCATTTGCACCTGGGAGGAGTGGTCTCTACTCTGTATTTAAACCCATGCCTCCCATGGTTCTGTGCTGAGTGTCGCTTTTACAGAGCTAGGCCTTAGCAGGAGGAGTAGGTGGTGATCTGGGATAGAGGAAGTTCCGTGGTTGGTTTTTGGGAGGTTTGGGTGAACTAGTTGGTGTGTGAGTTTTTCCCTTCTGTGTTCACCAATCCTACCTCTGTGTGTATTGACTGTGTGAGTGAATTGCCTTATCCTTTGATTTCTACTCAGTTTCCCCGTGTTTGTTTCCTAGTGTAAGGTACCTTCCCATATTGGTTTGGGAGAATCCTTTCCCACATTTTTCCTGTGTGCTGCTTGTGTTGTTAGTCAGCGCACACCCTTGTCAGTCCCTGTCAGTAGCAGCTTCACTTGTTCGTTAGGGGTGACCCCCTTTTAGTATTCAGTCCCTAGAGATCTTATAGGGCATTCCTTCTCCCACTTCCCTCTAGGCCTACGGAATCAGTGAGAGAGGAGCTGTCGGGGTCAGGCTTAGCCTGAGTACAGCCGACCCACACCCGTGAGGCAGGGACCGGGATAGCTAGTGGGAGTAGTGCAGGGCGAGATTCCCTACTGCTATTCCTTAGCCCCATTGCAGGTACCTGGACTGACATAACAGTACACTCAGTCGTAAAAAAAAAAAAAAAAAAAAAAAAAAGAAAAGGTTCGTTTGTATTATGACGGACCTGAAACAGTTGTACCAGGCGGTGCAGCAGATTTCCACTGAGATGGAGGGGATCAAGCTACGAGTGGATGCCATCCAAGCTTCTGGCGTATCTCAGTTACAGCAGTTGGCTCAACACACAGCCTCTCAGGTGGAGGGCATACAGAGGCAGGTGAGTAGCGCCCCTGTGGGTCGGCCTCTGGAGCCAAAAGTCAGCTTACCTGAACCCTTCCGAGGTAAGAAGTCAGATTTTTTCCGATTTCAAAAGGACTGTCTTTTGTATTTCCGGCTACTGCCGTTTTCCTCCGGTTCTGAGGTACAGAGAGTTGGGATTATTATAACTTTATTGAGAGATGATCCCCTCATCTGGGCACATTCGTTACCAGCTGACTCAGCTTGCTTACTAACTGTAGAGGCGTTTTTCTCCACAATGGGGTTACTGTATGACGACCCAGACAGGGTACGCACGGCTGAGTATAACCTACAACGTTTGGTGCAAGGGGATCAAGCTATAGAGAAATATTGCACAGAGTTTCGTAGGTGGGCAGCAGAAGTACACTGGAATGACCCCGCTCTACTTAGTCAGTTTGAGACAGGGCTCTCGGACCAGGTTAAAGACCATCTAGTTTCTCACCCCGTTCCGAGAGATCTAGATGAGGCCATGCAGCTGGCAATTAGAGTTGGACGGCGTCTCCGGGAGCGTGGAGACAAGAGTCCTAGGGGGGTTAGCCCTCCCCAATTCTCTGTTTTTAGAGAGGACCCGGGGGACCAACCCATGCAGATTGGGACCACTGTGCGAAGTGCTAGACCCAAGAGTGAAGGGTCCCGCACAGTACGCTGTTTTGTGTGTGGAGGGATGGGACATGTAGCAAGGGTATGCCCCTCCAGAGAATGGTTCACCAAGGAGAGTAATAACCCCAGGTCTATTGAGGGTAAAGGGAGAAAACCTACTAAGGAAGGAGGTGTGTATATTTCCTGTACTCAGACTGCCGGGTTGACCCTTGAAGGATGGGTAAATGGGCAGAAGTGCCGGATTTTGGTTGATTGTGGTTCGGCAGTCAACCTTATTGACTCAAAGTTTTGTGAGCAATTAAGGGTGAGTCCTTTGGTCTTGAAGTCTCAGATACCGGTGTGGGCTATTGATAAGACCCCTCTACAGCAAGCTGTCATCTCCAAACAGGTGGAGGATCTGGAGTTTATTGTGGGTGGCCACAGGGAAGAGATTGACTTGTTCTTGTTGTCTAAGTTACCAGCACAAGTAGTGTTGGGGTGGCCCTGGCTGAAGCAGCATAACCCTATTATCAACTGGGAGACCGAGTCAGTAGTTTCTTGGGGGCAGGGGTGTAATGGTCGATGTCTGCCCATATCCGTTATGTCTTTGTCTATAGACAATTTGCCTCAAGAAATATGTGAGTTCAGGGAGGTCTTTGAGGAGAGGGCAGCCAAGACATTACCACCACATCGCACTTATGATTGCTCGATTAAATTTATACCAAATGCAGTGCTACCCAAGACACGGTTGTACAATCTCACTATTCCGGAGAGGGAGGCGCTCAAAGAGTATATTGAGGGGAGTCTAGAGGTGGGGCATATTCGCCCATCTAAGTCCCCAGTAGCAGTGGGGTTTTTCTTTGTAAAGAAGAAAGATGGAGGGTTGCGCCCTTGTTTGGATTTTAGGGAGATTAACAAAATCACGGTGTGGAATCCCTATCCCATCCCGTTGATCTCGGATCTATTCAGCCAGATTACGGGAGCTCGCTGGTTTAGTAAAATAGATTTACGTGGGGCGTATAACTTGCTGAGAATCAAGAAGGGGGATGAGTGGAAGACAGTGTTTAACACACCCCTAGGACAGTTTGAGAGTCTTGTGATGCCTTTTGGTCTAACCAATGCGCCCGCGTTTTTTCAGAATTTTATTAATGATGTACTAAGTGCCGTCATAGGGAGGAGGGTTGTGGTCTATCTGGACGATATACTCATTTACACCCCGGATTTGGAGACTCATTGGGAGAGAGTGAGAGAGGTTTTAGATCTCCTGAGGGTTAACCAATTAAGTGCTAAGCTGGAGAAATGTGTGTTCGCGGTCAATAAATTATGTTTCCTTGGCTATATCCTATCAGAAAAGGGATTCGAGATGGACCCTGAGAAGGTCAGGGCAGTTTTGGAGTGGCCGCGACCCGAGAACCTAAAGGCGGTCCAACGGTTCTTGGGATTCTCCAACTATTATCGCCAGTTTATTAAGGGATTTTCTGAGGTTGTGAAACCTATCTCGGACTTGACTAAGAAGGGGGCTGACTGTGCTAAGTGGTCGCCAGAGGCGCTAGCCGCGTTTGAAGAATTGAAGAAGCGATTCTCGTCCGCTCCCATTTTGAGACAGCCGGATGAGAGGTTGGCCATCCGAGTGGAGGTGGATGCCTCCTCGGTGGGGGTGGGAGCAGTACTTTCTCAGGAGTTCGAGGAGGGTACGCATCCCTATGCCTTCTTTTCTAAGAAATTCTCTGCCTCTGAACGGAATTATGACATCGGAGATAGGGAACTACTGGCAATAAAACTAGCGTTCGAACATTGGCGTCATTTCCTGGAGGGGGCCAGAAGGCCAGTCCAGGTATTTACTGATCACAAGAATTTGATTTATCTTGGGTCGGCAAAGAGATTAAATGCACGGCAGGCCAGATGGGCTCTATTTTTTGCGCGGTTCCACTTTACCGTGACTTATGCGCCGGGTTCGAAGAATGTTAAGGCTGATGCGTTATCCCGGTATATGTCGACTGAGGAGGAACGAGAGGCACCTGCCACTATTCTTGGGGATGGAGTGGTGGTAGCAGTATTGGGTGCGAAATTGGAGAAGGCCTTGATCGAAGCGCAACACGCTGCACCTTCCAAGATACCTAGAAACAAGCTGTTTGTCCCAACTACTCTCTGACAAAGTCTCCTGAGGGAGTGTCACGAGTCGGTTCTTGCTGGTCACCCGGGGGTTTCAGAGACCATGAGATTGGTGTCTAGGAATTTTTGGTGGCCAGGGTGGAGTAAGGATGTCTTGCAGTTTGTTCAAAATTGTTCGGTCTGTGCAAGAGCCAAGGCGTCGCATACCCGTCCCCACGGTCTTCTACATCCATTGGAACCTCCTAAGGCACCTTGGACTCATCTGTCTATGGATTTCATCACGGGCCTTCCGGTGTCTAAGGGTTTCACGGTCATGTGGGGAGTCGTTGACCGCTTCACGAAAATGTGCCATTTGATCCCGTTTTCCAGGCTGCCATGTGCCAAGACACTATCAGAGGTGTTTATTAAAGAAATTGTAAGGTTGCATGGTCTTCCTGAGGAGATCGTTTCGGACAGGGGTCCGCAATTTGTGGCTAAATTCTGGCGGGCTTTTTGCAGCAGGTTGGGAGTTACACTGTCGTTTTCCTCCGGGTTTCACCCGGAGTCTAACGGACAAACAGAGAGGAAGAATCAGGATGTGGAACAGTTTTTGAGGTGTTTTGTTCGAGAGAACCAGAATAATTGGGCTGACTTTCTCCCCCCGGGCAGAATTTTCCCTAAACAACCATGATTTCAACGCCACAGGTACCACACCTTTTTTTTGCTCCGGTGGTAGACATCCTGTGTTCGGAGTATTTTCTTCCATTTCTTCCCCAGTTCCGGAGGAGGAGCTATTTTCTAAAAAGCTGCAAGGGGTATGGTCCCGTATCCGAGAGAATCTGGTGTGGGCGTCGCACCAGGCTAAGGTCCAGGCGGATAGGAAGAGAGGAGAGTTGCAGTTCTTCCCTGGTGAGATGGTTTGGTTGTCCACCAAGAATATCAGGTTGAAGGTTCCTAGCAAGAAGCTGGGTCCCAGGTTTGTGGGTCCTTTTAAGATCATCAAGATGGTAAATGAAGTGGCGGCGCAGCTGCAACTACCTAAAAGGTGGAAGATAAACCGGGTGTTCCATGTCTCCTTGTTAAAGAAGGCCAAGAAGGGAACGTCTCCAGTTAAGGTTCCACCAGTTTCTGAGTCCGGGGAGTATGAGATATCCCGAGTTCTGGATAGCAAATATGTTCGGGGGAAGCTACGGTATCTGGTGGCATGGAAGGGATACGGTCCTGAGGATAATTCTTGGGTTCTGGAGTCGGATATGTCAGCCCCCAGACTCGTGGAGAAATTCCACAAGGAGTTCCCGAAGAAGGATGCTCCTAGAGAATCCGGAGTCTTCTCCTTGAGGGGAGGATCCTGTTAGGAGTATTTAGGTTCATTGCTTTCTATTTTTCTTACCTGGGGAGTTTTTGGCTGCGCGGTGTCTGGGGTGGCATCCTGGCACTGCGGGGTTGTCCTGTCGTGGGTATTGGTGCACACCTTCTGACTTGCACGCGCGCACTGTTGGTAGGCAGCTTTATTTCCTGGTTGATTAGTCTGTCCTCCCATTTGCACCTGGGAGGAGTGGTCTCTATTCTGTATTTAAACCCATGCCTCCCATGGTTCTGTGCTGAGTGTCTCTTTTACAGTGCTAGGCCTTAGCAGGAGGAGTAGGTGGTGATCTGGGATAGAGGAAGTTCTGTGGTTGGTTTTTGGGAGGTTTGGGTGAACTAGTTGGTGTGTGAGTTTTTCCCTTCTGTGTTCACCAATCCTACCTCTGTGTGTATTGACTGTGTGAGTGAATTGCCTTATCCTTTGATTTCTACTCAGTTTCCCCGTGTTTGTTTCCTAGTGTAAGGTACCTTCCCATATTGGTTTGGGAGAATCCTTTCCCACATTTTTCCTGTGTGCTGCTTGTGTTGTTAGTCAGCGCACACCCTTGTCAGTCCCTGTCAGTAGCAGCTTCACTTGTTCGTTAGGGGTGACCCCCTTTTAGTCTTCAGTCCCTAGAGATCTTATAGGGCATTCCTTCTCCCACTTCCATCTAGGCCTACAGTTTCAGTGAGAGAGGAGCCGTCGGGGTCAGGCTTAGCCTGAGTACAGCCGACCCACACCCGTGAAGCAGGGACCGGGATAGCTAGTGGGAGTAGTGCAGGGCGAGATTTCCTACTGCTATTCCTTAGCCTCGTTGCAGCTACCTGGACTGACATAACACTAGGCTCGTTACTGGCCATAAAAGACTGCAGAGCCTGCACCTCAGCGCAGATCCTGGGAGTGAGAAGAGGTGCCCGGGTCTGTCCTAGAGAGCTGAGTTTTTGGTGAGACCAAAGGGGGACTTGTGTTTTGATTGATCGTGTGGCTGGAAGTAAGCAACATGTTCAGTTAGCCTTATTAGTTAGTGCTCAGATAAGCCAGAGTTTTGATTTCCCTGTTGCCTGAAGTTAAGGCTGTATTTTATTTTGCTTATCTTTTTTGTGCCAAATGTGAAGGTTTATTTATTTAGGTGTTTTTACTAATTAAACCTGTTTGCATCAAATGTTGTGTACCTGTTTCTGACTGGTTGGGTCCACACCATTGTTGCTATCAAGCTACCTTCCCCACAATATAGAAAGTAAAATACTTATCTTGATTTATAGTTGCACATGTCTTTTGTTTGGATAGGTTACCTCACCTAGAATAACAGAAATCCAAAAGCCAGTAGAATAATTCAGGACACAGCTCCAAAAATATGACCTCTCTGTCAGCTCTCCAGCCAAGCTCTGCCAAAGTATTGCTGCTGGAGCAACTTCTGAAGCCTCCTTGATGAGGAGACTCTCTACAGCTGAGTCACTGCCGGAACATCCCCAAAGTGTGGACTGGAGGGGGGTAGAATGACAGGTCCCACTACCAATCCTACCTGCCATTTCTAAAAATCCAGCCCAGTAACTGGAACTTTGAAGTAACCCTCAGCAGACAATAGTTATCTGCTGAGAAATGTTCTTTCTGGAGTTTTCTCATCTCACCCACCTTAGTAGTCTGGGTGAGATGTACACCCCCTCCATTACCTGACCAACCATCGGCTTACAGGTCCCATAGCAAATTTCGGAATGTTTCCTCCCATGTTGCAACAGATATATACATAAATATATAAGTACACAAATGGAAGGCTCCTTCGGTCTGCTTTCCTTTTTTCATTCTGTCTATATTTTGTCATATCAAATACTCAGTATTTAGTCAATGGAGACGTTCTAGAGGCATTGATGTCTTTATGTCATGTTAAAACCATTGGCCACAGCCTGTGACAATGTATTATAATTCCCATAAGTAAAAATCTTATCCTCGTATTTTTCTTAGGTTCGCAGGCTAAAGGGATTTTGTGACGAAAGTCATGCGCATCTTCAATTTTCTGCTGGTGCGGATCCAAGTGCTTCTCTGTAGAGTGAAGGTAGCAGCATCTTGTCTTAGATGCGTCACTGTTCCAGCTGACAGAGCCAGCATCAGCACAAGATGGAGTCTGAAGAACGTCTCCAGAGGCTCAACTGGGCTTTTGATTCTATAACATCTTAGCATGTAACTATTAATCTACTTATATTTTACATTGGTCCTGCACCTTCTTCACAGAATCTTATCTGACAATTGCACTATATTCTGACTAAAGTTTCACTTGTAGCTCTTTAACCCCTTCCCGACATGCGCCGTAATAGTACGGCGCGTGTCGGGTCTGTAACTATGGCGACCGCCCGGGAGCCGGGCGGCCGTCATAGCCGCCGGGTGTCTACTGCTTTAAGCAGTAGACAACCGGCTCTAATGCCTCCGATCGGTCCCCGGACCGATCGGAGGCATTAACCCCTCCGGCGCTGCTGTCAAAGGCGCCGGAGGCGCCATCTTCCCGGCGGCGCATGGGCGCCGCCATTTTGGCAGGGATCGCCGGCTCCTGGAGCATGCTCCAGGGCCAACCCCCCATTGCCATGACAGCCGGGAGCCTTGTTAAGGGCTCCCAGCCAGTCTGCAAATTCTCTCTTTTGCAGGCTGGTGTATACAGCCTGCAAAAGAGATGATGATTTTTTGCAATGCATTGCAATGCATTAGCATTGTAATGCATTGCATTAGTGATCAGACCCCTGGGGTTCAACACCCCTAGGGGGTCTAATAAATGCAAAATAAAAAATAAAAAAAAAGTAAAAAAAAAATATAAAAAAATATAAAAAGTATTAAAAGTTCAAATCACCCCCCTTTCCCTAGAACAAATATAAAAGTAGTTAAAAACTGTGAAACACATACATGTTAGGTATCCCCGCGTCCGAAATCGCCCGCTCTACAAATCTATAAAAATATTTTTCCTGTTCGGTAAACGCCGTAGCAGGAAAAATAGTCAAAAGTGCCAAACCGCCGTTTTTTCACTGTTTTAATTCTGATAAAAATTTGAATAAAAAGTGATCAAAGCAATAACATTTCCCGAAAATGGTAGAACTAAAAAGTACACCCGGCCCCGCAAAAAAAGACGCCCTATGCATCCCCGTACACCTATGTATAAAAAAGTTACGGCCGTCGGAATATGGCGACTTTTAGAAAAAAAATTTTTTAACACCGTTTTGGAATTTTTTTAAGGGGTCAAAATGTAAATAAAACCATATAAATTTGGTATCCCTGGAACCGTACCGAAACACAGAATACAGGGGACATGTCATTTTGGCTGCACAGTGAACGCCGTAAAACCAAAGCCCGTAAGAAAGTCGCAGAAATGCATTTTTTCTTCAAATCCACCCCATTCTGAATTTTTTTCCTGCTTCCCAGTACATTATATAGAATAATTATTGGTGGCATCATGAATAAAAAATTGTCCCGCAAAAATTAAGACCTCATATGACTCTGGGAGCGGAGAAATAAAAAAGTTATGGGGTTTAGAAGGAGGGGAGTCAAAAACGAAAAACGAAAATCAAAAAATGCCATCGGCGGGAAGGGGTTAAAAGCTGTCAGAGCAAGAACTCTCTTGTATATAATACGCACCGACAACAATCCTACCCCAACACAGAGCACTTCATACAATGTCTGCAAGACACGTCATGAATCTCACATGTCTTCTCCTTACAGCATTCTCACAAATAAACCAAGTCAGGAAGTATCTAAAACCATTGATATGGCTGAGTTTGTAAACGATGTGAAAGAATGTGTTGTAAGTAAGTGCCTAATGCTCAGGGCCACACCTGCCATGAGGCAACCTGAAGCTATAGGCTCAGGCAGCGCCTCCTGGCAAAAACTGAGGGGCCGCATTTTTTTTTAGATCAGCCACTACCTACTGGTTTATTCAATATTTTACTTACCGATCCCTGCTTGATTCTAGTTTGGCCTCCATTTCTTCCTCCAGAGTGTGCTGCAGTGTTCTTCAATGTCCACGCCCTGGAGGCAGAAGCAGAGGCCCGACGCGACAGGAGCAGAGATCAGTGAGTAAAATATCAGCCACTACCTATTGGAGTAATCAAATTATCTAGTTATATTCACCTCTCCTGGGCAACCAGCGGTTACCTGGGGTCCTCTTTAGTCCTCTTTCAACCCGTGCCTGACATCACGCCCCCTGGACCAATAAGGGAACTACTTGATCTTCAAGCGGAGGGATGTGGCCTATTGTATTTGAGGGACCCCTTCATGAAACCTAAGAAATGCCGGGTTGAGTTTTTTTTTTTTTTTGGTGGGGGGGGGGGGCAGGCTGTCTTGTATGCTGTACATACAAAGCCCGTAACAAAGAAAAGCAAGTGTAGTTTTCTGAAAATCCAGCCAATTTAGAACTTCCCCGTCCATCATATGGAATAATAAATGGTACCACTATGCAGTACTATTTTTCCTGCTAAAAGTAAGCCCTCATACAGCTCTAAGAACAGAAAAATAAAAAGTTATGTCTTTTGGAAGATGGGGAGTCAAAAACAAAAATTGAAAAATGCCTGCGGCAGGAAGATGTTAAAGGAGTTATGTGTATTCTTTGGTACCGAGTGAGCCACTGACATACTACAAGCCACCATACGAACTATAGCGATGAGTGTATGTATTGAAGCACTGTACTACAAATATACATGTAGTATGTATATATAAAACATATACATTTCAGCAATAAGTTCCCTCATTCTATTTAAACCTTTATTTGTTTTTTTTTGTTTTTTTTCCAGAGAATGGTGTACACAAAGTTATCTATCTTCTGACTGAGCCCCAAACCCCACTACTTGTTTCTCAATAATATATTTCTTTCCCTACATATTATATTGGCATATAGAAAATCTCTACTTTCAGTGTATTCCAAAGATATGAGAAGAGAAAAGGTAATAGAGCTTGTGGCTCAGTCAGTAGAGAGTGGAAAAAGAGAAGGAGATTTTCACCCATCTAAGTTCAGTTCACAGTATACATTCCCTCACACTAACCCTGTCTACCTTCCTTAAAAAAAAAAAAATACAGGGGCACAGTGGGACTCCTTGTGGGGGAGGGGGGCAGCAAAGAGAAGGATACAAGGTTGTCGGAAGGGTGCAATGCAGAGAAAATAGTAGCAAATTATCTTCAATATACAATGTGCATTATTGACTCTCTTGCAGGGATATTCAAAAGATAGACTATGGTCTGATCCCAAATCCTAGCCACCTACCCTTTGGACCTTCATTATGACAGCAGCTGTGAGAAATATTTATCTCCTGACTGCTCTCCCCTTAGCATTTGTGCTGACAGCAGGGACAATTGCCAAGCTCTGCTGCCACTCTTGTAAGGTATCTCTGTTGGGGGACACTCAAGAGTATTATACTGTTTGTTGGGGGAGGGGTGGTATAATGGATATACATATTTTTATGTGTGAGGGGGCACTAGGGACTATTATTAAAAATATGGTAAAAACTGAACGTGTGCCACTTGGACCTTCACCTAATGGGTGGCCCAGGTCAGTGGACCTTTACTAAAGTTAGTGAAATACTCCTGGTCTTGTGCAAAAACTTCATAGGTGGGCTACACAAACAGCGATACCATTTCAAAAGAGAACCACAGCATTATGTTCCATGCACTTACTGACATGGGACACCTGCGAGGTAATAAAACACATGTTATTCCTGTAACATAATTTCTTTTAATTCCCTTCCTGTCATATTTGTCAAATGTGGAATGGTGTATTAGGGGTAATGGGAAATAACTATGTGGCCCAACAGGATTGAATTATGCTAATTCTGCCATAAAGTTGCACTGACTCTATCTAAACATATCCATTCCTAATATTTCAAAAATAGCTAATAAAAAAATCAATAGTTATTTGCTTTACTGTATTGATTTTTAAGCAACATTGTGTGCATTTCTGTGGAGATAGATTTGTGAGTGATTTTTTGCAGCTAAATTGTTATGGCTATGACCAGAATGGCTGCAATATGAACTAAAAATTATGTGTCACCATGTCTAGTCTAAGAATATGTGATTAAAAACCATTGGAGGCCCTATAATTGTAGCTATATACAGGGGCGTAACTGGAGAGAGTGCAGGTGGTGCAGTTGTACCAGGGCCCAGGAGCCTTAGGGGCCCATAAGCACTGGTATCAGTATTTAGATTGCAGCTTCTATCTGGCCCATAAGCCAAGGAGACCCACAGATTACCCTAACCACACTAAGGATGATTAAACTCTTTAGCACCGGTGACCATCATTATCAAGAATTCGCTGTAAGGGATGAGTTAGGGAGCCCCGGACAAAAGATTGCACTGGGGCCCACAAGACTTTAATTATGTCACTAGCTGTATCCATCGGTGTAGCTGTATGTGGTGCAGTTGTAGCAGTCGCTTCCAGTCCCTGAAAGGGGTAAAAAAATAATAACAGTTATACTCACCTTTGCTCACCTTTTCCTGGCCTCCTTGCATCATGATGTCATTATTATCCATATTACATGGTAAGTGGGGGCCCCATTACAAATTTTGCATTACAGCTCAGGAGTTTTAAGTTATACCTCTAGTTGTACCTCTATGTACAATATATGGGCATATATATGACCCTGGAGAGGGGTTTGAGGACATGAAGGCACTTCTTTCACTTCTCTTCCTCTGCACCAAATGGCTCCTACGTGGTGGTTGCGCCACTCTATACCACTTTTCGGATGCACAAGTATAGTATATTTCCCACTTTGTGTTACATCATGTCCAGAAAACTACTGTCTATTTATTTCCTATCTATTAATGAATTGTATAATAATAGAGATGAGCGAACACTAAAATGTTCGAGGTTCGATTCGAACAGCCGCTCACTGTTCGAGTGTTCGAATGGGTTTCAAACCCCATTATAGTCTATGGGGAACATATACTCGTTAAGGGGGAAACCCAAATCCGTGTCTGGAGGGTCACCAAGTCCACTATGACACCCCAGGAAATGATACCAACACCCTGGAATGACACTGGGACAGCAGAGGAAGCATGTCTGGGGGCATAAAAGTCACTTTATTTCATGGAAATCCCTGTCAGTTTGCGATTTTCGCAAGCTAACTTTTCCCCATAGAAATGCATTGGCCAGTGCTGATTGGCCAGAGTACGGAACTCGACCAATCAGCGCTGGCTCTGCTGGAGGAGGCGGAGTCTAAGATCGCTCCACACCAGTCTCCATTCAGGTCCGACCTTAGACTCCGCCTCCTCCGGCAGAGCCAGCGCTGATTGGCCGAAGGCTGGCCAATGCATTCCTATGCGAATGCAGAGACTTAGCAGTGCTGAGCCAGTTCTGCTCAACTACACATCTGATGCACACTCGGCACTGCTACATCAGATGTAGCAATCTGATGTAGCAGAGCCGAGGGTGCACTAGAACCCCTGTGCAAACTCAGTTCACGCTAATAGAATGCATTGGCCAGCGCTGATTGGCCAATGCATTCTATTAGCCCGATGAAGTAGAGCTGAATGTGTGTGCTAAGCACACACATTCAGCTCTACTTCATCGGGCTAATAGAATGCATTGGCCAGCGCTGATTGGCCAGAGTACGGAACTCGACCAATCAGCGCTGGCTCTGCCGGAGGAGGCAGAGTCTAAGGTCGGACCTGAATGGAGACTGGTGTGGAGCGATCTTAGACTCCGCCTCCTCCAGCAGAGCCAGCGCTGATTGGTCGAGTTCTGTACTCTGGCCAATCAGCGCTGTCCAATGCATTCCTATTGGAAAAAGTTTATGTCACAAAAATCACAATTACACACCCGATAGAGCCCCAAAAAGTTATTTTTAATAACATTCCTACCTAAATAAAGGTTATCCCTAGCTATCCCTGCCTGTACAGCTATCCCTGTCTCTTAGTCACAAAGTTCACATTCTCATATGACCCGGATTTGAAATCCACTATTCGTCTAAAATGGAGGTCACCTGATTTCGGCAGCCAATGACTTTTTCCGATTTTTTTCGATGCCTCCGGTGTCGTAGTTCCTGTCCCACCTCCCCTATGCTGTTATTGGTGCAAAAAAAGCGCCAGGGAAGGTGGGAGGGGAATCAAATTTTTTTGGAGTTTGCCACGTGATGTTCGATTCGAATCGAACACATCGAACAGCCTGATATCCGATCGAACATGTGTTCCATAGAACACTGTTCGCTCATCTCTATATAATAACTAAAGATTTTAGTACAATAATAGGGTGACTAGTATAGAGCTGAATGCTTTCTCTCAGTCATCTTCATTACCAGTTTAGCACTTTGGATTATTATCATTCACTACATATTACAGAGGGCCATTTAAGCGCATGTAATTAAATTATAATTATGTTGACGGTTCTCCACGTAATGAGCTTAGTTACAAATGCCCAGCAGCAGGCTCCCTGTAATTTATTCTATATAGTTAAAATTGGTAAAAAGACACAATTCCATCAAATTCAATAAATTTTATAAGAACCTGCTGTGCTGATAGAGTCAAAAGCGTCTGCCAATTAATCTCACTGCTCCCAGTCCTACTTACATTTACTTTACAAGCTTAGACAGAGATATGGCTATACTAGGTTGTGTTGTATCACAGCATGGAATATTTGGATGACTCGTTTTGGACCAATATGTCATTTACATTTACAGTCAATTTAGACACAGCTGTGGTAAGATCTATTATTGAACCCAATGGGTTTGGGTTTTTTCATAACTTATAAATTGACGTAGAAGCAGATATTGTCTATTTGTCGTGTACACAGAAGAGAGAGGGAGAAAGGTATCAAAGATTTACGTGGGAGTTCCATCATAATGACCAGATGCTGGTGTTTATTTATTCAACTTTCTCTTGGGCCATTTTCCCTCCTCTTTGTATTTTGGGGATGGGAATCCTGCACTGTTGGCATGACCCAATAGCGAAGGGATTTGAGCTACCCAACAGTACACACTGTATGCATTGGGTTTTGAGCCCCTGATCTATGAAGGCTCTAGCAAAGCCTGTGTCTTCTTCTAACCTAAAGAGCAAAGTCAAATGGTAAGGTTAGGTTCACAGCTGCGCCTGCACTTTTCTCTCAAAATGATTCGTGTGGACACCGAGCGGAAACCACATGGACCCCATTAGATTCTATGGGGTCCGTGTGGTTTATTAGCTCACTGCTTTGTAAAGGGATTCTATCATTAGAATCCCTTTTTTAAATATTAACACGTAGGAATAGCCTTAAGAAAATCTATTCTTCTCCTACCTTTAGAAGTCTTCTCTGCACCACCTTTCCGGTGATATTCCTGGTTTTCTGTGGTATGCAAATTATTTTTCTCTCAGCTCTGGGGGCATTCCCCAGCGCTCAAACAGCACTGAGGACATCCCCAATGCTGCTTGAAAAATCTCCAGCGACGCCTCTGTCTTCTTCTGGAACTCCTCTCGCTGTGTCTTCTTCCGCTGCTGGTCTTCAAAATCCTAGGCATGCATAGTTCGCTCTGCCATTGGGCTTCAGGAAGATCCAACTGTGCATGTCTGTGGCCATTTTCTTGTGGCTGCTTAGATGAGCATACTGTGTAAGCGGCCACAAGATAGCCGCAGAAATGTGCAGTCGGTTCTGTCTGAAGCCCAACCAACTGCACATGCCTTGGATTTTGAAGACCAGTGGCAGAAGAAAATGCAGCAAGAGGGGTTCCAGAAGAAGACAGAGGCATCACTGGAGATTTTTCAATCAGCATTGGGGATGTCCTCAGTGCTGTTTGAGCGCTGGGGAACGCCTCAAGTGCTGTGAGAAAAATCATTTGCATACCGCAGAAAACCAGGAATATCACTGGAACGGCGGCATGGAGAAGACTTCTAAAGGTAGGAGAAGAATAGCCTTTCTTAAGGCTATTCCTACGTGTTAATATTTAAAAGAGGGATTCTAATGATAGAATCCCTTTAATGCATTCGGTAGTCTGTTTGGGGGGTCCCCATGCGAACTCCACAAACAGAATACCAAACACTGATGTGAACTGGGCCTATGAAATAAGAACCCAACATAACCAGGGTGCTGTGTAATTGTTTGTTTCTCAATTACATGTGTATCTTTATGTGGCCATTGCTTCATACTTAGTGTCTATAATACAAGCCTACTCCAAGCTACCCACTATATTTCAGCAGCACACAAGTTCACACACAGTCATAGTCGTCCTTGGGCTATATATTTAAGTGCTGTATCATAATTACAAAGCCATATGTGATATCACAGCATAGTATACAACTAGACCTTGTAGTCTGTGAAATCTCTCCTCTCATCAAGGGGCTTTATGTATAATGGGGACTCTCGCTATAGACATAGTAAAAAGCTGCTACAATTACCTTGATGACATTTGGCTGCAGGTATTAGATTGAGTTAAGAGACGAGCACATTTATACTGTTTTAATTAGTTTTGCTGAATTTCCAGCAGGGACAATTGGTTAAAGGCAGGTGCAAGGTCTTCATGTTGCCCTCTGCATTTAATGATCATCAAGCTTGATGTCAGAAAGCCAATTCCATTTATTTCTAAAATAAGAGTCTTTGTGCTGCAGACCAACTCTACAATTTCAGCAATCTCTGAGTTAATGAGACCTCATGATAATCCTATTGTGTATGATACAACGTGTATCAAATACTTACATCTGATGAAGAGGCCTTAAACTCCTTGTAACAATGTTAATATCACCTCTTCATTTTTCAGGGATGTGTTGTATTGTGTATACCTTCCATTTCCAAGAATCAAAAATACCTGCAATAAAGGATTCTATTCCCAGCTGCCAATGTGTCAATGTTACAGTCACAAAAGATGAGTGTACGACCAATGCAAAGAGATGTGGAATGATTGTGCGATGCCTCCTGTTTGTCAATATGCTAGTTATTGCCTCTTGTTACAAGTGAGAGGGACAGAATCCTTAAAGTAAAAGACCTTCGTTTATCACTTCGGCAGATCGCTAGGATGAGATGTCGGCATCTTTCATCATTGTGTGTTGTGGTGCTCGAGAGAACAATGACACTGAATGACAGCAAGAAGTGTGAGGAGGTGAACTTGAGTATGAACGGATCATCTGATTGGAAGAATGGGAAGAGTGATCCATTCTGTACCGCAAGTGAAAATGGATCCCAGGCTTAGGGTGGGAAACAGTGTCAACACAAACATCAGAAGGTGTTTGCACAACACGGGACTACAATCCAGATAGAAAACAATCGAAGGTCAAGCAGCCACATAAAAATTCCAAACTTTTATTGAGTCCAAAAATAAAACATGATATACAGAGCAAGAGGCATTTCCTGCCTAAGACATAGGTCAGATGAGTTGGCGTCGGCTGACGCATTTCAGAACATTAGTTCCTTAGACATGACTAAGGAACTAACGTTCTGAAACATGTCAGCCGACGCCAACTCATCTGACCTAAGTCTTAGGTAGGGAATGCCTCTTATTCTGTATATCATGTTTTATTTTTGGACTCAATAAAAGTTTGGAATTTTTATGTGGCTGCTTGACCTTCGATTGTTTTCTACTTGGCAAGTGCTCCGACCCGATGGAGCTGGATACGTCCATGCACCCACTATCTCTACAGAACCGTGAGTTATCTTGGATATGAAATGCATGTGTTTTGAAATTTGGACAAATTTGTGAGTTTTTGTATGAGGCTGTGTTATTTCCCTTTCCCACATTTCCCATTTTTTGGATATATCTACAATCCAGATGTCCAGCTACAGGAATTCTATTGACCAAATGCCACCACTCACAGCAAGATGGCAATGGATGGTGGAATAGAGATCTACCCTCTTCAGGAAAGTCTTGCTTTTGTCTTGAACGTGATCATATAGATTTTTAATATTAATAATGACTTTATTAACATAGCACCAACATATTCCATAGCACTTTACAAAACAGAGGGTTAATGAACAGACAATATGAGACATTACAATGTTGCAAAGAAATTAACATATCAAATACTGGGAGTGAGGGCCCTGCTCACAAGAGCTTACATTCTATGAGGAAATAAGGAGACACAATAGGAGATTGATCTGAAAATCATATGGGGAATGTCACGAAGATGCCTTCACAATGGAACTTCACTCCAGTTCTACTCCTGGGATTAGGGTATGGTGTAGCATAATGTACAGTAGTCTGACCCCTCTAGTCTTTACATGAGATATACTAACAGATTTGGTGTTACATTGATTTGGTCGTGGAACAAGTAAGTATTTCTCTAAAGTGTCTGAGGAGCCATTTTTCACCAAGGAAATTCCAGGCTGCATGGCCTAACCATGTTATCATCTCCAGACTTCTTTAATTGAGCACATCTGGAACATCATTGGTCAGCAATTGCTAAGGAGCTTCCAGCATGCATGTCCAAACCTATTCAGTGTGGTATGACAACCATTAATAACCTCATTGGTAGTATGTCAAGAAGTGTATGTATGTATTTATGCATATGGCCATCGATCCTTTGATTTCCAGAATCCCATGAACTTTTCCTTCTTGGACTTGCAATTTCAATGTGTGTAGAACCATATAGAAGCTGTATACAGAAAATTGTAGACCACTGATTATTACTATTTCTGGGAAGGCCTGAAGATCTTTAGATATTCTTTTGGGATGGTTTTAGGGTTCATCTATGACTCAGTTTGCCAGTCTCTACAAATCCAAGAAGATTCACTGCTTCTGCTTGTTGGTTCCCCCAGTAGTTTCATGGACGCCTTAGCCTTCCCAGATCTTATTGGTTGGAGGGAGGGTCCAAACATTGGGATTCCCATAGATAATTTTTGGGGCAAAGTCCCTTTCTCTCTAGTATGTCCAACATGAGGAAAAG
This sequence comes from Leptodactylus fuscus, assembly GCF_031893055.1. Classification (NCBI taxonomy): domain Eukaryota; kingdom Metazoa; phylum Chordata; class Amphibia; order Anura; family Leptodactylidae; genus Leptodactylus; species Leptodactylus fuscus. Next base: position 98,674,215 of record NC_134271.1, read on the forward strand.
TTTATTTGAAACAGTGGTCAATAATTCTCAGTATCATTCTATGAGAATTACAGAACTGCTCCAAACCCATCCTCACCATTATTACATGAATAAATCTACGGCATAAGCCTACATAATTATCACGGCAAATTAAGAATGAGAATGAATGCATGGAAGAACATATTTAGCTCTGCTACATCTGCAGTTGTATATTCTAATGTTTGTTCTACAATATGTCCTTGAATCCCTTTGTAAGATTCTGTAAACTAAATGATACACAGCAGGATTCCTCTGTGAGGTGAATTGTTAAAAAGTCTGCCTGGGAAAGACAAAAACAAAACATCTCAGATGTTGAATCAAAAAATTGACCCTGACATTAACTGGGGAAGACAGAAAAGAAAAGGTTAAGACTTATGTAAATGAGATGATTACACAATAGCACTAAGGACTAAGAACTAAGGAAATGGAAGGAGGGAAACGCACAACAGGACGCCAGTGGAATTTCTACGAAGGAATGCTTGGAAAATACCACAAAAACAATTAGTTTCTAGGTTTCTACAGTCATTTTAATGGAAATCCAGGTGGAAACAATGGGGGAAATTTATTTAGGATGCTGGTCTGTATGGCGGTATTAATGAAGTCACTGACTGTGCCGGAATTATCAAGAGACACTGACCTCACAATTATTCAGGCGCACTCCCTGGGGCTGAAAGGGAATTCCTATATAATTCACACTGGCATGAGTTATAGTACATTTGTTGGACCCAAGACTCTTTGCTCTCTGCCCTGTTCTACCCACTTTCATAAAAAGCTGCAATCAAAGCAAAGTGATGAATCTTTGGTGCAATAAAGGTTCTTGCACTGACGATGAGAGAAAATTATTCCTATCTCTCTGTATGTCTAGGTATCTATCTGGTCTACAATCCAGCCTAAACTGATGGATGGACACACCAGGGATAAACCCAACGACCCTCTGGACAAAAAGCCAAAAGACAGACAGCACTGCAAACAGATGGCATGAAAAAAAATGGAGTACTAAATTCACCCATATGCTAATATAACTGCACCACGAATAATTCACATCATCCATACAAAGAACATTGCATTAAAATATTTTAATGAGGATACATAAGATAAGTTTAGAATGATTGTAACTAGAAGGATGTGGAGCAAAACAGCTACATACAACAAGTGGGTGTTAAATATTATGTATGGTCCAGAAGAGGCAATATGATGACATACCTTCAGTGGTTAAGGAAAGTATTCAGACCCCTTTAAGTTTTTCACTCTTTGTTTCATTGCAGCCATTTGCTAAAAGCAAAAAACTTCATTTGAGTTCTCATCAATGTACACTCAGCATCCCATCTTGACATAAAAAAACAGAAATGTAGATATTTTTGAAAATTTATTAAAAAAGGAACACTGAAATAGCACATTGGCCATGAGTATTCAGACCCTTTGCTCAGTATTATTTGCACCCTTTTCACCTAGTACACCCATGAGTCTTCTTGGGAATGATGCAACAAGTTTTTCACATCTGGTTTTAGGGATCCTCTGCCATTCTTCCGTGCAGATCCTCTCCAGTTCCGTCAGGTTGGATGGTGAATGTTGGTGGACAGCCATTTTCAGGTCTCCCCAGAGATGTTCAATTGGGTTTAGGTCAGGGCTCTGGTGGGGTCAGTCAAGAATGGTCACAGAGTTGTTCTGAAGCCACTCCTATGTTATTTTAGCTGTTTGCTTAGGGTCATTGTCTTGTTGAAATGTGAACCTTTGGCCCAATCTGAGGTTTAGAGCACTCTGGAAGAGGTTTTCTTCTAGGATATCTCTGTACTTGTACTGACTTCATATTTCCTTCAATTGCAGCCTGTCGTCCTGTCTCTGCAGCTGAAAAACACCCGCATAGCATGATGCTGCCACCACCATGTTTCACTGTTGGGATTGTATTGGGCAGGTGATGAGCAGTGCCTGGTTTTCTACACACATACTGATTAGAATTAATGTCATAAAGTTCAATATACATCTCAACAGACCAGAGAATCTTAATTCTCATAGTCTGGGAGTCCTTCATGTGATTTTTGGCAAACTTTATGCTTTCATGTCTTGCACTGAAGAGAGGTTTCCTTTGGGCCACTCTGTTATAAAGCCCTGACTGGTGGAGGGCTGCAGTGATAGTTGACTTTGTGGAGCTTCCTCCCATCTCCCTACTGCATCTCTGAAGCTCATCCACAGTGATCTTTGGGTTCTTCTTTACCTCTCTCACCAAGGCTCTTTTCCCATGATTGCTCAGTTTGATTGGACAGCCAGGTCTAAGAAGAATTCTGGTCATCCCAAACTTCTTCCATTTAAGGATTATGGAGGCCACTATGCTCTTAGGAACCTTGAGTGCTGCAGAAATTCTTTTGTAACCTTGGCCAGATCTGTGCCTTGCCACAATTCTGTCTCTGAGCTCCTTGGGCAGTTCCTTTGACCTCATGCTTCTCATTTGCTCTGACATGCATTGTGAGCTGTGAGGTCTTATATAGACAGGTGTGTCCCTTTCCTAATCAAGGCCAATCAGTTTAATTAAAAACAGCTGGACTCCAATGAGAAATAATGAGAAATAAAATGAAGTTTTTTTTATTTTAGCGAATGGCTGCAATGAAACAAAGAGTGAAAAATATAAATGGGTCTGAATACTTTCCGTACCCACTATGTGAATGTCTGGGTTCTGTGCGAAATGTTTGTTGGGTGTGGTGGGTATAACTGTGGTCATGGCTTCCTCTGGTTCGCCTGAGGTGTAATTCAGTGTCGGGAGATAATGTGTGTTGCCCCCTAAAGGCAAAGCTGAGAAGGCTGTAGGCAGGATTGGGGATGGTTAAGTGAATATCAGCCATTACCATTATCTGCAGCTGCTATGGCTGTAGTTCCCTCCTCCTAGAAATTCTGCTGGTATTCTGTTGTGATTAGACCAATATCTCCCTACAGAAACTCCAAAAGGCAATCAGCCCTACAGACATTTCATGTAAAAAAGTGCATGTGAAAAAGTATGACACTTAATCTGGCCATATGCTACTGTACATAAATTACCCCAGTTTTAACATCATCTGTTTGGAAATAGATAGATAGATATATTAGATAGATAGATAGATAGATAGATAGATAGATAGATAGATAGTGTAAGCCGATGGCTGGTCAGGTAATGGAGGGGGTGTACATCTCACCCAGACTACTCAGGTGGGTGAGATGAGAAAACTCCAGGAATGTTTGTTCTCAGCAGACAACTTTCGTCTGCTGAGCATTTTGGTAAATGCTCAGTACTGGGCTGGATTTTTAGGAATGACAGGTAGGATTGGTAGTGGGACCTGTCATTGCAACCCCCTCCAGTCCACACTTTGGGAATGTTCCGGCAGCGATTCAGCTGCAGAGAGTCTCCTCATCAAGGAGGCTTAAGAAACCAGCTCCAGCAGCAACATTTTGGAAGAGCTTGGCTGGAGTGCCAAACAGAGAGGTTGTTTTTTAGAGCTGTGTCCTGAATTGTTCAACTGGTTTTGGATTTCTGTTATTATAGGTGAGGTAACCTATTCTAAGTTTAGTTAGAGCCTAGCCGGGCAGGGATTTATTTTTGTATTGTTTCCTTTTGTTGCTGCACTACCTTTTTTGAGTCAAAATAAAACTCTACTATTGTTTTGGACTAAAGAAACTGGTGTCTATGCCACCCCACCTAGCAACCCAAGACCCCGGCGATAGATAGATAGATAGATAGATAGATAGATGATAGATAGATAGATGATAGATAGATAGATAGATAGATAGATAGATAGATAGATAGATAGATAGATTATACATTGTGAAAAGGAGGAGGGGGAGGAGAGAAGCATTCCTGACACTACAAGTCTTCTCTTATGCCACTGCACCCATGAATTATTTCAATTTGGCTCACTGACTTACTCCCCTGATGACTTGTAGCCCACCTATAGATAAAAGCACAATGGAAGGAAAACACAGAGAACCGAGTGACAGTTCTCTTCATTTTGCAAAAAAGAAAGCAGCCAATACTGTCATCTATGGAACTGATCAGGTCTTCCCCTGCATTTACTGTAAGTTTGTCTTATTATCTCTCCCTTATAGCATTGCTATTGGCACTAGGACATTACTGTTGGCAGGAGATTACTGATTTGCACTTTGGATGGTAGTAATAATATGAGTGTTTTTGGAATTTCAATCTTCTAAGAAGCAATTTTAATGGATATAATTTTTTTAAGATTGAAGTATAGAAGTAAAAGGTTTTAGTTATTGTTTAGTTATTATTGTATCCTACAGAAGATATTGAATTCATCTTCATATTTGCCATTGTTCTATCTTATAGTACTGTATGGTGCATTGTGACTCATTCTGGGGGCATTGTACTAGTTTTATGAGGCACACAGAGGATGTAACTACATGGGTAATGGAGGATGGCACTGTTATACACGGAGCGCATCCTACAGACCTTGACTTTTTTGACAAAGAAATGATTATTGTTCAATGAGTGAATGAAACAAAGCTCCTTGAAAGAACTTCATTGTCAGCTGCTATTTTATTATAGGAGATAGCACGTGTGTTATATATTATGAAGAGTATTAAAAATCATATTGGTGCTTCAATCCTTTGTTGTTAGTCTTAAGATTATAGCATGATCTTGTATATAACTGGTGAGCATATACCACATAAATACACCCATCCATCATTTGTTACCTCTTCATTCTAACCCCCACCCAATGAGGCTCCATTTCCCATAGAACTTTATCTTATGCATCAATGACAAATAGGATTCTGCATCAGCCATTAGCTAGGAATAAAATACATAAAAACAAAAGAAACAACATAAAATTCAACCAGCTGCTGCAGCACCTCCTTCTAGTTTCTCTGAGTGACATTTGCACACATCAGGCTAAGCGAAGATCACTCCGCACAGAGAACTAAATGATCTCTTTCTTTTCTTCTTAGTTGCTATGACTCCTATTATCCTTTTCTATCTGCTATTCTGAGCCTGTATGTGTTCTTTCTTGTAATATATTACTGTATTATCCATGCTGCTGTAACACACTGAATTTCCCCGTGGTGGGGCTATTAAAGGATTATCTTATCTTATCTTATATTGGCAGATTCATAGATTCATACTCTGTAAATTATCTTGGCTTTCACTACTGGGTAATGAAGCACTGTCTATGTTAAAGAAGACCTTTCATCACTTGGGGCACATGCGGTTTTATATACCTCTTGAAAGCCAAGAGTGCGCTGAATTCAGCACACTGTCGGCTTTCACGATCTGTGCCCCGGGTGAAGAGCTTTCGGTGCTGGTACCGTAGCTCTTCACCATCAGAAGGGCGTTCCTGACAGTCAGGAATGCCTCCTCCTTCTCCTCACAGTACTCGTACATAGACGAGTACTGGGGGGAGGGGTGTTCCTCCTTGCTCTCACAGTAAAGCGCTATAGGCGCTGCTGTGAGGAAGGGCGTTCCTGAGTGAGTGTCAGGAACGCCTTCTGACGGTGAAGAGCTACGGTACCAGCACCGATAGCTCTTCACCTGGGGCACAGATTGTGAAAGTTGACAGTGCGCTGAATTTAGAGCACGCTCGGTTTTCTAGCAGTGTATAAAACCACATGTGCCCCAAGTGATGAAAGGTGCTCTTTAAGATTATCAGTAATCTTTTTTGTAAGACTCATCACATTGAATGAATAAGTCAGTACTAGCACAGGGAAGGGGTTAGATCCTCATTAAATGAGGCTTCTGCGATCCAAGGACTAACTAATAGCACTCCATTCACTGCACACCTTCCAGCTCATTTCAGAAAGCCGCATTGAACACATATTATTTCTGAGAACTAGTTCAGCTTCTTTAGAATCACTAGAGTCATAGACTTCTAGATGACAGCAAATACTTTCCATTTAGTACTGGAGCCATTGATAAATTAGTTCTTGTTTGAAATTGGCATTCTGTCTGTAAATTGAAGGAAAGTACTGCAAGTGCTGCAATTAGCGCTCCCTGCGGAGCTGAAGCAGTGACAATAAGGCAGCTTGTGAACACAGGCAGAATGCAGGCCAGCTTTTATTCCATGACCCCGGCAATCAGACTACTCAACTCAATCCCGCAATGTATACGATTTACTATAGGGTATGCTGTGTATGGTTTAGGGTTACCCAAATGACACTTGACCTTCAGCCTGCACTGGCAAGATCCTACAACCAAACCTCTCCCCTGTGTTGCAGTATATTACATAAGCCAGCAGAAAATACTCAATCAGGACCATGGACAGCAGGAGTGCAACATGCTTATTAATGCCCACACTGTGGGCTATATATGTGCTCCCCCAAATCTCAGCACAATTGCTGTCACATGGACTATTATTTATTTAGTTGCATCCTATTCTCTCCTCCCCATTTCCCAAAAGGGATGAAGTTTATGAGGATTTGTATTAAAAAGCAGTTTTGCAGGCAGGAAAAAAAAAAAAAAAACAAAACTCACTGAATCTCATTTTTCGAGCTGATTTTCAAGGCATGTTTTCATTTTACAAGCTGTTTTTGGAACAAATTTCGATGCTGATGACTGTGTTTTTACATTTTCTGCCTGAAGATAGGACATGATGTTTTTTTTCTGCTCACTGAAAATCAGCTAGGCTGAAAAAACCTACTGCTGCCTCCCACTGTAATAAATGGGAGATAAATTAGAGGCATTTCTGGAGCAGATTCCGAGGTACAAGACTTAAAATGTACTGCAATTTGGAGCCCAATAGTTAGGAAGTATTATTCTGCTCTGCTGATTGTTAATATCTATCTATCTATCTATCTATCTATCTATCTATCTATCTATCTATCTATCATCTATCTATCTATCTATCTATCTATCTCTATCTAATAAGCTATCTATAGTATCTATCTATCTATCATCTATCTATCTATCTATCTATCTATCTATCTCTATCTAATAAGCTATCTATAGTATCTATCTATCTATCTATCTATCTATCTATCATCTATCTATTTCTTATCTAATAAGCTATCTATCTAATAAGCTATCTATCTTTTAATCTCACACCTATGTATCTATTTGTCTATAATTTTATCTCTTGATATAACCATTTACATAGTTATATCTATCTGTCTATTACATATATAATATCTATCTATCATCTATCACAAATATATATTATCTCTCTATCTGTCTATCGATTGATCTATCTATCTAGCTCATATCTATCTACCGTCTATCACATATATAATCTATCATAAATCATCTAACACATATATAATATCTATCTATCTATCTATCTATCTATCTATCTATGAAAAAGTTTGGGCACCCCTATTAATCTTAATCATTTTTAGTTCTAAATATTTTGGTGTTTATAACAGCAATTTCAGTTTGATATATCTAATAACTGATGGACACAGTAATATTTCAGGATTGAAATGAGGTTTATTGTACTAACAGAAAATGTGCAATATGCATTAAACCAAAATTTGACCGATGCAAAAGTATGGGCACCTCAACAGAAAAGTGACATTAATATTTAGTAGATCCTCCTTTTGCAAAGATAACAGCCTCTAGTCGCTTCCTGTAGCTTTTAATCAGTTCCTGGATCCTGGATAAAGGTATTTTGGACAAACAATTCAAGTTCAGTTAAGTTAGATGGTCGCCGAGCATGGACAGCCCGCTTCAAATCATCCCACAGATGTTCAATGATATTCAGGTCTGGGGACTGGGATGGCCATTCCAGAACATTGTAATTGTTCCTCTGCATGAATGCCTGAGGATTTGGAGCGGTGTTTTGGATCATTGTCTTGCTGAAATATCCATCTCCGGCGTAACTTCAACTTCGTCACTGATTCTTGAACATTATTCTCAAGAATCTGCTGATACTGAGTGGAATCCATGCGACTCTCAACTTTAACAAGATTCCCGATGCCGGCATTGGCCACACAGCCCCAAAGCATGATGGAACCTCCACCAAATTTTACAGTGGGTAGCATGTGTTTTTCTTGGAATGCTGTTTCTTTTTGGACGCCATGCATAACGCCTTTTTTTTATAACCAAACAACTCAATTTTTGTTCCAAAATGAAGCTGCCTTGTCCAAATGTGCTTTTTCATACCTCAGGCAACTCTATTTGTGGCGTACGTGCAGAAACGGCTTCTTTCTCATCACTCTCCCATACAGCTTCTCCTTGTGCAAAGTGCGCTGTATAGTTGACCGATGCACAGTGACACCATCTGCAGCAAGATGATGCTGCAGCTCTTTGGAGGTGGTCTGTGGATTGTCCTTGACTGTTCTCACCATTCTTCTCTGCCTTTCTGATATTTTTCTTGGCCTGCCACTTCTGGGCTTAACAAGAACTGTCCCTGTGGTCTTCCATTTCCTTACTATGTTGCTCACAGTGGAAACTGACAGGTTAAATCTCTGAGACAACGTTTTGTATCCTTCCCTTGAACAACTATGTTGAACAATCTTTGTTTTCAGATCATTTGAGAGCGGGCTGTCCATGTTCGGCGACCATCAAACTTAACTGAACTTGAATTGTTTTGTAGAAAGAAATGGTCCAAAATACCTTCATCCAGGATCCAGGAACTGATTAAAAGCTACAGGAAGCGACTAGAGGCTGTTATCTTTGCAAAAGGAGGATGTACTAAATATTAATGTCACTTTTCTGTTGAGGTGCCCATATTTTTGCACCGGTCAAATTTTGGTTTAATGCATATTGCACATTTTCTGTTAGTACAATAAACCTCATTTCAATCCTGAAATATTACTGTGTCCATCAGTTATTAGATATATCAAACTGAAATGGCTGTTGCAAACACCAAAATATTTAGAACTAAAAATGATTAAGATTAATAGGGGTGCCCAAACTTTTTCATAGGACTGTATCTATCTATCTATCTATCTATCTATCTATCTATCTATCTATCTATAATAAGCTCTATCTTTAATAAGCTATCTATCTGTCTATCTAATAAGCTATCTATCTATTAATCTCACACCTATCTATCTATCTATCTATCTATCATTCTATCTCTTGATATACCCATCTACATAGTTATATCTATCTGTCTATTACATATATAGTATCTATCTATCTATCTATCTATCTATCTATCTATCTGTCTATCATCTATCTGTCTATCATCTATCACAAATATATATTATCTCTCTGTCTATCGATCAATCTATCTATCTAGCTCATATTTATCTACCGTCTATCACATATACCATCCACCCCACCCCACCTCCCCATATAGCAGCCACCAACTAAGAGGAAGATGAAACTCCACGGACTGTTATACCCCAAATCAGCCACCTCCCCCCCCCATACTCTCCCCCTCGACTCCAACCCCCCCTTCCTAACTAGCTTTGACAATGCCAAATATCTATTAGGACGTGCCAATAAAGCCTATTTGATTTCATTTGATTTGAATCTATCATCAATCGTCTATCACATACAGTATATTATCTATCTATCTATCTATCTATCTATCTATCTATCTATCTATCTATCTATCTATCTAATAAGCTATCTATAGTATCTATCCATCTATCTATAATAAGCTATCTATCCATTTATCTATCTCTAATAAGCTATCTATCTATTAATCTCACACCTATGTATCTATCTCATATCTATCTATAATTTTATCTCTTGATATACCCATCTACATACAGTAGTTATATCTATCTGTCTATTACATATATAGCTGAGAAACTGATTTGGTTATAACCTCGCATCATGCAGCAAAGACTTCTGGGAAGTCGGGCATGTTGTTCAGGGTTGCTTGCTATAGAGGGCAGCAAACAGAGGCACTGTCTCCCTGTTTACATCTTGGGAGACAGATTTGCATATTCTTCCCATGTTCCTTTGCAGTGGAGCAACTATGGCTATAAGTCTCCACACACCTGAGAAGGTGGTCTCTCCCTAAGGAGTGACGTTATCCCCACAATCTGGTCTCACAGCCTCACACTTAAACCAAATCAGTTCTTTCTGTGCTGCGCTGATGACGTCCAAAGAGACAGAAACGGTGCCGTCCGCAGCTGAGAAACTGATTTGGTTATAACCTCGCATCATGCAGCAAAGGCTTCTGGGAAGTCGGGCATGTTGTTCAGGGTTGCTTGCTATAGAGGGCAGCAAACAGAGGCACTGTCTCCCTGTTTACATCTTGGGAGACAGATTTGCATATTCTTCCCATATAGTATCTATCTATCTATCTATCTATCTATCTATCTATCTATCTATCTATCTATCTATCTATCACAAACATATATTATTTCTCTATCCATCTATCTATCTATCTATCTATCTATCTATCTATCTATCTATCTATCTATCTATCTATCTCATATCTATCTACTGTCTATCACATATATAATCTATCTATCATCAATCATCTATCTATCTATCTATCTATCTATCTATCTATCTATCTATCTATCTATCTATCTATCTATCTACAGTATCTACCCATCTATCTATCTATCTATCTATCTATCTATCTATCTATCTATCTATCTAACTATCTATCTATCTATCTATCTATAACATATATAATATCTACTTGTCTGTCTATCTATCTATCTATCTATCTATCTATCTATCACATATATAATATCTACTTGTCTATCTATCTATCTATCTATCTATCTATCTGTCTATCTATCTAACCTCTCTCTCTCTCTCTCTCTCTCTCTCTCTCTCTCTCTCTCTCTCTCTATATATATATATATATATATATAATCTTTCTATTTATCCATCTATCGATCAATCAATTATTTATCATCACATATATATTATCTATCTATACATCTATCTGACTCATATCTATCTATCTACAGTCCTATGAAAAAGTTTGGGCACCCCTATTAATCTTAATCATTTTTAGTTCTAAATATTTTGGTGTTTGCAACAGCCATTTCAGTTTGATATATCTAATAACTGATGGACACAGTAATATTTCAGGATTGAAATGAGGTTTATTGTACAAACAGAAAATGTGCAATATGCATTAAACCAAAATTTGACTGGTGCAAAAGTATGGGCACCTCAACAGAAAAGTGACATTAATATTTAGTAGATCCTCCTTTTGCAAAGATAACAGCCTCTAGTCGCTTCCTGTAGCTTTTAATCAGTTCCTGGATCCTGGATGAAGGTATTTTGGATCATTCCTCTTTACAAAACAATCCAAGTTCAGTTAAGTTTGATGGTCGCCGAGCATGGACAGCCCGCTTCAAATCATCCCACAGATGTTCAATGATATTCAGGTCTGGGGACTGGGATGGCCATTCCAGAACATTGTAATTGTTCCTCTGCATGAATGCCTGAGTCGATTTAGAGCGGTGTTTTGGATCATTGCCTTGCTGAAATATCCATCCCCGGCGTAACTTCAACTTCGTCACTGATTCTTGAACATTATTCTCAAGAATCTGCTGATACTGAGTGGAATCCATGCGACCCTCAACTTTAACAAGATTCCCGGTGCCGGCATTGGACACACAGCCCCAAAGCATGATGGAACCTCCACCAAATTTTACAGTGGGTAGCAAGTGTTTTTCTTGGAATGCTTTTTTTTGGACACCATGCATAACACATTTTTGTATGACCAAACAGCTCAATCTTTGTTTCATCAGTCCACAGGACCTTCTTCCAAAATGAAGCTGGCTTATCCAAATGTGCTTTTGCATACCTCAGGTGACTCTGTTTGTGGCGTGCTTGCAGAAACGGCTTCTTTCTCATCACTCTCCCATACAGCTTCTCCTTGTGCAAAGTGCGCTGTATTGTTGACCGATGCACAGTGACACCATCTGCAGCAAGATGATGCTACAGCTCTTTGGAGGTGGTCTGTGGGTTGTCCTTGACTGTACTCACCATTCTTCTTCTCTGCCTTTCTGATATTTTTCTTGGCCTGCCACTTCTGGGCTTAACAAGAACTGTCCCTGTGGTCTTCCATTTCCTTATTATGTTCCTCACAGTGGAAACTGACAGGTTAAATCTCTGAGACAACTTTTTGTATCCTTCCCCTGAACAATTATGTTGAACAATCTTTGTTTTCAGATCATTTAAGAGCGGGCTGTCCATGCTCGGTGACCATCAAACTTAACTGAACTTGAATTGTTTTGTAAAGAGGAATGGTCCAAAATACCTTCATCCAGGATCCAGGAACTGATTAAAAGCTACAGGAAGCGACTAGAGGCTGATATCTGTGCAAAAGGAGGATCTACTAAATATTAATGTCACTTTTCTGTTGAGGTGCCCATACTTTTGCACTGGTCAAATTTTGGTTTAATGCATATTGCACATTTTCTGTTAGTACAATAAACCTCATTTCAATCCTGAAATATTACTGTGTCCATCAGTTATTAGATATATCAAACTGAAATGGCTGCTGCAAACACCAAAATATTTAGAACTAAAAATGATTAAGATTAATAGGGGTGCCCAAACTTTTTCATAGGACTGTATCTATCATCTATCACGTATATATATATATATATATATATATATATATATATATATTCTATTTATCCATCTATCTATCTATCTATCTATCTATCTATCTATCTATCTATCCACCCATCTATCTAGCGCATATCTCTCTATTTATCTATCTTTGTATACACTATTCACTTTAAACTTCTGTTCTATCACTTATATACAAATTCATTATTCCTCAATAATATTACTTTTAAATTGCCTCTTCATTATGGCTTAAAGCCATTTTCTGTAATAAAAACATAATAATTAAAAAGGAGCCATAAAGTCCATTACCAGTGAATGTAACACAAGTACGTCCTCTTTCCTCTTCATTTCATGCTCTCCTGATATCTTAACATAGTAATTATACATTAAAGATTATTGGTATAATAATTCGGAATAACATATTTGCAGGTCATGAAATTTCTTGTCGTTTTCACGCTGATCTCTAACCCGCATTATTCCTCATTTAATTATATCCATAAAAGCTTCCGAAGCCGCATTGTCTTCCTAGAGGAATCATTTTATTTTATAGGGCTATATCTAACAATGATGAGTATTGATATCTAGGGAAATAAGTTCATGTTGTCACAGATTAATGAACGTGGTATTTTTACAGGGACGAGCGATGTTATTTGTAGGTAAGACTTAACTTCATCACATTAACCTTATGCTCTTTATTGAACCATCTTGTTGGGATGGACTAATAATTTTAGTATCACTCAGGCAATTGGATCAAACAGATTATACTTCATTCAGCTCAGTTCACTTTAGGATTTAGGGGTGCAAAAAATTTATAACGTAGTTAAGTGGCTGAACCGTTTCCCACTCTGTTGAAGAGAAACACCCTTGTGAAAAGTCAAGTTCACATCCTTCTTCCTTTATGGAGTACCAAGGTTGGTTCCAGGTCTCTGTGGTCTGCAAAATAGTATCTTAGGCTAGATTCAGCCCCATCACATCTTTACATCAAAACTAGTAGAATGTGGCAAACTCCAGGGTATACGGACTATACAACTAGCCCTAGGGACTGTCATATGGCTTCTAAGGAGGGCACCACCAGCCCAGAGTGACCCTACTCTGCTTTTGGGCTTTATGAACTTCCACAAGGATCTCTAGTCCTGTAAGGAATAACTATACTGGATCCTCCAGTTTTGAGATTATGGGGTACAGTGGCTGCCCCATAAATCAATCCCATTTTATTATGCTGACTCATTTATATTTTTTTAAGTCTTAAGTTTCATCTCAAACATACTTAAATGGGCTGTGCAGGGCTAAAAAAACATGGCTGTTTTTTTTTTTTTTTTTTTTAGTAAGGGCTAGTTCACATGGTCAATGAGGCAGATTTTAACAGCAGATTTCGCCTCAAAATCTGCCTTCATACAATGGTGGCCTATGGAGACTGCTAGCTTTTTTTTTCTTCTAGAAGTTTTTTGATGCTAGCAGAAACAAAGAAGTGACATGACCTTTCTTCAGGCGGATTCCACCTGAGGAAAGCAATAGAAGTGAATGGGAGGTGAAAAACGCCTAGCATTTTTTTTTTTTTGCAAAAAGCCATGACCGAAAACGCCTAGCATTTTTTTTTTTTTACAGTCCATTCACTTTAGGGGAGGGGAAAACGCTGGCATTTTCTGAAGTAGTTTTTTTTACCAAAAACTGCTCCAGAAAACGCTCCAAAAAACTTCTCACGGTCAAAAAAACGCTTTCTAATTAGGAAGTGGTTTTTTTCAGGGCCATAATAAGTCAGGCAGTTTTTACGTGTGAACTAGCCCTAAGTGACATCATGTCTGTTGGTCACATGACCATGCTGTTGCTCAGTTTCATTCATTTAATTGGACAGAGATGCGGCATTGCCATGTGACCGATGGACGTGACCACTTCCTGAGAAGAAGAAATCAGCTATGTTTTCGTGTTACATAATCCCTTTAATTCATGTTATACCTGATAAAGTTAATTTTGAAAAAAAATCTTTTAAAAAAAATCTGATTTAGAAAATTACAAAACAATAAGTTACTAGAGGAGAGGAGGGCGGAGGGAGGGAATCAACTATTCAAGATCTTAATTTAGTAGCCAGAGCCAAGAGCAGCAAGAAACAACAAAGTAACTCTCACTCTGGAGAACCCAGCATATTTCTGCATTATACTATTGTTTTCAATTGGATTTAAGTAATGCTTTATTTCTCCTGCAGAGGCGCTGCAGGGGAAATAAACTCTTCATTGTACATTCTCCCTGGAGATTACATCCGATATCTGGAACCACAGAAGTTGCACACTGTCGGAGTAGTTTATCTGTGGAAGATCCTTCTAAGGCTGAGTTCACACAGAGGTTTTGGTCAGGAATTTGGTCAGGAATCCGCTTAAAAATCAGCATCCAAAAAAAGCCTTCCAATAGAGTTCTATTAGGAGGCTTTTTTGGAGGCTGATTTTGAGGCGGACTCGTATTCTTTGTGTCATGGAACAGCTCTGGAAAATATTATATGCAATTCCTCCAAATTTTGTGTGTGATTTTATTTACTTTGGATGCAAGGGAATAGCATTGTCTGGTTCTCAATGACTATGATGCATTTATAATGCAGGTCTCCTCTTATGTTGAAGATGTACCCATATTGTCAGTGTACTTGGTGCCACTGAATCCGCGATGGGTACACCTTCCTTTCAAAATTTCCTTTTAAAAAAAAAAAAGCTTAATGTGAAGTATGATAAAAAAAATCTGCATTTTTATATGTAAAGATAGGAACAGTTTGATTCTTATTGGCTATAATTGTAATAAGATGTGTCATTATATGCACACACTACAGAACATTTAGGGCAAGCTGACCTGTTAACATAGGACACTGCCCCATCTCATGTCATTTGTCTATTGTCTTCACATCAGAAATGACTGAGATAAGCAGAACTCCTTTTCCGAGATGGAATTAGGCATTAGAAACCTTTCTGACTATACCTCAGGTCACATATACAGACATATCAGTATAAAATATCTTAGAGTATGGAATATAATTACGAAATCTTTACTTTCTACCCAATTACACTCTTTGCCGTCCCTTCTACATATTTGTGTATAAAATCACTGGGTAAAGGTCAGCATTTTATTATTATTTTATTTAACTATTTATTTAGTTTTTTTCTTAAGTTTTCCCTTAAGAGGGTTTTGTCATCTTATACAATATCATTATGGCAACATTAATACATTGTAATGGGAATATGGAGTCTTCCATTCCCAGCTCATCCATTAAGTGAGCATGGTGTAATGTTTTATCTCACCTGTGGTGACGCTGCAGGGAAATGGAACACTTGTTACCAAATTTCCTCGAAAATGAAAGCTGATCTCTAGAGTATACTTTGGGGCAGATTTACTAATGGAAATGCACCAGAATTCAGAATTTACTCCATATTTAGTCCAAATGTTTGACAAGGAGGCAGTGGACCATGCAAAGAAATGCTTCGTAACCCTACCCATGCCAGTTAAGGATCCTACAGCGACAAGAATATTAAATCTATGCAAAGGTTATAGACAAATGTTTATCTGGGGTTCTACCTTACCTTATCAAGCCTGACCAAGTGGACTTTGTCCAGGATAGACGCCTGAGAGTACTGGTCACTTCTTAAATGTGAGAGTGTGGAGTCTATCAGACATCTTCTCTGCTCTTCACATTGGACGCTGAGAAGGCGTTCAAAGAGACAATACTTAAATGGTTTAGATTCTGTGGGATTCACTCCCCTTCTGCTTCAGAAATGGTATCCACCAAGGGTGTGCATTATTGCCTATTATCTTTAATTATGGACATACAATCTAACGTTATTGATATGCTGATAACCAATACTTTGTCATTAACCGACCCACTTAATTGTTCAAGATCTCCTCCAATAATTATGGAAAGTATCTTATAAAGTCAATATTTCTAAGTCTTGATAAGAATCTGGTTTCAGCTACTTGATCAAACATTATGGGTAACAGGAGCGTAATTTGAGGGGGTGCAGAGGGTGCAATCACACCGGGGCCCAGGAGCCTTGGGGGGCCCATAAGCACTGGCATCAGTATTGAGATTGCAGCTTCCATATGGCCCATAATCCAAGGAGACCCACAGATTATCCTAACCACAGTAAGATGGATTATACTCCTTAGCTCTCGTACCCATCACTATCAAGAATTTACTGTATGGATGAGATAGGGGGTCCCGGACAAAAAATTGCACCAGGCCCACAATACTTTAGTTATGCCACTGATGGGTATTTATTATGGTTATGCATTTCAATAGAATCCAGAGAATATTTCATATTATTGCATCATACCCCATAATGATTATGGTCTCCATTTAAAAAAAAGGTGTACATTCTCCAGGATACTATTGTGGAGGCTAACGTAACCTACTATGCTCTACCATAAACAATTTCAATTTATGTATACAAGCCACAGGGAGGTCAAATGGATGCTCTTTTTTTCTTATGTAACACTATGGCAAATGTGGCATTTATGGAAATGTATTTTATTGTACAAATTTAGCAAACTTAATCTTGACACTAAATTATGACTTAGCAACTTAGAATTTGACATTGTCAATGGTATGTGTTGTGTTTAATGTCAATTTAAAGGTTGCTCAATATGATACATAACGCATAACGCAAGTGTCAAGTTAAAGTTTTCTACATCTGTGCCTATTATGTAGAGTAAGTATGTATATCCCATGTATTCCACAGCTCAGAAAATATTACTGGGGTTTTCTAGAAGTTAAAAGATTTGTACTGTATATAACTAGGAAATGTGAACAAGCGTAACCTGTTACCTGTTAGGCTGAGTTCACACTGTGTTTTTTGGACCGGATTTTGATGCAGCAGTCACCTCACAATCCGCCTCCAAAAAATGCCTCCCATGGGCTAGCCGCAACTGGATGTCAGAGCAGTGCATCGGCATCCAGTCACAGCATTCCGCTCCGGATTAGGCCCAAATGAATGGGCCTAGTCGGGAGGGAGTGTAGTGCCACGGACACCTCTGCAGATTCAGCCGCGGTATCCGCAGCAAGATAGGGCAACTTGTTTCTTTTTTCCGCGAGCAGAAAATAAAAACTAGTGGAAAAAAGAAGTGAACAGCTCCCATTGAAGTCAATGGGAGTTTTTTTTTGAAGCTGGATTCTGAGGCAGATTCTGCATCAAAATCTGGACCAAAAAAACTCAGTGTGAACTTACCCTTATCCTCCCATGACTCCAGTACCAACACTTTTTTTACTGGCCAGTCTTCGTCAGCTTTCTTGCAGTGATAATGTCTAGTATATACATGTAACTACTGTATCACTAGCCTGAGTGGTCCTGTGCTGGGGATATACCATCACTGTTGAATCCAGGTATACCGTATTTTCCGGACTATAAGGCGCACATAAAATCCTACGATTTCCTCAGAAATCGTAAGTGCACCTTATAGTCCGGTGCGCCTTATATATGGAAGCGGCGGCACACGAGGAGTTAAGCGGCGGCCGCCGGCAAAGTCTGCCTGCCGCTTCCATACATTGCAATGGGAGCGTGCTATTCAAATAGTATGCGTTCATCTCTAACTTCAATTGTAACTTCTTACAATTGAAGTTAGAGATGCGCGAATACTATTTGAATAGTGCGCTCCCATTGCAATGTATGGAAGCGACAGCCGCCGGCAAAGTCTGCCTGCTGCTTCAAACGATTCTACCATTAAAATAAGTTCTTTCCTCAGACCACGTCGGTATAGCCTTAAAGGCTATTCGTCTCCTACCTGTTACCATAGCCAGCCGCCGCCTTCTTCCCGAGCTGCGTCCTCCCCTTCTGTGTTGTCTTCTATGGGCCTCATGGATGACGCATGCGCGGTCAGCTCTGGCTGCGAGAGCCTGTTAGAGCCGACTGCGCATGCGTCATCCATGAGGCCCAAAGAAGACAACACGGAAGGGGCGGACGCAGCTCAGGAAGAAGGCGGCGCTGGTAAAGGTAGGAGACGAATAGCCTTTAAGGCTATTCCGACGTGGTCAAGAGGACAAAACTTTTTAATGGTAGAATCCCTTTAACTCCTCGCGTGCCGAGCGCTTCCATTCATTTCAATGGAAGCGTGCCATTGAAATGAATAGAAGCGGCTGGCACGCGGGGGGTTAAGCGGCCGCCGGCAAAATCGGCGTGCCGCCGCTTTCCATCACATATAAGGCGCACCGGACAGTGCTGCGCCTTATAGTTTGGTGCTCCTTATAGTCCGGTGCACCTTATATATGGACCTAGGCCGGACTATAAGGCGCTCTTGGGCAATGCGCCTTATAGTCCAGTGCGCCTTATAGTCCGCAAAATACGGTAGATTGCAGTGGTCATGTGGATTGGCAGCACATCATCGTTTCAGCAAAGTAAATAGAGACTATCAGGGAGAAGCAAATGGCAGTAAGTTAGTAATGACTGTTTGGGTTTTTTTTTAATCACATTTCCTGTTATGCTAATATTTTAAACCGCATTAAGGCTGAGGCTCCATGTTGCAAAAACACAACTTTTTTTGTTGCACATTTTTCTAAGTTAAAGCCAAAGCCAGGAGTAGATTGAGCAAAAGGTAGAAGTAGAAGTACTTCCTATAGGTTTCCCACTGCAATGGTTCCTCTGCCTCATAAACTATACCAATACCACTACACTACAAATCTCTTTGGTGTCCATTGCACAAGAGACGCCTCTGCTGATAGTTGGTCCCAATCTGTTTTACCTTTATGTTTATTAGGTCTGAGGTCATCTAAAATAGTTAATAACGTTGGAGATTAGGAGACACCACTAATCTCTTTTCTAATAGATCAATACAAGTGTAAAAAATGCAGAACTGTATCCTTGTGGTTTTTTTCCATACGCGACTCATCACAGTGCAAGACTTACAGTTTACACATTCAATCCATCACATCTGTCAGTGTCACCGATCCGTCTTGTGAGGAGACCCATTGCTCATTTAGACAGGCTATGCTGAGGGGACACTATCCATGTTACCGGCCTCACTTACAGGAAAATAATGCACTTGACAAGATCCACGACCGGATATCAGTAGTTGCTTCTTGAGTTTTTATTTATTAGCGTTCCACATCACCATAAAGTACTTGCTTTACTAACAAATTCTCCAGTGGTTGGAACTGACAGTCGTGCTGGGCCGAGCTGCTGCCACATCTGTGGTATACTGACACATGAGGACATGATACCAAGGCCTAGAGACCTATTAGAAGTCTTAGGAGAGAAATCCCACATGGGAGAGGATTTAGAACGGATGTGGTATTTTTCTACCATATGGTAAAGACAATTTCAACTGAAATTGTTTAATTAGTAGAAACATCCAAATTTTTTTTGCAGTTGCCTTTAGCTATGCACTCTGTAAATTTTATCTAATCGCTCATATATTACTTAAAGCGTACCTACAATTGTAATGACACAATAATTGGTGTACCGAGCAACTCTCCGCTGTCACTTCCTATGGTAGTGGGAAGTTGTTGACAGCCCGACGACTTATAATACTGGAGATAACAGCAGCAGTAGAAACATCCTGCACCCCCTTGGGGAGAAACGACCAGGAAAAACTTGACCAATGAATGGAAAGGACACTGCGCTACTCTAATGGCATTGAATCAACATGCACTTTATTAGAATTTCTTACACATGATGCATTCAAACAGCGTTTCGGGGATTACCCCTTTTTCAAGTATATAACCAGTACACACATGTATCCTATTGATACATAAACAAAACAAAAAAAATAGAACCATATAAGAAACAGCTAAAAAGGACAATCATAAAAAGTACACAAAAAATACACAAAAAATATAAGTCACAAAAATATATTATACATACACATTGAGATTTTTTTACACTGAGATTGAAAAGTTTTACATGGTTGTGTAAAAATGTGTATGTATAATATATTTTTGTGACATATTTTTTGTGTACTTTTTATGATTGTCCTTTTTAGCTGTTTCTTATATGGTTCTATTTTTTTTTTTTTTTTTATGCATGAATAGGATACGTGTGTGTACTGGTTATACACTTGAAAAAGGGGTAATCCCTGAAATGCTGTTTGAATGCATCGTGTGTAAGAAATTCTAATAAAATGCATGTTGATTCAAAGCCATTGGAGTAGCGCAGTGTCCTTTCCATCATTGGTCAAGTTTTTCCTTCAATTGTAATGAGTTCTGCAGGTAAATATCAGAAACTTTATAATATGTTTTGCTGAAGAAATATGTTTCCTCCATTTGTCAGGTTGAGTGACTTTTTACCTAGAAGTCTATGAAGACAGGAGTAGTGTAGAAAAATCTGTTACTCAGTCTCATTCTGTGCAATGGTAGAGTCTTACCTTAAGAAATAGAGCCTTATCTTGACAAATAGAGCCTTTTCACTCACGGTGTAGCAGAGTAGTAGTAGTTTAGCAGAGTTTGTCACAAATATCCGCTTGGTGGGGGTCCAATACACAATACCCTCACTGATCAGTGAATAGCAGCCACACTGGCTGGCAAAAAAACTACACACTTTATAGAACTGAAAGTCAACAGCTCTGCACACAATGCAATTGCCAAATCAGGTTACTGCAGTTACCTGAATGGGACTGAGCTACAGTAACATGGCTTGGCCATTTTACAATGCTCAAAGCTGTAATCTTCTCGCACCCCATAGTGAGTTTTTGCCAGCTTGGTGGATGCTGATATCAGCCAGCTGGTTGGAGACAGGGTGTCAAACTCCCACCAATCTGATACTAAAGACCTATCCTAAGGTCATTAACATAAAAAATTCCTGAAAATCCTGTAAATATTAGAAACATAAAACCAATTGTAATTTAAATTTAGCTCCCTGATCTAACCTGTGGTTAGTACTGTGGTCTATGTGGTTCAGACTCTTAGGAAGCATTGATTTCTACCCATTGTTTCCAAAGGAGTATAGAGTTTGTTCCAAGGAAATTCATAGTCAGAACCCCACAAAGTCACCCCACAGAATAACATTTTAGTTCTAGACCCTCTGGCACAGGTTGGAGGACATAAGAGACATGGATATACATGGGAGTATGAGCTTATAGATTGGTATCTAACATGCTGTAAGATACAAGAGAAGGACAACAATGCAAGAATAAGAACCACAATTTAAGACCAAAACTGATGGATGAAATGGATAGGTTTGGTGCAGAGATGGGAAAAACTTCTTACGATTCATTTAAAAACTCCTTGCAGATGGTTTTATGCCCTTGGCGGGATTTGAACATCAGGAATCCAGCGCTGCAAGGCTGCAGTGCTAACCAATGAGCCACCATGTGGCCCGTTTAAAAAATATTTGTGAGGTTCATCTGCATGATCTGTCTCAACCAGAAGTGCTGTTACTATATTCTGAGGTCACTTCAGACCCCAGAGTATAATAAATGGAGGCCCAAAGGAATTGGAGCCCAGTTATACTGACCTTTCCTCACTTCTTCTGGACTCCCTCACGGAGTCTGGAGGGCCTTCTGTGTACTTTTCTGGCCTTTTCTCACTTCCTTGGTGACTTTATGACTCATGTAGCCTAAGTTTGGGTCTAAGTGGTCGCATGGGGTGCACCAAAATCATGATGCTTGCATTAAAGCATTGATGTTGGCATGCTCCATGTAACTACTGAGGCACAATCAAAGGTCTGTGCAGCCCCTGGGGCCAGAAATATGTGTGTGTACATATATATATATATATATATATATATATATATATATATACAGTATATATATATATATATATATATATATATATATATATATACACACAGTATATATATATATATATATATATATATATATATATATATATATTTTTTTTTTTTTTATTTTCTAAAAAACTAAATCCTAGAACAATCTGAATTTGGTTGGAGGGGGGGTGGGGGGAGATCAAAAGCAATGTTAGGAAATATTTCAGTGAAAGAAAGGTTGAGGCATGGAACAAATTTCCAGCAGATGTAGTTTGGAAATCCACAATAAGTGAATTTATACATGCCTGGGATAAACAAGGACAAACGAGATGTTGGCTTTTTCTGCCCGCAATCTTCTATGTTTCTTTATCTATGGTTATTATGATATGATCTACACAATATGAATAAATTTGCCTCTATCTATTGTTCCACATACTTCTGGTAACACAGCGCTTGTAGTATATAGCTTTGGTGCTCAGAAAGGAATTGACTCCTTTATATATGGTAGAAAAAAAGTTGGGGCACTCAAACGGCTGTTTAACTGAAGTGCACTCTAAATAACAATAAACGTGTATTGCTTTGTTTCTGGGTGGACCTTCATCAGATAATCCAGAGGAAAGAAGGGAGGGCATGAGAGTAGTGACTGTGTCAGGATCTTGATTTAATGAACTCTTTGTTTTGCCAGCACTGGTCCCTTAGTAAGATGGAGTTGTGTGGTTTTCCTGTCTGTGTTCCTGCTTGTTGATTTGAACTCCTGCACCTGATCACTCTTTGCCTTTGAGAATTGTGTTGAAGTTTCTATCATTCCTTGAGCCGGGATTGATTGTTTCTATCAGTTCTATACTACCGCTGCTCTGCAAAACTCAGCTACTGCCGCTGCACTGCAAGTCTTAGCTACTACCGCTGCTCTGCAAACCCCAACTATCACTGCCACACTGCAAGTCTTAGCCACTGCCGAAGCACTACAAACCCCAGCTACTGACCCTGCACTGCAAGGTTCCAGCTACTACCGTTGCACTGCTACTCCCCTACTGCTACACTGCAAGTCTTAGCTACTACTGCTGCAATGAAAACCCTAGCTACTACCGCTGCACTGCAGGCCCCAGCTACTACTGCTGCAGTACAAGTTTCAGCTACTAACTGTTGTACTACAGACCTAAGCCATTGGTCTCCGGAAGAGAGTCTTGATAGAATACTCAGGCCATGATCGCTAGGTCAGAGAGTTTGGAGGTGATTTTCAAGAAATTATGCAATTTTACCACTACTGTACACACTGGGATGAAGTCCTTAAAAGCAAGAATTCATGTAATAGACAATCAATAACGCCCAGGTGTTCGGTCAAGCAATTTAAGAACTACGTAACCAGGCTATACAATTGGAGATGCAGGTAACCGTTCCCGCTGCCATTACAATTCCTAAGTTGTATTTTGTATTACTCATGCAAGACAGTTTCCAACTGATCTGTCCAAGGTATTGTGTATCATCATGCTTCTGACTCACAAAGCCTTAGCTTGGGCCAACCCGTTAATTGAGACTGATGATTCCCTCTTAAAGGGGCTCTATCACTGGGAAAAGTCATTTTTAACTAATCACATCCTTGCATAGCCTTTAGAAATGCTATTCCACACCTACCTTTAGTATGTAAATTGCCTCAGTGGTTTCTGAATAAGTCCGTTTTTATTCATATGCTAATGAGCTTCCAGCCAGCACAGGAAGTTCTCAGCAGCACTCGTCTCTTCTATTATCTCCTATGTGTGTGTGCAAACAAAATCTAGTAAATTACAGTTCCTTGTGGTGATCTAGCTAGATGATTTTGATTTTTTTTTCTAATTCCCCCGAAGAACATAAACAGCATGTGAAGACTGTTTTGGGACTTTTGAGAGAGAACCATCTGTATATAAAGCTTGAAACGTGTTAGTTCCATTTTTTGGGTACATGATTACACCTCAAGGGCTGAGCATGGACTCTAGTAAAATACAGGCAATCCTTGATTGGCCTGTACCAAAGACTGTTAAACAAGTTCAGCGCTTTATTGGATTTGCCAATTTTTATCGACGATTCATTAAGAATTTTTCAGGAACTGTCTCCCCTATCACTCAACTTACAAAGAAGACAACAGCTTTTACCTGGTCATCTCAGGCACAGGAAGCCTTTGACTGCTTAAAGAGAAAGTTTACTACATCTCTAGTCTTAATTCATCCTGATCCTGAACAGAGAGGGGCCATCCTCTCACAGAGAACAGGGGAGAAGAGTCTACAGCATCCTTGTGCAAACTTTTCTCAATGACTGTCACCTGCAGAGAGAAATTATGATGTAGGGAACAAGGAGTTATTGGATATCATCTCTGCCTTTAAAGAATGGAGGCATCATCTTCAGGGTGCTTCACAACAAATTATTGTCATCACTGATCATGGTAATCTGGAGTTTATTAAATCAGCAAGATGTCTATCTCCACGACAGGCTCCCTGGATCCTGCAGCTACTTCTGCACCGCAAGGTTCCAACTACTACCTGTTGTACTACAAACCCAAGTCATTGGTCTTTGGAAGCCTGGTAGGATAGTCTTGACAGATTGTCATATTCCAAGAGCCATAATTTTTTATTTTTAAGTTGATGTAGCCATATGGGGGCTTGTTATTTTGCAGTATTAGTATGGTGGGAAACGATAGCAATTTTGCCATTGAGGTTTGCACTAATAATTTTGTGCTGTTAATCATATGGAAAAAATAACCTGATATTAGCTTATGGGTCAGAACCATTATGGCAATACCTGATCGGTGTGGGTTTTTAATGTCTTACCAATTTGTCACGACGAAAACTTAAAAAAAAAAAAAAAAAAAAAAGCATTTGGTTTTGGCTTGCCATATTTTGATACACATATGTATTGATTTACATAAGGAAGAAATAAGAAATTTCTCAGGAATGGCGGTACGGATCAGAATAGCAAAGGTAGGAGAAGAATGGCCTATCTAAAGGCTATTCCAAAGTGGTATTTGTAGAAAAAGGGATTCTAATAATAGAATCCCTTTAAGCCTCTGCTTACCATAGTGACCCATCAACACCATGCAAACATACTGTGGGGGTCTGATGGAGCCTGGCCATTCAGACTCAGGCAAAGCCCATGTAATCACCATCAGGTACATGTACATAGGGATTTGCATTTACCCACAACACCCAACATACAAGTATGTGAAAATGAGGAAAGGGGTTTAGTCTTTATAATATCAATAATATATATTTGGATTACACTTTGCTCTTTAGTGATTCTATGCACTTTATGTAACCAACTGATTAATTGATGTATATAACATAAATATATCACAAATTAATTTATGTATTATTAGTTAATTGATTAATCAGCCTGTATAACATTCAACCATTATTTTACTGTAGAGTGCTGCCTCTTTTTTGGGTATCTTTTCTCGAAGCAAGGGCTTTTTACTAGAGATGAGCGAACGCCGTTCGATCGAATGCCAGCTTTGCAGGCAGTGTCCCCCCAAACACCTAACAGGGATACAGAGCAATTCAGTCCAGCGATATACGCTCAACCCAGCTTTCCAGGTGGTGTCCCCCCCCAAAACAGGGATACAGAGCAATTAGTTCCTGCTATGTACGCTGAATCCAGATATCCACGGTGTGTACCCCCAAAACCTAGGTGGGATACACAGAAATTCAGTCAGGCTATGTACACTCAATCCAGTTTTTCATGGTGTGTAACCCCAAAACCTAGGTGGGAGACACAGAAATTCAGTCAGGCTATGTACGTTCAACCCAGATATCCACGGTGTGTACTCCCAAAACCTAGGTGGGAGACACAGAAATTCAGTCAGGCTATGTACGCTCAATCCAGATATCCACAGTGTGTACCCCCAAAACCTAGGTGGGAGACACAGAAATTCAGTCAGGCTATGTACACTTAATCCAGATATCCACGGTGTGTACTCCCAAAACCTAGGTGGGAGACACAGAAATTCTGTCAGGCTATGTACGCTCAATCCAATTTTTAAGGGTCTACCCCCCCAAAAGCTATGTGTGAAACACAGCAATCCAGTCATGCTATAAAAGCTCAATCCAGTTTTTTAATGCTGTACCCGCCAAAGCTAAGTGGGAGACACAGCCATTCAGTCACTCTATATACGCAACATCCAGCTTTCCACATGCTGTACCCCCCCAAGCTAAGTGGGAGACAGCTGTTCATTCAGTCCATATATGGTTAAACCTGTTTTTAATGCTGTACCCCCCTAAGCTAAGTGGGAGACACAGCCTTTCAGTCAGTCCATGTATGGTCAAACCTGTTTTTAATTTTGTACCTCCCAAAGCTAAGTGGGAGACACAGCAATTCAATCAGGCTATGTCAGCTCAATCCAAATTTTAAGGGTCTACCCCCCAAAAGCTAAGTGTGATACACAGCAATTCAATCAGGCTATGTCAGCTCAATCCAAATTTTAAGGGTCTACCCCCCAAAAGCTAAGTGTGATACACAGCAATTCAGTCATAATATATAAGCTCAATCCAATTTTTTTGTTCAATCCAGTATTGTTTGCTCTCCATCATGTGAACTATGCCTTTGTCTCTTGAAAAGCAACCCAACATGAAGTCAGCCATGTGTGCCAGTGTTTTACTTGGCATGACTTCGCTGCCCCCAACTGTCACTCCATTTTCTCCATTTTACACTCCCCTTCACACCATCCGTGCTGAAGCAATGGGATGCACTCAACTTCACCCTCAAGCCTCGTGTGGGACAGTGACATGAAATGCCACTTCATCCCCCTCGTCTTCCTCCGCCAGCCAACGGTGCGAAGATGGCAGGAGTGTGCTCTGAATGTTTTTAGCCTAGCAGAGGCTACTTTTCACTTACGAAAATGGCCACACTTTGACCAGTATATCAGGCACAATGGTGCAGGTTTCAAAGAACCTTTGCACCAACAAGTTGAAAACGTGGGCCATGTGTGGACCATGTTTGAGTCTGGCAAGCTCCAGATCTGCTACCAGGTTTCCAGCCATTATCACATACGCAAACATGCCTGGGCCCAGGTGCAGCGGGGAAAATCATATTGCCATATCATCCAGGATGGCATCCCTCACCTAGAAGGCAGTGTGCTCTCTGTCCCCCAAGCTGATGAGCTTCAGCACGGCCTGCTGACGTCTTCCCACACCATTGTTGCAGCGTTTCCGGCTCGTAGCTGGGGTTGATTTAATGGTGGTGGAGGAGGAGGGTGGTATTTCAGCACTCCTGCCAGGAATATTGGGCAGGGAGACAAGGTAGGCCGCCACAGTTTGCGACTCGGTCCTAGCCTCAACTACATTCAGCCAGTGTGCCGTGATTAAGATGTAGCGTCCCTGGCCGCATGCACTTGTCCACGCGTCGGTGGTCAAGTGGACCTTTGTGCAAAGCGCAGAACTTAGGGCCAGCCTGATGTTACGGGACACGTGCTGGTGCAAGGCTCAAGTCACCCTAAGAGCCAAAAACACTGCTGGTGAATTTTGTTCAGTTCCAAAGGACTCTGTGTTTAGATTTGGCTCAGTCACAGCTCCAAAACATGCCTTTGAAGGCAAGGTTTCCTTTACTGGCTCCATCTCAGCAGGATGATGATGGTGAAGCTTGGTTAAATCTGGTGTCGGAAGGGAAAGTGGTTTCTGATCTACATGTGAAGTACTGGAGCATGTTGTTTGGACTATTAACACCTGATCAGAACCCTGTAGAGGTAATGTAGAGTCCGATATTAAAGGACCATTACCGGTAGTAGTGGTTGCAGTCAATTCTAAACCTTTGCGGTCCTCTAAATAAAAGTTACCCCCAGGACTTGATGCCAAAATGTTATCAATTTCACAATCACAATCAAGGTCAATGTCTGGGTGCTCAGTCCAATCCACTGCATCAATCCAACACAATAAGAGTGATGGTTCTGGAACCACCGTTTTAGGGGCTAACACTGTGCTGGTTAGAGGCTCAACTCACCCAAAGGGTAAAAAACTCTGCTGGTGCAAGGCTGAAGTCACCTAAAGGGCCTCAATCTATGCTGGTAGCTCAGCTTATGGGCCTGTAAGTTAATTTGGAAGGGCTCACGTTAAGGACCAGAAAAGTGAATTTTTGAAAGGTCTTACCACATCACACACACACACACACACACACACATCCACAATGACAATTCAGGGTGGGTACTGTTGGATTTCCCATTGCTTATTCCATCTGTGGTTGTCATGGGCAACGTGATTTAAAGGGGTGCTTGTTAATGTTTCTTTAGCTTAAATTTGGGTTTCTGTCCATCCAATTGGGGAAGAAAGAAGGTTTCCAGGTATTTTCCCACTTTGATAGAGGTTTTTTTGAGTGTAGAAAATGTGTAGTTGATGGGCTGTTATGGTGGGGTAAAACTGTGACTTGGGCTTGTTAGATGCTGCTAGGCATGCTTCCCCTGCTGTCCCAGTTGCATTGTAGAGGTGTTGGCATCATTTGTTGAGGTGTCATAGTGGACTTGGTGACCCTTCTAAGTCGAATTGTGGCTTCCCCTGAAATGAAGCATTTTTCCCCATAGACTATAATGGGGTTCGATATTCTTTTGAATAGTCGAATATTGAGCAGCTATTCGAAACGAATAACGAATATCGAATGTTTTACTGTTCGCTACTTTGTAACCACCATCTTTACATTTCACTTGTGCTACTCTGGATTTTACTTTACCTCAACAGAGATGTGAGCCCTGCATACACAGATATAACACAATGTAAGTAATTCAATACTAAAGGTGAGATAAATGTCACGCAGTCACACAGTTCGCAAACCATCATGAAAATGATGGTTTTTAGAGCACATTTGGCAGTAGATACAAGTCGGTGCACATACCCTATATTACATTTTAGTAAACATATTCCGGTGTTTTACCATTGTATCCCACAAGGAGCAGATTAATTCTGTGAATGTCCTGAGCATACAGTTTGGCTAGATAATGAAATAATTGTATCTCTGGTGCTCTATCTAATTACAATAACAATGAATTAGTGAGCTATATCCATGTTATGATGGAAATAATCTCATCTACATTTGGAGATGCAGTTTATGTAAATGCTGTAATTTAAAGGGATATTAATATATTGCTAGAAACCTTTTATGGATTTGTGCCCTGCAAATCTAAGTTCAATTGCATTTTATGAATATTAGAGCAAAGGAAATATATGCATTGTTGGTCTCTTATATACATATTTATTATAGCTTGTACTGAAGGGTTTGCTTCTTGAGGACAACCTCTGCCAACATACAGAATGCCATTTTGGTGGATGCAGCAAATCAGTGCATTAGGCCCCGTTCATTTTGGTCCTGATTTTACCACTCCGGAGTAGGTCCAAATGAATGAGCCTAGTCCAGAGGGTGCTGTCGCGAGGCGGACGCCATGGCTGAATTAGCTGCGGAATCCGCCTGAAGAAAGGGCAACTCGCTTCTTTTTTCTGTGAGCAGGAACAAAGCAGTCTACATAGACCTCTATTGTGAGGGGGTGGATTCGGCGTCAAAATCCGCCCCCTCTTGCCCCGTGTGAATGAGCCCTAATATGGTCAGTCGTTAACAGCAGATAGAGGAGACAGTTGCTAAAGAAAGCCATCACTTTCCATAAGTATGGTCACAGACGTATAGTTATTGGCAGTTGAATCTGGATCCAGTAACCTTCCTCTGTCAGAAAGAAGAAAATTAACTAATGGCAAACATATCAGTTGGTCAGCAGCATATAATCAAGTAAGGATTGTGTGGGGCATGCTGTGGCACAAAAGTGGGCACAATTTCTATTTGGGAGACTCCATAAGAGGATGGGAATGAAGGGAAGCATTTGTGCACCTCAGTAAGGTGTTGGTGATATTGGAACCTATAAGTGTATGTGTGCTTCGTTCGCCAACGTTAGCAAGCACCAGAGTAAGTAGGACAGTAAGTTGTACTCTCTTTGGTTAGGCCATTTTCCTCATGGACCTCATTGGATTAGCCTTGTTCATGCACTGATGAGGACCATAATGGCAATGGGTAGGTTCCTAATTATTTAAAGGGGTATACCATTCCAAGGTTCCCACAATACTAAAGCCTTTACAAGTCCCTTCATGGTAATACACTTACACGGAATCCACCACCAGACAAATTAAGTCATAATAATGGCAAAGAAATGGGTACAACAATGGGTAATCATTGCTCCTCAGGCCCATAGACTTATAGTTGGAGATGTTGCAGGTGTGACACTATAGATCCCCATATTGCAGTATTTACTTGCACACACTCAAGATGTTGATTAAATAGAAAGAGGGCACGTTGAATCCGCTTACAGCTATTTTTATATATAAAATAAAAAAGTTCCATCAAAATGTTGATGACACAGTAGTCCCAATTGAAATGAGCTAGTCACACATTGACAAGCAAATGGGTTATTGATTTCTCCCATTATTATTGTTCCCTGCTGTATTCCTGCGCAGAATTAATCACTTTAAATGCAGGCAAGTTAATTATATCATTTTCTCAATACCAATTGTCAAAAGTGACAAGAACCTCAGAGCAGGGAACTCACAAACTTTAAGGTTAGGAAACCGGATTTTCTATTAAATAAGCATACAAAAACGCTACTATAAAAGAAGTGGTATAATGTACTGTTACCCTTCATTGGACCAGTATTAGATGTCACCAGTGGCTTCTATTCTAAGTGCATAGTAAAATGACAGGACGATACCAAGGACGAACTGTAGTTATACCCCCATGGATAGGCAATGACTTCATCCTGTATATCATGGGCCCAGCCACCTAGCAGGTTGCCAGTCACCTAGCAGCTAATGTGATGTCACAAGTTTATTCAGTTTGGACCAGCTGTGACATCACAAATCTGTTTTTTTTTGTCAGGTAACCTCTGTGAGATTGTAAGTTGGCGGGAGCCACCACCTTCCAGAAAGCAGCTTTATGTGGGCGACTTGCTTAGGTCCTTATCTAGGATTGCCCTGGATAAGCTGTTGTATATATTTACTGCTTAGTATATACTTTAGCATGTGTATTGCATTGAATATGCAGATGAATTATTTACTGCACTACATGATGTTATACTGTCATTTTCACTGTGTTCTGCTGCCGAATCATTGCATATACCTCAGCATATGCCACACAAAAGGGGCAACGCAATAAGGGGCCATTCACATGGAGTAACGCCGGGCGTGTATCACCGCCATACACGCCGGCGTTACGGCAGACTGCCGAACACTTCCCATTCACTTCAGCGGCGTTTACGAGCGCTCCCATTGAAGTGAATGGGAAGTGTTTGGCAGTCTGCCGTAACGCCGGCGTGTACAGCTGTGATACACGCCCGGCGTTACTCCATGTGAATGCCCCCTAAGGGTGCGGAGATAGCCATTGCTGCTTGGTCCTGGACAAAGGTCTTTTCTCAAAGGTCCCTCTGAGACTACCACATAAAATATACCAGTATTCTGAATGCCTGAGAACAGATTTCGAATTGGGGCCCCAGAGCTTCAAGCTACACCTCTGGTCTAGAATCCATTGTAGGGCAGGGGCCACTATAGGGCAGAATAGTGCGTGCAGGAATGCAGGGAGGGAGGGGGGGCCGGATGGGGTCTTCGGCGTTGGTCGGGGGGGCCCCATGTCAAATGTTCGCCACGGGGCCCCGCCATTCCTAGTTACGCCACTGGTCATACTATATGCTTAGACTTTGCACTTGGGAAGATGGCACCAGGTTCACTTTTATATTACTGGTACTTGGCAAGTTACTGCTCGAAAGTACATTTACGTTGGTGACATTTTAGGAATTTGCGAATGAGTTTCAGGTAATATTTGCATATAGCAATATAGTGGTTCAAATAAATTTTACTAGTGGGCCCTAGGCACCTCAGTTTGACTCTGAATAATTATAAAAAAACAAACAAGATAATTTTTTAAACTACATTATCAGAATTTTTTGCATTATATTACAGTATTAGACATATGCATGTGTGTAGAACAAGCAGACACTTTCTGGATTAGATGATGAGAAGAGACATAGAACTAATTTGTTGGTCAGACCACAAGGGAAAGGTGCGAGATAATCAATTTGATGGAAAATGTAGTTAAACTATTGTACATAAGCTTGAACTGATAATTGATTCCAACCATCTGGTGAGGGGAATTGAGAAGCCATTTTGTAGCAGACATCTTTATGGTAGGTATAACACATCGGACTGCTCACCAAGGGTTCCATTTTTCTGCTTTATATCTTTCCGCATAAATGTTTTCTGTGAAAATGATACTTTTCAGGTGTATAAGATATGCGTAGAATTCTCGGAAGATCGTTCTTTGGTTAACGTGCAGACTCGGGACATCATTGCACCGCTAATATTAATTATAGTGAGTTTATTGGGTGTTGTAAAACAGCGTATGTATATGTGGTGAATATTTAATGATGAAGTGAATAATGTGCGAAAAGATTTGTCAAACCACCTCCAGCAAAGAAAATTCATGGAAATTACAAACCAGTATGCGGAAGTGGGCAAATTTTATTTCTATTTATGCCACTATATATTGGCATGCATACGTCTGTATATCATTATAAACTACTACACACCAAGCCATACTAGGAAAGAAAATTCTGATTATTGTATAAGGTGGTGAAAGCCATCACCTTCCACAAAATGGCCTTGGGAATGGGTGGGGTGACATTCTTGAGTCCTTACCCAATATTGGCCTGTATAATTGTTTTGTATTCTAAGGGCTCCTTCACAGCCAATTATTTTCTCTGATTTTTTTTCGATGCCTCCATTGTCGTAGTTCCTGTCCCACCTCCCCTGCGCAGTTATTGGTGCAAAAAAAGCGCCAGGGAAGGTGGGAGGGGATACAAATTTTTAGTGCGTTTCCCTCGTGGTATTCGATTGGAATTGAATACCTCGAACGGCCTGATATTCGATCGAATATCTATTCGATCGAACAGTGTTTGCTCACTCTAGCTGGAAACGCTCTCATATTAAAGGGAGGTTTTTATACGGCTGGAGCTGGTTCTGTATATCTAAAGGCTAGTGTGTTACATCCGTTACATGTCTGAGAACCTGTCACCTTTATTGTTGAGCACATACCTCTGTGAAAACGGAGAAATCGCTGTGTGCACCGTGGAACTGCTGTTTTCATGCTGGGTGAGTTGATTTGTTTCCATCATGTAGGACTGCTGACGTTGATCCTGGCTGTTCCTTACTACTGAAACTGGTGTTAACCTTCGCTGTGCTGAACTGTATCTACTATACCTCTGTAAACACTGGTGACTGCACCGGAGTGACTAGAATTTATTTCTTTGCCACAGAATTTGTACACTCAAGTAGTGGAGATCTGGATGCCTTGTACTCGGCAGGTTGGAGTAGGGAGCGATGCACCTGGCCTGATAGAACGTGACACAGAGTAATGAGAAAAGATGATCAAGTATTGGTACAGTCTTCTTTAAATGGACACATATACCTAGACTGTGACAGTGGAAAGGATTTAGAATTTTATGCTTAGATGCAATGCTTTTAAAAAACAGTTTTTTGATTGTTTGTGTTTTTTGGGGGTGAGCACAGAAATGTGCCAAAAATGTGCCAATGAGTCTGGAGGTCACCCCTTATTTCAGGAGCCTGTCCAGGGTGGTCTTGGGAGAAGAGTAGTGGTATCCATTATCCAAAGAAGCAAAAAAAAAAAAAACTCCTGCATCTTACTAAGATGCTGTAGGATGGTATCAGGGCACGCACCCTGACTTTTGCCTTAGTCTTTGACTTATTGCCAGAAAACCCTTTAACAATATACATTATAGTATGGGTATATGCACCGTCAGTATGTGCTCTATAGTAAAGTAGTGTCCGACACTGATACATTGTATAGTACCTGCAGTCATATGGGATGAGACATACTTGATTCAGTTTCTCTTGCACATAACATACGTAAACAGATCAGACAGTTCAGCTCAGGCAGAAAATAAAATTTTGCTGTCTCAGGAAATGTGCCCGTCGCCAGCCTTTCACTTTCAAATTTATTTGTTGTGTGGAAATAAAAAGCAGCAAGTTTAAAATTAATTTCCTGCGCTGTTTCCCCAGAAGGCGGCTGAATTGTCACTTTACAGTATTTCTTGACTTTGTGATAAAATGATGTTCTGAGACGTACATATGGCTTTAATTAGACATGACCTATCTAAGTCGAGACACATATCCAGAATACATTCCCTTCTTGTAAGAGGAATCGGTCTCATGTAAGGCAAGAGGAATGTACTGGAACTGAAAAAATAGAATAATAAAACAGAACAAAATACCCATGTCTGGCTGGCTTCAGGTTACTTGGTAGCTTGTACTGAGCTCTGTGTTGGGGCCCCACTGTATGGTGCATAGTCATGCAGTGTGCAAATAAGCATAACACCAACATTCACCAAATAACAGCATCATGCATAAAGTGAACTAAGATGAAGACCCCATGTTGCGGAAACACAGCTTTTTGTGCTGCAGACTTTGCTGCGGTTTTTTGAACCAAAGCCAAGAAAGGGATTTCAATATTTAAATAATACTTCTCTTAAAAGGAACCTGTCAGCTCCAACTATTCCAAAGAACAATAGGTGCAGATTAACTAATGAAAATGCACTAGAGTTCTAGCATGACTTGAACAAAAAAAATGGTGTAAACCTCACTATAAATCAGGTATAGGGAACCTTCGGCTCTCCAGCTGCTGTGAAACAGCAACTCCCAATATGCTCCATTCACTTCCATGGGAGTTCCAAGAACAGCAGAGCAAGTATGCATGCTGGGAGTTGTAGTTTTGCAACAGCTGGAGAGCCGTACGTTTCCTACCCCTGCTATAAAGTGTTTCAGACACTTCCTGACAGGTTCTGTGTCTTGTCTGACAATTGGACAGGTCCTATTGAGAAACAGATAAGGTTTCCCAGAAAAAGGTGGGGCTTGACACCATGCACTCAGAAAAGCACCAAAATGTTGGCACATTCTTTGTCGGAGTCTAAGGTAAGCAATGTAAAGGTAGCCTAAGCAGTCTAAAGATACTCCAGATTTATCCAACAGCATTAGACACTTTGATAAATCTGATATCGCTTAAGGCGGTCTAGTGTACTATCTAGACAGTATGAGTAAATCTGCCCCTGGGTTTTAGGTCTTATTTACATGTCAGATTGTTTTGGATCAGTGCTAATAAATCCAAACTAGCTGTCTCAGTATGCAAGGAAGCCTGACAATCCCTGAGTAGGACCACCCCTGTGGCTAATAAGCCCAAAGTACAGACATATGTATAACTAAATGAAACTTTATATGAATTTACTCAGCTCGCACTGCCCAATAACATGCTGCCAGCAGATCGCAGTGAATGTCCTACAAAACTTTTTTTTTAAAGGAGTTTTTCCGAGAGTATTTACTTACTGCCTGTCCAGATGTCTTTATGCATTAAACATGAGGCCTCTGGGCTGCTTGCGACACCAGCTCCCTCCTCCTCCTCTATACTCTCTGTGTTCAATGGTGTTACATTTATATGGGGGCTGGCAATAATAAAGCCAGTTCCTATATACACCTTGACTCCAAGTTGGTAACTATGACTTCATATGAAAGGAGTTGCAGTGACATATATGTGTAATGGGGAGCAGGTGATGATATACGCAGTAACTGCACAGAGCCACGGAATAACAATATATAACAGTTTAATAAAGAAAGGAGGGGAAGGGAATGGGAACGGGAGAGAAGGTAAGAAATAAGTATACAGTAGCTAAGCAAAACATATAACTTCAATATGACAGTGCGCACAACAAATAGTGGTAGTTACCCCTCTAGTGTCCTTAGTTAGAACCTGCATGCATTGGCTAGGAGAGGCCTCTCTTAAAGTAAGTCAGTAACAAGGTGCACCTTATTAATCTTCCAGGCAGGGGCCTGCTTTGTCTTCCAGCACACAAAGCTGCTTTAATGCTTGACCGAGCTGTATGGCCCCTCACTCTACTCACACTCCAACATACCTCTGTTTATAAGCTGACACAAGGCAGGAATAGTGAAGTCTCTCAGGGTCCTTGTTCAGCAAAGGAAAGTCCTTAATGGGCAAAGCAGCCTGCAGCAGGTCCTCCTAGCATGACATGTGTCCCCCTTCTGCCTGCAGCTTCCTGTATGCACACGCTTTTCCTCTCTGGAACATACCATCTTTCTCTGAGCTGTAGGGGGGGTTCTTTTGTGAATAGATTTGCCCTGCAATTTAGTCTTTCAGCAGTAGATGGCAGCAGAAGATCAGACAAATGACACAGTTATTCCATAAGCCCCTTACATGCCCCCCCTCTTTGACATCGGCCGTCCCGGTCGATACTTTCCTTGGACGCCTTACATAGGGTCATGCGAAAGCACCTTCTGCTCGGCCTCCCAACCTGGTGTTTGGGGGTCAATACTTTATAATCAACCCTATTAACAGTATACACAAACTCATCTGCCAAATACCTTTCAGGGGGAATACCAGCATTGGCCCTCTCAGTTCTACGTGGAGCCATGGCCACTTCTCTCGTGGTCTGAGCCATATCAGGGGTCACAGCATTCTCATTGCTGGCTCTGGCAAAGGTCAGATCATCTTCTGCAGGGGTGGCACCTGCATCTGGATTAGATGGAGGAAGGAGGCTGTCTTCAAGGTTTACATCTTCTGGATCTCTGTCAGGTGATGCTTCCCAGTCGACTGGGTTGGTTGGAGGCTGCCACCATTCTTCATCTTCATCTTCAAAGCCCCCCTCAGTGGGGACACATACAGATGCAGGCGTGCTCTCAGCTTCGCTTTCAGTCGGTCTTGCCTCAGAATAACAGGGCCTTAGCATATTTCGGTGGAGAATGCGAGTACGGTCCCCTCGCTCATTTTTCACTTCATAAACTGGTCCATGGGGGAAGGTTCTTCTGACTACAATGTAGGGCTCTACTTCCCAGCGCTCACTCAATTTATGTTGTGGACGCTTCTCAGCGACTAGAACCTTGTCACCCGGTTGGAACGGAACCTCTTGTGCAGGTTTTTGTGGCGGGTGTTTCTTTTCCTGTAGTCGCTTGGTGACAATGCGATGTACAGTCTCCAGTCGTCTGCGATGGCAGTCTATCCAGGAGCCCACACTCTGACTTTCACTATCCCCAGGGGGAGTCAGGTTCAATTCCTCGATGCCCCTCCCAGTTCTTCCAAACAACAAAACATATGGGGCATAGCCGGTGGTAGAGTGAACACGATTATTGTAAGTCCACACCAATTCTGCTACATAATTGGGCCAGTGGCTCTTGCGATCATCTTCTAATGTGCGTAGCATCTGTAATAGAGTCCGATTGAACCTCTCACAGGCTCCGTTTCCTTGTGGATGGTACGGAGTGGTTTTTGACCTTTGCATGCCATAGATTCTCTGCAGCTCCCTCATGACACTGCCCTGAAAGCAGGCCCCTTGATCAGAGTGTATTCGTTTGGGACAGCCATACACTTGGATAAAGTTTTCACTGATGGCTTGCGCAGCTGATGCAGCCGTTTGATCTTTGGTGGGCGTCACCACTGCAAACTTGGTGAAATGATCCGTCATCACAAGACAGTACTGATAGCCCCGATGTGAATGTCCAATCTTCAGATAGTCAATCATAAGCACTTCCAATGGCTCCTTGGTAACAATGGTTTGCGTTGGCGCTCTCTGTGTCAGGGACTTGCTTAGCTCACAGGCACGGCACAACTTGCAGGCTTTTTCTACTGTCCGGAGAAGTTGGGGACAGTATACTATCCTTTGCAGCCATTGGTACGTCTTATCCGGTCCAAAGTGGGCCCCCTTCTCATGAGCTTCCTGAGCCAGGGGTAATGCCATTTTCTGCGGTATCACCACCTGCCATCGCTCCTCTAGCTCAGCCGCCAAGTACACTCTGCGATACAGCAGCCCCTCTTGCATAGACAACTTCTCCCACTGGCTCAAAATCTGGAGGGTCTCGTGTGATAATTCTTCCCGTACCTTCTTGCTTGGTTTCCTCTGCTGAGTCACCCATTCCCTCACCCTGACTAACTCTGGGTCAGAAGACTGCACTTTGATCCATTCTTCCCTGGATTGGCCCAGTAGCCGTGAAGATGTTCCTGTTGTTATTTCCAAAATCCGAGCCTCTACAACCTTTGAGGTGAACTTGCGGAAATCTGGGATTTCATCTTCTTCCAATTGTTCATCTATTTCTCCCACAGGAACTTCTGAGGTGACTCGAGAGAGCGCATCAGCATTTTGGTTCTCATGCTTTGAGCGGTACTGTACATGGTAGTCATACTTGGATAAACGTGCTATCCACCTTTGCTCCATGGCTCCCAACTTGGCAGTGGTGATGTGTGCCAGGGGGTTGTTGTCCGTGTATACTTCAATCCGGGCTCCAGCGAGGTACTCGGCAAACCTTTCAGTGATTGCCCACACTAACGCCAGCAGTTCCAAGCGAAAAGAGCTGTAATTCACAGGATTACGTTCTGTTTCTCGTAACGTACGGCTGCCGTAAGCAATTACACGTTCAACGCCCTCTTGTACTTGTGACAGTACTGCGCCTAGTCCGTAAAGGCTTGCGTCGGTATATAACCGGAAGGGAAGATTGTAGTCTGCATATGCGAGGATAGGGGCGCTGGTCAAGGCTTCTTTTATTTTGTCCATAGCTTCCGCTTGTCGAGGTCCCCAGTTGATCCTTTGTGTTTTCGGCCCTCTCGCAGTCCCTCTGAGTAATTCGTGCAAGGGTTCTGCCAACTTCGCAAAGTGCTTGATAAAGCGGCGGTAATGACCCGCTAGCCCAAGGAATGCACGAACTTCCCTCAATGTGGTCGGTGTGGGCCACTGTTGCACTGCTCTCACTTTGTCATCTGAAGGTTGTATTCCAGCTTCGGACACTTTGTGCCCCAGATATTCGATTTCTCTCTGAAAGATTCGACACTTCTTAGGCTTGAGTTTAAGCCCATGTCCCCGCAGGCGTCGGAACACTTGGCCTAACTGGTCTAGATGTTGTGTAAAGCTTGCAGAATATACCACGATATCATCCAGGTATATCAGGGTAGCTTCAAAGTTCATGTCTCCTAGACAGCTTTCCATAAGGCGCTGAAAGGTTCCCGGGGCATTACTCAGTCCAAACGGCATTCGGTTGAATTCAAAGAGCCCCATGGGCACAATGAATGCAGTCTTGGCTTTGTCTTTCTCTGCCACAGGGACCTGCCAATACCCACTGGCCAAGTCCAGAGAGGAGAAGTAACGGGCTTTTCCCAAGGCGGTCAATGACTCCTCTATACGGGGCAGCGGGTAAGAATCTCGGATTGTACAACTGTTCAGTTTGCGGTAATCAACACAAAACCGAGTGGACCCATCCTTTTTCTTAACCAGCACAATCGGGGCAGCCCAAGGGCTCTGACTTTCTCGTATCACCCCACTCTTCAGCATCTGCGCAAGCAATTCCTTTACTTCTTGATAGTACTTTGGGGGTATCTGTCGATATCTCTCTCTGCTGGGGGAAGCCTCCCCAGTGGGTATCTCATGTTGAATTTTGTCGGTACAACCGAAGTCCTCCTCGTGTCGAGAGAACGTGGCCTGATTTTCCCAGATAAAATTTTCTATAGTTTTGGCCTCTACAGGAGTAAAGGGTGTGAGGTCTGCTCCCATCTGTCCTAGGATAATGCGGCTGTTCCACTGTTCAGTGGGATCCTCTCTTTCTTCAAAGGATACGGACAAGGCCCAGGCTTCTCCCTCTATTGGCTTCAGCTCAATTGTCTCAGTACTTGCTACTTCTTCAGGCGCCAAATAAACATGTCCCAAGACGACACCCGGTGTGAGCGTGAGGGCTTGATCACTTGTATTCACACACCGCAAAGGGACTCTTCCATCTCTCACCGTGGCTAAAGTTCGTGCCACCAATGGATCAACTCTATCCTCTTCGAGGAATATGGGCTCCACCAAAACTTCTATACCATCTAGCTTCCGGTGTGCCCCAACAGGTAACGTGAGGACAGTCTCTCGATTTGGTGGTAAAGTTATCTTGGTCCGCCTTGGTACGCGGATCTTTCCTACTGGATATCGATTCCCGCCATTCCTCCTCAAACCGCTGGTGCGGATAAGGTGCTGGAAAACTTTCTGCGTGGGTCTGTCATTAGCGGTCTGCTTCCAGTAATCAGGTCCTTCTTTGTTGAAAAGCAGTTGATCCAGCTCCTTCAAAATATTCATGCCCATGATGGCTGGCACCACCCTGTTGTACTGTCCTTCCGTTAATATAATCCCCTTCTGGCCTAAGTCTTGGCCACAAGCACGCACCGCCATCCACACGACTCCCACTACTGGAATAGGTAGATTGTTAGCGGCCATCAGCTTGATATGGGCTCTCTTGTCAATGGACATGGTCCGTCCAAAGTGTTGATAGAAGAATTGTTCTGGCATCGTGGTCACCTGAGACGCCGTATCTAGCAGGCATCTCACTTTCTTCCCTTCAAATTCAGCCGTAATCGTTGGAGTGTTTGCAACTATATCTTCAGGGCATTTATCTCCCATACTGTCCGTTTGTCCTCCCGCCATACGCCCAACTATGGAGGGAGGTTCTAGTTTAACGTCGGAGTCCCCTGGGGTCCCCTCTTCTCAGGGCAGCGACTTGCCATGTGGCCCCACCTTCTACAGTCCCAACACTGATATTCTCTAGCGGGTCTCTGTCGCCTTTGATCAAACCAGTCTCTCTTTTCTTGCTCTGATGCTATGCGAGTGTTTGGCTGCGCGGCCGCTGGTCTTGTTGCTACCACTTCAGTCATTGGCGTTCTGGCTTGTAATTGCATAAGCTTCAGCTGCTCTTGAAGGGCTAATACAGTCTCTTGCAGAAGATCTACTTGTTTTTCCAGCCGACTTGGCTCTCTGGGCCCCTCACTCGGGACTACCCTATGCGTCCAGACCTCACTCCATCTATTCGGTGGGTCATGGTCTTCAGCCTGCGTGCGTGAGACTGCCTCTTCTAATATCTCTTGGAAAGTCAGTTTTTTCTCTACTCTGATTCGTTCCCGGAGGGCACTTTTAATCAGTGGATTGTATAGTCCTCTAAGAAATTGATCTCGCAGGGTGCGATCGGCATATCCGGGAGTTTGTGCTAGCTCTGGCTCTGCGGCAAGAATTCGCCTCATAATTCTCTGAAGTGCATTGGCATACTGTGGCAACCCTTCCTCCTCACATTGTAATCTATGAAACAATTGTGCCTGCAAATCACCTGTTTCAGGTCTCCCACCATACACTCTCTCAAGAATCTTCACCACCTGCTCCAGTGTCCTCCTTTCACTCTCAGGACGCAGCAATACAGTATCTTGAGCATGCCCCTCTAGGGCCATCAGCAATATTTCACCTTGATTTTCTGTAGTTACTCCTGCCACCCTTAACATGCCTTTCATACGCTGTGCCCAGTCATGCAGCGGTATATTATCTCCTTTAAATTTTGGTATATGGGTCAACATTGCACCCAGGGATAAAGGTCTCACTGGTATTCCCCCATCTGGTTGCCTTGGTGCATCCCCTTCTGGTTGCACTAGTGCATTCCCATCTACAGCATTCCCCTGTCCTTCCATGCCTCAATACAGACTGCGTATCCTGCCGACTACGCCAGAAATGTAATGGGGAGCAGGTGATGATATACGCAGTAACTGCACAGAGCCACGGAATAACAATATATAACAGTTTAATAAAGAAAGGAGGGGAAGGGAATGGGAACGGGAGAGAAGGTAAGAAATAAGTATACAGTAGCTAAGCAAAACATATAACTTCAATATGACAGTGCGCACAACAAATAGTGGTAGTTACCCCTCTAGTGTCTTTAGTTAGAACCTGTATACATTGGCTAGGAGAGGCCTCTCTTAAAGTAAGTCAGTAACAAGGTGCACCTTATTAATCTTCCAGGCAGGGGCCTGCTTTATCTTCCAGGCAGGGCCTGCTTTGTCTTCCAGCACACAAAGCTGCTTTAATGCTTGACCGAGCTGTATGGCCCCTCACTCTACTCACACTCCAACATACCTCTGTTTACAAGCTGACACAAGGCAGGAATAGTGAAGTCTCTCAGGGTCCTTGTTCAGCAAAGGAAAGTCCTTAATGGGCAAAGCAGCCTGCAGCAGGTCCTCCTAGCATGACATGTGTCCCCCTTCTGCCTGCAGCTTCCTGTATGCACACGCTTTTCCTCTCTGGAACATACCA
Source organism: Leptodactylus fuscus (assembly GCF_031893055.1). Taxonomy (NCBI): domain Eukaryota; kingdom Metazoa; phylum Chordata; class Amphibia; order Anura; family Leptodactylidae; genus Leptodactylus; species Leptodactylus fuscus. The sequence goes on from NC_134271.1 coordinate 98,716,453, forward strand.
TCTTTCTCTGAGCTGTAGGGGGGGTTCTTTTGTGAATAGATTTGCCCTGCAATTTAGTCTTTCAGCAGTAGATGGCAGCAGAAGATCAGACAAATGACACAGTTATTCCATAAGCCCCTTACATATGAAACACTAGTTATGAATAGGGTTGAGCCGATCTTGAAATTTCAGGATCATTTTTAAAATCCGATTTCCAATCATTTTCCATTCAAACCCGATCCCAATTCTGATCCCAATGTAAGTCAATGGGATTTTTTTAATAATCGAAGATCGGATTTTTAAAACGATCCTATTCACTACACAGCATGTACAGGTAGTCCAAAAATTGTTTAGATTTTTGGACTCCACGCTGTGAAGTGATTAAAAAAGAAAAATCCCCCCTGGTGTCCGCTTACCTGCACAGATCCGCTGCCGCTCCCAGTTCTTCTTGGTCCGGTCAGGTTTTGGTCTCTCCTTCACAGGCCTTCAGAGCACCGCAACCTCCCTAGGATAGTGTAAGAGATTATGGGAGTAGGCGGGGCTTGTTGTGGCTTAGGAGAGTGTGGGCGGGGAGATGTGAGTGATGCACTCATGTCTTCACTCCCAGTACCCGCCCACACTCTCCTAAGCCACAAGCCCTGCCTTCTCCCAGCATCTCTATAATACTAGTCTAGGGAGGCGGAGGGGATGCAGGGTGCTCTGAAGGCATGTGAAGGAGATGGGACCGGACCAGAAGAGGGCAGCGGCAACACTTCTGTGCAGGTAAGTTGAGCGAAGTTCGCGAGTAGATAGATACAGACAAGTCAATGTACAGTAGTATCTAGCTACTCGCGAACTTGCCTCTTTGTCCTCACAGCAGCACAGCACACAGTGATTTACTGCAGCCTTCCTCTCTTCTGCTTCATCCCTGTTTTACCGTATTTTAAGCTGAGTATACGGTAAAACAGGGATGAAGCAGAAGAGTAGCAGGCTGTGGTAAATCCCTAGGAATGAATGGACGCAGCCGGAATGCAGGGAGTTAAGGGCCGGCTGCTTCCATTCATTCCTATGGGTGCTAAGTTTTTCCCACAATGATTGGCCAGTAGCGAAGCATTGTGAGAAAAAAACTCCGATCTCGATCCCACCCGAAAAGATCACAATCGGAATTCCGATCATGATCGTGAAATTTACTCGATCGCCGATCGGAATCCAAACATTTCCGATCCCGATTGCTCAACCCTAGTTATGAAATGTACCATGTAACATGATGTACTGGTGACTAGGAGATCCAGGCTTATGTTTGAGCCTCTAAAGCTTCTGTTATACCCAGTTGTATCATCTAGTATTCTGAGAAGCATCTCCAGATATATAAGGTATGTAAATGATAAGCTAATGACAAGATAATGAACATAATAATTAACCACCCTGGTGTGCTGTTGTCACCTTGTGTTTGCTTATAGTCTGAGTCTTATACAAGCAAATGCGATTTTTAATTTCTCCTGCTGTTGTGGAGCTCATCGGAGCGAGTCAGTGAAGACTCCAATGTGACTTATTACTTCAGTCCTCTAGAATATCCTTATATATCCCAAGTCCAGCATAAACTGAAACTTTGTTCCTTCAATTCAGGCAGTTCAGACACTATTGATAGGAGATATCATATATGTTATATCAGTCACTGGGTTACTAGTTATAGCTGTAAAGAGGTGAGAAGCTGGTAGTTTCCGCTTTGACCCCAGGAGATAGTAAGCAGTTGGTGTGGGTATGCTGCAAAATTCTACATTTTGGGAGCGAAAGTTTATGTTTGACATATGGCCATTGTTGGACTAGTATGTCTAGAGCCCACTGGTGGAATTGTTTGTAGGGGCTCACCGCCAGGACCCTTGCTGTTCAGCTGTATGGACACAGTGTGGCTACGGCTAATAACAATGCCATTCTGCTCACCCACCATACGATGTTTCCCAGTGGGCTAGTCTGACCCTGTGTATGGCTGAGGATTCTACTTAATGTAGAAGGCATGGGAAATCCTTGTTTCATAGAAAACATCAGCTCATAGCATGCAAAGCTTGAGTCTCGAGCAACTCAAAAAAGTACACATTAGAATAGGTCATGGACAATTTAAAGCCCAGAATACCCCATAAATGTTCACTAACCAGACACCTAAGTCACATTTCATAGAACATGTGATTCTGGACCAACATGTAATGCACTTTAATTAAAATGTCGCCACTTTTTGCCTGAAAAACCTCTCCTATGTTCTTGCCACTAGGTGGCTCATTTCTAGCTAAGTTACAGTTGACTCCTTTGTTACTAGGGAAGTTTGTCCCTAGCACCAAGGAGGAAGGACAGCGCTGTGAAGGGGGATGGTTCTTTCTCTCTTCTCACAGTGACTGCAGATGGGAGGGGCTGATTTTCCTCACAGCCTCACAGGTTTGCAAACTACAAGGACTGAAGATTCTGCACAACTCACAGTTTACAATGTAAGAAAAAAGTCTGTATACCTGTATATACTTCTGCTTGCTTGTGTGGTTACAGATGGGATGATATTCACAGATAACAAACAGCTTTACGGACTGTGCTCATAGTCCTGTGCTATGGCTGTTTTGTAGATGCTAGAATGTAGTGGGTATCTGCTATATATTTGCCATCCTGTTCCTGGATCTCCTATATGTTTGCTCCTGTACAGTTACCCTTGGCAGAACTGCATGTAAAGAAAGCAAACTAGGTATGATGGATAGGGGAGGCAGCAGATTGCTCCATAGACTTGTATGTGTGAGTACACAGAGAGATATAATGTAATGTGTACAAGCAGTGAGATTAAAAATAAGAAGCAGCTATTGAAGGCTTTCAATTCCATCACCCCTGGCATCGCATTCCCCCCGTCGTTTCTCCAGGCTCAAATCACGGTCCTCCCTAAGGAGGGTAAGGATCATACACTCTGCTCTAGTTATAGGCCTATCTCACTTCTCAATACGGATGGCAAGTTGTACGCTAAACTGATCGCCAATCGCCTAAGCCCGCACATGGGAGACCTTGTTCACCCTGACCAGGTGGGTTTCATCCCCTGCAGGGAGGCTTGTGATAATACCTTGAAGGCCTTCTCCATGATCCACCATGCTCAGAGGTCGCGGACCCCTATGTTGTTGCTCTTCCTAGATGTGAAGAAGGCCTTTGACAGGGTGGACTGGGGTTTTCTGGAGGCTACATTGTCCCAGATTGGTAGCACTCTACAACTCCCCCATGGCGCAGGTCAGAGTCAATGGCACCCTCCCCCCCCCCTTCACTATATACAATGGTACACAAAAGGCAGCGCCACACCTCTAATGAGGCGAGGTGAAGTGCCCGCCTCAGGCGGCAGACCAAAGGGGGGCAGCAGAACAGGCATTTTTTTTATTATTATTTTTTGTTTTTTACTGTTTTTGGTACTTTTCCGTTATCAGGCCAGCATTGTAGTTCAGCATCAGCATCAGGACATACTGAACTGCTGACTGCTGGCCCGATGCTGGCTGGCACTGGAGCTGTGTAAAGGAGCAGAGGATCACAGGACGCCAGAGAGTGACGCCCAGACCCTGCCCTCACTCGCGGTACGGAGAAGATGGTGGAGCCCGGCCTTGGGCGTGAGCAGTGTGTCACCGTGACAGACGGTGTGTGTGTGTGTCACTGCAGCTGCAGCATCAGGGGGTGACGTCCGGCCTCACCGTGTCCTCCCGGCACTGGGACGTGCAACCCGGCCGTTGACAAGCTTGTGCTCACCGACAATCACCAAGTCAACCCACACCCCGACACACACGGGTCACCCTCAACATAGTAAGGTTGATAAACTTCTTTGATCTCTGGTTTATTTTCCTTTAATGGTTAGCAGTGTGTGTGTGCTTATTTATTACCTCTGCCTTCTGGTGTACTGGCACGACAAGATTTATGATATACAAGTCTACAAAACTAACCCTTTAATAACAAATGTAGCAATTGGACAACAGCATGTAGTCAAGGATGGATTCTGTGGCACAAAAGGGGGTATGATTATTGTGTGGGGGGGACTGACAAGGGATGGAAAGTAAGATGTCTTCAAGGAGAAATGTAAATGCACGGAAGGGGTGCAGCTGCAGGGAACTTTTTCACTATGGCCCAGGAGCCCTAAGTTTTAACATATGCTGAACACCATCACTCCTCTGATATCTCTCTGCTTCGTGCAAAGACCTATTTTAACATTATCCTATATCTATATTCTCTAGTTCGTTGCCAATTAATGTCATTGTTCCCGGTTAACAGACTGTGCAGAATTTTTGACATCAGTTACAAAAAAGGCTTCTTTGATGCAGAAATCCACACACTCTGCAGTGGGGCATTTGACAACTTTCCAGCAATTATAATTATTACTTCACAGTTCATTTCTGCATTTAAATTTCATTTCCTTTTTTTTTGTCCATTTTAAATGAGCCCCACGCTGCTGCGAATGAAAGTGAGTTTTCGCTGGAGACGTCACACCAGCAGATTGCTGTACAATGGGGCCCCTGGATCTCGCCCATTCATTGTTCCACTGCTGTGGCAGCTCCTCATTTTCTTTGCATGGTAAATAACCACATCAAGGTTTAGACTGGAGCAGGTGCAGACTGACTTCTGTGCTGGGTTATTACATTCAGACCCACTGACATTCTTTTTTCCAGTAAAGATATTAGGCACATAATAGTACCAAATAATGCTTTTAACTCTCTGCGTCTAGGAAACCTATTATTAAAATCCAATTATATTACAGGCCTTGCAAAATGAAATCTAATTAAGACATATTATTCTACCGTTCTGTGTATGCAGCTCGTATGCTGACACGTGTAACAGGCTGATGAAGCTGCTTGATGCTTAGGACGACTACTCCTGTTCGGGGGACCCCACCTCCACCCCCCCTGAACAGACTACCGAATGCATTGGCAAGTGGTGTGCAGTGAAAGCACATGAACCCCATAGACTATAATGGAGTCTGTGTGCTTTTGCATGGTCTCCGCACAAGTCATGCGGACAGGAGAGTAGATAGTGAACTACTTTTCTGTCCACATGTTCCATGAGGAGACCAAGTGGAAAGCACATGGACCCCCATTATAGTCTAAGGGGTCTGTGTGCTTTCACTGTACACCACTTAGCAATGCTTTCAGTAGTCTGTTCGGGGGGTTCCCATGTGGACTCCCTCGAATGGATTACCGATGCAGATGCAGACGAAGCCTTAGAGACTACAAATTCTGGGTGTAAACTTTTCATGGGGCCTCTTTTTTTTTAGGGTGGCCTTATTTTAGGGACAGGTTCCTGTCAGGGCAATTTACTACTAGAGCAATGTCCCTGAGCTAGGCCTGTAGGGTCATATTCAGAATCGCAGCCTGTCTAGCGTATTTTTGTACTTCTTTATCCTTACTGCCCTTGTATTGTATAGCCTAACATAATTTTGAGGTTTCTCTCATTTTTGGTCCGGCTGGCAAAACACATTATACGTCCTCCTATTTATCCGGCTTCATCTTAATTGGTGAGTAGGTCTGGTTTAATTTTCTTGGAAGCCGCCGTGCCTTGCCTTATGGATATATTATCACTTTACCTAATATTGATATTTACCGGTCCATGTTGTTTTTTTGTTCTTATAGCAGGACTATTTTTAATGTTATTTATTAAAAGTTACATTTTATATATATTTCACAAGAATCTATTCCATTTTGGACTTTCTGCTTTAGATATTGAATAATATTTTCGTACAATACCCCCTTCCCTCCCCCTATCCCTTGCTTTATCCTGCTTCTAGACACTGGGAACACATCTATGGTCGATACAGGTTCATTTAAAGGGAACCTGTCAGGTTTTTTTATTTCACCATTAAACTTTCCCCATCATGTGCAGTATGATACACATAACTTCTTGCTAAGCATGCCTTCTTGATGTGACTGATATCTACCTCACAGTTGCCCCACTCTGTGACATCACAAAGGAGTTGCCAATCGTACTCAAGAGGTGTGCTTACCAAGGGCATCCTATTAATATTATAAATGTGAAAGTTTGTGAGTTTGTGGGTTTGTGTGTTTGGATGTTTGCATGTTCGGATGTTTGTTCCTCAATCACGGAAAAACCGCTCCACCGATTTGGCTGAAATTTTCCACAAACATAGTCACTACACCCGATTAAACAATAGGCTACTTTTCGTCACAATAGCGCACATACGTTTGTGCCAGGACCCCCACAAAACCCAAACTCACACCACTATTTCTGCAATCGCACACACTTTGGACCATAGCAAGCCACAAAATTCCTATTGCCCTCTACAGCCTCGCCCCTAACCCCACACAATCACATATACATATACTTTACCACTTTGCCCCTCCCCTTACCGATACTCCAGGAGGTTCTCTTTAACGCTCCGGAGCAGCCATGTTTGCCGACCCCCACCGCTCTGACAATCCTCGACACCGCCCACCCATGTCAATACCCCTAGGCGGTCTAATAAATGCAAAAAAAAAAGTTTAAAAAAAGTAAAAAAAATATAAAAAAATAAATAAAAAGGATTAAAAATTCAAATCACCCCCCTTTCCCTAGAACACATATAAAAGTAGTTAAAAACTTTGAAACACATACATGTTAGGTATCGCCACGTCCGAAATCGCCCGCTCTACAAAGCTACACAAATATTTTTCCTGTTCGGTAAACGCCGTAGCGGGAAAAATGGTCAAAAGTGCAAAACCGCCATTTTTTCACTGTTTTGATTCTGATAAAAATTTGAATAAAAAGTGATCAAAGCAATAACATTTCCTGAAAATGGTAGAACTAAAAAGTACACCCAGTCCCGCAAAAAAAGATGCCCTATACATCCCCGTACACGCACGTATAAAAAAGTTACGGCTGTCGGAATATGGCGATTTTTCAAAAAATAATTTTTTAACAGTTTTGGATTTTTTTAAGGGGTCAAAATGTAAATAAAACCATATAAATTTGGTATCCCCGGAATCGTAACGAAACACAGAATACAGGGGACATGTCATTTTGGTTGCACAGTGAACGCCGTAAAACCAAAGCCCGTAAGAAAGTCGCAGAAATGCATTTTGTCTTCATATCCACCCCATTCAGAATTTTTTCCCTGCTTCCCAGTACATTTTATAGAATAAATAATGGCGGCATCAGGAAGAAACATTTGTCCCAGGAAAAATTAAGACCTCATATGGCTCTGGGAGCGGAGAAATAAAAAAGTTATGGGATTTAGAAGGAGGGGAGTCAAAAACGAAAATCAAAAAATGCCATCGGCGGGAAAGGGTTAACTTCAAATCCCTCTGTCCCAAAGTCACTATGTAAAGTTTCTCACAACACCGTATAGCAGCTCAAATACAAAGTAACTTCAACACAAAAGTCTCACGTATTCTCTGAATTACAGCAAAAACAAGATACAAAGTTACATTTCATATCCCATCCCTTATACACAGTACGAAAACCTTACCCGCGCCTGTATATACCCACTGCTACAATCACCGCAGACGAAGTCGCGGGTACCAGCTAGTAGAGTAATAAGGTTGACACTGCTCCCCGCCCAGGTGACTATTTTTAACTTAATTTGCATATAACTAATAATGCTTTCAAACATTTATAAGTTCAATTTGCTGCAAATGAAAGGTTACTGAGGCACAGCAATGGAAACAAAATTACTTCATATTGCACATGAAGGGGCAAGTTTATCATAGAAAAATCTTGTTTCCTTTAATCTACATGTCAACTTTCACATGAAATTCTGGTCTGTATATTAAAAAAATTACAGTTTACACGGCCATGTCCGTGTCACATAGCGAAGGTGGAGGAAACGCAGGTACAGTAGTTAAAAAACAGAGGATGGAGGAAGAAAGAAAACACCTACTTTAGAGAGAACACCCACTAAGCCCTGAACATGCAGCTCAAAAGCCAAGACCACATGTAATCAAAATGCAGCAGAAAAATGTGTTTTTTCACCACTTTTCTCTTGCTTTTATCATTTTTGACCCCCCACCCCTATAAGTCTATTGGAAAACGCAGGATTTAGGGTATGTTCACATGGAGGAAAAGTTTGCGGAAACCTATTACGCCTTGTGAACATTCCGCACGGCTAACCACAACGGGATGCAGATGCAGCAAATGAATGGGCCTAAACAGGAGTGTGTCTCAAGCCATGGACGCCGCGGCTGATTCAGCGGCAAGATAGGGCATCTCGCTTCTTTTTTCCTCTAACAGAAAAAAAAACATAAGTGAAAAAAAAAGCAAGCAGTTCCCATTGAAGTCAATGGTAGCCTTTTTTGCAGGTGGATTTTGAGGCAGATTCCGTGTCAAAATCCACCTGCAAAAAACTGTGTGTGAACTAGCCCTTATGCTGGTAAAATTAATAGGTTCTGGTTTTATTTCACAGCTTTTTTTTTTTTCTCTGGCAATTTGTGGATGAGATTAAAGAGGACCTTTCATCAGTTGGGGCACATGTGGTTGGGATTTTCACGATCTGTGCCCCAGGTGAAGAGCTATCGGTGCCGATAACGTAGCTCTTCACCGTTAGAAGGGCGTTCCTGACAGTCACCGGCACTGATAGCTCTTCACCTGGGGCACAGATCGTGAAAGCTGACAGTGCGCTGAATTCAGCGCACTGTTAACTTTCCAGCTGTATATAATACCGCATGTGCCCCCAAACCTATAATTTTATCATTCACTGAAGTAGGAGCAGGTCTTCTGACAGCCGCATCATCTGATGTGTCTGACCCCAACCAATCTGATACTGATGATTTATCTTCGGATATGAGTGAATGTGCCAACTTTTTGTATCATTGTAAGAACATCTTCATACCATGCCTGAATACAATCAGCAAAAAAGCTACCCTGTCAACTTATATACAGACTTCAAAAAGGAAATAAAGAAGGAACATATTATATGCAATGGACAGGGTTAAAAAGCGCTCTCACTAATACATTGCTGTACAACCTTTCTCAACAATGACAGACTGTAAACTTATTCTTTGCATCAGTCTGTGAGTTTCTGCATCTGCTGGTAGTTTCTACCATTGCAATTCTCTCAAGCTCTTCAATGTTTGCAAAATTCATTTTCCCAATAGCAGATTTCAGCTCACTCCAAAGATTTTCAATTGGCTTGAGATCAACTTATTGCGGGCCAGTTTAATATAGTCTATTTATTTCCTTCTTAAACATTCTTGTGTACTCTTGGATGTGTGCTTTTGGGTTATTATCTTACTGTAGGACCCATTTTGTTCGACTTTTGGAAGCTCATTTCGCTCTAAAATGCTCTTTAAATGCTCTTCTTATTTCAATGTTCCTGTAACGTGTTCAAAGCCTCCAGTCCCAAAGTCAGCAAGGCAGTCGCATAGTAATATGGATATACCAGCATGTTTTAGCATATGCATTGTGAACTTTTCTGCATAGACTTCCTTTATCTGGGTATAATGCAGGTATGCATTGCCAAAAAGCTCTAGTTTGGAGTCATCTGTCCATGGAATTTTTTCCAATAAGATTTTGCTTTACTTTTGTACCTTTTGACAAAGTTCATTTGTTCTTCTTTATGCCATTCTTTAAGTACTTACTCCCATAGAGTACTGTTTTGTTTAGTGTGTTGCATACAGAATGGGTTGAAACCATAACTCCAGCTGTCTTCAGCTCAGCTTGAAGCTCTTTAGATGTAGTACAGAGTTTCTTTGCCTCATTTCTAGCCATCTTTTGTAGGGTTATCATAATTTTTCTTCTTCCAACCACGTCCTGGAAGGTTCTTGATTGTTCCATGAGAAGTCATTTCTTAACACTTTGTACTGTGAAAGCTAGGATGCAAAGGTATTTGCAGATAGTCCTGCACCCTTTACTGCTTGTGCTTAGTGATAGCAGCATTTCCGTATTCTCACATAGCGCTGTAGTCTTTACCCTTGTAAGCATTAAAGAGGTTTACCCATGGAAGATATGTATGACATATCCACAGGATGATGGATGTGTGGCTCACCTCTAAGCCTATTGCCCATCTCTAAAATGAACCTCCTCAGGCTCTTTCGGCTGGCTCTCCTTCAAACCTAGACTGTCAGCTGTGGTCAAGTTTCACAAAGAACAATGCTGTTTCCTTACCTTCCATAGAAATTAATAGACGTTACAGAAACATTGTATCTCAATCCTACTAATATTATAAGTGTGAAAGTGTGTGTGTTTGGATGTTTGGATGTTTGTGAGTTTGGATGTTTGTTCCTCAATCACGCTAAAACGCCTGGACGGATTTGCGTGCAATTTTCCACAAACATAGTTTTCCCTTAGGATTGAGTCACAGGCTACTTTTGGTGCCACTAAACAACATGGCTTCCTAGCAGGAGACTCACAAAAGCAGGACTCCTAGCCCCAGCTATAGACTCACACACACTGCCTGGCATTTCCTGCCTCAACCTGCCTGCACACTCCTTACTGTCTCCTCAGGAGTAGCCCTCACTCTACTCACTCACATTTACATATAGCTTTCCACTATATAACACATCACATTGTCTGTATCATGACATACACAATACAACAGATCACATTGTCTGTATCACTTCATACACAATACAACACATCACATTGTGTGTATCACTACATACACAATACAACACATCACATTGTCTGTATAACTACATACACAATACAACACACCACATTGTCTGTATCACTACATACACAATACAACACGCCACATTGTCTGTATCACTACATACACAATACAACACACCACATTGTCTGTATCACTACATACACAATACAACACATCACATTGTCTGTATCACGACATACACAATACAACACACCACATTGTCTGTATCACTACATACACAATACAACCCACCACATTGTCTGTATCACTACATACACAATACAACACACCACATTGTCTGTATCACTACATACACAATACAACACATCACATTGTCTGTATCACTACATACACAATATAACACATCACATTTGCTAGCCCACCAAACGTTTTAAAGCTCTTTTCCAGTTTTACACGTCTGTGTCCGCCCAATTCTCAAATCACCGCAGACGAAGTCGCGGGTAAAAGCTAGTGTTCTATAAACTGTAGTATAAATCAGATGAATTACAGTAGGTCAATGCCTGTCTACAGTCATGGCCAAAAGTTTTGAGAATGATACAAATATTAATTTTTACAAAGTCTACTGCTTCAGTTTTCCTAATGGCAATTTGCATATACTCCAGAATGTTATAAAGAGTGATAAGCTTAACAGCAATTACCTGCAAAGTCAATATTTGCCTAGAAAATGAACTTTATCCCCCAAAACACATTCCAATATCATTGCAGCCCTGCCTTAAAAGGACCAGCTAACATTGTTTCAGTGATTGCTCCATTAACACAGGTGTGGGTGTTGATGAGGACAGGGCTGGAGATCAATCTGTCATGATTAAGTAAGAATGACATCACTGGACACTTTAAAAGGAGAATGGTTCTTGGCATCATTGTTTCTCTTCTGTTAACCATGGTTATCTCTAAAGAAACATATGCAGTCATCATCGCACTGCACAAAAATGGCCTAACAGGGAAGAGTATCGCAGCTAGAAAGATTGCACCTCAGTCAACAATCTATCGCATCATCAAGAACTTCAAGGAGAGAGGTTCCATTTTTGGCAAAAAGGCTCCAGGGCACCCAAGAAAGACCAGCAAGCGCCAGGACCATCTCTTAAAAGTGTTTCAGCTGCGGGATCGGGCTACCAGCAGTGCAGAGCTTGCTCAGGAACGGCAGCAGGCAGGTGTGAGTGCATCTGCACGCACTGTGAGGCGGAGACTCTTGGAGCAAGGCTTGGTCTCAAGGAGGGCAGCAAAGAAGCCACTTCTCTCCAGAAAAAACATCAGGGACAGACTGATATTCTACAAAAGGTACAGGGAGTGGACTACTGAGGACTGGGGTAGAGTCATTTTCTCTGATGAATCCCCTTTTTGATTGTTTGGGACATCTGGAAAACAGCTTATTCGGAGAAGACGAGGTGAGCTCTACCACAAGTCTTGTCTCATGCCAACTGTAAAGCATCCTGAAACCATTCATGTGTGGGGCTGCTTCTCAGCCAAGGGAATCGGCTCTCTCACAGTCTTGCCTAAAAACACAGCCATGAATAAAGAATGGTACCAGAATGTCCTCCAAGATCAACTTCTCCCAACCGTCCAAGAGCAGTTTGGCGATCAACAATGCCTTTTCCAGCATGATGGAGCACCTTGCCATAAAGCATAGGTGATAACTAAATGGCTCAAGGAACAAAACATAGAGATTTTGGGTCCATGGCCTGGAAACTCCCAAGATCTTAATCCCATTGAGAACTTGTGGTCAATCATCAAGAGACGGGTGGACAAACAAAAACCTACAAATTCTGACAAAATGCAAGCATTGATTGTGCAAGAATGGACTGCTATCAGTCAGGATTTGGTCCAGAAGTTGATTGAGAGCATGCCAGGGAGAATTGCAGAAGTCCTGAAGAAGAAGGGTCAACACTGCAAATATTGACTTGCTGCATTAACTCATTCTAACTGTCAATATAAGCTTTTGTTACTCATAATATGATTGCAATTCTATTTCTGTATGTGATAAAAACATCTGACAAACACACATAAAAACCAGAGGACAGCAGATCATGTGAAAATATAATATTTGTGTCATTCTCAAAACTTTTGGCCATGACTGTATGCCTCTATCAGGGTTCATTCAAAAAGCAGAGCAAAAATGATAGTGTCAAGGATATATCATAATAAGCAGATAAATAAATCTTCACTTTTATTGATGCTTCTAAAATCAGGACAAAATACACACACGCACCCTAGTGCTACCAAGTGACAAAGTGTTATTGAGGGACTAAGACCATATGTGGTATGCGGGTCTATGTATCCTTCACAATATTCCCATTCAAAATTAACCCCAATGTGCTTATAGGTCCAATATGATCCACAGTTCATGGACCAACAGAGCACAAAGCAAGACAAACCTATTATAGCCCCTATGTTAAATCCCTGGGGATAATATATAAACAATACGTGGAGGGAGAGAAGGATCATAGGAAATGCCTGTAACAGAATGTCCCAGCCCAGGTGCCTCTAAATCCCTTGTCTATCCTGCATAAAAATGAAGGGGGAAATGTATATTGGGCATCTGAATTCACACCAAAATACCAGCATGCATATGCATATACCAGAGTATTTATATTGGGGATATGAATTCACACTGAAATACAAGCACGCACCACTCCCATTAAGTCATATGAGTAGCTCATGAATATGCCGCAGTGTTTAGTGCACACAGTCCTGGTTATGTCAGGGTTATGAGTTCAGGTTCACTATGTCAGTAGTCCCCCTAAGTGCCCTAAAAGAGACAAGGGATAGTCGCCCATATACACAAAAGGTCCCCAACACCCATGGCTGAAGCTAAAGCTGACACCTAGTCTGGGAGACCAACTAGTCTATCCCTCAATAAAGTTAAAATAATTCCTATGCATTTCACCAGCATTGCTGGATCATCAGGGGAAAAGTGTATAGTATGTCCTCTCAGTCTGAGAGTCAAATAGACAGTGGTAGCTCACTGTTGTACTCTGTTTCAATAACTCTCTTTCATTTCTATAAGAGTAAAGGAGACGGCATAGCTCTGAGAGTTATGCTGTTTCTGTAAACCCAACCATTGGTGACCATTCAGATTTAACTGTTAGTGGTGACAGCATAGAGACCGGGGTGATGGAGCCTGGAGGGGTTTGCATTAGAGATAGGTGTGGGTCCTAGGGGTGGGATTTGCATCTGTCACCATATCCTTCTAATCTATGCCTCCCCATTAGAGATGAGCGAACAGTGTTCTATCGAACTCATGTTCGATCGGATATTAGGCTGTTCGGCATGTTCGAATCGAATCGAACACCGCGTGGTAAAGTGCGCCATTACTCGATTCCCCTCCCACCTTCCCTGGCGCCTTTTTTGCTCCAATAACAGCGCTGGGTAGGTGGGACAGGAACTACGACACCGGTGACGTTGAAAAAAGTAGGCAAAACCCATTGGCTGCCGAAAACATGTGACCTCTAATTTAAAAGAACAGCGACGCCCAGCTTCGCGTCATTCTGAGCTTGCAATTCACCGAGGACGGAGGTTTCCGTCCAGCTAGCTAGGGCTTAGATTCTGGGTAGGCAGGGACAGGCTAGGATAGGAAGGAGAAGACAACCAACAGCTCTTATAAGAGCTAAATTCCAGGGAGAAGCTTGTCAGTGTAACGTGGCACTGACGGGCTCAATCGCCGCAACCCAGCTTTCCCAGGATCCTGAATGGAATACACTGTCAGTGTATTCCCGTATACCCGATATATACCCCGATACCCGTTCCAACGGTGTGCCCCCCCACCTTCACCCCAGAAATACCCTGCAAGTCCCCTAGCAATAGAATTGGGGCTATATACACCCACAATTTTTACTACTGGTATACAGTGCCATTGTCTGACTGGGAATTCAAAGAATATATTGGGAATACAAATACCCTCATTTCTTGCTACTGCCATATAGTGCCAGTTTCTGACTGGTAATTCAAAGAATATATTGGGGTTACGTGCACCCACAATTTTTACTACTGGTATACAGTGCCATTGTCTGACTGGGAATTCAAAGAGTATATTGGGGTTATAAATACCCTCATTTCTTGCTACTGCCATATAGTGCCAGTTTCTGACTGGTAATTCAAAGAATATATTGGGGTTACGTGCACCCACAATTTTTACTACTGGTATACAGTGCCATTGTCTGACTGGGAATTCAAAGAGTGTATTGGGAATACAAATACCCTCATTTCTTGCTACTGCCATATAGTGCCAGTTTCTGACTGGGAATTCAAAGAATATATTGGGGTTACGTGCACCCACAATTTTTACTACTGGTATACAGTGCCATTGTCTGACTGGGAATTCAAAGAATATATTGGGGTTATAAATACCCTCATTTCTTGCTACTGCCATATAGTGCCAGTTTCTGACTGGGAATTCAAAGAATATATTGGGGTTACGTGCACCCACAATTTTTACTACTGGTATACAGTGCCATTGTCTGACTGGGAATTCAAAGAGTATATTGGGAATACAAATACCCTCATTTCTTGCTACTGCCATATAGTGCCAGTTTCTGACTGGGAATTCAAAGAATATATTGGGGTTACGTGCACCCACAATTTTTACTACTGGTATACAGTGCCATTGTCTGACTGGGAATTCAAAGAATATATTGGGGTTATAAATACCCTCATTTCTTGCTACTGCCATATAGTGCCAGTTTCTGACTGGGAATTCAAAGAATATATTGGGGTTACGTGCACCCACAATTTTTACTACTGGTATACAGTGCCATTGTCTGACTGGGAATTCAAAGAGTATATTGGGAATACAAATACCCTCATTTCTTGCTACTGCCATATAGTGCCAGTTTCTGACTGGGAATTCAAAGAATATATTGGGGTTACGTGCACCCACAATTTTTACTACTGGTATACAGTGCCATTGTCTGACTGGGAATTCAAAGAATATATTGGGGTTATAAATACCCTCATTTCTTGCTACTGCCATATAGTGCCAGTTTCTGACTGGTAATTCAAAGAATATATTGGGGTTACGTGCACCCACAATTTTTACTACTGGTATACAGTGCCATTGTCTGACTGGGAATTCAAAGAATATATTGGGGTTATAAATACCCTCATTTCTTGCTACTGCCATATAGTGCCAGTTTCTGACTGGTAATTCAAAGAATATATTGGGGTTACGTGCACCCACAATTTTTACTACTGGTATACAGTGCCATTGTCTGACTGGGAATTCAAAGAGTATATTGGGAATACAAATACCCTCATTTCTTGCTACTGCCATATAGTGCCAGTTTCTGACTGGGAATTCAAAGAATATATTGGGGTTACGTGCACCCACAATTTTTACTACTGGTATACAGTGCCATTGTCTGACTGGGAATTCAAAGAATATATTGGGGTTATAAATACCCTCATTTCTTGCTACTGCCATATAGTGCCAGTTTCTGACTGGTAATTCAAAGAATATATTGGGGTTACGTGCACCCACAATTTTTACTACTGGTATACAGTGCCATTGTCTGACTGGGAATTCAAAGAATATATTGGGGTTATAAATACCCTCATTTCTTGCTACTGCCATATAGTGCCAGTTTCTGACTGGTAATTCAAAGAATATATTGGGGTTACGTGCACCCACAATTTTTACTACTGGTATACAGTGCCATTGTCTGACTGGGAATTCAAAGAATATATTGGGGTTATAAATACCCTCATTTCTTGCTACTGCCATATAGTGCCAGTTTCTGACTGGGAATTCAAAGAATATATTGGGGTTACGTGCACCCACAATTTTTACTACTGGTATACAGTGCCATTGTCTGACTGGGAATTCAAAGAGTATATTGGGAATACAAATACCCTCATTTCTTGCTACTGCCATATAGTGCCAGTTTCTGACTGGGAATTCAAAGAATATATTGGGGTTACGTGCACCCACAATTTTTACTACTGGTATACAGTGCCATTGTCTGACTGGGAATTCAAAGAATATATTGGGGTTATAAATACCCTCATTTCTTGCTACTGCCATATAGTGCCAGTTTCTGACTGGGAATTCAAAGAATATATTGGGGTTACGTGCACCCACAATTTTTACTACTGGTATACAGTGCCATTGTCTGACTGGGAATTCAAAGAGTATATTGGGAATACAAATACCCTCATTTCTTGCTACTGCCATATAGTGCCAGTTTCTGACTGGGAATTCAAAGAATATATTGGGGTTACGTGCACCCACAATTTTTACTACTGGTATACAGTGCCATTGTCTGACTGGGAATTCAAAGAATATATTGGGGTTATAAATACCCTCATTTCTTGCTACTGCCATATAGTGCCAGTTTCTGACTGGGAATTCAAAGAATATATTGGGGTTACGTGCACCCACAATTTTTACTACTGGTATACAGTGCCATTGTCTGACTGGGAATTCAAAGAGTATATTGGGAATACAAATACCCTCATTTCTTGCTACTGCCATATAGTGCCAGTTTCTGACTGGGAATTCAAAGAATATATTGGGGTTACGTGCACCCACAATTTTTACTACTGGTATACAGTGCCATTGTCTGACTGGGAATTCAAAGAGTATATTGGGAATACAAATACCCTCATTTCTTGCTACTGCCATATAGTGCCAGTGTCTGACTGGGAATTCAAAGAATATATTGGGGTTACGTGCACCCACAATTTTTACTACTGGTATACAGTGCCATTGTCTGACTGGGAATTCAAAGAATATATTGGGGTTATAAATACCCTCATTTCTTGCTACTGCCATATAGTGCCAGTTTCTGACTGGGAATTCAAAGAATATATTGGGGTTACGTGCACCCACAATTTTTACTACTGGTATACAGTGCCATTGTCTGACTGGGAATTCAAAGAGTATATTGGGAATACAAATACCCTCATTTCTTGCTACTGCCATATAGTGCCAGTTTCTGACTGGGAATTCAAAGAATATATTGGGGTTACGTGCACCCACAATTTTTACTACTGGTATACAGTGCCATTGTCTGACTGGGAATTCAAAGAATATATTGGGGTTATAAATACCCTCATTTCTTGCTACTGCCATATAGTGCCAGTTTCTGACTGGTAATTCAAAGAATATATTGGGGTTACGTGCACCCACAATTTTTACTACTGGTATACAGTGCCATTGTCTGACTGGGAATTCAAAGAGTATATTGGGAATACAAATACCCTCATTTCTTGCTACTGCCATATAGTGCCAGTTTCTGACTGGGAATTCAAAGAATATATTGGGGTTACGTGCACCCACAATTTTTACTACTGGTATACAGTGCCATTGTCTGACTGGGAATTCAAAGAATATATTGGGGTTATAAATACCCTCATTTCTTGCTACTGCCATATAGTGCCAGTTTCTGACTGGGAATTCAAAGAATATATTGGGGTTACGTGCACCCACAATTTTTACTACTGGTATACAGTGCCATTGTCTGACTGGGAATTCAAAGAGTATATTGGGAATACAAATACCCTCATTTCTTGCTACTGCCATATAGTGCCAGTTTCTGACTGGGAATTCAAAGAATATATTGGGGTTACGTGCACCCACAATTTTTACTACTGGTATACAGTGCCATTGTCTGACTGGGAATTCAAAGAATATATTGGGGTTATAAATACCCTCATTTCTTGCTACTGCCATATAGTGCCAGTTTCTGACTGGTAATTCAAAGAATATATTGGGGTTACGTGCACCCACAATTTTTACTACTGGTATACAGTGCCATTGTCTGACTGGGAATTCAAAGAGTATATTGGGAATACAAATACCCTCATTTCTTGCTACTGCCATATAGTGCCAGTTTCTGACTGGGAATTCAAAGAATATATTGGGGTTACGTGCACCCACAATTTTTACTACTGGTATACAGTGCCAATTTCTAACTAGGAATTCAAAATGCGCAAGGCTCCCGGAAAGGGACGTGGACGAGGCCGTGGGCGAGGTCGGGGGAATGGTTCTGGGGAGCAAGGTAGCAGTGAAGCCACAGGGCGTCCCGTGCCTACTCCTGTGGGGCAGCAAGCATTGCGCCACTCCACAGTGCCAGGGTTGCTTGCCACATTAACTAAACTGCAGGGTACAAACCTTAGTAGGCCCGAGAACCAGGAACAGGTCTTGCAATGGCTGTCAGAGAACGCTTACAGCACATTGTCCAGCAGCCAGTCAGACTCTGCCTCCTCTCCTCCTATTACCCAACAGTCTTGTCTTCCTTCCTCCCAAAATTCCGAAGCTTTACAGAACAATAACCCAAACTGTCCCTGCTCCCCAGAGCTGTTCTCCGCTCCTTTCATTGTCCCTCAACCTGCCTCTCCACGTCACGATTCCACGAACCTAACAGAGGAGCATCTGTATCCAGATGCTCAAACACTAGAGTCTCCTCCATCTCCGTTCGATTTGGTGGTGGATGACCAGCAACCCACCCTCATCGACGATGATGTGACGCAGTTGCCGTCAGGGCATCCAGTTGACCGGCGCATTGTGCGGGAGGAGGAGATGAGACAGGAGTTGGAAGAGGAAGTGGTGGATGATGAGGACACTGACCCGACCTGGACAGGGGGGATGTCAAGCGGGGAAAGTAGTGTGGATGTTGAGGCAGGTGCAGCACCAAAAAGGGTAGCTAGAGGCAGAGGCAGAGGTCAGCAGCTTAGGCGAAGCCAGGCCACACCCGGAATCTCCCAAGATGTTCCAGTTCGTACCCAGCCCCGAAAAACTCCCACCTCGAGGGCACGTTTCTCGAAGGTGTGGAGTTTTTTCAAGGAATGCGCCGAGGACAGATATAGTGTTGTCTGCACAATTTGCCTCTCGAAATTGATTAGGGGCTCTGAGAAGAGCAACCTGTCCACCACTTCAATGCGCCGTCATTTGGAATCCAAGCACTGGAATCAGTGGCAGGCAGCAACGGCAGGACAAAGGCCGCCTGCCGTTCACGCCACTGCCACTGCCTCTGCCTCTGCCTCTGCCACTGCCACTGCTGACTGTGCTGGCGATGCACTCCAGAGGACGAGCCAGGACACCACTTCATCTGCCTCCGCCACTTTGTTGACTTCTACCTCATCCTCCCCTGGTCCTGTCTTATCTCCTTCTCCTGCACCATCAAAGGCACCATCAGGCGTTTCTTTACAACAACCCACCATCTCTCAGACATTGGAGCGGCGGCAGAAATACACTGCTAACCACCCACACGCGCAAGCCTTGAACGCCAACATCGCTAAACTGCTGGCCCAGGAGATGTTGGCGTTCCGGCTTGTTGAAACTCCCGCCTTCCTGGACCTGATGGCAACTGCGGCACCTCGCTATGCCGTCCCTAGCCGTCACTACTTCTCCCGGTGTGCCGTCCCCGCCTTGCACCAGCACGTGTCACTCAACATCAGGCGGGCCCTTAGTTCCGCGCTTTGCACAAAGGTCCACTTGACCACCGACGCGTGGACAAGTGCATGCGGACAGGGACGCTACATTTCACTGACGACACACTGGGTGAATGTAGTTGAGGCTGGGACTGCTTCCCAAACTGGCCCGGTGTACCTCGTCTCCCCGCCTAACATTCCTGGCAGGGACACGAGAAGAACACCCCCCTCCTCCTCCTCCTCTACCGCCTCCTCCTCCGCCACCGCCTCCTCCTCCGCTGTTAGATTGACCCCAGCTACGAGTTGGAAACGTTGCAGCACTGGCGTTGGTAGACGTCAGCAGGCTGTGCTGAAGCTGATCAGCTTGGGGGACAGACAGCACACTGCCTCCGAGGTGAGGGATGCCCTCCTCGATGAGACGGCAATATGGTTTGAGCCGCTGCACCTGGGCCCAGGCATGGTCGTTTGTGATAACGGCCGGAACCTGGTAGCAGCTCTGGAGCTTGCCGGACTCCAACATGTTCCATGCCTGGCCCACGTCTTCAACCTAGTGGTGCAACGTTTCCTAAAGAGCTACCCCAATGTTCCAGAGCTACTGGTGAAAGTGCGGCGCATGTGCGCCCACTTTCGCAAGTCGACAGTAGCCGCTGCTAGCTTAAAATCTCTCCAGCAACGCCTGCATGTGCCACAACACCGGCTTTTGTGCGACGTCCCCACACGCTGGAACTCAACGTTTCAGATGTTGAATAGAGTGGTTGAGCAGCAGAGACCTTTGATGGAATACCAGCTACAAAACCCTAGGGTGCCACAAAGTCAGCTGCCTCAGTTTCACATCCATGAGTGGCCATGGATGAGAGACCTTTGTGACATCCTACGGGTCTTTGAGGAGTCCACAAGGAGGGTGAGCTCTGAGGATGCGATGGTGAGCCTTACAATCCCGCTCTTGTGTGTTCTGAGAGAATCCCTGATTGACATCAGGGATAACTCAGATCACACAGAGGAGTTAGGGATAGCATCCGATCCGTCACAGCTGGAGAGTAGGTCCACACATCTGTCCGCTTCACTGCGTTTAATGGAGGAGGAGGAGGAGGAGGAGGAGGAAGAAGAGTTGTCCGATGATGTGATGGTGATACAGGAGGCTTCCGGGCAACTTCGAATCGTCCCATTGTTGCAGCGCGGATGGGTAGACATGGAGGATGAGGAGGAAATGGAGATTGAACTTTCCGGTGGGGCCAGAGGAGTCATGCCAACTAACACTGTGGCAGACATGGCTGAGTTCATGTTGGGGTGCTTTACAACCGACAAGCGTATTGTCAAAATCATGGAGGACAACCAGTACTGGATCTTTGCTATCCTTGACCCCCGGTATAAAAACAACATCTCGTCTTTTATTCCGGTAGAGGGGAGGGCCAATCGCATCAATGCTTGCCACAGGCAATTGGTGCAGAATATGATGGAGATGTTTCCAGCATGTGACGTTGGCGGCAGGGAGGGCAGTTCCTCCAGTAGGCAACCAAGTTCTCACCGGTCCACACAAACGAGGGGCACACTGTCTAAGGTCTGGGACACCTTGATGGCACCCCCTCGCCAAAGTGCCGCCACGGAGGGTCCTAGTGTCACCAGGCGTGAGAAGTATAGGCGCATGTTGCGGGAATACCTTTCCGACCACAGCCCTGTCCTCTCCGACCCCTCTGCGCCCTACACGTATTGGGTGTCGAAGTTGGACCTGTGGCTTGAACTTGCCCTATATGCCTTGGAGGTGCTGTCCTGTCCTGCCGCCAGCGTCCTATCTGAGAGGGTGTTCAGTGCAGCCGGTGGCATCATCACTGACAAGCGCACCCGTCTGTCAGCTGAGAGTGCCGACCGGCTCACTTTGATAAAAATGAACCACCACTGGGTAGAGCCGTCATTTTTGTGCCCACCTGTGTAAAGCACCCCAACATGAAACTCCATGTCTGTACTCAACCTCTCCAATTCCTCCGCATCCTCATACTCATCCACCATAAGCGTTGCACAATTCTGCTAATACTAGGCTCCCTCCACCCTGATTTCCCCCAACTCTGCTGGTTAGAGGCTCCCTCCACCCTGATTTCCACCAACTCTGCTGGTTAGAGGCTCCCTCCACCATGAATTTGCCCAAACTGGGCTGTTTAGAGGCTCCCTCCACCATGAATTGGTCCAAACTGGGGTTTTTAGAGGCTCCCTCCACCATGAATTGGTCCAAACTGGGCTGGTTAGAGGCTCCCTCCACCATGAATTTCCCAAAACTTGGCTGTTTAGAGGCTCCCTCCACCATGAATTTGCCCAAACTGGGCTGTTTAGAGGCTCCCTCCACCATTAATTGGTCCAAACTGGGCTGGTTAGAGGCTCCCTCCACCATGAATTTGCCCAAACTGGGGTGGTTAGAGGCTCCCTCCACCATTAATTGGTCCAAACTGGGCTGGTTAGAGGCTCCCTCCACCATGAATTTCCCAAAACTTGGCTGTTTAGAGGCTCCCTCCACCATTAATTGGTCCAAACTGGGCTGGTTAGAGGCTCCCTCCACCATGAATTTGCCCAAACTGGGGTGGTTAGAGGCTCCCTCCACCATTAATTGGTCCAAACTGGGCTGGTTAGAGGCTCCCTCCACAATTAATTGGTCCAAACTGGGCTAATTAGAGGCTCCCTCCACCATGAATTGGTCCAAACTGGGTTTTTTAGAGGCTCCCTCCACCATGAATTTCCCAAAACTTGGCTGTTTAGAGGCTCCCTCCACCATGAATTGGTCCAAACTGGGCTGGTTAGAGG
Organism: Leptodactylus fuscus; assembly: GCF_031893055.1. Lineage (NCBI taxonomy): Eukaryota > Metazoa > Chordata > Amphibia > Anura > Leptodactylidae > Leptodactylus > Leptodactylus fuscus. The sequence goes on from NC_134271.1 coordinate 98,739,155, forward strand.
CTCCCTCCACCATGAATTTCCCAAAACTTGGCTGTTTAGAGGCTCCCTCCACCATTAATTGGTCCAAACTGGGCTGGTTAGAGGCTCCCTCCACCATGAATTTGCCCAAACTGGGCTGTTTAGAGGCTCCCTCCACCATGAATTGGTCCAAACTGGGCTGGTTAGAGGCTCCCTCCACCATGAATTTCCCAAAACTTGGCTGTTTAGAGGCTCCCTCCACCATTAATTGGTCCAAACTGGGCTGGTTAGAGGCTCCCTCCACCATGAATTGGTCCAAACTGGGGTGGTTAGAGGCTCCCTCCACCATTAATTGGTCCAAACTGGGCTGGTTAGAGGCTCCCTCCACAATTAATTGGTCCAAACTGGGCTAATTAGAGGCTCCCTCCACCATGAATTGGTCCAAACTGGGTTTTTTAGAGGCTCCCTCCACCATGAATTTGCCCAAACTGGGCTGTTTAGAGGCTCCCTCCACCATGAATTGGTCCAAACTGGGGTTTTTAGAGGCTCCCTCCACCATGAATTGGTCCAAACTGGGCTGGTTAGAGGCTCCCTCCACCATGAATTTCCCAAAACTTGGCTGTTTAGAGGCTCCCTCCACCATGAATTTGCCCAAACTGGGCTGTTTAGAGGCTCCCTCCACCATTAATTGGTCCAAACTGGGCTGGTTAGAGGCTCCCTCCACCATGAATTTGCCCAAACTGGGGTGGTTAGAGGCTCCCTCCACCATTAATTGGTCCAAACTGGGCTGGTTAGAGGCTCCCTCCACCATGAATTTCCCAAAACTTGGCTGTTTAGAGGCTCCCTCCACCATTAATTGGTCCAAACTGGGCTGGTTAGAGGCTCCCTCCACCATGAATTTGCCCAAACTGGGGTGGTTAGAGGCTCCCTCCACCATTAATTGGTCCAAACTGGGCTGGTTAGAGGCTCCCTCCACAATTAATTGGTCCAAACTGGGCTAATTAGAGGCTCCCTCCACCATGAATTGGTCCAAACTGGGTTTTTTAGAGGCTCCCTCCACCATGAATTTCCCAAAACTTGGCTGTTTAGAGGCTCCCTCCACCATGAATTGGTCCAAACTGGGCTGGTTAGAGGCTCCCTCCACCATGAATTTCCCAAAACTTGGCTGTTTAGAGGCTCCCTCCACCATTAATTGGTCCAAACTGGGCTGGTTAGAGGCTCCCTCCACCATGAATTTGCCCAAACTGGGCTGTTTAGAGGCTCCCTCCACCATGAATTGGTCCAAACTGGGCTGGTTAGAGGCTCCCTCCACCATGAATTTCCCAAAACTTGGCTGTTTAGAGGCTCCCTCCACCATTAATTGGTCCAAACTGGGCTGGTTAGAGGCTCCCTCCACCATGAATTGGTCCAAACTGGGGTGGTTAGAGGCTCCCTCCACCATTAATTGGTCCAAACTGGGCTGGTTAGAGGCTCCCTCCACAATTAATTGGTCCAAACTGGGCTAATTAGAGGCTCCCTCCACCATGAATTGGTCCAAACTGGGTTTTTTAGAGGCTCCCTCCACCATGAATTTGCCCAAACTGGGCTGTTTAGAGGCTCCCTCCACCATGAATTGGTCCAAACTGGGCTGGTTAGAGGCTCCCTCCACCATGAATTTCCCAAAACTTGGCTGTTTAGAGGCTCCCTCCACCATTAATTGGTCCAAACTGGGCTGGTTAGAGGCTCCCTCCACCATTAATTGGTCCAAACTGGGCTGGTTAGAGGCTCCCTCCACCATGAATTTGCCCAAACTGGGCTGGTTAGAGGCTCCCTCCACCATGAATTTCCCAAAACTTGGCTGTTTAGAGGCTCCCTCCACCATTAATTGGTCCAAACTGGGCTGGTTAGAGGCTCCCTCCACCATGAATTTGCCCAAACTGGGGTGGTTAGAGGCTCCCTCCACCATTAATTGGTCCAAACTGGGCTGGTTAGAGGCTCCCTCCACAATTAATTGGTCCAAACTGGGCTAATTAGAGGCTCCCTCCACCATGAATTGGTCCAAACTGGGATTTTTAGAGGCTCCCTCCACCATGAATTTGCCCAAACTGGGCTGTTTAGAGGCTCCCTCCACCATGAATTGGTCCAAACTGGGCTGGTTAGAGGCTCCCTCCACCATGAATTTCCCAAAACTTGGCTGTTTAGAGGCTCCCTCCACCATTAATTGGTCCAAACTGGGCTGGTTAGAGGCTCCCTCCACCATTAATTGGTCCAAACTGGGCTGGTTAGAGGCTCCCTCCACCATTAATTGGTCCAAACTGGGCTGGTTAGAGGCTCCCTCCACCATTAATTGGTCCAAACTGGGCTGGTTAGAGGCTCCCTCCACAATTAATTGGTCCAAACTGGGCTAATTAGAGGCTCCCTCCACCATGAATTGGTCCAAACTGGGTTTTTTAGAGGCTCCCTCCACCATGAATTTCCCAAAACTTGGCTGTTTAGAGGCTCCCTCCACCATGAATTGGTCCAAACTGGGCTGGTTAGAGGCTCCCTCCACCATGAATTTCCCAAAACTTGGCTGTTTAGAGGCTCCCTCCACCATTAATTGGTCCAAACTGGGCTGGTTAGAGGCTCCCTCCACCATGAATTTGCCCAAACTGGGGTGGTTAGAGGCTCCCTCCACCATTAATTGGTCCAAACTGGGCTGGTTAGAGGCTCCCTCCACAATTAATTGGTCCAAACTGGGCTAATTAGAGGCTCCCTCCACCATGAATTGGTCCAAACTGGGTTTTTTAGAGGCTCCCTCCACCATGAATTTCCCAAAACTTGGCTGTTTAGAGGCTCCCTCCACCATTAATTGGTCCAAACTGGGCTGGTTAGAGGCTCCCTCCACCATGAATTTGCCCAAACTGGGCTGTTTAGAGGCTCCCTCCACCATGAATTTGCCCAAACTGGGCTGTTTAGAGGCTCCCTCCACCATGAATTGGTCCAAACTGGGCTGGTTAGAGGCTCCCTCCACCATGAATTTCCCAAAACTTGGCTGTTTAGAGGCTCCCTCCACCATTAATTGGTCCAAACTGGGCTGGTTAGAGGCTCCCTCCACCATGAATTTGCCCAAACTGGGCTGTTTAGAGGCTCCCTCCACCATGAATTTGCCCAAACTGGGCTGTTTAGAGGCTCCCTCCACCATGAATTGGTCCAAACTGGGCTGGTTAGAGGCTCCCTCCACCATGAATTTCCCAAAACTTGGCTGTTTAGAGGCTCCCTCCACCATTAATTGGTCCAAACTGGGCTGGTTAGAGGCTCCCTCCACCATGAATTTGCCCAAACTGGGGTGGTTAGAGGCTCCCTCCACCATTAATTGGTCCAAACTGGGCTGGTTAGAGGCTCCCTCCACAATTAATTGGTCCAAACTGGGCTAATTAGAGGCTCCCTCCACCATGAATTGGTCCAAACTGGGTTTTTTAGAGGCTCCCTCCACCATGAATTTGCCCAAACTGGGCTGTTTAGAGGCTCCCTCCACCATGAATTGGTCCAAACTGGGCTGGTTAGAGGCTCCCTCCACCATGAATTTGCCCAAACTGGGGTGGTTAGAGGCTCCCTCCACCATTAATTGGTCCAAACTGGGCTGGTTAGAGGCTCCCTCCACCATGAATTTCCCAAAACTTGGCTGTTTAGAGGCTCCCTCCACCATTAATTGGTCCAAACTGGGCTGGTTAGAGGCTCCCTCCACCATGAATTTGCCCAAACTGGGGTGGTTAGAGGCTCCCTCCACCATTAATTGGTCCAAACTGGGCTGGTTAGAGGCTCCCTCCACAATTAATTGGTCCAAACTGGGCTAATTAGAGGCTCCCTCCACCATGAATTGGTCCAAACTGGGTTTTTTAGAGGCTCCCTCCACCATGAATTTCCCAAAACTTGGCTGTTTAGAGGCTCCCTCCACCATGAATTGGTCCAAACTGGGCTGGTTAGAGGCTCCCTCCACCATGAATTTCCCAAAACTTGGCTGTTTAGAGGCTCCCTCCACCATTAATTGGTCCAAACTGGGCTGGTTAGAGGCTCCCTCCACCATGAATTTGCCCAAACTGGGCTGTTTAGAGGCTCCCTCCACCATGAATTGGTCCAAACTGGGCTGGTTAGAGGCTCCCTCCACCATGAATTTCCCAAAACTTGGCTGTTTAGAGGCTCCCTCCACCATTAATTGGTCCAAACTGGGCTGGTTAGAGGCTCCCTCCACCATGAATTGGTCCAAACTGGGGTGGTTAGAGGCTCCCTCCACCATTAATTGGTCCAAACTGGGCTGGTTAGAGGCTCCCTCCACAATTAATTGGTCCAAACTGGGCTAATTAGAGGCTCCCTCCACCATGAATTGGTCCAAACTGGGTTTTTTAGAGGCTCCCTCCACCATGAATTTGCCCAAACTGGGCTGTTTAGAGGCTCCCTCCACCATGAATTGGTCCAAACTGGGCTGGTTAGAGGCTCCCTCCACCATGAATTTCCCAAAACTTGGCTGTTTAGAGGCTCCCTCCACCATTAATTGGTCCAAACTGGGCTGGTTAGAGGCTCCCTCCACCATTAATTGGTCCAAACTGGGCTGGTTAGAGGCTCCCTCCACCATGAATTTGCCCAAACTGGGCTGGTTAGAGGCTCCCTCCACCATGAATTTCCCAAAACTTGGCTGTTTAGAGGCTCCCTCCACCATTAATTGGTCCAAACTGGGCTGGTTAGAGGCTCCCTCCACCATGAATTTGCCCAAACTGGGGTGGTTAGAGGCTCCCTCCACCATTAATTGGTCCAAACTGGGCTGGTTAGAGGCTCCCTCCACAATTAATTGGTCCAAACTGGGCTAATTAGAGGCTCCCTCCACCATGAATTGGTCCAAACTGGGATTTTTAGAGGCTCCCTCCACCATGAATTTGCCCAAACTGGGCTGTTTAGAGGCTCCCTCCACCATGAATTGGTCCAAACTGGGCTGGTTAGAGGCTCCCTCCACCATGAATTTCCCAAAACTTGGCTGTTTAGAGGCTCCCTCCACCATTAATTGGTCCAAACTGGGCTGGTTAGAGGCTCCCTCCACCATTAATTGGTCCAAACTGGGCTGGTTAGAGGCTCCCTCCACCATTAATTGGTCCAAACTGGGCTGGTTAGAGGCTCCCTCCACCATTAATTGGTCCAAACTGGGCTGGTTAGAGGCTCCCTCCACAATTAATTGGTCCAAACTGGGCTAATTAGAGGCTCCCTCCACCATGAATTGGTCCAAACTGGGTTTTTTAGAGGCTCCCTCCACCATGAATTTCCCAAAACTTGGCTGTTTAGAGGCTCCCTCCACCATGAATTGGTCCAAACTGGGCTGGTTAGAGGCTCCCTCCACCATGAATTTCCCAAAACTTGGCTGTTTAGAGGCTCCCTCCACCATTAATTGGTCCAAACTGGGCTGGTTAGAGGCTCCCTCCACCATGAATTTGCCCAAACTGGGGTGGTTAGAGGCTCCCTCCACCATTAATTGGTCCAAACTGGGCTGGTTAGAGGCTCCCTCCACAATTAATTGGTCCAAACTGGGCTAATTAGAGGCTCCCTCCACCATGAATTGGTCCAAACTGGGTTTTTTAGAGGCTCCCTCCACCATGAATTTCCCAAAACTTGGCTGTTTAGAGGCTCCCTCCACCATTAATTGGTCCAAACTGGGCTGGTTAGAGGCTCCCTCCACCATGAATTTGCCCAAACTGGGCTGTTTAGAGGCTCCCTCCACCATGAATTTGCCCAAACTGGGCTATTTAGAGGCTCCCTCCACCATGAATTGGTCCAAACTGGGCTGGTTAGAGGCTCCCTCCACCATGAATTTCCCAAAACTTGGCTGTTTAGAGGCTCCCTCCACCATTAATTGGTCCAAACTGGGCTGGTTAGAGGCTCCCTCCACCATGAATTTGCCCAAACTGGGCTGTTTAGAGGCTCCCTCCACCATGAATTTGCCCAAACTGGGCTGTTTAGAGGCTCCCTCCACCATGAATTGGTCCAAACTGGGCTGGTTAGAGGCTCCCTCCACCATGAATTTCCCAAAACTTGGCTGTTTAGAGGCTCCCTCCACCATTAATTGGTCCAAACTGGGCTGGTTAGAGGCTCCCTCCACCATGAATTTGCCCAAACTGGGGTGGTTAGAGGCTCCCTCCACCATTAATTGGTCCAAACTGGGCTGGTTAGAGGCTCCCTCCACAATTAATTGGTCCAAACTGGGCTAATTAGAGGCTCCCTCCACCATGAATTGGTCCAAACTGGGTTTTTTAGAGGCTCCCTCCACCATGAATTTGCCCAAACTGGGCTGTTTAGAGGCTCCCTCCACCATGAATTGGTCCAAACTGGGCTGGTTACAGGCTCCCTCCACCATGAATTGGTCCAAACTGGGCTGGTTAGAGGCTCCCTCCACCATGAATTTCCCAAAACTTGGCTGTTTAGAGGCTCCCTCCACCATTAATTGGTCCAAACTGGGCTGGTTAGAGGCTCCCTCCACCATGAATTGGTCCAAACTGGGGTTTTTAGAGGCTCCCTCCACCATGAATTGGTCCAAACTGGGGTTTTTAGAGTCTCCCTCCACCATGAATTGGTCCAAACTGGGGTTTTTAGAGTCTCCCTCCACCATGAATTGGTCCAAACTGGGGTTTTTAGAGGCTCCCTCCACCATGAATTTGCCCAAACTCTGCTGGTTAGAGGCTCAATCCACCCTGATTTTCAAAACAAATGTTGGTGCCAACCTCAACTTACTACAAGGGCCAAATTCACTGCTGGTGACAAGCTCTCCTCACTGCAAGTGCCAAATACACATGTTTCAAGATGTTTTCCTACTGTCAGAGAGGTGGTATTGAGTGTGTAAAGTGTGTAGTTGTTAGGCTGTGATGTTGGGGTAATAGAGGGTCTTTGGTGTGTTAGATGCCCCCAGACATGCTTCCCCTGCTGTCCCAGTGTCATTCCAGAGGTGTTGGCATCATTTCCTGGGGTGTCATAGTGGACTTGGTGACCCTCCAGACACGGATTTGGGTTTCCCCCTTAACGAGTATCTGTTCCCCATAGACTATAATGGGGTTCGAAACCCGTTCGAACACACGAACATTGAGCGGCTGTTCGAATCGAATTTCGAACCTCGAACATTTTAGTGTTCGCTCATCTCTACTCCCCATCCATCCTGGCTCCTCTTCTCATGGGTTCTTTCAGGAAAAGTTGATCTTATCTCTGACAGTTAGTCATATCTCACATTTTAGGCTTGATGAAGGGTTATCCTACCCAAATTATTACATATATGCAGGAATAAGCAGTGATTTATGGATGAGCATTTTATCCACTTATAAACAAACAGTTATTAATTTGGTTTTATATGTGACAATAAAATACACAGCAAGAAGACACTGTGTTGAATTGCTGTTCTATACTATTGTACTACTTTGGGAGTATGGTCACTCCTTTCTCTGAACAAGCACCCTCTCTACAACTTAGTATGCACTGCTCCTCAGATTTCAGCACAAGTGGCATTTTTTCTGTGGCCTCCACCAGCATATCAGGATATCAGGCATTAAAACTACCGGCACTTAATGCTAGGAAATGGTGAAGGCTACAGGAAAAATTCCAACTACACCATAATCAGTGTAGCATATCAGCGTGCCTATTAAATGATGCAAGAACCTGGACTTGGCAGAGGTAGTGAAAGGTCCTCTTTAAGGTCTACTTTTAACCCCATCCTGGCATTTTTTGGATTTTGACTTTCTGCCTTCCAAATCCATTCACAGAGGGATATGAGGGCTTAATGTTTGCATGACAACTTGTAGTTTGTACTGGCACCTTTCAATATTCTGTAAAATATAGTCGGAATCTGGAAAACATTTTTAGATTGAGATGAAATTGGAGAAAAACTGCTTTAGGGTGCATTCACACTACGGATATGGTGACTGATTCTGAACGTTAAAACACGGTCAGAATCAGCGCGTATAAAGCAGATCCCATTCATTTCAATGGGAGCCGGCATACGAGCGCTCCCCATTGAAATGACTGGGCTGCTTTTTTTTCTACAAGCGCTCCCATTGAAGTGAATGGGAAGCGCTCGCGTGTACGGCTCAGAATGAGCCGAGCACCGGGCCCCTTCACGCGGTGAGCCGTACATATGAGCGCTCCCATTCACTTCAATGGGAGCGCTCATAGAGAAAAAAGCAGCCCATTCATTTCAATGGGGAGCGCTCGTATGCCGGCTCCCATTGAAATGAATGGGATATGCTTTATATGCGCTGATTCTGAACGTGTTTTAACGTTCAGAATCAGTCACCGTATCCGTAGTGTGAAGGGGCCCTTAGTGCAACTTTCTCATAGGCTTTGTTTTTATGGCGTTCACAGCCCAAATGACATGTCAGCTGTATTCTATGGGTCGCTACGATTCCAGGGATACCAAAAATATGTAGTTTTAAACATGGAAAAATGATAGAATTGTGGGGTTTTTTTCACATGACCCCAAAAATCTTTCATAAAAACAAATCAAAACATTAATATGTACTGCAAAATGGCGCCAAATGAAAGTATAGATTGTCGTGAAAAGAATAAGTCGCACAGAAAAATAAAAAAATTATGCATTTTGGAAGGTGGAGAAGGAAAATATGAAAAAAGTTGCCGAGCATTAATATACAAACTACCCTGCATCCTTAAAGGGTTAAAGAAAATCAGACCAATGTTTTGATATGTGGGACAACATGGCGGCTCAGTTGTTAGCACTGCAGCCTTGCAGCGCTGGAGTCCTAGGTTCATATCCTGCCAAGGACAACATCTGCAAGGAGTTTGTATGCTCTCTCTGTGTTTGTGTGGATTTCCTCTCATAGCCATACTGATAGGAAAAAATATAGATTGTGATCCCTATATGGGAGAAATGCTCTTTAATATTGTAACACAGTAAAACCTTTTCATGATGGCCACCCCAAATTGCAATAAAACTTGAGTTCTAGAGGAGTTGTGTTTTTAAAGAAGATAGAAAGCATGTATAGCATATGATAGTACTAAAATCTGGTTTAGATATAGTGCTGGTCTTCTGGAAGAGATGTAGAGAGCTTTTACTGTATTAAAACTTTTAAAGCTATAAGAAATAGTAAAAAATGAAGCGCACGTTCATCCAATAAACTAATAAAACTTTTTCGTTAGAAACTAAGCTATAGCAGAATCCATATGATCAAACTTTTTTAGATCAGATGCATCAAAAATAACCAGTGCAGATCGATATCCTGCAAGAACAAATGTTGCTGTACAGTAATAGCTTTTTGCTCAGGAAATATTTAGTATATGGCACATTTGTCATCTGTCTGATAGGTTAATAGAGCATACAGATGGACCTACTGTCTTGTAACTTTATTCCTTGATGCTTATGTGATCACTGGAGAAGTTATGATGCACAAAAATCCATTAGGTAAGCTTGTGGAGATGTTCTTGTTCAAACACCTAACACCCAACCCCTCCCCAGTTCTTAAAAAAGTAGCCGGGTGTTTGATGTGAAGGTAATAGCGCAGAAATGTATCCTTGGGGAGTAATGTGGTGTAATGTGCGACTCTGCAAAATAAAAACAGAGAGGTGTGCTCATGTGGTGGAGCATAATGAGCCATTGTAAAACAATGATATGATCGAGAAGCCTTTATATTTTGAGTGACAGTCGCAAACCGGCGCCAATTTAAGGTACATAAAACTAATTGTATTTGTTCTGCTAACTTGTGCTTGCCATTAGGTTTATTACTGATGATATATCCAATGTATTCATTCTGTTCTTAAGCAGATGTTAAAGAACCTCATGAAATGAGATTATTGGACATGGATCATTAAGGACGACGTCAACACTAGAAATCCTTTCTTCCATGTGATTCATCAGAGCATGTTGAGCTAATAGAGGGGATCCTCCTTTCAATCCCCTACTAGTTATGGAAACCACTAAGACTTCATTCACACCTAGACTAGATATTCTGATAAAAAGACTAGACAAAATAGCACAGCGTGCAAATGGACCTTCACTGTCATTTGTTGTTATGCTCATATAATGGAGCAGAACAACAGAAATAGCCCTGATGTGAACAAAGCCATATCAAAGGAAGCTGTTTGAAGACTTACAAAGTGGTTCCTTGTATACAACTAAACATGTCAAAGAAATGGATTTGTACACGTTATAATATTATGGTGGTTATTGAGCTGGGAATACTATAGCCTCCTATAGTTCCATTTCTATGGTATTATCATTTGTATAGGTTTCAAGTGAACGTACACTACTGTGCAAAAGTCTTAAGCATGAGTGGAAAAAAAATGCTACAAAGTAAGGATGCTTTCAAACAAGTGTTATCAGTTTATTCTTGTCAACTAACAAAATGCAACTTAAATGAGCAAAACAAAAATCTAAATCCCATCAATATGCAGAGTAGGGGTCCTGGAAGTGATTATATGACCCCAACAGAGCCCTGATTGGAATATCAAATCATTTCTGAGAAACAGAAAGATAGTACCCCCATTGAACCTGTCACCCTGAGTAACCAGAGTTATACAAGTAAAGAATAGGTCAAGTAAGGGCTCGTTCACATCTGCGCCGGCACTCCGTACTTCAGATTTCTGTTTCCTGTATAAAACAGAGCAGGAGACGGAAACCTGCAGGATTCTTTCTCACCCTTTCATTTGAATGGGTGAGAAAGATGTCCGGCCGTGAGCGGCGGTGAGCGTTTTATGCTTTCTGCCGCGAATCTGGGTTTTATAATCCGGACACAAAGTCGGACATGCAGTACTCTGTGTCCGGATTTTAAAAAAAAACGGTTTAGCGGCGGAGAGCATAAAACGCTCACCGCCGCTCACGGCCGGACCCGGTCTGTGGTTTCCGTCTTCTGGCATGCAGAAGACGGAAACCACAGAACGGACAGCTGAACGTAGGTGTGAACTTAGCGTAAGTTATCCAAACTCATGTAGACCAAGGAAGGTGAAGATAGAAAGATAGATAGATAGATAGATAGATAGATAGATAGATAGATAGATAGATAGATAGATAGATGTTTAACTTTCCATAACTATGGTCAGCCAAGAGCTGCTGAGTTCTCATATTTAATATGTTAATGTATTGAGAACCATAGTTAGGTTGTCAGTCACCCCGGGAAAGTTTGTTTTGTTTAAAAATGCACAGGTCAAGACAAAGTGGCTTGTTGACACTCATTGAAACCCAGGATCAAAGACCCATGCCCTGCCATTATTCCATGTTATGCCTAGAGATGAGTAAACCAGACTCAACACAAATTTTCTAGCAGTTTTGGATTTGACCTGAATCAAATACTTTAGGGGTTCATCACCCACAAACGAGAAATGAAGTCATTATACTCTGGAGTCTCTTCAGACTCCAGAGTATAATAGGTGGAGGCCAGGGGTGGTGTAAAAAAATGACAAATAGTTATACTCACCTTCCCTAAGCTCTTCTAGGAATCCCCAGGGCTTCTGGTGCTCCTTCTGGGTATGCGTCCTGCATCCTGGGTAACTTTATGCATCCTGCAGTCACTGTTGAGGCCTGTGTTTGGGTAGCTTCATGATGTCAGTGCGCCCTGTGTAACCACTGAGGACCAAGAACAGGCCTGAGCTATGACCCTGAAGCAAATGACTTCATCCAAGGGCACAAAAGAGGCCATAAGAAGACTCAGGAGGAAGAGATGATGCCCAGAAAAGGTACGGGAAGGTGAGCATAACTGTTTATTTTTCCACCCTTCCCTGAGCCGCCATCTCTGAAACTCTAGACTATAATAATTTCACGTTCGGTTTGGGATGAACTTATTCAACCCAAATTCAATCTTTGGTCCCAACTGCCGGAACCTGAAAGAAAAGAATCTTCAGAGGTTCTCCCAACTCTAGTCATGCCCCTGGTAATGATCATAAGATGGAAATAATGGTAACTGTGTTTTCAATTAAAAAATATATCCAATACTGTAGGAGAAAGTAGAGAAACTCTAGCAGAAACAAAAACACTTATCTCACTGGTGTTGTGTACCGTCTTTTACAAAATCGTCTTAGGGTTGATCCATCACTGGCGAACTCCTAACCACAATAGTCAGGGAAAATTAGGTTCTGATACTAAAGAGCAAAGTGAAAACCTCAGACTGCAAATCGAGGAGATGACTCAAGTCCACTGGTTATTGTCTATTGATTTTTCACAATACTGATGATCTCAATATTGGGAATGATGTTCTATTTTTAACTTGGAAAATCTACTATAGGATATGACAGTTCACACATTTGCAGCGTACATTATCTAGAACTATGTATTACAGATTTTGACATTTATAACGATTAGAAAGGATGGATAACTAAAAATAAGAACAGTATAGTCTTCTGGACTATTAAAGACATTTGTAACATGTCCTTTTCTTTAATTGGTCTATTTCTACACATCTACAGTCTGAGAAATGTTTACCCCTCCCAGATTAGAGAGAATGTCTCTTGTGCACTTGCAGATGTCCCATGGCCATGTCTATGAACTTAATGGAGATTAGAATCACACAATTTTATATTTTGCATGAATAACATTTTCATTTAGATCATGAACACAGAGAGTTGAATGTATTTGAAAGAGAATCTGTTACACTCAAACTGTCCAAACAATAGGGATATGTTGTAGAGCAGGAGATATTGAGTAACCCCTCGTTCACATCTGCGTTTGTATTCTGTTCGGGGTGGTCCCCATGCGAAATACCAAATGCAATTGCAAGTGCTGTGCAGTAAAAGCACACGGATCCCATAGACTATAATGGGGTCTGTGTGCTTGCTGCATGCTGCCTGCACAAGTCATGCAGACAGGAAAATAGATTGTGAACTACTTTCCTGTCCACATGTTCTATGCAAAGATCTGGCGGCAAGCACACGGACCCCATTATAGTCAATGGGGTCTGTGTGCTTTTACTGCACAGTACTTGCAATTGCTTTTGGTATTCCATTTGGGGGGGTCCCCATGCGGACTCCCCCCCGGATGGAATACAAACGCAAATGTGAACGAGGGGTAAGCCGAGGAATACAGTGACTGCTGCTACTCAAACACTGACTAAAGATAGCCAATAGGTACAAATATTTTCCTTGGGCCCAGGCTCAGAGTTCATCCATCCTATTAATATTATAAAGGTGAAAGTTTGTGAGTTTGGATGTTTGTGGGTTTGTGTGTTTGGATGTTTGTTCCTCAATCACGCAAAACCCGCTCCACCGATTTGGCTGAAATTTTCCACAAACATAGTCACTACACTCGATTGCGCAATAGGCTACTTTTCGTCACAATAGCGCACATACGTTTTTCCCAGGACCCCCACAAAACCCAAACTCACATCACTATTTCTGCAATCTCACTACCCTCTACAGCAGAGGTCAGCAACCCCTGGCACACATGCCAAGAGTGGCACTCCTGCCATATTTCACTGGCACACCAGCAGCACAGGACCTGCAAGAGTTAAATGAAGTCTCTTCAGTGCTGTGCTAGAGCTCAAGCATAAGGACACTCCCCTTTGAGAGGGGTGCAGGAAACCCAGGGGGTGGAGTTTAATCGCTCAGGTCTGTGCCTGCTATAGTGATAGCATCCTGCCAACATTCCCGGAGGAGGAGAGGAAGCTGCTAGCAAAGTGACACTGAAAAACACACAGGTACATAGGATTACTGTTCTCATTAATGTCAGGCATTTGGGGTTATTAGTTTAGTGTTAGTAACTCCATGTGCCTCATATTAATAGGAATAAACCCCATCATGTCCCTCATATTAACCCCTGTGGGCCCCATATAAGGGTTACTAATATGTGAGACATATGGAGGTACTAATAAAAAACCTCAATAATGAAGATACTTAACTATTACCTCCAAGTCTCTCACATATCAGTAACTCTTACACAAGGGTTAATGTGAGGGACATGATGGGGTTAATTGCTATTAATAAGAGGCGCATGGAGTTACTAAACTGTCATGCACAGGGACAGACTTTATGTTGCTTGCTCAAGAGTATCCTGTGCCCAAAACTTACATGTACTGGCGGAAAATAACAAATCATACAATGTCGTATATCCAAGTATATTCACTTGTAATACCTCTGTCCCAAAGACACTATGTACAGTTTAGAACAACACCGTATAGCAGCTGAAATACAAATTACATTCAACACAAAAGTCTCATGTGCTCTCAGAATTACAGCAAAAACAAGATACATAGTTACATTTCATATTCCATACCTTATACACAGTACGAAAACCTTACCCGCGCCTGTATTTACCCACTTCTACAATCACCGCAGACGAAGTCGCGGGTACCAGCTAGTTGTATATAAGATGAGGATGAGGCAGCACTTCAGATAGCAAAAAATGATCCAGTGAATTTATTTATCCATGCAATATTTTGGTCCTGTCGATTGGGATTGTTGAGGTGGTTTTCAACTGGACCAATAGGTATATTGGATGGAAGCCAGATTAAATATAGGCGCTTTCTCTAGCATGATGTCAGTAGGACCGCCCACTGGACTCCTAAACCCAAAAAGGAACAGAGACAGTGGCGTAACTAGGAATGGGCCCCGTGGCAAACTTTTGACATGAGGGGCCCCCCTTCCTGACCGACACCAAAGACCTTGACCAACCGTCACCCCCCCCCCCCCCGCCCCATTCCTGCGCTCTCTATTAGTGGCCCCAGTACACAGTATTATGCCCCATAGTGGCCCCTGCTAACAGTATTATGCCCCATTGTGACCCCTGCACATGGGATTATGCCCCTTAATGAATACAGATCAATTATTATACTCTGGGGTCTTTTCAGACCCCAGAGTATAATAATCGGAGATCCAGAGGAGATACAAACATAAAAAAAAAGTTACTTACCTGTCTCCGGCTCCGCTGCAGTCTTTGGTGGTGTTGGCCATCTTTAATAATGCACGGAAGTCACATGACATTTCATGGCCTCCCTCCGTCTGCCCCCAGTTTCATGTCCATCATCCATCTGCCCCCAGTTTCATGTACCCCTCATCTCTACTCCCATTTTCATGTCCTCCCCTCCCTCTCTGCCCCCAGTATAATGTTCCCCTTCCATCTCTGCCCCTAGGTTACTGTTGCTCCTCAATTGCTCCACACCACACACACACACTCACACACAGACACTCACTCTCCATACTACATCTCACATCCCCCCTCTCCTTCAGTACCTAGCACCACATCTCTCCTTCTCTTCATCTCTTCCAGGACTGCATGGGCTATAAAGACACGCCCACCTAGTCATGTGACGGCTGACGTCACACACAGGTCCTTCAGCACAAGCTTTCCCCCACTCTTATTGCAGTTACAACACTTTGTCTATTATAAGAGCGGGGGAAAGTTTTTTTAATAAGTAAAACACTACAAGGAGCTGCTCGGGATAGCAGTATAAATGCGGGACATGCAGGGAGCTATGCCGTTACCGGCTAGAGTTACTCCAGCCTGTTAAGGAAAAAAAAAACCTGCAGGGGTAGCGGCTGTCGCCAGGCTCCCTAATGTCCCGGGCCCTGTGGCAGCCGCTACCACTGCTACCATGGTAGTTACGCCCCTGAGCAGAGATTTAAATGAATAAATACAGGAAGTTTTCTAAGTTAAAAGTTTCCATACCATGCCAATTGTCGCCATCCGATAATCCTTAGACTTAAGACCAGCTCTTTCTTTGAGGACATTTAAAGTGTACCAAGAAAAGTCAGAACATGAATCACAAAAAAGGAACACCTAAAAAATAGAACTACACTCATTATGTCAGATGTAAAGTCAAGGACGTATAATATATTCTGTAAATACACTGACAGTCTGTTACTAAGTAATTCTTTTCTAGTATAAAACAGAGGTCCTCACCATTAGGTTGTGCGACATAATAGTTTGTTCTTGTAGAGTTTACAGCTGTATGAGAGGAGTAACATCTGGACTCCCTAAAGAGAAGGCAGGGGTGGTTTATTACTATCCCTCACTTCTTGATCACTAAATACACAATACACAGTGCTGTATGAGTGCTGTGTATACAGTCATGGGTGCCTCGGCTACCTTCCAGCCTAATGGCCATTTGATCAACTGGTGCTGGGAACTGCAGAGCAGTTGGGTCCTAGAGAACCTAGATCAGCTCTGCACTGTATGCTAAGGGGATGTATTCAGATCAGTTCCAATTAGAAACAATATATATATATATATATATATATATATATATATATATATAATGTTGAAATGCTACCCAGAGGTGTATTTTTTATGTGTATAACTACCATGCCTACATCATAGGTTCTAGGGCCGACCCTGCCAAAAAACCAAGCTGCAAATATGACAATAACACAGAGAATTCTGCACATAGATCACTTACAGGATGGCAATCAGGCCAGGTTCAGACAGGGGTTTTTTGGTCCAGAATTTGACATGGAGGCTGCATCAGATTCCGGACCAAAAAACCGGTAGCCATGACTGGATGACAGTGCAGTGTACTGGAATCCAGTCGTGGCACTCCGCTCCGGATTAGGCCCATATGAATGGGTCTAGTAGAGAGGGAGTGTCTTCAGTCGGACGTCCGCGGCTGAACTGGCCACGGAATCCGCCTGAAGAAAGGGCATGTCGCTTCTTTTTTCCATGAGCGGGAACAAACCGCTTGCTGAAAAATGAAATGACCAGCACCCATTGATTTCAATGGGAGAGGATTTTTGGTCAGGATTTTGATGCGTCAAAATCCTGACCAAAAAACCCCGTCTGAACTCAGCCTTAGGATCATTGAAGAAACGAGTACCATTTTTGTTGTGTTAGAGCATTTGTGGCTATTCTTTAACCCTTTACCTCCTCATCCATTCATTTCTTATTTTCCTCAGTAATAAGCCTTGGCCATAGTTACTTTGGTACAAAGCTCTGTGCAATTACTACTTTATGTACATATCCCATCATGATACGTCCATAGCTGGAAGAACATGTTTGGGAATATCGTATAAGCCGTTATAATGGAATATACACATGAGAACATTCTTCACTGACTGTTTTACATAAGAAAATACAACTTTGTAGAGGAAGGGAAGAAAAAAAACACTAGATATGTATTATTTTTAAAACCGTTACTTTAACATTATGAGGATAATCCTACTTAGAAGTTACAAGACGTTCTTTTTCGTGACGCCCTTAAAAGCCAGTTTTATCCACTATTACATTACGTGTGATTTTGGTCTTACAAGAAGCAGAGATAAAGCTGATCTGCTTATACATAATAATTTACCTCAAAATATTCAGGGATACATCAAAGCAGGCCGACATTCCTCTGTTATTGACCAGCACACATTTCGTAAGGAAGTCAGCGAGCGTCTAGCCAAGGCTGAAGTATAATTTTGCAATAAGACATAATTTTAGACTCTTTAAATGTGCATAACTTTGAGTGACCTTTCTGTCCACTGATGGTTTTATGATTGAGTTTCAATTGCTGATGTTAAATCTATAAAAAAGGAAATTTATTTCAAAGGTCTGTGTCGAGGTCATCCTCTGCCAGCTGGAAGTCAACGAAAATCATTTTTCAATTTTATTTTAATTATACGTTGACTAGGATAAGCTTCCTGGTGAAACAGATACAGATATTTTGATCCTGAAAACCTTTGTGCTAAATGAATGGAATATTTTTAACATTTTTCAGCGAGCCTGCAGTCATGATAGTTTTGGCTTATTAACCTGATAATGTAACTTGATCAAGAAGGTGCCATAGAGGCAGACTATGTGGATAAGGGTTAGGCACTAAAGTTGGGAAACCTCTCAAGATTTGTTTCAGGTTCAGGTTCGGTGGCTCAGCGACTCAGGTCCCTGATTCTTTTTGGGATGAACATGTTTGGTATGAACGAAACCTTAAATTGGTTTAAAACATAGTACAGAAGACTCTTAGTACTCCAAGAAACTTATATAATTTCTAGTTCTGTAAGGCCAACACAGGCGAAGTTATGGCAATGTGAAAATGACATTATTATACTCTGGGGTCTCTTCAGACCCTGAGTATAATAGATGGAAACCCAGGGGAAGTAAAAAAAAAAAAAAAATCCCAAACATTCATACTCATCTTCCCTTAGCCTGGGCCAGTGATGTCACAGAACAGCGCTGAACGTTACTAGAAGAATGACAGATGCCGCGAGGGGGCCCAAAAGAGATATATAAAAAAAATTATAACCATTTCCTTTTTTTTTTTTTTTTTTTTTTTTAAATACACCTCCCCAGAGCCCCCACCTATTACAATCAGCCATTGTAGTTCACCTGAGATGAATCTCAATTTGTTCAGTTCCATAAAAAAATCCCCCAAACATTTGGAATATTTGGGTGAAGCCCAGCTTAGTACGAACCAATTCGCTCATCTCTTCTGTATCTTTACATTGCTGTATGTTTTCTCATCCACCTCTTCCTGCACTGGGTACTCTTTTCTATTACACCAATGCTGTCTGCTTATACACCCTCCATTTCCTCCGCCTGCAGATTTTGCAGTCGGTTCTCATTTCTCTATACAATGATGCTGCCTGTAAGTGCAATTACTCCTACCAGAATAAAGCTTGTCCAACCAGCATTTTATATTAACCCATTGTAACCTTGGACGTTGGGGCTGGTTACCAGGTAAGTAAGACACATGGAGGATTGTCTTCAAATTCACACTGGTGCTTTATTGGGAGCAGTTAAAGTCCAAACACAAATAGCTGTCAGCAACATAAAACAACATGGCTTAGTTCAACCAAATGGTAGAAAAGTGCAGCAACAGAAAATTATCTTTGTGACAGAAAAGTCCCACAGGCTCACCAGGCTAGTAGCTTGCCTGCACACAGTGTTTGTAGCTCAGAGCCACCATCAGAGGAAGGAAGGAGAGCGAGACACACCCTCCTATCTGGACAGTGTTAAGGCTTCAACTTCGACAACCCTCTCACAGTACAGCGTAATAGATGCTACAGTGAAGAGGGGCGTTCCTGACTAACTGTCAGAAACACCCTTCTAACACTGAAGAGCTACGGTACCGGCACAGATTGCTCTTCAGCAGGGGCACAGAATGGGAAAGCCAATAGTGCACTGAATTCAGGGAACTGTCGGCTTTCTAGAAAAATTTTTAAGGACCTCCTTATATGGTGCAGGAAGTTCAGGAACAATGGTGGATTGCTTCCTCTGTCAACCTTGAACTTGTTTTGATCAACTTCAATCTATCAATTTAACCCTCTAAGTGTGCATTCACACGATGTCTTTTGGCACGTAATGTGCCACGTAGATGCCGCGGAATCTTTTGCGGGCCGTATACGCTCCCATTTTTTTCAATGGGAGCCGGTACCGTAAACGTGGCGCTATTTTGTGACCGTGAATTTGCGGCGGCCGCAAAATAGCGCCGCGTATACGGTACCGGCTCCCATTTAAAACAATGGAAGCGTATACGACCCGCAAAAGATCCCGCGGCGTCTACGTGGCACATTACGTGCCAAAAGACATTGTGTGAATGCACCCTAACAGTAACTCAATATTGACTCACCACTAAGACTTTCAGCCCTGCTCCAAAAAACAATACAACACAGATCCACATGAATAAGCTATATACAATAGATTGCCCAGGCTGGCTGTATTGAAACTAGCCATTTAGACTGAACCCTGTCCACCCTTGCCTTGTATTTATACATCATTTTTGCATTGATTATTCCCTTTTATCTAATTATTGCATTTGGTAGATTCCAAGTAGATGCAATTAATTGTTGAAACTCATGCAATGTAATTAAACTGCTGGCACTACTGAACGGAATAATCTCATTGCACAATGCATAAAAATTACATGCGCGTCATACTGTAGCCCATTGAAAACAATCTGTTACAAAATAGAGAATTAATATTATGTAAATCCTTGTTTTTGTGTTTAATGTGCAGCTTAAAATGCACTCAGTAGCCAGTCCATTAGCGGAAAATTCATCCTACATTACAATAAAACCAATATTCCCCCAAAATAACCAACTAATACAGGTTTTAAATTTCTGGGTGGCAACAAATATAGTTGTCCTCAAGGGGTATTCTGATATAGAAAACTTATTTCAGAATATTACAATTGAACTTGATCATTGTGAGTTATTAGGGTTAAAGGAAAAGTTGGAGTGGAGAATGGCTAAGAGGCGAGCCTCTCCTGGAGGATCCAACATATCCATATACCTATAGTGCAATGCTTTATTATTCCTTTGGGGGCACTGTAACGTAAAACTCAATGCTAAATGTTAATGTAGAATACAGCTAGTTCTCAAGGTTAAAAAATTATGTTCTGGGCGCCTTTCCAAGAAAAATAGATTAAGAAATCTCCTACAGAGACTTACCTCAGACTCCAGAATAGTAAATTTGCCTAATTCTATCCTCTGCTCTTGTATTGTTGCATGCTTAGATATTATAACTAACTTATCCTTCAGCTTTTGGAGATATAGCTATGACTAATAGTTAGAAGAGGACAAGGGTATTCAGAAGGACAATGTTGAGTTTACCATCTATTTGCAATTGTCTGCCAATAGTCTATCGGTCAGCAAATGTAATACAGCCATCCGTTGCTAGGATTATTGGCACTATGAGTGGGATGTCTTAGAGCTCCATAGCATGGTGGAACATTCGGGCACAGAACTTAACCTAAACAGCTGCTTGCTTAATTAGATTTGAGGCACTTAGCTTGGGGGTTACAAGCATCTTACAAGAGGCAATAGGCATAGTGATTACAAAGATCTTACAAGAGACAACTAGTTTGAAGGATAAAGAAAGGATCTCAAAATGACTCCCTATTCTTTGTGGTTTCACTCTTTACAGAACCATAACTTACAGCAAAATATAGTTCTTTGCAAATAACTTTATCTGGTAGAAACAGCACACAGTTCTTTATAAGTCTATACTTCACATTGATTTGTGGCATAATTGTATGGCCCACATCAGTATATGCCTGGATTTCAGTACAGGGTTCTCTCTCGTCTAAATTGAGCCTTCCATTTTTTTTTCTCCAGGCTATAGGCTAGCTCATTAGGATTTAGATCCCTGTTTGCACAGGACTTGGTATTACTCTAATCACCTGCAGTCTCAAGAATTGTTGGGCAGTAGAGACGTGTACTCTCTTTCTAACCAGCCAGAGTAATCACATTTAGTTGTACATGGTAACCACCATTCTCCATAGTCTCAGGGTCACACAATACTGTCTTCTCACTGACAGTTTCTAGCAGTCCAGAGTCAGGTGCATCTTAGGTCTGGCTTTGCTTATCCTTTTAGGTCTCTAGAGTTAACCAATCCAGGTAACCCACTGAAGAATACTTGACTTTGAGGAGAACACCCACAATATGCATTAGGTTTAAACCCTTTTAGAAGTAGTGTATATGGTCCACTGTTACAGTGCTGACTTTTGACACCTATAACAGAAGTTTCCTCCTCTAAAACCTATCCATAACCCTTAGGCAAATTTCCTACTTGCTAGTTTGCTTGTAGTCAAGTTAACTTTAATATGTGTACAGGTTATTGCAAAGTGGACTGGGCATACCAGGGCTCAGTCACTCTCTTCAGTGGGTCAATTGGAGCCGTATGGTATGCCTGCATCTAGACCTTGACTATGGATAATATCCTTCATATATCCTGCTGATTTTCTCTATTGATCTGTGTGGAGGGGTGTAACAAGTAACCATGGGGCCCCGTAGCAAAATTTGTAATGGGATCCCACTCTACCAGGATCACCTTAAAGAGGACCTTTCACCATATCCGGGCACAGGCAGTGTTATATACTGCCAGAAAGCTGACAGTGCGCTGAATTCAGCGCACTGTCGGCTTTCCCGATCCGTGCCCGGTGTAAAGCGCTATCGGTCCCGGTACCGTAGCGCTTTACAGTCAGAAGGGCGTTTCTGACCATTAGCCAGAGACATCCTTCTGCCTCGCAGCGCCAATCGCGCTGTACTGTGGAGCGGGGAGGAACGCCCCCTCCCGCTCCTGATAGTGCTCGTCTACGGACAAGCTGTGTGAGCAGAGGGAGGGGGCGTTCCTCCCGGCTCCACAGCACAGCGCGATTGGCGCCGCGAGGCAGAAGGACGTCTCTGGCTAATGGTCAGAAACGCCCTTCTGACCATAGAAGAGCTACGGTACCGGGCCGTAAGCTCTTCACACCGGGCACAGATCGGGAAAGCCGACAGTGCGCTGAATTCAGCGCACTGTCAGCTTTCTGGCAGTATATAGAACTGCCTGTGCCCGGATATGGTGAAAGGTCCTCTTTAAGCAGCAAGTTCAGAAGTTGAAATATGTATAATTATTTTGGTCACCTTTACACACAGGGTTAATGAACATAGTGATGTCACAGAGATAATGCAAGCAGTGACATCATGGTACAAAGATAATAAATAAAGTGATTTTAACCGACACTACTTTGACATCACTAGTAAACATAGTGATGTCAAAGTACCACAATAATATTCATAGAGATGTCACAGTACAGAGATAATGTACACAGTGATGTTACAGTTCCAGGATAATCTTCACAATGATGTCAAAGTACAGTGATAAAATACACAGTAATATCACAGTACCAGGATAATGGTCAGTACTGAGTGTCAGGGTCTGGGGTTGCTAGGTGGGGTGGCATAGACACAAAAGTCCAGTTTCTTTAGTCCAAAACAAAGGTAGAGTTTATTTTCACTCAAAAAGGCAGTGCAGCAACAAAAGGAAACAATACAAAAATAAATCCCTGCCCGGCTAGGCTCTAACTAAACATAGAATAGGTTACCTCACCTAGAATAACAGAAATCCAAAAGCCAGTTGAATCATTCAGGACACAGCTCCAAAAATATGTCCTCTCTGTTAGCTCTCCAGCCATGCTCTGCCAAAGTGTTGCTGCTGGAGCTGGCTTCTTAAGCCTCCTTGACGAGGAGACTCCCTGCAGCTGAGTTGCTACTGCAACATCTCCAAAGTGTGGACTGGAAGGGTGTAGAATGACAGGTCCCACTACCAACCTACCTGTTATTCCTAAAAATCCAGCCCAATACTGTGCATTTACCAAAATGCTCAGCAGACAAAAGTTGTCTGCTGAGAACAAACATACCGGGAGTTTTATCATCTCACCCACCTGAGTAGTCTGGGTGAGATGTACACCCCCTCCATTACCTGACCAGCCATCGGCATACATGAGATAATATATAGGGTGATGTCACATTACAGGGATTATGTTCACAATTATGTCATGGTGCAGAGATAATATACACCATGATGTCACAATACCAGGATAATTACACTAATTGCACCCTAGGTTTGAGTGTAAATGGGACCCCTTAGTTGTTAGGCCCTATAGTAGTTGATACCCTGATAGTTATACCAATGCCTGTGTATGTTACGGTTATACTGTTTTCTGTTGCATTCAGTGGAAGTCACAATCTAGGAGAATGTTGCTATAAACCAATGGAAATACGAATCAAGTAACCGGAAATAAACTGTAAGTACAGAAACTCATATTAATTATCAAAATGGCTTCTTAGTTTTCATGAGAAATGTCCCTTTTTCTGTGCTTTCATTAATGGGCGCTGCATAAAAGGGATACTGCCTGCTGTTTAGATTGATGCCTAGGCTTACTCTAAAATGGTTTTCGCATAATTTTATTAATGGAAACAAGGGCAGATGGATTCGGTATGCTGGGGGAAGAGTGGGGAGTAATTAAACATTTTATTGCTTCCTTCTGCTGAATTCATACATCACCCAAACTTCATAAAGTGCTATTTCGTCTAAGAAGCTGACCTGCATTTTCCACGCTTAATCTGATTTTCTTCTGTAATGCTGACTTGAAATTCACAAGAGTGCTGTAAGTTAATTATAAATACGGTATGAAATCCCATAATCCTGTGTAGTGCAGTCCGGATACTGCACTGCTAACTGTAGCCAATCTGATGAAATTAAAAGTTGTGACTAATTAGAAAATAAAAAGTGCACCAATAGGGCGCTCAGTCTGATAGAAAGGGTGAAGGCATTATGACAATATGATGTATATCTGTATATAGCCTTTATATAGTATTCCACAGGAGTCGCCAGGTGACAAAATGTCAGTATATTCTAGATTATGCTTCCATATGGGAAATTTCAGAAACTACTGGTGTAAAATCTTCATCTAGTCATACAGCCCAAGAAAATAGGCTCAGATAGATAGATAGATAGATAGATAGATAGATAGATAGAGTTTCAGGAGGCAGCATGGACCACTGTACCTTACCATTGGTCATAATTAAAACATTCCCATTACATTTCTACTAATTCTGCATTGTGTCTAATCCAAACCATTAAAGATACTCCATCTTTTAGTAATTTGCTGTTTTTACCTTAGTAGACCTTGGTCTATTTCCGCCATCAGAATTTACTTTACTTTTTGATGTATTTTGCTCGCTACCACCTTTCGCTGGAGGAATATTCATGCTATTGTTTAGCAGTGCTGAGTTCCCCTGACACACAGAACATTATGTGAATTTGTTTCTTTCTTCTCTGGTTATTTGCTGTGTTGGTTATGTTGTTCTGCATTGTACTTACATTCCATTTTGTGACATAGCTGCTGTATCTTGAATGATGAATTGTTTTCCATTTTGCTTCTTTTTTTTTTTTTTTTTGAACACACTGCTTTGATGGTCTCGCTCCTCCAAAACTCTTTATAATTGCTTATGTGTGACATAGTTTTGCATATTACTTTATTATTTGATCATAAATGGTCCATAAATTTGGCTAACACATTCAAAGCCTACATTGAAGGGATTGTCTTAGTTTACAAAAACAGAGATCACGTCACTCTTGTACACAGGCTATGTCAGTCTGTTATGCCTGAGCTGCATGTCAAGAATAAGGTATTTTCTTACCCTAGGTTGGCAAAGCAGGTAGCGTCCATCACAGCTTTGTGTAAAAATACTGTTTAAAACAACCTTAATAAAAAAATGAATTACCCCATATCATCCCCAGGTAGTGGTAGTATGTTTTGTACACAAAAAATAGCGGTGCACAAGTATGAGCAATAATTGTTAAACATTATGGACACCTTGCCACTCATTTTTTCAATTGTTCACTTCTATTCATTAAAAAAGTACTACAACATTCTTATGAAGTAGATTATGTGCAACTCATTCACATAGCTGCCTGTCTTGTTGGTCAGGGCTGACATCATCTGCTGTCTTTGCCCTTCTATCCTGTTTCTGTCAGAGATAGCAGCAGGAATGGAAGTATGCTGTCCTCAGCAGAGAAAACTATATTAGGAAGAGAGGAATGGAGCTAGGGGGGGAATCACACCACACAGGCTTTAGTATAGAGACAGCAGTGAACTCTGGGCATATTCTGCAGGGGTGGAGCACAAACAGAGGAAACATCATTGCCTGTATCACATCATCAATGATGTTTCGCCTGTACGAAATATAAAAAACAAAAATCTTTCAAGTCTTCAGTAGGTGATACCTTTTTTAATGGCTAACTCATAATGATGACAGAATATATAGTTGCGAAGCTTCTAGGCTTCTTCTTCAGATATATCTAAAAACACTTTTTGAAGGCTGCATATTTATGTACAACTGGACACATAGGGATATGATTTCAGGAGGGAGGGAGGGAGGAAGAGGCTTATTACTATATACATATAAAAACAAATAAACAAGTCACAGTTCCCAGGTTCTTTATCTTTATGGCTGTCTTAGTTCAGTGATTTGTATAGAATGACATGAACCCATGTGATGCATTCATTCCATTATCGAGAGTGTTAAGTAGGGTCATACACTTGTATTCATGAATCAGTCGCTGTTTCCTTGATTTAAAATTCCCTCTTAAAATCAAAATTTTCATGTCATTGGTAATATTATGATCTTCCTGGCAGACATGTTTTGGCATGGGAAGGTCCATTCTTTGTTGTTTAATTGTATGGCGATGTGAATTAATTCTCATTCTGAGTTTCTGGTCGGTCTCTCCAACATACAGATTTTCAGTGGAACATTTGGTGCACATTATCAAAGGGGTGTACGAAAAGAGAAAAACAAAACAGCAATGAAACTGCACTAGTACATGAAAGCTAGTGATGTCAGCAGTATTCCATACACACAGAGTTCACATCTAGCATATGGTATATTACCGGGAGGGACTTGCCCACATCACCCAAGTACGAAACTAGGATCAGTTGAAAACCTCTATCAGAGGACTGCAAATAAATGAAGGAGTGGAAATAGCAGAAAGAAATAGAGTGCAGTGTATCTTTTAGGTCCCACATGGGAAAATACACCAAGTAGACACACTGTGATTTCCAAAACTGCTGTGGTTGGGGAAATCGCAGCATGCCAATTATATCTACGGAAAGTCAGCGCTTTCCCTATAGGTATAACTGAAGCAGAAAATCCATAAGAGGGAACCTCTGTGAACGTCTGTGAGAAGTGCTTTGGTAAAAAACATTAAGTGTTGTCTCTGCGTTTTTTCCTGCACCACGTTTTTGTTGTGGCCCGCTACATGGGGCAAAAGCCAGAAACTCGATTTGCAGTTTGTAGGAAACTACAAAGACATAGACAAAGACATAACATTTTCTAATGTCAAAGATATCCATGCCATCTAAAGCATACAATGTTTATGTGTTTATCTAGCGCATCTCTTGCATCGGTACATTAATAGTAACACTATTTCTGGCTCTTAGATGACTTTATATAGATACTGCATTTATTACTAATATTCCCATCTGCATGCCCAATCTTTATCTGTCAGTAGAGATGGGCAAACCAAATGGTCACCAACTGGATTTGACCTGAATATTCCAAATTATGCCAAATGCAGATTTGTCTCAGATGAATCTAAATGGTTGCCATGTATTGAGCAGGAAAAACAGTAGGGACAGTACCTGGGATTCACATTGTGATGCCCTAGCACCACCTGGCATGAGCTGACGGCCTCTCAGACAATAGACAGTGGTAGGTGGACACATTACAGTGCTGATGTCACATACACTATATAAGGTGCTGTAAGCTGGAAGGCGAAGCATTACAGTAGTAGTGGAGATATAGTGTAGGGTCAGTGTTTTGTCTCACAGTATAGTACAGAGCACTCAGTTCTGAAAAGCTTACAATTGCAAAAAATGATTAGGAATTGGAAATAATTTAGTCAAATACATGAAATTACTGTATATAGTAAGTACAATAAACACAGTAAATATTAGTAATAGAAATTATTGATAGGATTGAGGGAGAATATTTGTGTTGCTATTTAGAGTGTGTTTAAAGGGGCTCTATCATTGGGAAAAGTCATTTTTAACAGAACATATACTTGCATAGCCTTTAGAAAGGCTATTCCACACCTACCTTTGTATGTAAATTGCCTCAATGGCTTTTGAAAGAGTCTGTTTTTACTTATATGCTAATTAGCCTTCAGCGTGCATCCCAGAAGTCTCAGTGAGCACTCTCTGCTGTGTGTACAACATAGGCTGCTGCTGATGACTCTTCTCCCATCTCTCACACACACATAGCAGAGAGACAGTGCTCGCTGAGACTTCTGGTGCTCACTGGGGGCTAATTAGCATATGGATAAAAACTGGCTTGTTCAAAAACTATTGAGGGGATTAACATACAAAAGGTAAGTGTGGAATAGCCTTTCTAAAGACTATGCAGATATATGTTTAGTTAAAAATTACTTTTCCCAATTATAGAGCCGCTATAAACATACTTTTTATTGACAGTCATTACTGCAGTTTCTACAATTGAAAAATCAATTTTTTTGGGGGGTATGTGTTCACCCAATGTGCAATCTAACAACCTGCGCTAATCTGAAACAAAAAGATTTGTTGTTTTTTTTTCTACTCTACTCACCAATACACACTGTCACAAAGTGATAATCTGAAAAACATATTTGCTTCTTAAGCATTTTTTGTTGTTATTCCAATATACAGTATTGCAGCCTGCACATGTCTAAAAAATCTGTGAAGTGTTTTTTTTTGTTGTTCACCCAACATACAGTCTAACAAACTGTGCTAATATGAAAAAAAAAATACTTTTTTGTTTTTGCTGCTCATTGCAAGAGGTTGGGGAGTGGTTGAACAGTGGAGAAAGAAGTATTGAATTTTTTTTTCCTATATCTGCTTGCAAAGTTTGCTGAAATTGCTGCTCGTTTTATTATTCATGGCATGTATTCTATGCTGTTGCGTTGCATGTCTTCTATCTTCTATGTTTTCTATCCACTGGTGTCTGAATATTCTGGTCTCATAGGTGAAAATAACAATGCTATAAATCCCTTTCAATTAGTTTATTCTATCACTAAATTGATATTTACATTAATTATAACGACTTCCTCTAGTATCACAGGGGTTACACGATTGAAAAACTAGGAGACGAAAAGAAGACTCTGCTTCTTGAATGTTGTTAACAAATTTCTGTATTTGGTACCTGTTCTATAGAATGAACAATAGAACAAACAATTTATACAATATTTCATGTACAAATCTATATTTAGCGAAAGTAAGAGTTATCTTTGACCTTGCAGCGATCTAAGGCTTTTACGGTACAATTTTTTTATTGCTTTCCTCACACTTTTCGGATATTCACTCAATGTGGAGTCAAGAGCAGATTATTGACCTTGGTTTATTTAACTTTTCCTTTTATAAACAAGTATCAAAAGCCACCAATTTGGATTGGTTAGAGATCCAAAGAAAAAATTTAATTTTTAAATAAAAAAAAAATGTGGCCACTAGGGGTTCTTTGTGAATAATTCTTTAATATTCAACAAGCTTTATTAATCTATAAGGTGAGTTCTATCTAGTAGGTTGGCAGAGTTTTATCAATTAACTGAAAGAGATCATTGTAAAAACAAAATTGTGAACTAAATAAGAATCAACAGACCCCCCATTTTTTTTTCTTCAGGCCAGGGTCCCTAAGGTGATACCCTCAAAAATAGGATTTATAGGAGAGGGAAAGGGGAAGGAGGAGACTGCCTGAAACACACGCAACTAAATGCAGCTGCTACAGGGAGTTCTTTTACTACTGCTTTGTTCCAAGATAACAGAATGAGGCAATAAACCATTTAACCCCCTCCTCTTCCTTCCCCTCTCCATAGAGTTCTTTAAGTGAGCTGGGTTATGTATGTGAACAAACAGATTGAGTTACAATAAGGAAGAGAAGATTAAGAAGTGGAGAGTGGAAGAGATTTCCTTAGTAAGATATTTTACTAAGTCACTTTTATTCACCTGTACTATTCATTTAGAAAAAGATGCTTTATAATTGGAGTTATGTTTTAAATAATTCCCTATATCATTATGGAATTGCTATTTAAGTAATTCCCTGATCAGCAGCACATGCTACCTATAATCCAGCACTGCCCTGATTTGCAGAATATGTGGATATTCTCAGATTTTCACCAGAGCCACTGCAAGGCTGATGGATTTGACTGCCGGGACCAAGGTTGCGTCTGCTGATCAATGGGGAGAAATTCATGATTATTTCCATGCCAGTTTTGCATGGGGGTGGGGGGTGGGGTTATCTTTCCCTCACCTGCCACATTGTGCAAATATGGGCGAGCTGGGTAGATTCTCCTCCGCCTGACATTCCTTATAGATCACACTATTTTTCTGGTGTGTTATAATGGAAATCTATGCTAGTTCCTTAGTGGGCTAGATTTCCATTCTGGTGCAGCGCAACTCTCTTTCCCTTCACCAGTTAGGCCTTTTATTAATACTGGTATCAGAAAACAGGTGCACTTGCAGACTAAGGACCAAACCAGGAAACTTATGGACTGCACGGAGAGTAATACTATACTTGGATTCAAAAAACAGAAAAGTACAGAAGAGACCAAGTCAACAAGAGAGGGGTTATCCAGGAAACAAGCTCAAACCAGTAAGCCTGGAGATTAGCAGTAATACAGGATAAGGTACTGAGAGTAAGTTCAGAGAACACAGAGAGCCTGGACACGAGGTAATCACAGGCTACAAAACATGTCAGGTTCAAATACCCACCTCAGCCCTTGACTGGATGCTGAACCAGAGCCCTGATTGGCTCTATGACACAAGTCTCTGACTGGCTGAGAAGACCTAGCCATAGCCTGACTGACAGGCATGGCAACCTTTAAAGTGACAGCTACATGATAAATGCACAGGCTGTACAGAATCTCCCCCAGAAGGTGACCATAAGCAGGAGCATGGATATTTAGATTTCTAACAGTATGTATATGTCCAGCCAGGTTTACTAGCAGTTTACAGATGATAGGTGGTGGATCCAGAAGCACACACTCAGTGATTGGTTTATTATTAGAAAACTCACATAAAATGTGAGAAACCCAGGCTGAATAGGATAAACTAAAGGTGAATCCCTGAATTCTGTCCTGTCTTCTGCATGTTTTATGGACCCCCAAGGATTAGAGCCCACTGGTGAATTTCAGCTATTGCAATACATGTCAAACAGAGACAACAGCTGTTATCTCTATGGTATAAATAACTATCTATCTAGAAAAATGCCCTAAATAGAGACGAGTGTAAATCTAACCTGGAAACGAGAGACCCCGCTGTGGAGGAGATGAGGAATGTATGAATAGATAGTCTGTGGGCAAAGTAAATATACCTTTCAACACAGTTAATGCCAAGAAGTGTTCTTCTATGTAAGACTGAGAATGATAGTGCAAAATAGATTGCTTTGATATGTGCTACAATTCAATTTATGGTAAAAAGTATCTGACCCTTTTCAAATATCCAATTATATGGGCATTACTGTCATTGAAATAAACTCAGAACACTTTCCTAAATATTATTTAAGCTATTTTATACCCAAATCATGGAAATATTCCCTTAAATCTAAAGGGGTTTTTCAGGAGATTATGATATTGATTTGTCCTTAGGGGATTTGGTGAGATCCAATATCCATCACACCCACCAATCATCTCATAACAGAAGTTATAGTACCAAAACTAGCACAATGTATGGAGGTAGAACAACACATTTCCATCCATGGTGTAGTGATCAGCTTTTTAAAAGGGGATATTCACACGGAGTTTATTGCAGGCGGATTTTGGATGCGGAATCCACCTCAAAATAGTCTCCCATTCATTCCAAAGGAAGTCACTCGCTTTTTTTCATGCTACTGATTTTTTTTTCAGCTAGCGGGAAAAAAAGTGGCATACCCTATCTTCACGCAGATTCTGCGGCTGAGTCAGACAACTCAAGATACCCTCCTGATTAGGCCCATACATCCGGGCCTAATCTGGAGCGGGATGCCAATGCACTAGGTGTCTGATATGACACTGTGCATGGATAAAAGATAAAGACATAGACTTAGACATATATCTGACAAAGTCAAATCCTCTACATCCGTGCCTATTAAACATCAGGAATGGAATCACTAGCATCAGTTGTCAAATGTTCTTGACTTGCTTATAATGGATACCAAGTGGTTCTTTCTCTCAATATGTAATAGTTGATGATGCTGTGCGCATCATAGTAAATCAATACAATGATTTAGTGGAAATAATTGCAAGCCGCGGCTTTACATGCTAACGCGGGTTCCTAGAGGAATGAATAGAATGAATAATTGGGCTGTAAATAACAATTCTCTTTCATTTATTAATCATGTTGGTGTGAAACATTGAAATGTTATGGTCTATTCACGTTTCTTTGCCTTTTGGTATTTGGTATTTTTCATTCGTGCTCATAGTGTTTGCTGTGAATGACAACTTGGGTTTGTGCTGATGTAGAACTGAAACGCGTTTCTTGTCATTATTATCACATCTCAGATGAGTAGATACATAAATTATCTCATCAATTGTTCTGCTTGAAACCAAGTGGAAAGAGTCCTTCCTTTCTCAATCTCTGCTTAACCATGCTTGAGTGTCTTATTTGTCAATGTAATACTAATGATTCATTAACAGGACTCCACCTTTGACACTAGTTCTATAGTCCACAAATAGAAAATTTACAGGGAACTCGTCACCGAGAAAATGCTTTGTAATTTACTGACTTTATGTTATAAAGCGAAAAGATATGAGCAGATTTATCTAGTTTTATGGAAGAAGATTCAGTACAGCTTATTTATTGCATGAAATATGAATCCTGGGTTTAGGAGTCCAGTAGGCGGTTCCACAGACTGACAATCTTCCCTTTCTTAGGATGCATACAGAGATGGCTTTCAGTCACTGCACACCAAAAGGAATCACCCTCGGTTTGGAAGGAAGCCATCTAAACGTTGCACCTTTAATTGAGTTGAGCATTGCACCAGCAGACTGTTAGGCCCTTTGTGTGAGTTGAGTCTCTAACCGGCATAGTTTTTGGCCCTTTGGGTGAGTTGAGCCTTGTAGCAACAGAGATTTAGTTTTTGGCCCTTTGGGTGAGTTGAGCCTTGTAGCAACAGAGATTTAGTTTTTGGCCCTTTGGGTGAACTGAGCCTTGTAGCAGCAGAGTTTTTGGCCCTTGAGGTGAGTAGAGCCTTGCACCAGCAGTGTTTTATTTTTTGGCCCTTGAGGTGAGTAGAGCCTTGCACCAGCAGTGTTTTTGGCCCTTTGGATGAGTTGAGCCTTTAACCAGCAGAGTTTTAGTTTTTGGCCCTTGGGGAGAG
This sequence comes from Leptodactylus fuscus, assembly GCF_031893055.1. Taxonomy (NCBI): domain Eukaryota; kingdom Metazoa; phylum Chordata; class Amphibia; order Anura; family Leptodactylidae; genus Leptodactylus; species Leptodactylus fuscus. The sequence goes on from NC_134271.1 coordinate 98,771,588, forward strand.
CCCTAAAACATTAATTTTTTTAAAAAAACTATTTGTAAATGGTGAAGGTGGTGGTGTTGAAGGAGGAGGACGAGGAACGTGTATGCTGGCACATACACATGGAACTGTGTCTCGTCAGTACTGTGGACGGGACATGCTGGTTGCAGGTCCACAATATCTGCTGTCCACCCTAGCATAGGTTCCTGGTGCTCGGGCCTCGTCAGCAGGGTACCCTGCCCCCTGCTTGATGTTGTGGCACTGCTGGCTGCCCCTCTCTAGTAGATAATTGGATCCGCAGTTGAGCTACTGGATCCTGGATCCCTAGCTGGATTTCCTCGTCCACGTTCCCTTGTACTAATGACGAGGGGCACTGCTGGCAGCCCCTCTCCAGTAGCTGGACTGTGGACTGGATCCCCAGCTGGATTTACACGTCTATGTCCTTGGCCCTTGATGCTACCCTGGCGCTTCTTTGACAGGTTCAGTATATGTACACTGTTCCTGCAGTGTAGCTCTGAAAAGAGCTGTTGAATTTTTCCTGCCTAGGCAGCATTCACACTACTGATACACTGCCTGATTCTGAACGTTAAAACACGTTCAAAATCAGCGCGTATAAAGCAGTTCCCATTCATTTCAATGGGAAGCCGGCATACGAGCGCTCCCCATAGAAATGAATGGGCTGCTTTTTTTTTTACTACGAGCGCTCCCATTGAAGTGAATGGGAAGTGCCCGCGTGTACAGCTCGGCATGAGCAGAGCTAGCCATACACACGAGCACTTCCCATTCACTTCAATGGGAGCGCTCGTAGTGAAAAAAGCAGCCCATTCATTTCAATGGGGAGCGCTCGTATGCCGGCTTCCCATTGAAATGAATGGGAGCTGCTTTATATGCGCTGATTCTGAATCAGGCAGCGTATCAGTAGTGTGAACTTACCCTAGCAGTGGCTAAACTCTCTCTCACCCTCAATACAATGTCTCTCCCTATCTCACCAAATGGCATCTGACACAAATATGGCTGACACTATTCTTTTAAATCCAAGGTCACCTGGTTTAGCCAGCCAATGACTTTTTCCTATTTTTTTTTTTTCATGCCTGCGTTTTCCTGCTTTCTGTGCCACCTTCCCTGCACAGTTATTGGTGCAAAAAAAAAAAAAAAAAAAAAAAAAAAAAACACCAGGGAAGGTGGGAGGGCATACAAATTTTTACTGCATTTACTGCGTGGTATTCGATTGAAATCGAATATGTCGAATACCCTAATATTCGATTGAATACCTACTCGATCGAACGGTATTCGCTCATCTCTAGTACTCACCTCTCTGGCTGGCCCCTCAGCACAGGACCTTTCATACTACCTGCGATCACGGTATGTCTTATGTAGTGTCTTACATTATATAGCAGGTGTATTGATTTCTTTGAGATGAATGATCAATAGCTGATCAGCATTATCTCCATTATGTACCTTTTCCTTTGTAAGAGTCTTTGGAGCAGCAATGAATTGAAACCACTTATACACAATAGCATTGACAAAGTTATTAAAATGTATAGAATGTATTTGCAAGTATTTCATGAAAAACGCTGCGTCCTTCAGGAGATTATTTTGTCCACTGCTGGAAGATAAATGAAATAACATTCTCCATTGTGATGTTTTCATTTGAAGTGAAGGTTTTGGTAGAAGTCTTTATATATCATTATGTAACCTGGGAAACTGGCTATTCATTATCCACTTTCACTAAACCATATGAACATGTTCACATTGAAAGTTACCTATTACCTTTGAATTGAAAAGGTTGATCTGTCAGATCCAGATATAAAACAAGCTATTCCAGTCATAAACATATTTATTACAATATACTATACACAACTTTCCGGAAAAGTAAAATCAAACAACCTTGATAGTGAAATTGTTTGTAAAGTGCTATACCGCTCTGTACATAAGATTGTAAACACTGGTTGTATAAGAGTAGCAAGGTCGCCTTCATCCGTATTCAGCACCAGCTAATCCCATGCCCATGCTCAACAGTCTTCAGATAAAAATGTCTTAGTTGCAATGCCAGATCCAACCTATGAAGTAGAGTGGCACTATTTTGGGTAAAACGTGACTTGTTTTTCTAAATGCCATGGTAATTCTAAATTCCACAACAATTTTAAAATCCCACATTGTACTATTTAATAGAGTTTTAACCATATAGTTTCATCATTCATTCAAGATATCTTTGTGTACCAAATGCCAACAAACTAAATTTTTTATTACTGTTGGAAATACACTGCATGGAGGAGCATTTTAATGTGTGAGGGGCACAACATGGTATTATACTGTATGGGGGGAACTGAGAGGGCATTATACTGAGTGTGGGAACTTAAGGGGGAATTATACTGTGTGTGGGGAACTAAGAGGGCATTATACTGAGTGTGGGAACTTAAGGGGGAATTATACTGTGTGTGGGGAACTAAGAGGGCATTATACTGAGTTTGGGGGATCTTAAGGGGGGATTATACTGTGTGGGGGGAACTAAGGGCATTATACTGAGTGACAGTGTGGGAGGAACTAAGAGAACATTATATTTAGTGTGGGCAGTGGCGGATCCAGGGTTTGTGGGGCCCTGGGCAATTGACTTTGGCGGGGCCCTACTTACTGGGGGGTCTCGCACTTCTAACCTGTACTTCCCAACTGTTGAAGACTAGAAAGAGGGAATAAAACGTGCGGCGCGCGCAATTTCGGCCCCGTAGGACGCCGATGAGTTGAAATCGGGACATGCTGACCGGGACCTGGATCTGCCCCTGAGTGTGGGAACTTAAAGAGGACCTTTCACCATATCCGGGCACAGGCATTGTTATATACTGCCGGAAAGCTGACAGTGCGCTGAGTTCAGCACACTGTCGGCTTTCCCGATCTGTGCCCGGTGTGAAGAGCTTACGGTCCGGTACCGTAGCTCTTCTATGGTCAGAAGGGCGTTTCTGACCATTAGCCAGAGACGTCCTTCTGCCTCGTGGCGCCTATCGCGCTGTGCTGGGGAGCCGGGAGGAACGCCCCCTCCCTCTGCTCACACAGCTTGTCCGTAGACTAGCATTATCAGGAGAGGGAGGGGGCGTTCCTCCCGGCTCCACAGCACAGCGCGATAGGCGCCGCGAGGCAGAAGGATGTCTCTAGCTAATGGTCAGAAACGCCCTTCTGACCATAGAAGAGCTACGGGACCGGACCGTAAGCTCTTCACACCGGGCACAGATCGGGGAAGCCAACAGTGTGCTGAACTCAGCGCACTGTCAGCTTTCCGGCAGTATATAACACTGCATGTGCCTGGATATGGTGAAAGGTCCTCTTTAAGGGGGCATTATACTGGGGGGCATAAAGGAGACTTTGTACTGTGTGGAACATACAGAAGGCAGTACGCTGTGCATGGGGGCATACAAGGATATAATATTGTGATTATAAAGGGGGCACAACGGAACAGAGGGTATGGTTTGTATTGCTCATGTTCTATTTTCTTCCCAGAAATAGTTATTCAAAAGTTGCCAAATATGCCCACCTTGGATGGAACCTTGAGCAGGTCCTTAACTATCTAGTCTTAGAGGAAACATTGCCTGCAAGGAAAAAATGATAATCCAACTGTCCTTACACTCTATAGACTAACCTCCCCTGGGCCTTCCGCTATCTAGATGTCACTAATATCATACAGATTTAAGACGGTAAGCAGCTAACATAAGTAAAAATTCTGCTTCATTTGATTCTTCTGATCTCCCTAGATCCTTCTCAATCTCTTTCTAACCTTATGGTTAGAAGGTTAGAGGTTAGAAAAGTGAGAATGGAAATTCAGGCTGTTATCTCCCCTAGGATGTAGTACTGTATGTATGAGAGAACCTCATTCCAACTTCAGCCTCTGGTCATCATTTTCTTACAGTATAAAACCCCTTTAAAAAAATACAAGACAATTTGAAGGAAAATACACTACTATGTTTAATGAACATTTCCATTTTTGAAGAAATACATTAGAAGTCTTACACATGGAGAGGATTTTGTGTGACAAGGTAAACTTGTTCCCAGAAACCTTAAGGACTTAGCTGTTCGTTTGTACTTTAGGAAATGAGAGCATAGATCAAAGAGAAGATGTCATTGCAGTAACTGTAGGTGATATATATCCTGCTGAACAGACAAGAAATTAGGTAAAAGTTGTGATAAAAAGTTACTTAGCCTCCAGGTATACTGGACGGTATAGCAGACGGTCACATCTCAAGTAATGGAGAATGCTTATTTATTCATTTACAAGAACAAAGTTGCCTGAGGGCGAAGAACAGCAAAATGTTATTCAAGACTATATGAACTGGAAAAGACTTTCGAAATTTTTTCATTGTTCACGGCCAAATACAGTCTGATTGTTTGTAATTTACTAAAACATATTTAATCTTAATAACCGCTTTTAGAATTTTTTTCTTTACATAAATATGTTGTCGGTTTTTGAAACTTCCTTTAGGGAAGGCAACTCAATGATTCAGTTCCATCTATAAGAGATTGTAGTGAGCATGCTCTGTTCTGTGCAGCTAGGTTTAGATTTCTCATTACCTATTCTCATCACTGTGATCCTGTGTTATCTGCCACAGGCTTTATAATGGCCATGCACTATGTTTATAATGAAAGATTGGCTGACTGCCATGCCTCATGAGGATAAAAGATTCCTCTGCAACAAGGAAAGACACCCATATTATAAATGGCACAAGGTAGTTGGAAAGGCCTGTTACAGATTTGCGTACGTATGGGATCAAGATAGCTAGGGATCCAGGAGAGGGAAGTATTAATGTTATTTTTTTTTATATTTTCGCGTGGTAGGACTGGAGCATTAAACTGTGGGGACAATGGTAGTGGGACTTTAACCTTTTTCCTTCCGTCTGGCCAGGATGGCACTTTAGTTGCAGAGGATGTATATAAAACGTCCTTGCTACTACTGCTGATTTCTCAGGATCAGTTAAGGCCATGAATATGAACTTGGATTCATTTCAAAGAAGAAAATCTCTTCTTTAAAATAATATCAAGGTCTTCATCTTACAGATCCAGAGATTTTCTGGGGAAAACGATGTCAGTCATTGAGATCCCAATGCAGATCCCCATTCCTGACAGTGTTTTTCACAATGAATCGCTCCGAATCTGTAAGGGCTACCATGATGGTCTTATTATCATTTTAAAGATGAGATTCTCATCTTTAAAATGAATCAAAGGTCATCTTCAACCTGAGATATGGATCTTTACAGTGTCTCTTCACCCCCCCAGCCTCCGGCGTTAGGCAACATCTTAGAAGGAGGGGGAAGGAGCAGAGCTACAGACTGTAGAAACAATGAGAAATCATTAAAAGCATACATATATAATTTAATAGAGCATATGTGGAGGGTTGTCAAAGTCTAAAACAACTTCAAAGGGTTGTCCCAGTAGATAAATTAGCTTATGTGGTCTTTGTGTTTGTTGGAGCTTGACCTAGAGGTCCTGGGCTGGTTGTCTGACTCATGGGTCATTTCTGCACCTTTTTCCTCCCTACTTGTGCTATATGGAATGGCTTTTGTTATAGTCAGATCCAGATAATACTATGTAGGCTTTACATTTAGGCTGGGGCCCTACGTTGTGACAATTTTCCAGTACTTGCAAAGTGGATAGGACTCTGGTTTACCCCACTGCAGAAAAAAATCTGCAATGGAAATGTTGCGTTTTCAAAAACATGAGCTTTCTTGTAAATTGCAGCATGTCAATTACAACTACGGAAACAATGGCATTTTCGTATAGGTAAAATAGAGACAGACTGCAGAAGAAAACGGCAAAATTTCTGCGATGTGGAAAAAAACTGTGATGCGTTTCCGCTGTCTTTTCTGCAGTGCTTTTTGACTATGGCTCCTTACGAGTAGCCTTAGCCTTCAGGCTATGCCTGTATATGGCTGTCCACTGTGGAATATCTGTTGCAAGATATCCTGCCGTAGACCCACCTGTGGCAAAAACTGGCTTTCATTGCAGGTTTATTCCCTGTAGCTGTAGTGGTTTCCACATTTGCATTGCAAAGATTGAAAACTTCCGTAGAATCTGCAGCAATAATTGACATGCTGTGAGTTCCAAACTCGCAGCGCAAAACACTTTGATGTGTGAATGGGATTCATTTAAATCCCATCCAATTCACTGTTGCTGTAATTTGCAGAGGGTTAACCACTATCGATTCTGCAGGTGGCTAACCAACTCGCAACATGTAGTTCCAGCCCTTCACTTCATATAGAGAAACAAACAAAATGTCCACCGCATACCATCCTCGGCCCGAGATTAAATAATCATTCATCACAAAGGTCTCAATATATAATAAATGCAGTGTCTCTTTAGAAAACTTTTTTAGCAATTTTAATGGTGTTTTATGTTTTTTTAGTGTAAAAAAAAAACCATGAAAAAAAGCTGTTACCAAATAATGTAAATGATAAATAACCTTACACACATGGTACCTCTTTGGTGTGTTACTTACCATAACCCTGCATTTACTGGGCTGCAGCTTGCGGATTTTCCCACAGCGCTTTTCACAAAAAGGGAAATGTCTGCGGACTTTCTGCTTCCTTTATACTTACCTTTGGAAATAGCAGCAGTTACACTACCCATATTTTTATGCAATCTGTGGATGGAATTAACCATAAATCTATCCACTTTTCAGATACTGTAATACACAGTGTTTCTTGCCGTGGTGTATTTACAACATGGGCTCCATCCTAAAGGGGTTTTCCAAGGGTAATGTAGAGATGAGCGAGTACTATTCGAAACTCCCATTTCAAATAGCACGCACCCATAGGAATGAATGAACTCAGCTGGTACGCAGGGGGTTATTATTATTATTTTTTTTAAATGTAGATTCTGAGCTCCATATAGGGATCACAATGTACATTTTTCCTTTTTTTTCATTTTAAGTATGTCTTTGTAGAATGGGAGGAAATCCACGCAAACACGGGAGAATATACAAACTCCTTGCAGATGTTGTTCTTGGCGGGATTTGAACCCAGGACTCAAGTGCTGCAAAGCTGCAGTGCTAACCACTGAGCCACCATGTTGCCCTGGTAACATCTGGTTCTGTGACATCATCGACCCCGAAGATTGATTTTTAGAGTAGATGTTCATATAGATAGCACTCTACTGTATCCTGCAACACCTGTATTTTAGCATGATAACTGTACCCTGCACAGATTTACAGTATTTTATATTACATAGTTAATCCGTGTTGTATTAAATTGCACATCATCATGGCTCCATAGAAGAAATAATAATAAACCAATCAATGTCAAACCAGGTTCCTACAAGATTTCTCACCAGCCTAAATGAATTTTTAATCAGGAACATAAGTGAAATGTTGTAAAGAGCCTAGATTTCCCTTGAAACAATCTAAATAAAAAATAATGTTTCTGAAATAAATAAAATCTCTAGAAACCTCAGAGACCAACTAAATAATGCATTCTAAGTCTGGCCACTAGAGGCCAGTGTTGCCTCACTGAGTTTGCTGCTGTATTGCTTATCAATGAGTAAAATGATCAGCCGCTTCCAGTGTAGTAAAACCTTATTATAAAGTTGACTTTGGCATAGCGCATCTCAACCATAGAAATGATGGCTTACCACATAACGCTGCCTCACACAAGCTGCTACCTTTTGGAAATGTTCCTGGTATAAGGTCTATTGCTTCATTTAGCATCCAAAGGATTTGTCTGTTACATTCCAAACAGCACACAATACAATGCAAACCCCGCTCATGCAATATGTATGTTATGATGAGTAAAAAAGGAAATTCAATGTACACATAAAGAGTATGCATTTTTTGGCAGAACTAGAACATGGGCTGTGTCTAGCATTGTAAATTCAGTAACATTTGCTTGAATGGATCGGAGCTTAAATACTGGACTAGAGATGAGCAAACCAGTTTGGATTGAAAAAGGTTTGTTAACAAGTTTGCAAAAGTCTCCGGTTTGGCTACACTTGAGATTTTTCAGGTTTGCCATCTATGAATCATTGTTATCTGAAGAGACCCCAGAATAATAAGCAGAGACCCAGAGGAGGTACTGAAAAATAATAGGGATACATACCATGGTGTCCCATGCTCCTTCGTACGTGGCGTCAGTCCTTTTCTAGGCTCCGAGATGGTGACATAGTTCCCTGCAGACCTCTGGCATCTGTAATTGGCTTCAATAGTGACATGGGGTGTGCAAATGCTTGTGTCAAAGCATTAGAACATTGACCTGCCCCATGTCACTACTAAGGCCTAATCACAGGCCTCAGCAATCCCCCAGGCCTAGTCATAAAGGAAGCTGCAGGAGGTAAGATGAGGCCGTATGTCGCTGAAAAAGATGCGTTTTTTTGTTACAGATTTTGCTGCTGACTTTAGAGTCAAAAACAAGATTTCAAAAAGGAATGAGAAACTTAAAGGATGCTCCTAGGGCTAGTTCATACGAGGCAAGAGGGGGTGGATTTTGACGCGTACTCCGCCCCCTCCCAATAAAGGTCTATATAGACCGCTAGCATTCTTTTTTCCGCTAGCGGTTTGTTCCCGTTAGCGAAAAAAAGAAGCAAGCTGCCCTTTCTTCAGGCGGATTCCACGGCTGATTCAGCCGTGGCGTCCACCTCGCGACAGCACCCTCCGGACTAGGCCCATTCATTTGGGCCTTATCCGGAGCGGAAAGCCGCAACAAAATGTGCACATACGGAACCCCCATGCCAACTAGCCCTTACTTTTCTCCCTTCTGCTAAATCCACTCTTTGGCTTTGGCTTAACAAAAAAAAAAAAAAAAAAACGTAGCAAAATCTGTAACAAAGAGATGTTGCCACATGGGGCCTCGGGCTAGGGGGAAAGCTTTGTAGACTTTCTGTGAAAAGTTCTACAGGAAAAACCAAGATGCATGGCTGCCGCATTTTTTCTGGCAGCACTTTTTCAATGCGGCCCTTTAGGGTGCATTCACACAGAGGAAAATGGCGCTGAATTTGGTGTGGAATCCGCATCAGATTCAGCGCTGAAAAAAAAGCCTCTCATTGACTTCAATGGGTACCTTTTTCTACTAGGAACCCATTGAAGTCAATGGGAGGCTTTTTTTTCAGCACTGAATCTGACAAGGATTCCACACCAAATTCAGCGCCATTTTCCTCCGTATGAATGCACCCTTACTTGTGGCGTTAGCTTCAAAGAGGTTTCTGTATACAAAATTTATCTTTAATCCATGGGGCATTTGATGAATATATATTCCCTAGGGGATCCAATGAGACACTGCCAATGAGAGTAAGGATCCCCAAGACTTCTGTATAAATGATGGTGGGATGCAAAGCTGCATAAGGATGTAAACCTCTTGTACTGAACTCAGTGGGCGCTGTGTATATCTGTATTCAGTGGGGTATAGCGAGCTGCTATGATAGTGTCTGTGTAAACAAGGTAATCGGTGCCAAACCCCCTGCGCCAAAGCAATTGCATGCTACTACACCGTCACCACTAATGCAGACAATCCATGCCATCTTCTTACTGGCAATATAAGCCATATTCCTAAAATTGTTAAATATCTGTAATATATGGTATTTTTTCTAATAAAAAATGCTACTCATACATAAAACCTAAGACATTACATAAGAAATGGTGGAGAATGGCATCAGGTCATGACCTTGGCATTTGTTGGTGTAAGCCCAGGAAGCTAGACACAGGCAGTAAGTCCTAGCTGACAGTTTTTCCCGCAGCTGAAGCAGATTTCCTTGCACACGGCTCAGGAGAACATAAATTGTACTACATTCTCCTGGATGCTGGAGGCATCTAAAAGGTATTTTTGGAAAAAAGAACAAGTCTGCTCTTCCAGGTCAGGACTCAGAGTGAAATGTACAATTTACAATCTGTTGCAGCTTTTTCTGTCTATCTTGAACCAGCCGCTGTATCGCCCATACTTCTGCAGACTCAGCCATAAGGTTTTTAGCTGTTTCACTGACACAGTATTTCACCTGACATCCCGACACCTTGCCTTGAATCCTATGGCCTGCACTGCTATTGAATTATAGGTTTTGCCACTATTGATTTTATGCTGTCAAATGTTGTGTAATTTAAAGTGTTACTCTTAACCTTGTCTCTTCCATGACACATTGATGCAATGCAAACGCTCCAATTGCTTAACAATGATAAGTGAATTTCACGTGAAGTGCTATGTTCTGCATTGCATGTCCCTAATGCTGTTGTCTTAGGCTTAGAATCAATGTTGGGAGAGACATGCATTTTTTTCTTAAAGCGTACTTAACCTTTCAACAAACTTTGCATAAATCAATATTACACTCTGTGTACATGAGGATTAACATTTTTCCTGGCTATTACCTGACGTGCACTACTTTACAGTTTTACCCTTTGTAGACTTATTTCAGTTCTCCCTTAGCTGATAGGTGTAGACCACCTGCAATGAGGTTTCCCATCAACAATACAGAAAGTAGGGTAGAATCTGCTCTTCAGCATTACATTACAACTACATTATACAGACCTATATAGATATGACTATATCACCTGGTGTGAGATACAACACTTACTGTTATCTGCAGCAGTCTCTGTGTCTGTCTTCTGTCTTTCACTCATCTACTGCTCACTGCTTCTCCTCTCTCCATACACTTCAATTGTGAGCTGTAATATGATGGCTCTGTGACCTTCTCTCTGTCGTTGTCTCCTGCAAAGTTGGTTTAACACAAAATACAAAAAAATGACAAAATGTCCTAGCAGTTACTGCTTTCATCTTATCTTTTTCCTTGCTTTTTATTAGTAGCTTGTCAATTAAAAGGGGGAAACATACAAAAGAAAACTTTAAAGTGTGTCTCAGGAGCTCAGCCATGTGTTACGTTGTACTTCTTCTCCTTAACATGATTTAAGACATATGGCTGGAGCAACAACCTATCCCTGTACCTTGTCTTTATTATAATACATTGTAGCTGTGTGGCTGATATAGATGCTATATAATACAGCAGAGAAACAGCGGCAATGCCTGAGGCAATGGTGACTGAAATGCCATTTTCCATTGTATAATGGGAAGAGGAGGAGCAGTGATGACAGCACTCTCAGGTCAAAGGTGAACGTAATGGAAATTTATTGAAAGAATAAAGGCACTTAAGTGCTAAGTGCTTTTATTCTTCCAATAAATTTCCATTACGTTCACCTTTGACCTGAGAGCGCTGTCATCACTGCTCCTCCTCTTCCCATTATCCTCTCCCGAGTGGTCTTCAGACAACCGGCGTTGGCAGGACGTGCTACTCCCTTCTCCTGTTATATATGCTAAACTGCTTACGTGGTTGTGAACGTGATTCACAACCACAACAGGTGAGGCCATCTGGTCAATTGCTGCATATATACACATATATTGTTTTTTCTTGCAACGTCTAATCTGAGAGTTTATTTTGCTAGACTATGAGATTGCTCTGTGTCTGTTCTGTGTATTTTTCTTGAGATTTTCCATTGTATAGACATTGCCATATTGGGGTGGGTCACTGGCTGCAGGAGTGAGATCCAGAGCTGGCAATCCATTACTATCACAGCTGGGAGCCCATTGAAGGCCTCCAGCCTTGTCATTGATTTGATTCTATTACAGGCTGCGCTATAAAGCCTGTAATAGAAGCATTAGCAGTTTTCAATACACGTCAATGAATTTGAATTTAAAAAACAAAAACAAAAAAAAAACAATCAAAATATCAGACATTATACAAAATGGTATAAATAAAAAGGACATTTGACTCCATAACAAAGGCACCTTAGACAGTCTTGTGTACTGAATCTGGCAACTTCAAGAAAGCTATGGATATGTAAAAAAATAAATGGTATACCCAGCATCATACCAATGCAGGTGATATGTCATTTTGGTTGCACAGTGAACGTCGTAAAAACAGAGCCAATAAGAAAATTGCATAAAGTTAATGGCTTTTGGAAGGTGGGGCGTTAAAAACAAAAATCAAAATGGTGGTGGGTCGAAGGGGTTAGTACTCAGTGTAACCGCCTTTTGGAGGAGAAGTACTGGAAGTGATAGCATGTCCCCCACAAAGCTCTGATCTTATTATTATCCAGTCTGTCTAGGATTACATAAAAAAACAGAAGGATTTAAGCAAGCTTACATCTACAGTAGGATGTGGTTAGTGGTCTGTGGTTAGTTCTCCATCTTCCCTGCAAAGTTCCTTCAAAAACTGTATGCAAGTGTACCTATAAGAATTGATGCGTTTGAAGGCAAAGGGTGGCCAATGACCATACCAAATACTGATTTTAGACTTCTATTCTTACTTTTCAATATTTTTGACACGCCCATCTAAAACTTTTGCACAGCACTATAGTTTTGGATGAATGTTTTTCCAATGACTTTGCAATGCTTTTTGCTGTCATCTGTTATAAGATATCACTCTGAAGCAGATCTACCAGTTGCAGAAGTTCAGCTTAACTCTTCTACATCTGTAGTCCAGCACAATAGCAAAAAGTCATTGTTCAGAACTCCAAAGATATACTGATAGTGAACAAAGATTATCAGCCCTCTATGGGACAGGCATTAGTAAGTATGTTGGCGATATACAAGTAAGCCAAATAAATAAGTAGTTTTTGACAAGATGGCCTGCTATCACAATACTCACGCTGCATTTCTAGCTCTTCGGACCTTCTAACTTGGAAAGATGACCTGTCACCAGTAGTTTCTCATAGGAAATAATATGAATTGCAGTGCAGGCTTGTCAACTTTCTGATTGTCAGATTGCGATAACCTAGCGTTACATAGTCACAAAAAGGTAATAATCTCATCAAATGTCATATCACTAAACCTTTCTACTAAACTATAGTAGTGTATTCATTATTGTGTAAATGGAGAAGTATGGTGCTGAATATAGGTAAAAATATCATATACTGTACATCCACTTCAACCAAAGGCCATCATTAGCAACATTAGAGAGTTCACATCACTGTTTTTTTCAAAATATGGAGGTCCAGCTTGAAACTATAAAAGCAGAAATAAAATGTCTCTAATATTTGCATAGCTACATAGACCTAGTGTAGAATTATGCGTGATAAAGTTCGTGCCACTAGGGGGAGCATAATGGAATTCTGTTTTACTATTAAGTTTAGCCTCTTCCCACTGAAGGCATTTTTTGACTTTTGTGTTTGACTTTTTTATTTTTCCGTTCAGTCATATGAAGGCTTTCTTTTTGCCAAACAAATTGAGGAGGCCTAAATGAGGTAACAGAAGGTAATTATAAATGTTTTTTTTTTTTTTTTAATTTGTCACCTCCCCTGGGGCCTCAACTACACACGTGGACAAAATTGTTGGTACCTCTCGTTTAATGGAAGAAAAAGCCACAATGGTCACAAAATTACTTGAATCTGACAAATTCTGCTTCAAGAGATTTTTTTTTTTTTTAAATAAAACTCATGAAACAGGCCTGGACAGAAATGGTGTTTCCCGTAACTTAATATTTTGTTTCACAACCTTTTGAGGAAATCACTGCAATCAAAGGATCCCTGTAACTGTCAATGAGACTTCTGCACCTCTCAGCAGGTATTTTGGCGCACTCCACATGAGCAAACTGCTCCAGTTGTCTCAGGTTTGAAGGATGCCTTTTCTAGATGGCATTTTTCTGCTCCTTCCAAAGACGTTCAATAGGATTTAGGTCAGGGTTCTTGGAAGGCCCCTTCAGAATAGTCTGATGTTTTCCTCTTAGTCATTCTTGGGTGTTTTTAGCTGTGTGTTTTGGGCCCTTGTCCTGTTGCAAGACCCATGACCTGTGACTGAGACTAAGCTTTCTGACACTGGCAGGACATTTCTCTCTCAAATCACTTGATAGTCTTGAGATTTCATTGTACCCTGCACAGATTCAAGACACCCTGTGCCAGCAGCAAAGCAGCCCCAGAACATAACAGAGCCTCCTTCATGTTTCACAGTAGGGACAGTGTTCTTTTCAAGATATGCTTCATTTTTCCATCTGTGAAAATAGAGCTGATGTGCCTTGCCAAAAAGTTCAATTTTTGTATCATCTGTCCATAGGACATTCTCCAAGAAGTGTTGTGGCTTATCAACATGTAGTTTGGTTATTACTACTTTTGTCAGATTCAAGTTATTTCTTTGACCGTTGTGGGTTTTTATTTTATTAGACAAGGGGTACCAACAATTTTGTCCACGTGTGTATTATACCCAGAATACCATAATTTGTTTGGTTTTGTTCTACTTCTCGCCTATCTCTACTTGCAATGCAGTGCTTACATCTGAATCTGGAGTTAGCCTTTCCTGGTTGTCCAGATTGGAGTTGCTGATGTTTAACCCTATTTATATCAAGGCCTTTGTATATTTTGTTTATTGGGTGTATTGTTTACCATGTGGATTTCCTTCACAGTGTGACATTATCATCTTGTTCTTGTCTTGTGTGTTGTCTGTGTACTATGGAAATATATAGTTTCTTGGAGCCTTTTCTGCATATTTTTGGATCTATAGTTCCACAGAAGTTAGTTTGTTTCAGTGTTCAGATATGGTTGGTTGCTATGTTACTGTTTTCTCTGGTCTTTTTGCTGATTTTGATGCTGAATCCGCCTCAAAATCAGCCTCCAAAAAAAAGCCTCCCAATAGAGTTCTATTGAGAGGCTTTTTTGGAGGCGGATTCAGCATAAAGATCAGCGCCAAAAAAACTAATTGTGCACTGACCCTGTATCAGGAAAATAGTGTTTGTTATAGATATGTAAGAAATGAATCAGCAAAGGAGTTTGGAACTAAAACTATTTGCTTTAAAGAATGATATTCTAGGGGTTTACATTTTCTTGAATTACTAACTTTTTATGGGATTCTAAAGAACTTGGAACTTAGAGAAAAACTGTAAAGAAGCCAATGATTATAATGTTTCCCTTTAAAGTAACTATAAAATATAACTATAAACCTATTCATTTTTGTAAAAATTAAATGCTAATGCATGATAAAAATCTAGGCAATATCCATCACTATCATATTGTTAATGCTTCTTATTAAACATTTGTTAGCTTTTTTTTTTTTATGCAATACCCTGACAGACCACATGGCTTTCTGTTCCAAAAAAGGATCCATGTTAAATAATACAGAGCCTATTTCAATTCCTTAACTCGCCAACATGTATCGCTATACAGTACTATTAAGAGCTCCAAAGGTGGATATACCGTGTGCCTTTAATATGTCAGATCACACAAAACATATGATAGTGTCCGATATGAGATAACATTCACATGAATGCAGTATTTGTGCATAAAAAATATCATTATCCTTTACCAAATCAATCTTATATAGACAGAAAAAGATTTCATAGTCCCTATACACAAGACAACCGTTATAGTCGCTGAATAGTTTGATGTGCATGAAAATGATCGCACAGCACCACAGTCTTCCTGGGCTTTCCATTATACTTAAAAAGTTGATGTCTGGAACACTGTCTATGTTCTGCCCATTTGTCAGGGCTGACTAGATCAATAATAACAGAAGGCAGATGGTTTCACAGCTTCTTAGAATAGTAATTTACCCCTGGCAAACAAAAGCAGATCACACAATGTATCAGGGAACTTTAGTCATAGCATATGAAGACCAGCTTTTTTCCATGTCAGAATCTGTTTGCAACAACTGAATGTGCAATTCTCTCTTACATAGATTACCTGAGATATTGACATTTCTACCGACAATAAATGAAAAGAAAAAAAGTACACAGCTGTAATATGCTTCATGCATACTTACTAGTTGGAAGATGGTAAATTGCAATGCTTAAGTTTCACCCTATAAGACACTGGGCCACGAGAGTTTCCCATAAACAGCGTGGGACCACCCATTCTGTGACAGAGTTCCTCAATCCAGGCTTTCTTTTTGGGTAAAATTTGCCTGGACTGTTCTAAACTAGAGATGAGCGAATACCATTCGATCGATCGAATATCAGGCCGTTCGAGGTGTTCGATTCCAATCTAACACCACGAGGCAAACGCAAAAATTCGTATCCCCTCCCACCTTCCCTGGCGCGTTTTTTGCACCAATAACTGCGCAGGGGAGGTGGGACAGGAACTACGACAACGGAGGCAGTTAAAAAAAAAATTAAAAATCCATTGGCTGTCGAAATCAGGTGACCTCCAATTTAGACTAATGGTGGATTTAACATTCGATTAATTTGGGACTGTGAACTGTGTGACAGGGACAGATCTACAGGCAGGGTTAGCTAGGGATTACATTTATTTAGGTGGGAATGTCACTCACCCAGCTCTTTGGGGCTCTATCTGGTCGGGATCCCTGTCACCTTGCGATATGCGCGAGCTGACTTTTTCCCATAGGAATGCATTGACCAGTGTAGATTAGCCAGTCTACAGCATTTGGCCAATCAACGCTGGTTCTGCTGGAGGAGGTGGAGTCTAAGATCCGTCCGCAGCAGTTTCCATTGTTGTCCAATCTCAGATGTAGCAGATCCCCTGCTACATGGTGGGATCCCCTGTAGCGAAGCATTTTCTCCCATAGACTATAATGGGGTTTGATATTCGTTCGAATAGTCGAATATTGAGCGGCTATTCGAAACGAATATCGAATATCAAACATTTTACTGTTCGCTCATCTCTATTCTAAACATTATGGGCTCTCCATGCAAATTCTGAACGTTTGTGAACAATCTTAATGTTAAAAGTCATCTTCTTCTTCCTGTCAGCAGACCAAGATGATGCTCAATAAGTTATCTACCTGAATATGAATAAACTAAATTTTCTAAGAAAATGTATTTTCCTACTTTTCAGTGTAACCCCCCTTGACATCAACATATTGTTTCAATTTGCCTCTGGTAATGTGGAAGCCCTCAGAAAAGAAGGAGACTTATTGCTGCTGAAGGAACCATGTTACCGCCTTTTTGACTGTGTTATCACCAAGAAAGCGTTACCCACACAGAAAGTTCTTCAGGTTACAAAAGAGAATGTAAACACTGTGAACCAGGTCTGGATTGTAGGGTGGATGGTTAAGCTCCATGACTTGTAAGCTTTTGCAGTGTTGCGAAGCAGTAACACACCTATTGACAACTTCCCGCAACGTTTCTCTTTGATTGCTTCCCGTAATGCTTTCATTGTTAAAGAATAGATGTCTCTGGAAATTGTTTTCTTGTGTGGCATAAATTCTAGAACTAGAACACCTTCTGTGTAAAAAAAAGCTTTGACTGCTACATACAAAATTTCTAAGGAGTTGATGACCCCTTGTGCTTCTATTGCATGGACTCTTGTTTGGTCTCAGAATCATGATAGTGGACCCATGTTTCATAACCTGTAACAACCCGGGAATAGAAGTCTCCTGGATTTTTTACAAGCATGTCTATATTCTCTTGGTTAAATTGCTGGCGTCATGCTTTTTGCTCAGGTGTCCACATTTGTGGCATCCACCGGAAACTGACTTTCAGCATCATCAAAACATCATGAATGATACAGGAAACTGTGCCCACTGAAATGCCTCATTCATAGGCTATAATGCTGACCTTTACCAAAAGATCTACCAGGATTATGGTCTCCACTTTATGGCACATTTCCTTTGAAGATGCTTTATCAGATTGCCCTTAATGGTGGTCATCTTCAATTGATTCCGTAACCCATTTAAACTGCTTGGCCCAAAACTTTACCTAGTAGAGGAAGATGTATGATCATCATATACAGCAACAATTATTTCATGGATATAGTTAGGCTTTACTTCTTTGTAAA
The DNA here is from genome assembly GCF_031893055.1 of Leptodactylus fuscus. Lineage (NCBI taxonomy): Eukaryota > Metazoa > Chordata > Amphibia > Anura > Leptodactylidae > Leptodactylus > Leptodactylus fuscus. The sequence goes on from NC_134271.1 coordinate 98,789,226, forward strand.
GAATTTAATCACAGAAAAATGCTCCAAATCCCTCAATTTCTTTGTAGACCTGCGCTGTACTACTCATGCCATCCTGTCACTTCCAGTGCTTTCATCAGACCAAACTGCTATTGTGTTTGTTGAATGTCTACACATGTGCACTGACAAGCTCAGCTTTATAAGGCCCGGTTCACATCTTTGTTCGGGTTTCTGTTCAGGGAGTCCGCTTGGGGACCCTCAAATGGAAACCTATACGCATAGGAAAGTAGTCATCTAAGAAACCACATGGACCCCATAGACTATAATGAGGTCTGTGTGGTTTCCTTTCAGTTTCTGCATGAAACATGTGGAGAGAAAAGTGCTGTTTGAAGTACTTTTCTCTCCGCATGATTCGTGCAGACACTGCATGGAAAATACACGGGTCTCATTATAGTCTATGGGGTCCGCGTGGTTTTGTTGCTCATCGCTTTTTCATACATTCGGTATTCCGTTCGGGGGTGTCCTCAAGTGGTCAAGTGCACTTGAGTGGACTGAATGCAGATGTGAACCAGGCCTTAGTCAAATTCAGAAAAAAAAAACAATTAGGAAATTAATCCTCATACTACAACTCCCAAGCACATTTGCAATCTAGAGACAATAGTGATGCACTCTAGGACCACCGCCAGCATCATAGTATGATCCTCAAGCAAGGGCACTTGCCACTGTCCAGTAGCTTGATATTTCCTTTATAAATAATCCTATGCATGATTTAACCAACTATGATGTTACATAGATATTTTTTAAGTATGAAAAACAAATAATTCCATAAATGCAAAAATTGTTCCTAAACCAGCCCCTAAATCTTCATAAATATCAGGAGTTTATATTATGTTTATGTTATTAGTAGGGCATGGAACATTAAAAATATACAAAAAGCCTAAGAGGGTTTTAGATGTTGAGAGTTATTGCAAAGTCCAATCTGAAAGTTTTAAACCAAATTTAATTCACAGGAAAACGCTTATTAAAGACTTGAAGCGTCCTACTTTCCTTTTTCTTCTGTTATCATCCAAATCCTGCACTTTCTCAAGTCCCAGCGATCGCACACCAGGGCAAAACTCAGCAACAGAAGTAATTAAAAGATTCAAAGCTCTGCCTGGAACTAATCATGGCCACTGCGTAATATATACATATACAGTATACTGTATATAGGGAGCAAGCGAGACATTAAGAGGAAAATATTACTGGCACCACATAATCCAGAACACCCTACAAATACCTTATTGTGAAGCTATCCCTCAATATAAGGAGACAAGATTCTCTGTATTTCTTTATATATGGAATGTAGAAATGTTACCATTCTAATATATTTAGGATTGCACATACCTGTAGGTTATGCCATGAAATTTGCTTTGTAGCTACATGTAGTTTTGTGACTACCAAAGAAGATATGATGAATTGGCCAGGTAACTCTACCTATAATTCTGTATAGTGGCAGCGTTAATGGGTTAATATGTTAGTCATATAATTTTCATGTGAAAGGAATGTTTCGGCCCAAACAGGACCTTTTTCAACTGAAAAAATATTATTAGTATATTAATAATCACAGTGAGTGTCACTATACATACTTAAAGAGGACCTTTCTTGTCCTCGGACACATGCGGTTTTATATACCTCTAGAAAGACGACAATGCGCTGAATTCATAACAGCTTTCTTGTTATGTGCCTCGGGGGAAAGCGGTGTCGGTGCCGTTACCGATAACTCTTCACTGTCAGAAGGGCGTTCCTGACAGTCTAGCTGGGCTGTGAGAAACACTCCTCCTGACAGTACTGTGTGTAGCGCTATACCGTGAGAGGGCATTCCTTACCGCCCAGCGGTGATGCTGAGCAATGAGGAATACCCCCAGTGCTAGTCTATGGAGGGCGTCATGACTAGGTGGTAAGGAACGCCCCCTCTGACAGTATAGCGCTACGGACAGACTGTCAGGAGGAACATTCCTAGCTAGACTGTCAGAAACGCCCTGCTGACAGTGAAGAGCTATTGATAACAGCACCAATAACTCTTGCCCTGGGGCACATAATGGGAAAGCCGACAGTGCGCAGAATTCAGCGCACTGTCAGTTTTCTAGCGATGTATAAAACCGTATGTGCCTGAGGACATGAAAGGTCCTCTTTAAACATGATGAAATCTTGACATTGCCAAAATACATAAAATATATTCAACATGATCCAGATAGACAAACAAAATCCATAGCTATCAATTATTATTAATCTTGTCCATATTATATCAACACAATGCACAATACTATTATGTGTAATCTGCCCCATTTCTATTATCTTTATCCAAGAAGCATGTTTATCACAAACTTTATGACCGCCAATAAAATGTCCACCACCAATAAACCAAAGAAATCAAATAAAATTTGCCCATAAGGATTAAATACCTCTCTAATATGAATATCATCCAAAAACATCAGCAAACAAATGTATTCACTTATTTATGTATATAAAGCTAGAAATTCTGCACTACACCCATTAATGCCTAAAAACTCTATATAAATGTGTCCAACGCAATTCAAAGGCGTCATTGGAGTTACGACTTTGTTGGGGGGCTCAAAAAAAGACAGGAAGAACAAAGATTGTCAATTCACTATAAGATTATTGGTGATGAATGAAATAGTATTTTTCCAATTTGCCGATTGACACATTTCCTTAGTCTTAGAAGTTCTTACTTGGCCCACTATGTACAACACCTATACAAATATTGTACATTACTGTATATATCAAACAAGTGTTCTTGGACATGAGGCTTCATTATACTATACCAAACACAAAAGGCCCATCAGAGACAATGTATGACAATAATGAAGCAAGTAGTAATGAAAGACGTCACTCCTCAAGTGGCACAGTGATATGCCAGGGGAACAAAAAAATCAACATTCTATCATTTGTATAATTTAAGCAAATTATAGATGTATTCTAGCCAGCAGAAAACAAATGCCACTTTAGTATTACATTGGTACATTCCAGATGGATATTCTTGGCACACTGTGAGGCCCTCTGCATAGAACCCTGGCATATGTTATCTGCAAAACATACTTGGTATCACATCTGTTGGTGAATGCTAAAAGAAAAAGTCAACAAACCATTGTCTTAATATCTAGATTTTATCATCTCTATGTCTCTATTTTTTGCTACAAGGCTAATAATTAAGGGGCATTAATCAGAAAACAAAAACACATTGGTGGAGTCCAATTAAAGGGATAGGGCTTAAATAAAGGGGCATTGTTTCAGTTAATTGTAGCCAAAACAGTAGAAGATGGTTTCTACAATCTGGCAGCTAAAGACTATACTTCATTGGCTCTGAGTCTTTTTAACAAAACCATGGCATAAGCATTGAAGTAGGGGAGAGGAGGGGGAGATAACAAATCTCTATAGGAAAACAGGGTTTACGAGTCACTGCGGATGGATCTTTGTCCTTATTGTGTATTTGGTGTGTTCAACTCTGACCACATAACAACAATGTTAGGGTGCATTCACACTACTGATACGTTGCCTGATTCAGAATCAACGTGTATAAAGCAGATCCCATTCATTTCTATGGGAGCCGGCATACGAGCGCTCCCCATTGAAATGAATGGGCTGCTTTTTTCACTACGAGCAGTCCTATTGAAGTGAAGTGGGAAGTGCCGGCGTATACGGCAAGCTCTGCTCATTCCGAGCCGTACACGCGAGCACTTCCCATTCACTTCAATGGGAGCACTCGTAGTGAAAAAAGCAGCCCATTCATTTCAATGGGAAGCACTCGTATGCCAGCTCCCATTTAAATGAATGGGAACTGCTTTATACGCGCTGATTCTGAACGTGTTTTAACGTTCAGAATAAGGCAGCGTATCAGTAGCGTGAATGCACCCTTAGTAGATATCTATATGGTAACAAGATCAGATCATTGTTCTTTTTTCTTTGTTTCTATGCAGAATAATTTATATCTTTTTATATGTTTAATATCGGACTAATTCTATAATATATGTAGATGGCATTTCTATTTTTTCTGACTAGAAAAAAAATAAAACAATGCTGGCTACCTGCAGCAACCACTAGGGGCACTGCATATCAATCTATGCTGTTTTATTTAATTAAAATTTTTTTTTGTTCAAGAATTATTAAGCATGTATTGAATTTAAAGGAAGCTGTATAACGGTATGTTAACACTGCGGAATTTGCCATAGAAATCGCCTTTAAAACCCGGGACGGATTACACCTGAAATCCGTCTCCCATTGTTTTCAATGCGAGGCAGAGATTGCAGCAGGATGCAGAAAAAAGGAGCATCCTGCTCGATCTTGTGGAGGATTCCGTGGCTCATTCAGCTGTGGAGTCCACGGCTCGAGACACACTCCTCATTAGGCCCATTCATTTGGGCCTTATTCGACAGCGGGAAGCCATGATGGAATGCTAATGCGCTGCATCAACATCCCGTCGCGGATGACCCCGAGCGAAAATGCCGGCGGTGGCAAATGAGGAGGAATTCCTTTTCATTTTACACCATGTGAACATGCCCTAAATCTGCACACAGTAAGCTCCTCCTGTCAATGGCTGCCAGCAATTATTTTAACCCCTTCCCGCCGATGGCATTTTTTGATTTTCGTTTTTCGTTTTTGACTCCCCTCCTTCTAAACCCCATAACTTTTTTATTTCTCCGCTCCCAGAGCCACATGAGGTCTTAATTTTTGTGGGACAATTTTTTCTTCATGATGCCACCATTAATTATTCTATATAATGTACTGGGAAGCAGGAAAAAAATTCAGAATGGGGTGGATTTGAAGAAAAAATGCATTTCTGCGACTTTCTTACGGGCTTTGGTTTTACGGCGTTCACTGTGCAGCCAAAATGACATGTCCCCTATATTCTGTGTTTCGGTACGGTTCCAGGGATACCAAATTTATATGGTTTTATTTACATTTTGACCCCTAAAAAAAATTCCAAAACGGTGTTAAAATTGTTTTTTTTCTAAAAGTCGCCATATTCCGACGGCCGTAACTTTTTTATACGTCCGTGTATGGGGATGCATAGGGCGTCTTTTTTTGCGGGGCCGGGTGTACTTTTTAGTTCTACCATTTTCGGGAAATGTTATTGCTTTGATCACTTTTTATTCAAATTTTTATCAGAATTAAAACAGTGAAAAAATGGCGGTTTGGCACTTTTGACTATTTTTCCTGCTATGGAGTTTACCGAACAGGAAAAATATTTTTATAGATTTGTAGAGCGGGCGATTTCGGACGCGGGGATACCTAACATGTATATGTTTCACAGTTTTTAACTACTTTTATATTTGTTCTAGGGAAAGGGGGGTGATTTGAACTTTTAATACTTTTTATATTTTTTTATATTTTTTTTTTACTTTTTTTTTTTTTTTTTTTTGCATTTATTAGACCCCCTAGGGGTGTTGAACCCCAGGGGGTCTGATCACTAATGCAATGCATTACAATGCTAATGCATTGCAATGCATTGCAAAAAAGCATCATCTCTTTTGCAGGCTGTATACACCAGCCTGCAAAAGAGAGAATTTGCAGACCTGCTGGGAGCCTTTAACAAGGCTCCCGGCTGTCACTGCAACATGACGTCGGCCCTGGAGCATGCTCCAGGAGCCGGCTATCCTTGCCAAAATGGCGGCGCCCATGCGCCGCCGGGAAAATGGCGCCTCCGGCGCCTTTGACAGCAGCGCCGGAGGGGTTAATGCCTCCGATCGGTCCAGGGACCGATCGGAGGCATGAGAGCCGGTTGTCTACTGCTTAAAGCAGTAGACACCCGGCGGCTATGACGGCCGCCCGGCTCCCGGGCGGTCGCCATAGTTACAGACCCGACACGCGCCGTACTATTACGGCGCATGTCGGGAAGGGGTTAATAGTGTTAGAACTTTCCCAAAATATACCAAATCATCTACAGCAAAGCATAAGAAAGCTCAGCCAACCCCTGCAGAAGGGAACCACCATGAGATGTTTTCTACTCCAGATTTCTACTAGACTGCCTACATTTTTTTGTCTCCTTGATTTCTAGAATTCACGTTACGGAAACAAATCGATAGATGCCGTGTTTTCTGTCGGTCGTCAATCACTAAAATGCTTTCCTGATTAACTCACAAATGCTTACAATAAAATTGATTAAAAGCAAGAAAAAAAAAAACATTTACAAAAACATTTCTTACGAATCGCTATCCACAGATTCCATTGTCAAAATTAGATACAGTAAATGTGATTTGTACTTAGCGCTTTGTACTTATTGTGATTGCGTGTTCTCTACCTGAAGGAGCTAGGATGTGATTTTCAGCTTAAGGTACAAAGTCCATGAGCATAATCAAAGCTGCGGTATTCAGGTAACATTATTCACTCCATTTCACAAGCCACACAATTTTGATAAAGTCAATGGATGAAGATTAGTCAGCTCATTGTGCGATCCTAACAATGTAGTTTATACGCTGTCATGTCTAATATGTGTAATTGTTAATTTTATGGATTGGCCACTTATAGATAATATTTTTATGCAAAAGGTAAGAGCACAGACATAGACTAATGATTCGCAACTCCTTGGGGGGGGGGGGGGTCGTGTGAAGACTGCTGGGGGATCACGAGCCATCAGAAATAATTAGGCTTGGCCGCCCTGCAGACCTGATATTGCTGATGATAAAGATCAGTCAGCAGTAAAAATGACAAACAGATACTCACCTCTCCTGGGTGTTCAGCAATGTTCCTCTTCAGGCCTCTTCCACCTCAGAGGCCTATGATTGGGTCTCAGCAGTCAAATGAGGCATGCTGACATCGCTACGATGGGTCAGTGCATTCTAGCATCAGCACACCCCACATGACCGCTGAGGCCTGTGAGACACAGGGGTCACAAGAGGCCTATAGAGGACACAGGATGACTGAACCCCAAAAGAATACCCATCAAGTGAGGCAAGTTGAGTATAAGTGTTTGATTTCCCCCCTCCCCCCTGAGCCTCTACTTATTATACTCACAGGTCTGAGTAAACCCCAGAGTACAATACCCCAAAGTACAATAATTCACCCAAAAGGCAACAAACAAAACAAATTTTCAAAACAAATTTGCTAAAAGGAATCTTGTGGGGTTCGTCCATCTCTAATAATGAAGTGGCCCTAGGCCTGTGGAACATTATACTGTGTGGGGCTACAGTAGAACAATGTATTGTGCTAGGCTACAGTGGAGCATTATACTGCGTGGAGCCACTGTGGAACATTATACTGTATGGGGCCACTGTGGAGAATTATACTGTATGATGGTACTGTGGAGCATTACACTGTATGGGACTGCTCTGGAATATTATACTGTGTGGGTCCACTCTAGAGGATTATACTGTCAGGGCCACTATGGACTGTTATACTGTAATGGTCTCTTGGGAGCATTTAAATGAATCTTGCGAGGTTGGCCCATCTCTTTTAATGAAGCGGCCCTAGACCTGTGGAGCAGTATACTGTGTTGGGCTACTATGGGACATTATACTGCATGGGGCCACTGTTGTGCATTATATTGTGTGGGGCTACTGTGGAGCATTACACTGTGTGGGGCCACTGTGGAGCTTCATCCTGTGTAGAGCCACTGTGGAACATTATTGTACATGAGACCAAAATGAAGCATTATATTATGTGTGGACATTATGGAGCATTATACTATGTGGGGCTACTGTGTAGTATTACACTGTGTGGAGCTACTGTGGAACATTATATACTATGTGGGGCCATTATGGAGCATTCTTTGTGGGGCTACTGTGGAGAATTACACTGTGTGGGGCTACTGTGGAGCATTATATACTATGTGGGGCCATTAGGGAGCATTATACTATGTGGGGCTACTGTGGAGCATTATATACTAGGTTGGCCATTATGGAGCATTATTCTATGTGGGGCTACCGTGGAGCATTACACTGTGTGGAGCTACCGTGGAGCATTATATACTAGGTTGGCCATTATGGAGCATTATACTATGTGGGGCTACTGTGGAGCATTACACTGTGTGAGGCCACTGTTGAAAGAATAAAGGGCAGAGTACAGTGCTAAAAGGCAGAAAAAAAAGGAAGATTTCAACGAAATAGGCAGCAGGTAATGACATTTATTTTTCAAATGCGACTAAGTATGCTAGAGGGGAGTCCCCTGATTGTTTGGGAACCACTGATAAGTACTATAGCAATCAGCAGCTTCAGAGTTATATTTCCATATTAAAGATTTAGGTCTTATGCACAGAGCAAAGCCATGTATCCTGCTCCTGTATGGCGGCAGAGCATAGTCCCAGTGAGCCCCTATTATGGAACTGTAGGTTAAATAAAACATTGATTGCAAAGCTTTCATAAAACGGCTCCATAAAGACGTTTGGTTGTGTGCTTATTGCACCATCTCACAGACTGCTGGTTAGAATTGGAAGAATTCTGACCACATCGGAAATTCTTTTTATCACAATGAAACTTTTTCCATTGTAGGAACACCATAAAGTTTGCCTGTGGTCATACTAACCCATGTTTGCATTGTGACTACATACCCATACCTCCCAACCGTCCCGATTTCTGCGGGACATTCACAATTTGGGTGACGTGTCTCGCGGTCCCGGTTGGAGGGAGGTATGTCCTGATTTCAACTCAGATCTGCGTCGAGAGGATGCAGATCTGAGTTGAACACATACGCGGCTGAAGCAAGGTCACAGGTTGGGAGGTATGCATACCTCAAGGAAGGCTTATAAAAGGCTTATAAAAATCTATAAGGATATGCTGTTTATTAGATTTATCCATTTGCTGGCTCTGTCGTTCACTGCATCAATTTTTATTAGAGTGAAGGAGAATCTTGAAAATACTGTATTGCTTTCTCTCTTACCAGCTGCAGTAGCAGATAGATATACAGATAGATCCAAAATAACTAATATCTTACTGAATTCTAAGCTGATTCTGCAGAGTAAACAAGGTAACTAGTAAAGTGTGATCACAGCAGCCTCTGCACAGTTACAAACACATAGTATTTGATGTGCTGGGTAAGAGGAGAGCAGAGAAAGGTTTAAAATGAGCTAGCAGACTTGCAAAGATAGTGACCATGACTGGGCTGCAACTCCACTATATGTGTAACATGGTAGTGTTAGGAATCTCAGTACTGCTTGCAGCTGTTGCCTTAATGTTCTCTTCCAACATATGAAGCTTTCTGCAACTATCAGAGCTCTAAGATGAGAACCAATCACTAAGTTAGGAGGGCTATTTAAAGTCTTTTCTGAACTCCATATGTGTCTGCTATTAGTTAAAGAAATTGTACAAAATAATTTTTTTTTTTTTTTTGCTGGAGGATGGGTAAGGTGAGAAAAAAGATAAAACATACTCACCTGTCCCTAGAACTGCAGTATCACAGGCCGCTGTCCAGTCCTAGGGCTTGTTTCGGAGGAAGTTCCTCACTGCACGTGACCGCTAAGACCAATCAGCGGCCTCAGCATCCGAAGGAAAGGACCTGGAACGTCACAGGTGAAGTTCCTTTCCTTAGGCCTTCGATTGGCCTCAGTGGTCACTGATTGGCCTCTGTGGTTACGTTTGGGGAGGAGTTTCCCAGAACAAGTCTGGGGTGTTGCTGGATTGGATTACAGCCTGGGAAACCAGAACACGGGGAAAAAGGTGTATATTTTTTATATTGTTTTTCACCTTGCCTGTCCTCCAAAAACTGTATTTGATTTCACTTGGTAGTGTATCTATTTCTCACAATAAGTTTATGGGGGTGATAACCTCAGCTCAAGTCCAACCGACTCCGCGACAGACTCTGATGAAGACAATTGGAGTGCCTTAGATTAATCTCTTGGTGCTGAGTGAATTTTAGATAGCTTGTACTACTACTTTCAGTAATCTGTCAACAGCTTCATTTTTTTACTCCAGTATCAATTTCCTAACAGGTAGCAGCATGAACAGCCGATGTTTAAAATGAAAGGATTTACTATAAATGAGGATCTATGAAACTAATCTTTATAGGCAGCCCTATAGATATGACAGATGCTGATCTCTATGTAAACGTCTGGTTTATATGATAACAACTAGGGTTGAGCCGATCTTGAAATTTTAGGATCGTTTTTAAAATCCAATTTCCGATCATTTTCCATTCAAACCCGATCCCGATCCCAATTCTGATCCTAATGCAAGTCAATGGGATTTTTTTAAAAATAATCAAAGATCAGATTTTAAAAATGATCCTATTCACTACACAGCATGGAGTCTAAAAATTGAACGCTTTAATTTTTAGACTACACGCTGTGTAGTGATGAAAAAAAAAATCCCCTGGCTACTTAGTCCCCCCTGGTGTCCATTTACCTGCACAGATCGCTGCTGTTGCTTGTTGTTCTCACTCCTCTTCTCTCTCATTTACAGACCTTCAGAGCATCAAGCACGCCCCACCTCCCTAGGCTAGTGTTAGAGATGCTGAGAGTAGGTGGAGCTTGTTGTGGCTTAGGAGAGTGTGGGCGGGTACAGGCACTCTGGTCAAAACCCGCCTGCCGCGAACATCGCGGTCATGGCTTTCCCCTCCTATGTCGGCTCAAATGAATGAGGAGGAGGGTGCTGCCACTAGGCGGAAGCCGCGGCCCAGCGCGCCGCGGTTTCCCCCTGAAGATAGGACATGTTGCTTCTTTTCTCCACTAGCAGCAGCCCGACGCTGAAAAGAGAAATCTGGTGGTCTGCATAGACCACCATTGTAAAGGGGCGGATTTTGACACAAAATCCACTGTCAAAATCCACCCCTTTGCCCACGTGTGAACGAGCCCTAAGATGCACCCTCATTTTCCCCAAAAATGTGTGGGAAAAAAAGTGCGTCTTATAGTCCGAAAAATACGATATCTACTGGACTATAGATGCGCTCTAGGTATGATTGTACCTGCTGCTGCAGCTGGAGGGTGACAGTTACCTGTTGTGGATCAGGTTGGTGCTGCAAGCTGAAAAATTTTTGGTTCATCAACGTCCAGATACTGTACAAGGCCTGGAGGCAGCAACAAAAATGCAACAAAAATTCACCTTGTGGGTATAAATCTCATCATATCATTTTGTCATTATGGTTCAGGTTGTTACAATTTCAGTTATACCACACATGGGTATTTTTATTATTTTTAACACTTTTACTAAATTAGGGTGCATTCACACTACGGAACGCCAGCGTGTATCAGAGCCGTACACGCCGGCGTTACAGCAGGGCTGCCGGACACTTCCCATTCATTTCTATGGGAGCCGGCATGCGAGCGCTCCCCATAGAAATGAATGGACTGCTTTTTTCCATTCATTTCTATGGGGAGCGCTCGCATGCCGGCTCCCATAGAAATGAATGGGAAGTGTCCAGCAGCCCTGCTGTAACAAAGTCAATAGCAAAGAAATATCACAGCCCGAGTTGGCCTGCTGATAAATGTAATCTTAAATATCCGAAAACATACTGATATCAGATTTAAATACAATGTCCAAAATTTGTAGATCACTCACTCATCAGAAGCGTGTTGGGAAATCGCAGCGAGGCTCCTTGGTTCCTCCGGCTTGGAACACAGATACAAAGGACATGGAAAAAGACGTGGAGTCCAGCGAAATCCTCATAGATAAAAACTATTCACTTTATTTAATCCATAGTAAAAAATACAGGCATCTCCATATAAAGTGCGTGTCTCAAAGTGTATGGATGACTGAGACCACAGCAGATCTCAACGACAGACTTAGACTGACCAGCTGACGCGTTTCGAAACAAATCGTTTCTTAATCATAGCAGGTCTGTCGTTGACATCTGCTGTGGTCTCAGTCATCCATACACTTTGAGACGCGCACTTTATATGGAGATGCCTGTATTTTTTACTATGGATTAAATAAAGTGAATAGTTTTTATCTATGAGGATTTCGCTGGACTCCACGTCTTTTTCCATGCCCTGCTGTAACGCCAGCGTGTACGGCTCTGATACACGCTGACGTTCCGTAGTGTGAATGCACCCTTAAATTACTTTTTGGTCATTACATTGTTGTAGGTGGCATCACACTGTGATCTTATAGTGTTTTATATTCATATCCTACTATGTACTATATCAAAACATTATTATCTATCAGTATAAACTGACAGGCATTCTATTAGGACGAGCCTCTGGTCTGGAAGACATTGTGAGTCCCCTGCTGCGATGACAACCATTATGACCTCACAAAGCACATGACATCATTAGTTCTAGATCACCACCTACATGTCCTGAGTCTGGCAGATTGTAGAGGTCCAGTCCAGGTAAGTAGCACAGATATTCTCTCACATAACAAATGCTCGGCCGCTGCTCCATTCATACAGGAGACATTGGCGTTCTTACTCTGCTTTCTTTTACGGATAATGGCGAGGAATTGCTGTGGGCGGGGCCAGTGGATCACCAGGTTTTTTACATAAATGATGACTGAAATCTAAGAGACGGCCTATATATCACTGAGTATTTCCCTAGAGACAGACTCTAGATAAGATAGGGAGAGATTTCTCAGTGTTGGGTTCCCTGAGGTTCAGATGTTCCTTTCTAATAAATAATACCTGTTGTCGGCTTTCGGAGCTCATAACCCTTTCAGTTCAATATAATATCCATTGTTTCTCTTCCCTATCATGTAAATGCGGAGTAATTCTTTAACATTCTTTATTGTCATGTAATTCATGTGAGCCCTTGTGTATTCTCCTATAGGTGCACTCCATACTGTATGCAGAGGAGGAAAACTGGACGTATATATATATATATAGACATATATGTGTATTTAAAGGTTGTAAGTATATATACAATATGTGTATAGGATATATATATATATATATATATATATATATATATATATATATATTTATATATGCACATGTTTAGAGACTTTTAAGTACCTTTCTACAATAAGTCCCTTTGTATACAGTGAGTAAAGTGTCCGTATATATATGAAAATATGAATAGTAGGAGGGGAGATTGTAAGTAATGTTAGTAAAACATATTTCTATATACAGTATGTGTAAGGTTTAGATATGTATGTTAATGGATTGTAGGTCAGGTCATTAATAATGTATATAGCGGTACTTATGTTTATATATATTTGTGTATATGTACTTTAACATGTATATTTAGAAACTGTAAATAATGTCTAATAATTTCATCTATACTGTATGTATAAGGTTTGTGTATGTATAGATATAAATGCATATTTTAGATTGTAAAGTGTAAATAATAAATATTTCTATGATCAGTATTTGTAATGTATCAGTATATTTATCTATATATGTATAGTTAGAGATTGTAAATAATGTGCTTAACAAGAACTTCTATATACAATATATGTACAGTGTGTGTATAGATATTTATATGTATACTTAGAGACTTTAAGTAGCTTTAGCAATAAGTAACTTTGTATAGAGTGAGTAAAGTGAGTATATATCTATAGACATACATAGTTAGAGATTGTAAGTGGAGAAAAAGTTTGTGTTATCATTCATATTCTCTGAAAAAAGGCTAAGAAATCTGCCAGGGTATGTAAACTTTTGAGCTCAACTGTGTATATATATATATATATATATATATATATATATATATATATATATATATACTGCAAATAAATGTTATACTATAAAATATAGTAGATTATTTGATTGTGATTAGAGATGAGCGAACAGTGTTCTATCGAACTCATGTTCGATCGGATATTAGGCTGTTCGGCATGTTCGAATCGAATCGAACACCGCGTGGTAAAGTGCGCCATTACTCGATTCCCCTCCCACCTTCCCTGGCGCCTTTTTTGCTCCAATAACAGCGCAGGGTAGGTGGGACAGGAACTACGACACCGGTGACGTTGAAAAAAGTAGGCAAAACCCATTGGCTGCCGAAAACATGTGACCTCTAATTTAAAAGAACAGCGACGCCCAGCTTCGCGTCATTCTGAGCTTGCAATTCACCGAGGACGGAGGTTTCCGTCCAGCTAGCTAGGGCTTAGATTCTGGGTAGGCAGGGACAGGCTAGGATAGGAAGGAGAAGACAACCAACAGCTCTTATAAGAGCTAAATTCCAGGGAGAAGCTTGTCAGTGTAACGTGGCACTGACGGGCTCAATCGCCGCAACCCAGCTTTCCCAGGATCCTGAATGGAATACACTGTCAGTGTATTCCCGTATACCCGATATATACCCCGATACCCGTTCCAACGGTGTGCCCCCCCACCTTCACCCCAGAAATACCCTGCAAGTCCCCTAGCAATAGAATTGGGGCTATATACACCCACAATTTTTACTACTGGTATACAGTGCCATTGTCTGACTGGGAATTCAAAGAATATATTGGGGTTATAAATACCCTCATTTCTTGCTACTGCCATATAGTGCCAGTTTCTGACTGGTAATTCAAAGAATATATTGGGGTTACGTGCACCCACAATTTTTACTACTGGTATACAGTGCCATTGTCTGACTGGGAATTCAAAGAATATATTGGGGTTATAAATACCCTCATTTCTTGCTACTGCCATATAGTGCCAGTTTCTGACTGGTAATTCAAAGAATATATTGGGGTTACGTGCACCCACAATTTTTACTACTGGTATACAGTGCCATTGTCTGACTGGGAATTCAAAGAATATATTGGGGTTATAAATACCCTCATTTCTTGCTACTGCCATATAGTGCCAGTTTCTGACTGGTAATTCAAAGAATATATTGGGGTTACGTGCACCCACAATTTTTACTACTGGTATACAGTGCCATTGTCTGACTGGGAATTCAAAGAGTATATTGGGAATACAAATACCCTCATTTCTTGCTACTGCCATATAGTGCCAGTTTCTGACTGGGAATTCAAAGAATATATTGGGGTTACGTGCACCCACAATTTTTACTACTGGTATACAGTGCCATTGTCTGACTGGGAATTCAAAGAGTATATTGGGAATACAAATACCCTCATTTCTTGCTACTGCCATATAGTGCCAGTGTCTGACTGGTAATTCAAAGAATATATTGGGGTTACGTGCACCCACAATTTTTACTACTGGTATACAGTGCCATTGTCTGACTGGGAATTCAAAGAATATATTGGGGTTATAAATACCCTCATTTCTTGCTACTGCCATATAGTGCCAGTTTCTGACTGGTAATTCAAAGAATATATTGGGGTTACGTGCACCCACAATTTTTACTACTGGTATACAGTGCCATTGTCTGACTGGGAATTCAAAGAATATATTGGGGTTATAAATACCCTCATTTCTTGCTACTGCCATATAGTGCCAGTTTCTGACTGGTAATTCAAAGAATATATTGGGGTTACGTGCACCCACAATTTTTACTACTGGTATACAGTGCCATTGTCTGACTGGGAATTCAAAGAGTATATTGGGAATACAAATACCCTCATTTCTTGCTACTGCCATATAGTGCCAGTTTCTGACTGGGAATTCAAAGAATATATTGGGGTTACGTGCACCCACAATTTTTACTACTGGTATACAGTGCCATTGTCTGACTGGGAATTCAAAGAGTATATTGGGAATACAAATACCCTCATTTCTTGCTACTGCCATATAGTGCCAGTTTCTGACTGGGAATTCAAAGAATATATTGGGGTTACGTGCACCCACAATTTTTACTACTGGTATACAGTGCCATTGTCTGACTGGGAATTCAAAGAATATATTGGGGTTACGTGCACTCACAATTTTTACTACTGGTATACAGTGCCATTGTCTGACTGGGAATTCAAAGAGTATATTGGGAATACAAATACCCTCATTTCTTGCTACTGCCATATAGTGCCAGTGTCTGACTGGTAATTCAAAGAATATATTGGGGTTACGTGCACCCACAATTTTTACTACTGGTATACAGTGCCATTGTCTGACTGGGAATTCAAAGAGTATATTGGGAATACAAATACCCTCATTTCTTGCTACTGCCATATAGTGCCAGTTTCTGACTGGGAATTCAAAGAATATATTGGGGTTACGTGCACCCACAATTTTTACTACTGGTATACAGTGCCATTGTCTGACTGGGAATTCAAAGAGTATATTGGGAATACAAATACCCTCATTTCTTGCTACTGCCATATAGTGCCAGTTTCTGACTGGGAATTCAAAGAATATATTGGGGTTACGTGCACCCACAATTTTTACTACTGGTATACAGTGCCATTGTCTGACTGGGAATTCAAAGAATATATTGGGGTTACGTGCACCCACAATTTTTACTACTGGTATACAGTGCCATTGTCTGACTGGGAATTCAAAGAGTATATTGGGAATACAAATACCCTCATTTCTTGCTACTGCCATATAGTGCCAGTTTCTGACTGGTAATTCAAAGAATATATTGGGGTTACGTGCACCCACAATTTTTACTACTGGTATACAGTGCCATTGTCTGACTGGGAATTCAAAGAGTATATTGGGAATACAAATACCCTCATTTCTTGCTACTGCCATATAGTGCCAGTGTCTGACTGGTAATTCAAAGAATATATTGGGGTTACGTGCACCCACAATTTTTACTACTGGTATACAGTGCCATTGTCTGACTGGGAATTCAAAGAGTATATTGGGAATACAAATACCCTCATTTCTTGCTACTGCCATATAGTGCCAGTTTCTGACTGGTAATTCAAAGAATATATTGGGGTTACGTGCACCCACAATTTTTACTACTGGTATACAGTGCCATTGTCTGACTGGGAATTCAAAGAGTATATTGGGAATACAAATACCCTCATTTCTTGCTACTGCCATATAGTGCCAGTTTCTGACTGGTAATTCAAAGAATATATTGGGGTTACGTGCACCCACAATTTTTACTACTGGTATACAGTGCCATTGTCTGACTGGGAATTCAAAGAATATATTGGGGTTATAAATACCCTCATTTCTTGCTACTGCCATATAGTGCCAGTTTCTGACTGGTAATTCAAAGAATATATTGGGGTTACGTGCACCCACAATTTTTACTACTGGTATACAGTGCCATTGTCTGACTGGGAATTCAAAGAGTATATTGGGAATACAAATACCCTCATTTCTTGCTACTGCCATATAGTGCCAGTTTCTGACTGGGAATTCAAAGAATATATTGGGGTTACGTGCACCCACAATTTTTACTACTGGTATACAGTGCCATTGTCTGACTGGGAATTCAAAGAGTATATTGGGAATACAAATACCCTCATTTCTTGCTACTGCCATATAGTGCCAGTTTCTGACTGGTAATTCAAAGAATATATTGGGGTTACGTGCACCCACAATTTTTACTACTGGTATACAGTGCCATTGTCTGACTGGGAATTCAAAGAATATATTGGGGTTATAAATACCCTCATTTCTTGCTACTGCCATATAGTGCCAGTTTCTGACTGGTAATTCAAAGAATATATTGGGGTTACGTGCACCCACAATTTTTACTACTGGTATACAGTGCCATTGTCTGACTGGGAATTCAAAGAATATATTGGGGTTACGTGCACCCACAATTTTTACTACTGGTATACAGTGCCATTGTCTGACTGGGAATTCAAAGAGTATATTGGGAATACAAATACCCTCATTTCTTGCTACTGCCATATAGTGCCAGTGTCTGACTGGGAATTCAAAGAATATATTGGGGTTACGTGCACCCACAATTTTTACTACTGGTATACAGTGCCAATTTCTAACTAGGAATTCAAAATGCGCAAGGCTCCCGGAAAGGGACGTGGACGAGGCCGTGGGCGAGGTCGGGGGAATGGTTCTGGGGAGCAAGGTAGCAGTGAAGCCACAGGGCGTCCCGTGCCTACTCCTGTGGGGCAGCAAGCATTGCGCCACTCCACAGTGCCAGGGTTGCTTGCCACATTAACTAAACTGCAGGGTACAAACCTTAGTAGGCCCGAGAACCAGGAACAGGTCTTGCAATGGCTGTCAGAGAACGCTTACAGCACATTGTCCAGCAGCCAGTCAGACTCTGCCTCCTCTCCTCCTATTACCCAACAGTCTTGTCTTCCTTCCTCCCAAAATTCCGAAGCTTTACAGAACAATAACCCAAACTGTCCCTGCTCCCCAGAGCTGTTCTCCGCTCCTTTCATTGTCCCTCAACCTGCCTCTCCACGTCACGATTCCACAAACCTAACAGAGGAGCATCTGTGTCCAGATGCTCAAACACTAGAGTCTCCTCCATCTCCGTTCGATTTGGTGGTGGATGACCAGCAACCCACCCTCATCGACGATGATGTGACGCAGTTGCCGTCAGGGCATCCAGTTGACCGGCGCATTGTGCGGGAGGAGGAGATGAGACAGGAGTTGGAAGAGGAAGTGGTGGATGATGAGGACACTGACCCGACCTGGACAGGGGGGATGTCAAGCGGGGAAAGTAGTGTGGATGTTGAGGCAGGTGCAGCACCAAAAAGGGTAGCTAGAGGCAGAGGCAGAGGTCAGCAGCTTAGGCGAAGCCAGGCCACACCCGGAATCTCCCAAGATGTTCCAGTTCGTACCCAGCCCCGAAAAACTCCCACCTCGAGGGCACGTTTCTCGAAGGTGTGGAGTTTTTTCAAGGAATGCGCCGAGGACAGATATAGTGTTGTCTGCACAATTTGCCTCTCGAAATTGATTAGGGGCTCTGAGAAGAGCAACCTGTCCACCACTTCAATGCGCCGTCATTTGGAATCCAAGCACTGGAATCAGTGGCAGGCAGCAACGGCAGGACAAAGGCCGCCTGCCGTTCACGCCACTGCCACTGCCTCTGCCACTGCCTCTGCCTCTGCCACTGCCACTGCTGACTGTGCTGGCGATGCACTCCAGAGGACGAGCCAGGACACCACTTCATCTGCCTCCGCCACTTTGTTGACTTCTACCTCATCCTCCCCTGGTCCTGTCTTATCTCCTTCTCCTGCACCATCAAAGGCACCATCAGGCGTTTCTTTACAACAACCCACCATCTCTCAGACATTGGAGCGGCGGCAGAAATACACTGCTAACCACCCACACGCGCAAGCCTTGAACGCCAACATCGCTAAACTGCTGGCCCAGGAGATGTTGGCGTTCCGGCTTGTTGAAACTCCCGCCTTCCTGGACCTGATGGCAACTGCGGCACCTCGCTATGCCGTCCCTAGCCGTCACTACTTCTCCCGGTGTGCCGTCCCCGCCTTGCACCAGCACGTGTCACTCAACATCAGGCGGGCCCTTAGTTCCGCGCTTTGCACAAAGGTCCACTTGACCACCGACGCGTGGACAAGTGCATGCGGACAGGGACGCTACATTTCACTGACGGCACACTGGGTGAATGTAGTTGAGGCTGGGACTGCTTCCCAAACTGGCCCGGTGTACCTCGTCTCCCCGCCTAACATTCCTGGCAGGGACACGAGAAGAACACCCCCCTCCTCCTCCTCCTCTACCGCCTCCTCCTCCGCCACCGCCTCCTCCTCCGCCACCGCCTCCTCCTCCGCTGTTAGATTGACCCCAGCTACGAGTTGGAAACGTTGCAGCACTGGCGTTGGTAGACGTCAGCAGGCTGTGCTGAAGCTGATCAGCTTGGGGGACAGACAGCACACTGCCTCCGAGGTGAGGGATGCCCTCCTCGATGAGACGGCAATATGGTTTGAGCCGCTGCACCTGGGCCCAGGCATGGTCGTTTGTGATAACGGCCGGAACCTGGTAGCAGCTCTGGAGCTTGCCGGACTCCAACATGTTCCATGCCTGGCCCACGTCTTCAACCTAGTGGTGCAACGTTTCCTAAAGAGCTACCCCAATGTTCCAGAGCTACTGGTGAAAGTGCGGCGCATGTGCGCCCACTTTCGCAAGTCGACAGTAGCCGCTGCTAGCTTAAAATCTCTCCAGCAACGCCTGCATGTGCCACAACACCGGCTTTTGTGCGACGTCCCCACACGCTGGAACTCAACGTTTCAGATGTTGAATAGAGTGGTTGAGCAGCAGAGACCTTTGATGGAATACCAGCTACAAAACCCTAGGGTGCCACAAAGTCAGCTGCCTCAGTTTCACATCCATGAGTGGCCATGGATGAGAGACCTTTGTGACATGATGGTGATGGAGTAGTGAGGCCACATAAAGCAGCTATGTGAGTGTCTGAAGATAGGATTCCCACTGGAACTAGTGGATAGGATTCCCATCTATCTTACATGGGCACTGTCATTTTCACAAACACTGCATAAATGAATAGTGCTTGTAATTCTAAGATACTATGTAATATATAAGATAAAATAAGATAATCATTTAATATGTAATGACTTTCACTGCGAAAACTTCTGTTACATCCACCTTGGGAAGGGTCTGTAGTAGAGATGAGCGAACACTAAAATGTTCGAGGTTCGAAATTCGATTCGAACAGCCGCTCAATGTTCGTGTGTTCGAACGGGTTTCGAACCCCATTATAGTCTATGGGGAACAGATACTCGTTAAGGGGGAAACCCAAATCCGTGTCTGGAGGGTCACCAAGTCCACTATGACACCCCAGGAAATGATGCCAACACCTCTGGAATGACACTGGGACAGCAGGGGAAGCATGTCTGGGGGCATCTAACACACCAAAGACCCTCTATTACCCCAACATCACAGCCTAACAACTACACACTTTACACACTCAATACCACCTCTCTGACAGTAGGAAAACACCTTGAAACATGTGTATTTGGCACTTGCAGTGAGGAGAGCTTGTCACCAGCAGTGAATTTGGCCCTTGTAGTAAGTTGAGGTTGGCACCAACATTTGTTTTGAAAATCAGGGTGGATTGAGCCTCTAACCAGCAGAGTTTGGGCAAATTCATGGTGGAGGGAGCCTCTAAAAACCCCAGTTTGGACCAATTCATGGTGGAGGGAGCCTCTAACCAGCCCAGTTTGGGCAAATTCATGGTGGAGGGAGCCTCTAAAAAACCCAGTTTGGACCAATTCATGGTGGAGGGAGCCTCTAACCAGCCCAGTTTGGGCAAATTCATGGTGGAGGGAGCCTCTAACCAGCCCAGTTTGGACCAATTAATGGTGGAGGGAGCCTCTAACCAGCCCAGTTTGGACCAATTAATGGTGGAGGGAGCCTCTAACCACCCCAGTTTGGACCAATTCATGGTGGAGGGAGCCTCTAAACAGCCCAGTTTGGGCAAATTTATGGTGGAGGGAGCCTCTAAAAAACCCAGTTTGGACCAATTCATGGTGGAGGGAGCCTCTAACCAGCCCAGTTTGGACCAATTAATGGTGGAGGGAGCCTCTAAACAGCCAAGTTTGGACCAATTCATGGTGGAGGGAGCCTCTAAAAACCCCAGTTTGGACCAATTCATGGTGGAGGGAGCCTCTAACCAGCCCAGTTTGGGCAAATTCATGGTGGAGGGAGCCTCTAAACAGCCCAGTTTGGGCAAATTCATGGTGGAGGGAGCCTCTAACCAGCCCAGTTTGGACCAATTAATGGTGGAGGGAGCCTCTAACCAGCCCAGTTTGGACCAATTAATGGTGGAGGGAGCCTCTAACCACCCCAGTTTGGACCAATTCATGGTGGAGGGAGCCTCTAACCAGCCCAGTTTGGACCAATTCATGGTGGAGGGAGCCTCTAAAAAACCCAGTTTGGACCAATTCATGGTGGAGGGAGCCTCTAAACAGCCCAGTTTGGGCAAATTCATGGTGGAGGGAGCCTCTAAAAACCCCAGTTTGGACCAATTCATGGTGGAGGGAGCCTCTAACCAGCCCAGTTTGGGCAAATTCATGGTGGAGGGAGCCTCTAAAAAACCCAGTTTGGACCAATTCATGGTGGAGGGAGCCTCTAACCAGCCCAGTTTGGGCAAATTCATGGTGGAGGGAGCCTCTAACCAGCCCAGTTTGGACCAATTAATGGTGGAGGGAGCCTCTAACCAGCCCAGTTTGGACCAATTAATGGTGGAGGGAGCCTCTAACCACCCCAGTTTGGACCAATTCATGGTGGAGGGAGCCTCCAAACAGCCCAGTTTGGGCAAATTCATGGTGGAGGGAGCCTCTAAAAAACCCAGTTTGGACCAATTCATGGTGGAGGGAGCCTCTAACCAGCCCAGTTTGGACCAATTAATGGTGGAGGGAGCCTCTAAACAGCCAAGTTTGGACCAATTCATGGTGGAGGGAGCCTCTAAAAACCCCAGTTTGGACCAATTCATGGTGGAGGGAGCCTCTAACCAGCCCAGTTTGGGCAAATTCATGGTGGAGGGAGCCTCTAAACAGCCCAGTTTGGGCAAATTCATGGTGGAGGGAGCCTCTAACCAGCCCAGTTTGGACCAATTAATGGTGGAGGGAGCCTCTAACCAGCCCAGTTTGGACCAATTAATGGTGGAGGGAGCCTCTAACCAGCCCAGTTTGGACCAATTAATGGTGGAGGGAGCCTCTAACCACCCCAGTTTGGACCAATTCATGGTGGAGGGAGCCTCTAACCAGCCCAGTTTGGACCAATTCATGGTGGAGGGAGCCTCTAAAAACCCCAGTTTGGACCAATTCATGGTGGAGGGAGCCTCTAACCAGCCCAGTTTGGACCAATTAATGGTGGAGGGAGCCTCTAACCAGCCCAGTTTGGACCAATTAATGGTGGAGGGAGCCTCTAACCACCCCAGTTTGGACCAATTAATGGTGGAGGGAGCCTCTAAACAGCCAAGTTTGGACCAATTCATGGTGGAGGGAGCCTCTAAAAACCCCAGTTTGGACCAATTCATGGTGGAGGGAGCCTCTAACCAGCCCAGTTTGGACCAATTAATGGTGGAGGGAGCCTCTAACCAGCCCAGTTTGGACCAATTAATGGTGGAGGGAGCCTCTAACCACCCCAGTTTGGACCAATTCATGGTGGAGGGAGCCTCTAAACAGCCCAGTTTGGGCAAATTCATGGTGGAGGGAGCCTCTAAAAAACCCAGTTTGGACCAATTCATGGTGGAGGGAGCCTCTAACCAGCCCAGTTTGGACCAATTAATGGTGGAGGGAGCCTCTAAACAGCCAAGTTTGGACCAATTCATGGTGGAGGGAGCCTCTAAAAACCCCAGTTTGGACCAATTCATGGTGGAGGGAGCCTCTAACCAGCCCAGTTTGGACCAATTAATGGTGGAGGGAGCCTCTAACCAGCCCAGTTTGGACCAATTAATGGTGGAGGGAGCCTCTAACCACCCCAGTTTGGACCAATTCATGGTGGAGGGAGCCTCTAAACAGCCCAGTTTGGGCAAATTCATGGTGGATGGAGCCTCTAAAAAACCCAGTTTGGACCAATTCATGGTGGAGGGAGCCTCTAACCAGCCCAGTTTGGACCAATTAATGGTGGAGGGAGCCTCTAAACAGCCAAGTTTGGACCAATTCATGGTGGAGGGAGCCTCTAAAAACCCCAGTTTGGACCAATTCATGGTGGAGGGAGCCTCTAACCAGCCCAGTTTGGGCAAATTCATGGTGGAGGGAGCCTCTAAACAGCCCAGTTTGGGCAAATTCATGGTGGAGGGAGCCTCTAACCAGCCCAGTTTGGACCAATTAATGGTGGAGGGAGCCTCTAACCAGCCCAGTTTGGACCAATTCATGGTGGAGGGAGCCTCTAACCAGCCCAGTTTGGACCAATTAATGGTGGAGGGAGCCTCTAACCAGCCCAGTTTGGACCAATTCATGGTGGAGGGAGCCTCTAAAAAACCCAGTTTGGACCAATTCATGGTGGAGGGAGCCTCTAAACAGCCCAGTTTGGGCAAATTCATGGTGGAGGGAGCCTCTAAAAAACCCAGTTTGGACCAATTCATGGTGGAGGGAGCCTCTAACCAGCCCAGTTTGGACCAATTAATGGTGGAGGGAGCCTCTAAACAGCCAAGTTTGGACCAATTCATGGTGGAGGGAGCCTCTAAAAACCCCAGTTTGGACCAATTCATGGTGGAGGGAGCCTCTAACCAGCCCAGTTTGGACCAATTAATGGTGGAGGGAGCCTCTAACCAGCCCAGTTTGGACCAATTAATGGTGGAGGGAGCCTCTAACCACCCCAGTTTGGACCAATTCATGGTGGAGGGAGCCTCTAAACAGCCAAGTTTGGACCAATTCATGGTGGAGGGAGCCTCTAAAAACCCCAGTTTGGACCAATTCATGGTGGAGGGAGCCTCTAACCAGCCAAGTTTTGGGAAATTCATGGTGGAGGGAGCCTCTAACCAGCCCAGTTTGGACCAATTCATGGTGGAGGGAGCCTCTAAACAGCCCAGTTTGGGCAAATTCATGGTGGAGGGAGCCTCTAAAAAACCCAGTTTGGACCAATTCATGGTGGAGGGAGCCTCTAACCAGCCCAGTTTGGACCAATTAATGGTGGAGGGAGCCTCTAACCAGCCCAGTTTGGACCAATTAATGGTGGAGGGAGCCTCTAACCACCCCAGTTTGGACCAATTCATGGTGGAGGGAGCCTCTAAACAGCCAAGTTTGGACCAATTCATGGTGGAGGGAGCCTCTAAAAACCCCAGTTTGGACCAATTCATGGTGGAGGGAGCCTCTAACCAGCCCAGTTTGGGCAAATTCATGGTGGAGGGAGCCTCTAAACAGCCCAGTTTGGGCAAATTCATGGTGGAGGGAGCCTCTAAAAAACCCAGTTTGGACCAATTCATGGTGGAGGGAGCCTCTAAACAGCCAAGTTTGGACCAATTCATGGTGAAGGGAGCCTCTAAAAACCCGTTTGGACCAATTCATGGTGGAGGGAGCCTCTAACCAGCCCAGTTTGGGCAAATTCATGGTGGAGGGAGCCTCTAAACAGCCCAGTTTGGGCAAATTCATGGTGGAGGGAGCCTCTAACCAGCCCAGTTTGGACCAATTAATGGTGGAGGGAGCCTCTAACCAGCCCAGTTTGGACCAATTAATGGTGGAGGGAGCCTCTAACCACCCCAGTTTGGACCAATTCATGGTGGAGGGAGCCTCTAAAAACCCCAGTTTGCACCAATTCATGGTGGAGGGAGCCTCTAACCAGCCCAGTTTGGACCAATTAATGGTGGAGGGAGCCTCTAAACAGCCAAGTTTTGGGAAATTCATGGTGGAGGGAGCCTCTAACCAGCCCAGTTTGGACCAATTCATGGTGGAGGGAGCCTCTAAACAGCCCAGTTTGGGCAAATTCATGGTGGAGGGAGCCTCTAAAAAACCCAGTTTGGACCAATTCATGGTGGAGGGAGCCTCTAACCAGCCCAGTTTGGACCAATTAATGGTGGAGGGAGCCTCTAACCAGCCCAGTTTGGACCAATTAATGGTGGAGGGAGCCTCTAACCACCCCAGTTTGGACCAATTCATGGTGGAGGGAGCCTCTAAACAGCCAAGTTTGGACCAATTCATGGTGGAGGGAGCCTCTAAAAACCCCAGTTTGGACCAATTCATGGTGGAGGGAGCCTCTAACCAGCCCAGTTTGGACCAATTAATGGTGGAGGGAGCCTCTAAACAGCCAAGTTTTGGGAAATTCATGGTGGAGGGAGCCTCTAACCAGCCCAGTTTGGACCAATTCATGGTGGAGGGAGCCTCTAAACAGCCCAGTTTGGGCAAATTCATGGTGGAGGGAGCCTCTAAAAAACCCAGTTTGGACCAATTCATGGTGGAGGGAGCCTCTAACCAGCCCAGTTTGGACCAATTAATGGTGGAGGGAGCCTCTAACCAGCCCAGTTTGGACCAATTAATGGTGGAGGGAGCCTCTAACCACCCCAGTTTGGACCAATTCATGGTGGAGGGAGCCTCTAAACAGCCAAGTTTGGACCAATTCATGGTGGAGGGAGCCTCTAAAAACCCCAGTTTGGACCAATTCATGGTGGAGGGAGCCTCTAACCAGCCCAGTTTGGGCAAATTCATGGTGGAGGGAGCCTCTAAACAGCCCAGTTTGGGCAAATTCATGGTGGAGGGAGCCTCTAAAAAACCCAGTTTGGACCAATTCATGGTGGAGGGAGCCTCTAACCAGCCCAGTTTGGACCAATTAATGGTAGAGGGAGCCTCTAAACAGCCAAGTTTGGACCAATTCATGGTGGAGGGAGCCTCTAAAAACCCCAGTTTGGACCAATTCATGGTGGAGGGAGCCTCTAACCAGCCCAGTTTGGGCAAATTCATGGTGGAGGGAGCCTCTAAACAGCCCAGTTTGGGCAAATTCATGGTGGAGGGAGCCTCTAACCAGCCCAGTTTGGACCAATTAATGGTGGAGGGAGCCTCTAACCAGCCCAGTTTGGACCAATTAATGGTGGAGGGAGCCTCTAACCAGCCCAGTTTGGACCAATTAATGGTGGAGGGAGCCTCTAACCACCCCAGTTTGGATCAATTCATGGTGGAGGGAGCCTCTAACCAGCCCAGTTTGGACCAATTCATGGTGGAGGGAGCCTCTAAAAAACCCAGTTTGGACCAATTCATGGTGGAGGGAGCCTCTAAACAGCCCAGTTTGGGCAAATTCATGGTGGAGGGAGCCTCTAAACAGCCCAGTTTGGGCAAATTCATGGTGGAGGGAGCCTCTAACCAGCCCAGTTTGGACCAATTAATGGTGGAGGGAGCCTCTAACCAGCCCAGTTTGGACCAATTCATGGTGGAGGGAGCCTCTAAACAGCCCAGTTTTGGCAAATTCATGGTGGAAGGAGCCTCTAACCAGCAGAGTTGTGGGAAAGCAGGGTGGAGGGAGCCTCTAACCAGCAGAGTTGGTGGAAATCAGGGTGGAGGGAGCCTCTAACCAGCAGAGTTGGGGGAAATCATGTTGGAGGGAGCCTAGTATTAGCAGAATTGTGCAACGCTTATGGTGGATGAGTATGAGGATGCGGAGGAATTGGAGAGGTTGAGTACAGACATGGAGTTTCATGTTGGGGTGCTTTACACAGGTGGGCACAAAAATGAAGGCTCTATCCAGTGGTGGTTCATTTTTATCAAAGTGAGCCGGTCGGCACTCTCAGCTGACAGACGGGTGCGCTTGTCAGTGATGATGCCACCGGCTGCACTGAACACCCTCTCAGATAGGACGCTGGCGGCAGGACAGGACAGCACCTCCAAGGCATATAGGGCAAGTTCAAGCCACAGGTCCAACTTCGACACCCAATACGTGTAGGGCGCAGAGGGGTCGGAGAGGACAGGGCTGTGGTCGGAAAGGTATTCCCGCAACATGCGCCTATACTTCTCACGCCTGGTGACACTAGGACCCTCCGTGGCGGCACTTTGGCGAGGGGGTGCCATCAAGGTGTCCCAGACCTTAGACAGTGTGCCCCTCGTTTGTGTGGACCGGTGAGAACTTGGTTGCCTACTGGAGGAACTGCCCTCCCTGCCGCCAACGTCACATGCTGGAAACATCTCCATCATATTCTGCACCAATTGCCTGTGGCAAGCATTGATGCGATTGGCCCTCCCCTCTACCGGAATAAAAGACGAGATGTTGTTTTTATACCGGGGGTCAAGGATAGCAAAGATCCAGTACTGGTTGTCCTCCATGATTTTGACAATACGCTTGTCGGTTGTAAAGCACCCCAACATGAACTCAGCCATGTCTGCCACAGTGTTAGTTGGCATGACTCCTCTGGCCCCACCGGAAAGTTCAATCTCCATTTCCTCCTCATCCTCCATGTCTACCCATCCGCGCTGCAACAATGGGACGATTCGAAGTTGCCCGGAAGCCTCCTGTATCACCATCACATCATCGGACAACTCTTCTTCCTCCTCCTCCTCCTCCTCCTCCTCCATTAAACGCAGTGAAGCGGACAGATGTGTGGACCTACTCTCCAGCTGTGACGGATCGGATGCTATCCCTAACTCCTCTGTGTGATCTGAGTTATCCCTGATGTCAATCAGGGATTCTCTCAGAACACACAAGAGCGGGATTGTAAGGCTCACCATCGCATCCTCAGAGCTCACCCTCCTTGTGGACTCCTCAAAGACCCGTAGGATGTCACAAAGGTCTCTCATCCATGGCCACTCATGGATGTGAAACTGAGGCAGCTGACTTTGTGGCACCCTAGGGTTTTGTAGCTGGTATTCCATCAAAGGTCTCTGCTGCTCAACCACTCTATTCAACATCTGAAACGTTGAGTTCCAGCGTGTGGGGACGTCGCACAAAAGCCGGTGTTGTGGCACATGCAGGCGTTGCTGGAGAGATTTTAAGCTAGCAGCGGCTACTGTCGACTTGCGAAAGTGGGCGCACATGCGCCGCACTTTCACCAGTAGCTCTGGAACATTGGGGTAGCTCTTTAGGAAACGTTGCACCACTAGGTTGAAGACGTGGGCCAGGCATGGAACATGTTGGAGTCCGGCAAGCTCCAGAGCTGCTACCAGGTTCCGGCCGTTATCACAAACGACCATGCCTGGGCCCAGGTGCAGCGGCTCAAACCATATTGCCGTCTCATCGAGGAGGGCATCCCTCACCTCGGAGGCAGTGTGCTGTCTGTCCCCCAAGCTGATCAGCTTCAGCACAGCCTGCTGACGTCTACCAACGCCAGTGCTGCAACGTTTCCAACTCGTAGCTGGGGTCAATCTAACAGCGGAGGAGGAGGCGGTGGCGGAGGAGGAGGCGGTGGCGGAGGAGGAGGCGGTAGAGGAGGAGGAGGAGGGGGGTGTTCTTCTCGTGTCCCTGCCAGGAATGTTAGGCGGGGAGACGAGGTACACCGGGCCAGTTTGGGAAGCAGTCCCAGCCTCAACTACATTCACCCAGTGTGCCGTCAGTGAAATGTAGCGTCCCTGTCCGCATGCACTTGTCCACGCGTCGGTGGTCAAGTGGACCTTTGTGCAAAGCGCGGAACTAAGGGCCCGCCTGATGTTGAGTGACACGTGCTGGTGCAAGGCGGGGACGGCACACCGGGAGAAGTAGTGACGGCTAGGGACGGCATAGCGAGGTGCCGCAGTTGCCATCAGGTCCAGGAAGGCGGGAGTTTCAACAAGCCGGAACGCCAACATCTCCTGGGCCAGCAGTTTAGCGATGTTGGCGTTCAAGGCTTGCGCGTGTGGGTGGTTAGCAGTGTATTTCTGCCGCCGCTCCAATGTCTGAGAGATGGTGGGTTGTTGTAAAGAAACGCCTGATGGTGCCTTTGATGGTGCAGGAGAAGGAGATAAGACAGGACCAGGGGAGGATGAGGTAGAAGTCAACAAAGTGGCGGAGGCAGATGAAGTGGTGTCCTGGCTCGTCCTCTGGAGTGCATCGCCAGCACAGTCAGCAGTGGCAGTGGCAGAGGCAGAGGCAGTGGCAGAGGCAGTGGCAGTGGCGTGAACGGCAGGCGGCCTTTGTCCTGCCGTTGCTGCCTGCCACTGATTCCAGTGCTTGGATTCCAAATGACGGCGCATTGAAGTGGTGGACAGGTTGCTCTTCTCAGAGCCCCTAATCAATTTCGAGAGGCAAATTGTGCAGACAACACTATATCTGTCCTCGGCGCATTCCTTGAAAAAACTCCACACCTTCGAGAAACGTGCCCTCGAGGTGGGAGTTTTTCGGGGCTGGGTACGAACTGGAACATCTTGGGAGATTCCGGGTGTGGCCTGGCTTCGCCTAAGCTGCTGACCTCTGCCTCTGCCTCTAGCTACCCTTTTTGGTGCTGCACCTGCCTCAACATCCACACTACTTTCCCCGCTTGACATCCCCCCTGTCCAGGTTGGGTCAGTGTCCTCATCATCCACCACTTCCTCTTCCAACTCCTGTCTCATCTCCTCCTCCCGCACAATGCGCCGGTCAACTGGATGCCCTGACGGCAACTGCGTCACATCATCGTCGATGAGGGTGGGTTGCTGGTCATCCACCACCAAATCGAACGGAGATGGAGGAGACTCTAGTGTTTGAGCATCTGGACACAGATGCTCCTCTGTTAGGTTCGTGGAATCGTGACGTGGAGAGGCAGGTTGAGGGACAATGAAAGGAGCGGAGAACAGCTCTGGGGAGCAGGGACAGTTTGGGTTATTGTTCTGTAAAGCTTCGGAATTTTGGGAGGAAGGAAGACAAGACTGTTGAGTAATAGGAGGAGAGGAGGCAGAGTCTGACTGGCTGCTGGACAATGTGCTGTAAGCGTTCTCTGACAGCCATTGCAAGACCTGTTCCTGGTTCTCGGGCCTACTAAGGTTTGTACCCTGCAGTTTAGTTAATGTGGCAAGCAACCCTGGCACTGTGGAGTGGCGCAATGCTTGCTGCCCCACAGGAGTAGGCACGGGACGCCCTGTGGCTTCACTGCTACCTTGCTCCCCAGAACCATTCCCCCGACCTCGCCCACGGCCTCGTCCACGTCCCTTTCCGGGAGCCTTGCGCATTTTGAATTCCTAGTTAGAAATTGGCACTGTATACCAGTAGTAAAAATTGTGGGTGCACGTAACCCCAATATATTCTTTGAATTCCCAGTCAGACACTGGCACTATATGGCAGTAGCAAGAAATGAGGGTATTTGTATTCCCAATATACTCTTTAAATTCCCAGTCAGACAATGACACTGTATACCAGTAGTAAAAATTGTGGGTGTACGTAACCCCAATATATTCTTTGAATTCCCAGTCAGAAACTGGCACTATATGGCAGTAGCAAGAAATGAGGGTATTTGTATTCCCAATATACTCTTTGAATTCCCAGTCAGACAATGGCACTGTATACCAGTAGTAAAAATTGTGGGTGCACGTAACCCCAATATATTCTTTGAATTACCAGTCAGAAACTGGCACTATATGGCAGTAGCAAGAAATGAGGGTATTTATAACCCCAATATATTCTTTGAATTCCCAGTCAGACAATGGCACTGTATACCAGTAGTAAAAATTGTGGGTGCACGTAACCCCAATATATTCTTTGAATTCCCAGTCAGAAACTGGCACTATATGGCAGTAGCAAGAAATGAGGGTATTTATAACCCCAATATATTCTTTGAATTCCCAGTCAGACAATGGCACTGTATACCAGTAGTAAAAATTGTGGGTGCACGTAACCCCAATATATTCTTTGAATTCCCAGTCAGAAACTGGCACTATATGGCAGTAGCAAGAAATGAGGGTATTTGTATTCCCAATATACTCTTTGAATTCCCAGTCAGACAATGGCACTGTATACCAGTAGTAAAAATTGTGGGTGCACGTAACCCCAATATATTCTTTGAATTACCAGTCAGAAACTGGCACTATATGGCAGTAGCAAGAAATGAGGGTATTTATAACCCCAATATATTCTTTGAATTCCCAGTCAGACAATGGCACTGTATACCAGTAGTAAAAATTGTGGGTGCACGTAACCCCAATATATTCTTTGAATTCCCAGTCAGAAACTGGCACTATATGGCAGTAGCAAGAAATGAGGGTATTTGTATTCCCAATATACTCTTTGAATTCCCAGTCAGACAATGGCACTGGTATACCAGTAGTAAAAATTGTGGGTGCACGTAACCCCAATATATTCTTTGAATTACCAGTCAGAAACTGGCACTATATGGCAGTAGCAAGAAATGAGGGTATTTATAACCCCAATATATTCTTTGAATTCCCAGTCAGACAATGGCACTGTATACCAGTAGTAAAAATTGTGGGTGCACGTAACCCCAATATATTCTTTGAATTCCCAGTCAGAAACTGGCACTATATGGCAGTAGCAAGAAATGAGGGTATTTGTATTCCCAATATACTCTTTGAATTCCCAGTCAGACAATGGCACTGTATACCAGTAGTAAAAATTGTGGGTGCACGTAACCCCAATATATTCTTTGAATTACCAGTCAGAAACTGGCACTATATGGCAGTAGCAAGAAATGAGGGTATTTATAACCCCAATATATTCTTTGAATTCCCAGTCAGACAATGGCACTGTATACCAGTAGTAAAAATTGTGGGTGCACGTAACCCCAATATATTCTTTGAATTCCCAGTCAGAAACTGGCACTATATGGCAGTAGCAAGAAATGAGGGTATTTGTATTCCCAATATACTCTTTGAATTCCCAGTCAGACAATGGCACTGTATACCAGTAGTAAAAATTGTGGGTGCACGTAACCCCAATATATTCTTTGAATTACCAGTCAGAAACTGGCACTATATGGCAGTAGCAAGAAATGAGGGTATTTATAACCCCAATATATTCTTTGAATTCCCAGTCAGACAATGGCACTGTATACCAGTAGTAAAAATTGTGGGTGCACGTAACCCCAATATATTCTTTGAATTCCCAGTCAGAAACTGGCACTATATGGCAGTAGCAAGAAATGAGGGTATTTGTATTCCCAATATACTCTTTGAATTCCCAGTCAGACAATGGCACTGTATACCAGTAGTAAAAATTGTGGGTGCACGTAACCCCAATATATTCTTTGAATTACCAGTCAGAAACTGGCACTATATGGCAGTAGCAAGAAATGAGGGTATTTATAACCCCAATATATTCTTTGAATTCCCAGTCAGACAATGGCACTGTATACCAGTAGTAAAAATTGTGGGTGCACGTAACCCCAATATATTCTTTGAATTCCCAGTCAGAAACTGGCACTATATGGCAGTAGCAAGAAATGAGGGTATTTGTATTCCCAATATACTCTTTGAATTCCCAGTCAGACAATGGCACTGTATACCAGTAGTAAAAATTGTGGGTGCACGTAACCCCAATATATTCTTTGAATTACCAGTCAGAAACTGGCACTATATGGCAGTAGCAAGAAATGAGGGTATTTATAACCCCAATATATTCTTTGAATTCCCAGTCAGACAATGGCACTGTATACCAGTAGTAAAAATTGTGGGTGCACGTAACCCCAATATATTCTTTGAATTACCAGTCAGAAACTGGCACTATATGGCAGTAGCAAGAAATGAGGGTATTTGTATTCCCAATATACTCTTTGAATTCCCAGTCAGACAATGGCACTGTATACCAGTAGTAAAAATTGTGGGTGCACGTAACCCCAATATATTCTTTGAATTACCAGTCAGAAACTGGCACTATATGGCAGTAGCAAGAAATGAGGGTATTTATAACCCCAATATATTCTTTGAATTCCCAGTCAGACAATGGCACTGTATACCAGTAGTAAAAATTGTGGGTGCACGTAACCCCAATATATTCTTTGAATTCCCAGTCAGAAACTGGCACTATATGGCAGTAGCAAGAAATGAGGGTATTTGTATTCCCAAATATACTCTTTGAATTCCCAGTCAGACAATGGCACTGTATACCAGTAGTAAAAATTGTGGGTGCACGTAACCCCAATATATTCTTTGAATTACCAGTCAGAAACTGGCACTATATGGCAGTAGCAAGAAATGAGGGTATTTATAACCCCAATATATTCTTTGAATTCCCAGTCAGACAATGGCACTGTATACCAGTAGTAAAAATTGTGGGTGCACGTAACCCCAATATATTCTTTGAATTACCAGTCAGAAACTGGCACTATATGGCAGTAGCAAGAAATGAGGGTATTTGTATTCCCAATATACTCTTTGAATTCCCAGTCAGACAATGGCACTGTATACCAGTAGTAAAAATTGTGGGTGCACGTAACCCCAATATATTCTTTGAATTACCAGTCAGAAACTGGCACTATATGGCAGTAGCAAGAAATGAGGGTATTTGTATTCCCAATATACTCTTTGAATTCCCAGTCAAACAATGGCACTGTATACCAGTAGTAAAAATTGTGGGTGCACGTAACCCCAATATATTCTTTGAATTACCAGTCAGAAACTGGCACTATATGGCAGTAGCAAGAAATGAGGGTATTTATAACCCCAATATATTCTTTGAATTCCCAGTCAGACAATGGCACTGTATACCAGTAGTAAAAATTGTGGGTGCACGTAACCCCAATATATTCTTTGAATTACCAGTCAGAAACTGGCACTATATGGCAGTAGCAAGAAATGAGGGTATTTGTATTCCCAATATACTCTTTGAATTCCCAGTCAGACAATGGCACTGTATACCAGTAGTAAAAATTGTGGGTGCACGTAACCCCAATATATTCTTTGAATTCCCAGTCAGAAACTGGCACTATATGGCAGTAGCAAGAAATGAGGGTATTTATAACCCCAATATATTCTTTGAATTCCCAGTCAGACAATGGCACTGTATACCAGTAGTAAAAATTGTGGGTGCACGTAACCCCAATATATTCTTTGAATTCCCAGTCAGACACTGGCACTATATGGCAGTAGCAAGAAATGAGGGTATTTGTATTCCCAATATATTCTTTGAATTCCCAGTCAGACAATGGCACTGTATACCAGTAGTAAAAATTGTGGGTGCACGTAACCCCAATATATTCTTTGAATTCCCAGTCAGACACTGGCACTATATGGCAGTAGCAAGAAATGAGGGTATTTGTATTCCCAATATATTCTTTGAATTCCCAGTCAGACAATGGCACTGTATACCAGTAGTAAAAATTGTGGGTGCACGTAACCCCAATATATTCTTTGAATTACCAGTCAGAAACTGGCACTATATGGCAGTAGCAAGAAATGAGGGTATTTGTATTCCCAATATATTCTTTGAATTCCCAGTCAGACAATGGCACTGTATACCAGTAGTAAAAATTGTGGGTGTATATAGCCCCAATTCTATTGCTAGGGGACTTGCAGGGTATTTCTGGGGTGAAGGTGGGGGGGCACACCGTTGGAACGGGTATCGGGGTATATATCGGGTATACGGGAATACACTGACAGTGTATTCCATTCAGGATCCTGGGAAAGCTGGGTTGCGGCGATTGAGCCCGTCAGTGCCACGTTACACTGACAAGCTTCTCCCTGGAATTTAGCTCTTACAAGAGCTGTTGGTTGTCTTCTCCTTCCTATCCTAGCCTGTCCCTGCCTACCCAGAATCTAAGCCCTAGCTAGCTGGACGGAAACCTCCGTCCTCGGTGAATTGCAAGCTCAGAATGACGCGAACCTGGGCGGCGCTGTTCTTTTAAATTAGAGGTCACATGTATTCGGCAGCCAATGGGTTTTGCCTACTTTTTTCAACGTCACCGGTGTCGTAGTTCCTGTCCCACCTACCCTGCGCTGTTATTGGAGCAAAAAAGGCGCCAGGGAAGGTGGGAGGGGAATCGAGTAATGGCGCACTTTACCACGCGGTGTTCGATTCGATTCGAACATGCCGAACAGCCTAATATCCGATCGAACATGAGTTCGATAGAACACTGTTCGCTCATCTCTAGTCTGTAGGTCATGTATTCACATAGAGATAGAGTTTGATGGCCGTATGCTACTTAACTTGCATGAAATAAGTAGAGGAAGACAGCAAGCACAAGCTTTCTTTAACAACTGGAGCACTTTACTCACATCATTACAGGTCAGAATATACCATATTAAAACCAGAATAAAAGAGACAGCACCACGCAGGTACCTAGTGCATTACCCAGCATAAGCACTTTCAACCAACCAACAATGATTGTGCTCACCTTTGGGGGTTGCGAATATGTCACAAACCCCATGTTGCAATGAATAAAACATGGGTAACCTCCTATGTATGGTATTCTCAGGATCCAAAACCCATCACCAGGATGTGGAACACATATAAAACAATAGACCAAAGATTTCAGTACTTGTTATTAGAGATGAGCGAACAGTGTTCTATCGAACTCATGTTCGATCGGATATTAGGCTGTTCGGCATGTTCGAATCGAATCGAACACCGCGTGGTAAAGTGCGCCATTACTCGATTCCCCTCCCACCTTCCCTGGCGCCTTTTTTGCTCCAATAACAGCGCAGGGTAGGTGGGACAGGAACTACGACACCGGTGACGTTGAAAAAAGTAGGCAAAACCCATTGGCTGCCGAATACATGTGACCTCTAATTTAAAAGAACAGCGCCGCCCAGGTTCGCGTCATTCTGAGCTTGCAATTCACCGAGGACGGAGGTTTCCGTCCAGCTAGCTAGGGCTTAGATTCTGGGTAGGCAGGGACAGACTAGGATAGGAAGGAGAAGACAACCAACAGCTCTTGTAAGAGCTAAATTCCAGGGAGAAGCTTGTCAGTGTAACGTGGCACTGACGGGCTCAATCGCCGCAACCCAGCTTTCCCAGGATCCTGAATGGAATACACTGTCAGTGTATTCCCGTATACCCGATATATACCCCGATACCCGTTCCAACGGTGTGCCCCCCCACCGTCACCCCAGAAATACCCTGCAAGTCCCCTAGCAATAGAATTGGGGCTATATACACCCACAATTTTTACTACTGGTATACAGTGCCATTGTCTGACTGGGAATTCAAAGAATATATTGGGAATACAAATACCCTCATTTCTTGCTACTGCCATATAGTGCCAGTGTCTGACTGGGAATTCAAAGAATATATTGGGGTTACGTGCACCCACAATTTTTACTACTGGTATACAGTGCCATTGTCTGACTGGGAATTCAAAGAATATATTGGGAATACAAATACCCTCATTTCTTGCTACTGCCATATAGTGCCAGTTTCTGACTGGTAATTCAAAGAATATATTGGGGTTACGTGCACCCACAATTTTTACTACTGGTATACAGTGCCATTGTCTGACTGGGAATTCAAAGAATATATTGGGAATACAAATACCCTCATTTCTTGCTACTGCCATATAGTGCCAGTGTCTGACTGGGAATTCAAAGAATATATTGGGGTTACGTGCACCCACAATTTTTACTACTGGTATACAGTGCCATTGTCTGACTGGGAATTCAAAGAATATATTGGGGTTATAAATACCCTCATTTCTTGCTACTGCCATATAGTGCCAGTTTCTGACTGGTAATTCAAAGAATATATTGGGGTTACGTGCACCCACAATTTTTACTACTGGTATACAGTGCCATTGTCTGACTGGGAATTCAAAGAGTATATTGGGAATACAAATACCCTCATTTCTTGCTACTGCCATATAGTGCCAGTTTCTGACTGGTAATTCAAAGAATATATTGGGGTTACGTGCACCCACAATTTTTACTACTGGTATACAGTGCCATTGTCTGACTGGGAATTCAAAGAATATATTGGGGTTATAAATACCCTCATTTCTTGCTACTGCCATATAGTGCCAGTTTCTGACTGGTAATTCAAAGAATATATTGGGGTTACGTGCA
The DNA here is from genome assembly GCF_031893055.1 of Leptodactylus fuscus. Taxonomy (NCBI): domain Eukaryota; kingdom Metazoa; phylum Chordata; class Amphibia; order Anura; family Leptodactylidae; genus Leptodactylus; species Leptodactylus fuscus. The sequence continues at coordinate 98,826,098 of NC_134271.1, forward strand.
CCCACAATTTTTACTACTGGTATACAGTGCCATTGTTTGACTGGGAATTCAAAGAGTATATTGGGAATACAAATACCCTCATTTCTTGCTACTGCCATATAGTGCCAGTTTCTGACTGGTAATTCAAAGAATATATTGGGGTTACGTGCACCCACAATTTTTACTACTGGTATACAGTGCCATTGTCTGACTGGGAATTCAAAGAGTATATTGGGAATACAAATACCCTCATTTCTTGCTACTGCCATATAGTGCCAGTTTCTGACTGGTAATTCAAAGAATATATTGGGGTTACGTGCACCCACAATTTTTACTACTGGTATACAGTGCCATTGTCTGACTGGGAATTCAAAGAATATATTGGGGTTATAAATACCCTCATTTCTTGCTACTGCCATATAGTGCCAGTTTCTGACTGGTAATTCAAAGAATATATTGGGGTTACGTGCACCCACAATTTTTACTACTGGTATACAGTGCCATTGTCTGACTGGGAATTCAAAGAGTATATTGGGAATACAAATACCCTCATTTCTTGCTACTGCCATATAGTGCCAGTTTCTGACTGGGAATTCAAAGAATATATTGGGGTTACGTGCACCCACAATTTTTACTACTGGTATACAGTGCCATTGTCTGACTGGGAATTCAAAGAATATATTGGGGTTATAAATACCCTCATTTCTTGCTACTGCCATATAGTGCCAGTTTCTGACTGGTAATTCAAAGAATATATTGGGGTTACGTGCACCCACAATTTTTACTACTGGTATACAGTGCCATTGTCTGACTGGGAATTCAAAGAATATATTGGGGTTATAAATACCCTCATTTCTTGCTACTGCCATATAGTGCCAGTTTCTGACTGGTAATTCAAAGAATATATTGGGGTTACGTGCACCCACAATTTTTACTACTGGTATACAGTGCCATTGTCTGACTGGGAATTCAAAGAGTATATTGGGAATACAAATACCCTCATTTCTTGCTACTGCCATATAGTGCCAGTTTCTGACTGGGAATTCAAAGAATATATTGGGGTTACGTGCACCCACAATTTTTACTACTGGTATACAGTGCCATTGTCTGACTGGGAATTCAAAGAATATATTGGGGTTATAAATACCCTCATTTCTTGCTACTGCCATATAGTGCCAGTTTCTGACTGGTAATTCAAAGAATATATTGGGGTTACGTGCACCCACAATTTTTACTACTGGTATACAGTGCCATTGTCTGACTGGGAATTCAAAGAGTATATTGGGAATACAAATACCCTCATTTCTTGCTACTGCCATATAGTGCCAGTTTCTGACTGGGAATTCAAAGAATATATTGGGGTTACGTGCACCCACAATTTTTACTACTGGTATACAGTGCCATTGTCTGACTGGGAATTCAAAGAATATATTGGGGTTATAAATACCCTCATTTCTTGCTACTGCCATATAGTGCCAGTTTCTGACTGGTAATTCAAAGAATATATTGGGGTTACGTGCACCCACAATTTTTACTACTGGTATACAGTGCCATTGTCTGACTGGGAATTCAAAGAGTATATTGGGAATACAAATACCCTCATTTCTTGCTACTGCCATATAGTGCCAGTTTCTGACTGGGAATTCAAAGAATATATTGGGGTTACGTGCACCCACAATTTTTACTACTGGTATACAGTGCCATTGTCTGACTGGGAATTCAAAGAATATATTGGGGTTATAAATACCCTCATTTCTTGCTACTGCCATATAGTGCCAGTTTCTGACTGGTAATTCAAAGAATATATTGGGGTTACGTGCACCCACAATTTTTACTACTGGTATACAGTGCCATTGTCTGACTGGGAATTCAAAGAGTATATTGGGAATACAAATACCCTCATTTCTTGCTACTGCCATATAGTGCCAGTTTCTGACTGGGAATTCAAAGAATATATTGGGGTTACGTGCACCCACAATTTTTACTACTGGTATACAGTGCCATTGTCTGACTGGGAATTCAAAGAATATATTGGGGTTATAAATACCCTCATTTCTTGCTACTGCCATATAGTGCCAGTTTCTGACTGGGAATTCAAAGAATATATTGGGGTTACGTGCACCCACAATTTTTACTACTGGTATACAGTGCCATTGTCTGACTGGGAATTCAAAGAATATATTGGGGTTATAAATACCCTCATTTCTTGCTACTGCCATATAGTGCCAGTTTCTGACTGGTAATTCAAAGAATATATTGGGGTTACGTGCACCCACAATTTTTACTACTGGTATACAGTGCCATTGTCTGACTGGGAATTCAAAGAGTATATTGGGAATACAAATACCCTCATTTCTTGCTACTGCCATATAGTGCCAGTTTCTGACTGGGAATTCAAAGAATATATTGGGGTTACGTGCACCCACAATTTTTACTACTGGTATACAGTGCCATTGTCTGACTGGGAATTTAAAGAGTATATTGGGAATACAAATACCCTCATTTCTTGCTACTGCCATATAGTGCCAGTGTCTGACTGGGAATTCAAAGAATATATTGGGGTTACGTGCACGCACAATTTTTACTACTGGTATACAGTGCCAATTTCTAACTAGGAATTCAAAATGCGCAAGGCTCCCGGAAAGGGACGTGGACGAGGCCGTGGGCGAGGTCGGGGGAATGGTTCTGGGGAGCAAGGTAGCAGTGAAGCCACAGGGCGTCCCGTGCCTACTCCTGTGGGGCAGCAAGCATTGCGCCACTCCACAGTGCCAGGGTTGCTTGCCACATTAACTAAACTGCAGGGTACAAACCTTAGTAGGCCCGAGAACCAGGAACAGGTCTTGCAATGGCTGTCAGAGAACGCTTACAGCACATTGTCCAGCAGCCAGTCAGACTCTGCCTCCTCTCCTCCTATTACCCAACAGTCTTGTCTTCCTTCCTCCCAAAATTCCGAAGCTTTACAGAACAATAACCCAAACTGTCCCTGCTCCCCAGAGCTGTTCTCCGCTCCTTTCATTGTCCCTCAACCTGCCTCTCCACGTCACGATTCCACGAACCTAACAGAGGAGCATCTGTGTCCAGATGCTCAAACACTAGAGTCTCCTCCATCTCCGTTCGATTTGGTGGTGGATGACCAGCAACCCACCCTCATCGACGATGATGTGACGCAGTTGCCGTCAGGGCATCCAGTTGACCGGCGCATTGTGCGGGAGGAGGAGATGAGACAGGAGTTGGAAGAGGAAGTGGTGGATGATGAGGACACTGACCCGACCTGGACAGGGGGGATGTCAAGCGGGGAAAGTAGTGTGGATGTTGAGGCAGGTGCAGCACCAAAAAGGGTAGCTAGAGGCAGAGGCAGAGGTCAGCAGCTTAGGCGAAGCCAGGCCACACCCGGAATCTCCCAAGATGTTCCAGTTCGTACCCAGCCCCGAAAAACTCCCACCTCGAGGGCACGTTTCTCGAAGGTGTGGAGTTTTTTCAAGGAATGCGCCGAGGACAGATATAGTGTTGTCTGCACAATTTGCCTCTCGAAATTGATTAGGGGCTCTGAGAAGAGCAACCTGTCCACCACTTCAATGCGCCGTCATTTGGAATCCAAGCACTGGAATCAGTGGCAGGCAGCAACGGCAGGACAAAGGCCGCCTGCCGTTCACGCCACTGCCACTGCCTCTGCCTCTGCCACTGCCACTGCTGACTGTGCTGGCGATGCACTCCAGAGGACGAGCCAGGACACCACTTCATCTGCCTCCGCCACTTTGTTGACTTCTACCTCATCCTCCCCTGGTCCTGTCTTATCTCCTTCTCCTGCACCATCAAAGGCACCATCAGGCGTTTCTTTACAACAACCCACCATCTCTCAGACATTGGAGCGGCGGCAGAAATACACTGCTAACCACCCACACGCGCAAGCCTTGAACGCCAACATCGCTAAACTGCTGGCCCAGGAGATGTTGGCGTTCCGGCTTGTTGAAACTCCCGCCTTCCTGGACCTGATGGCAACTGCGGCACCTCGCTATGCCGTCCCTAGCCGTCACTACTTCTCCCGGTGTGCCGTCCCCGCCTTGCACCAGCACGTGTCACTCAACATCAGGCGGGCCCTTAGTTCCGCGCTTTGCACAAAGGTCCACTTGACCACCGACGCGTGGACAAGTGCATGCGGACAGGGACGCTACATTTCACTGACGGCACACTGGGTGAATGTAGTTGAGGCTGGGACTGCTTCCCAAACTGGCCCGGTGTACCTCGTCTCCCCGCCTAACATTCCTGGCAGGGACACGAGAAGAACACCCCCCTCCTCCTCCTCCTCTACCGCCTCCTCCTCCGCCACCGCCTCCTCCTCCGCCACCGCCTCCTCCTCCGCTGTTAGATTGACCCCAGCTACGAGTTGGAAACGTTGCAGCACTGGCGTTGGTAGACGTCAGCAGGCTGTGCTGAAGCTGATCAGCTTGGGGGACAGACAGCACACTGCCTCCGAGGTGAGGGATGCCCTCCTCGATGAGACGGCAATATGGTTTGAGCCGCTGCACCTGGGCCCAGGCATGGTCGTTTGTGATAACGGCCGGAACCTGGTAGCAGCTCTGGAGCTTGCCGGACTCCAACATGTTCCATGCCTGGCCCACGTCTTCAACCTAGTGGTGCAACGTTTCCTAAAGAGCTACCCCAATGTTCCAGAGCTACTGGTGAAAGTGCGGCGCATGTGCGCCCACTTTCGCAAGTCGACAGTAGCCGCTGCTAGCTTAAAATCTCTCCAGCAACGCCTGCATGTGCCACAACACCGGCTTTTGTGCGACGTCCCCACACGCTGGAACTCAACGTTTCAGATGTTGAATAGAGTGGTTGAGCAGCAGAGACCTTTGATGGAATACCAGCTACAAAACCCTAGGGTGCCACAAAGTCAGCTGCCTCAGTTTCACATCCATGAGTGGCCATGGATGAGAGACCTTTGTGACATCCTACGGGTCTTTGAGGAGTCCACAAGGAGGGTGAGCTCTGAGGATGCGATGGTGAGCCTTACAATCCCGCTCTTGTGTGTTCTGAGAGAATCCCTGATTGACATCAGGGATAACTCAGATCACACAGAGGAGTTAGGGATAGCATCCGATCCGTCACAGCTGGAGAGTAGGTCCACACATCTGTCCGCTTCACTGCGTTTAATGGAGGAGGAGGAGGAGGAGGAGGAGGAAGAAGAGTTGTCCGATGATGTGATGGTGATACAGGAGGCTTCCGGGCAACTTCGAATCGTCCCATTGTTGCAGCGCGGATGGGTAGACATGGAGGATGAGGAGGAAATGGAGATTGAACTTTCCGGTGGGGCCAGAGGAGTCATGCCAACTAACACTGTGGCAGACATGGCTGAGTTCATGTTGGGGTGCTTTACAACCGACAAGCGTATTGTCAAAATCATGGAGGACAACCAGTACTGGATCTTTGCTATCCTTGACCCCCGGTATAAAAACAACATCTCGTCTTTTATTCCGGTAGAGGGGAGGGCCAATCGCATCAATGCTTGCCACAGGCAATTGGTGCAGAATATGATGGAGATGTTTCCAGCATGTGACGTTGGCGGCAGGGAGGGCAGTTCCTCCAGTAGGCAACCAAGTTCTCACCGGTCCACACAAACGAGGGGCACACTGTCTAAGGTCTGGGACACCTTGATGGCACCCCCTCGCCAAAGTGCCGCCACGGAGGGTCCTAGTGTCACCAGGCGTGAGAAGTATAGGCGCATGTTGCGGGAATACCTTTCCGACCACAGCCCTGTCCTCTCCGACCCCTCTGCGCCCTACACGTATTGGGTGTCGAAGTTGGACCTGTGGCTTGAACTTGCCCTATATGCCTTGGAGGTGCTGTCCTGTCCTGCCGCCAGCGTCCTATCTGAGAGGGTGTTCAGTGCAGCCGGTGGCATCATCACTGACAAGCGCACCCGTCTGTCAGCTGAGAGTGCCGACCGGCTCACTTTGATAAAAATGAACCACCACTGGGTAGAGCCGTCATTTTTGTGCCCACCTGTGTAAAGCACCCCAACATGAAACTCCATGTCTGTACTCAACCTCTCCAATTCCTCCGCATCCTCATACTCATCCACCATAAGCGTTGCACAATTCTGCTAATACTAGGCTCCCTCCACCCTGATTTCCCCCAACTCTGCTGGTTAGAGGCTCCCTCCACCCTGATTTCCACCAACTCTGCTGGTTAGAGGCTCCCTCCACCATGAATTTGCCCAAACTGGGCTGTTTAGAGGCTCCCTCCACCATGAATTTGCCCAAACTGGGCTGTTTAGAGGCTCCCTCCACCATGAATTGGTCCAAACTGGGTTTTTTAGAGGCTCCCTCCACCATGAATTGGTCCAAACTGGGCTGGTTAGAGGCTCCCTCCACCATGAATTTGCCCAAACTGGGCTGTTTAGAGGCTCCCTCCACCATGAATTGGTCCAAACTGGGCTGGTTAGAGGCTCCCTCCACCATTAATTGGTCCAAACTGGGCTGGTTAGAGGCTCCCTCCACCATTAATTGGTCCAAACTGGGCTGGTTAGAGGCTCCCTCCACCATGAATTGGTCCAAACTGGGTTTTTTAGAGGCTCCCTCCACCATGAATTGGTCCAAACTTGGCTGTTTAGAGGCTCCCTCCACCATGAATTGGTCCAAACTGGGCTGGTTAGAGGCTCCCTCCACCATTAATTGGTCCAAACTGGGCTGGTTAGAGGCTCCCTCCACCATGAATTTGCCCAAACTGGGCTGTTTAGAGGCTCCCTCCACCATGAATTTGCCCAAACTGGGCTGTTTAGAGGCTCCCTCCACCATGAATTGGTCCAAACTTGGCTGTTTAGAGGCTCCCTCCACCATGAATTGGTCCAAACTGGGCTGGTTAGAGGCTCCCTCCACCATTAATTGGTCCAAACTGGGCTGGTTAGAGGCTCCCTCCACCATGAATTTGCCCAAACTGGGCTGTTTAGAGGCTCCCTCCACCATGAATTTGCCCAAACTGGGCTGTTTAGAGGCTCCCTCCACCATGAATTGGTCCAAACTGGGTTTTTTAGAGGCTCCCTCCACCATGAATTGGTCCAAACTGGGCTGGTTAGAGGCTCCCTCCACCATTAATTGGTCCAAACTGGGGTGGTTAGAGGCTCCCTCCACCATTAATTGGTCCAAACTGGGCTGGTTAGAGGCTCCCTCCACCATTAATTGGTCCAAACTGGGCTGGTTAGAGGCTCCCTCCACCATTAATTGGTCCAAACTGGGCTGTTTAGAGGCTCCCTCCACCATTAATTGGTCCAAACTGGGCTGGTTAGAGGCTCCCTCCACCATGAATTTGCCCAAACTGGGCTGTTTAGAGGCTCCCTCCACCATGAATTGGTCCAAACTGGGTTTTTTAGAGGCTCCCTCCACCATGAATTTGCCCAAACTGGGCTGGTTAGAGGCTCCCTCCACCATGAATTGGTCCAAGCTGGGTTTTTTTAGAGGCTCCCTCCACCATGAATTTGCCCAAACTGGGCTGGTTAGAGGCTCCCTCCACCATGAATTGGTCCAAACTGGGCTGGTTAGAGGCTCCCTCCACCATGAATTTGCCCAAACTGGGCTGTTTAGAGGCTCCCTCCACCATTAATTGGTCCAAACTGGGCTGGTTAGAGGCTTCCTCCACCATGAATTTGCCCAAACTGGGCTGTTTAGAGGCTCCCTCCACCATGAATTGGTCCAAACTGGGTTTTTTAGAGGCTCCCTCCACCATGAATTGGTCCAAACTGGGTTTTTTAGAGGCTCCCTCCACCATGAATTGGTCCAAACTGGGCTGGTTAGAGGCTCCCTCCACCATGAATTTCCCAAAACTTGGCTGTTTAGAGGCTCCCTCCACCATGAATTGGTCCAAACTGGGCTGGTTAGAGGCTCCCTCCACCATTAATTGGTCCAAACTGGGCTGGTTAGAGGCTCCCTCCACCATGAATTGGTCCAAACTGGGCTGGTTAGAGGCTCCCTCCACCATTAATTGGTCCAAACTGGGCTGGTTAGAGGCTCCCTCCACCATGAATTGGTCCAAACTGGGTTTTTTAGAGGCTCCCTCCACCATGAATTTGCCCAAACTGGGCTGTTTAGAGGCTCCCTCCACCATGAATTGGTCCAAACTGGGCTGGTTAGAGGCTCCCTCCACCATTAATTGGTCCAAACTGGGCTGGTTAGAGGCTCCCTCCACCATGAATTGGTCCAAACTGGGCTGGTTAGAGGCTCCCTCCACCATGAATTTGCCCAAACCGGGCTGTTTAGAGGCTCCCTCCACCATGAATTGGTCCAAACTGGGCTGGTTAGAGGCTCCCTCCACCATGAATTTGCCCAAACTGGGCTGTTTAGAGGCTCCCTCCACCATGAATTGGTCCAAACTGGGTTTTTTAGAGGCTCCCTCCACCATTAATTGTTCCAAACTGGGCTGGTTAGAGGCTCCCTCCACCATGAATTGGTCCAAACTGGGCTGGTTAGAGGCTCCCTCCACCATGAATTTGCCCAAACTGGGCTGTTTAGAGACTTCCTCCACCATGAATTGGTCCAAACTGGGCTGGTTAGAGGCTCCCTCCACCATGAATTTGCCCAAACTGGGCTGTTTAGAGGCTCCCTCCACCATGAATTGGTCCAAACTGGGTTTTTTAGAGGCTCCCTCCACCATGAATTGGTCCAAACTGGGCTGGTTAGAGGCTCCCTCCACCATGAATTTCCCAAAACTTGGCTGTTTAGAGGCTCCCTCCACCATGAATTGGTCCAAACTGGGCTGGTTAGAGGCTCCCTCCACCATGAATTTCCCAAAACTTGGCTGTTTAGAGGCTCCCTCCACCATGAATTGGTCCAAACTGGGCTGGTTAGAGGCTCCCTCCACCATTAATTGGTCCAAACTGGGCTGGTTAGAGGCTCCCTCCACCATGAATTGGTCCAAACTGGGTTTTTTAGAGGCTCCCTCCACCATGAATTTGCCCAAACTGGGCTGTTTAGAGGCTCCCTCCACCATGAATTGGTCCAAACTGGGCTGGTTAGAGGCTCCCTCCACCATTAATTGGTCCAAACTGGGCTGGTTAGAGGCTCCCTCCACCATTAATTGGTCCAAACTGGGCTGGTTAGAGGCTCCCTCCACCATGAATTTCCCAAAACTTGGCTGTTTAGAGGCTCCCTCCACCATGAATTGGTCCAAACTGGGCTGGTTAGAGGCTCCCTCCACCATGAATTTCCCAAAACTTGGCTGTTTAGAGGCTCCCTCCACCATGAATTGGTCCAAACTGGGCTGGTTAGAGGCTCCCTCCACCATTAATTGGTCCAAACTGGGCTGGTTAGAGGCTCCCTCCACCATGAATTGGTCCAAACTGGGTTTTTTAGAGGCTCCCTCCACCATGAATTTGCCCAAACTGGGCTGTTTAGAGGCTCCCTCCACCATGAATTGGTCCAAACTGGGCTGGTTAGAGGCTCCCTCCACCATTAATTGGTCCAAACTGGGCTGGTTAGAGGCTCCCTCCACCATTAATTGGTCCAAACTGGGCTGGTTAGAGGCTCCCTCCACCATGAATTTGCCCAAACTGGGCTGGTTAGAGGCTCCCTCCACCATGAATTGGTCCAAACTGGGGTTTTTAGAGGCTCCCTCCACCATGAATTTGCCCAAACTGGGGTGTTTAGAGGCTCCCTCCACCATGAATTTGCCCAAACTCTGCTGGTTAGAGGCTCAATCCACCCTGATTTTCAAAACAAATGTTGGTGCCAACCTCAACTTACTACAAGGGCCAAATTCACTGCTGGTGACAAGCTCTCCTCACTGCAAGTGCCAAATACACATGTTTCAAGGTGTTTTCCTACTGTCAGAGAGGTGGTATTGAGTGTGTAAAGTGTGTAGTTGTTAGGCTGTGATGTTGGGGTAATAGAGGGTCTTTGGTGTGTTAGATGCCCCCAGACATGCTTCCCCTGCTGTCCCAGTGTCATTCCAGAGGTGTTGGCATCATTTCCTGGGGTGTCATAGTGGACTTGGTGACCCTCCAGACACGGATTTGGGTTTCCCCCTTAACGAGTATCTGTTCCCCATAGACTATAATGGGGTTCGAAACCCGTTCGAACACACGAACATTGAGCGGCTGTTCAAATCGAATTTCGAACCTCGAACATTTTAGTGTTCGCTCATCTCTAATTGTGATATCTTATCCATAGTGATGATATACACACACTATACATCCCATCGACCACTTAGTGTTTCGATGGGTCCCTATACTAACACTTTATACAGGACAGGAGATAGTCTTCTTATATAATCATTGTTACAGTGCAGTCTATACGTACTTTCTCTCTGGCGTCTTGCCTATAGGGAGAGAGCAGCATTTATTATAGAGGTATATTAGTTTTAGTGTAGGGACCCATCTGAATGAGGTCGCCGTGACGGGGCAGATGGGCTCGCACAATTCATCAAACTGTGCGCTAAGAACCTCACATTTAAAACTGTAGTTAGTGACAAATGAAAGTGAAGATGAAGAATTTTATCATTTGGATGAAAAAACAATGTACTAACAAAATAGTTTTTTAGGAGTTTTTTTCAGTCTTAAATATTATATTATAAATATATATATTATTATTATAAATATTATAAATGTGAAAGTTTGTGTGTTTGGATGTTTGTCACGCAAAAAAGGCTGAACGGATTTAAATGAAATTTGGCATATAGATAGTTTGTAACCTCGATTAACACATAGGCTACTTTTTATCCCAGTAAATGACATGGCTTCACAACTGTTATGAATTTATGTTCACATACTATATTAAACAACTCTTGCAGCAGCTTATCTCAAGTTCTGATAAAGCAAGGTCTGTTATCTCTCTGTGTAAACACACAGCTAACCCTCAGTGGATTGTGTCCATGCATTTGCATATGATATGATCTGCTCCAGACAACATGCTGACACACTGAATGGGAAAATACCTTTAATCCAAATTGACAGTTTGCCAATTTTGAACATGCATGGAAAAAGAAAATCTAATTTGTCGCAAACAACGAGAGCTATGAAGGTAGCCAGAAGTCACAGAGTTCTCCTCAAACGGAGATGAGGGGGGATCATCGACGCCAACAACACACTCATTATATGGCGTCCCAGCGAGCTGTTGAGATGCCGGAGCAATCACAGGCACGGCGTGAAGAATAAGTTTAGCAGCAGGACAGCTTAAGAGCTTGCGAAACGCCGGTGCAGAAAAACCATCGATGGGAGCAATTTGCTGAATATAGGACAAAGTCGCGGGCAGAGGCTAGTCATTCATAAAACAGATTTTGAGCTTAGCATATGCCTGAATAGCCTTTAAAAAGGTTATTCAGGTTCTGCCTCCAGTTCTTTCCAGTTCTTTCAAAGACCCACACCCCCGTTTCTAGTAAAAATCGGTAAAAATGATATGCTAAGGAGGCTCACCGAGCGCTCTGGGTGTTCCCCAGGGCCATAGAACACGCGTCATACCTCAGTAATGCCCCTCCGTGGCTTGTGCTCTGTTATGCCTTTCTACTACACACTTGCTTTACCGCTTACATCCTCTGTTGTTTCACTCCTTGCACTTCAAATCCCGTGCATGCGCAGTAATGCTCTATTCTGAGTGGTACTGCGCATGCCCGAGCGCCATTTTCTTGTAGCTACCTATAGAACTCAGCATACTGCTCAGTATGCTGTTCTATAAAGAGCTACACCAAAATTTTGGTGTAGTTCACTATAGAACAGCATACTGAGCAGTATGCTGAGTTCTATAGGTAGCTACTAGAAAATGGCACCAACAAAATCCAGTTACAAACATGTCCACAATCTATATAATGTAAATAAATAAATCTAATTACATGTTTAATATTCCCGCATTCACCTGTACTATGATTATTTATTTCTCCCACTCATTTAGCACCATCATATTCCATGGTGATTTTCAGACATTGTCAGTTACTGTCCCATAAAGAGTTTACAATAGTAAGTTCCCTGTCAGTGGAGGAGGATCCAAAGTACTCAGATGAAATCATGGTGTACACTGGCAGAATATACAACCTCCTAGCAGATGTTGTCCTTGGCCGGATTCAAACCCAGGACTCCACTGATAAATGTAACACATTTTGTTTTTTCTTTTCTTTATAAATGTAGATTCTGAACCCAATATAGGGATCACAATGTACATTCTTTTCCTATCAGTATGTCTGTGTAGAATGGGAGGAAATCCACACAATCTCGGGGAGAACATGCAAACTTCTTGCAAATGTTTTTCCTGGCAGGATTTGAACCCAGGACTCCAGCGCTGCAGTGCTAACCACTGCACCACTGTGATGCCCCAAATATAACACATTTTGTATCCAACATGGTGAACACCATAAGTGATCAAAAAGTCATATGTAGCCTTCAACCAGCTCCATTCTCTTTAATAGGAGTGCTATTGTTGAGTACTGTACTATCTTTGGCACTCCCATCGAGGCAAATGAGAGCCACGCGGGTCTGTCCATCCACCAAGCGACACGACTATATCTTCAGCCTGGTTGTGGTCAGGCTGAATTCCCAGAGTAGGGTTAAAAAACTATTCTCAGGCCCAGTGGGGGGGGGGGGGGGGGGGGGGTCTGCAGACAGACCTCTATTAAACAGTCTTCTAGTGCATTCCATTCCTGCTGTTCCAGTGTTTTCTTCCAGCAGAAGTTCCCACAGCATTGTGAGGTCCCATGTCAGTGACCTCAGCAGTCATGCATGGTGAGGACTTCCATTAGAAGAAAACACAGTAGAACCACACCATGGTGGGAGACATCGGAGCACAAGGAACAGGTGAGTAGGGTTTTGTTTTTCTTATTTACCTCTCCCCCTGATATAAATACTGCTCTCCTAATGACCCTTTATATAAATTATGCTTCCTCCTATTCATAATGTGCCCTAACAACCCCTTATATACATGACCACCCCCATATTATGCTCCTTGAAGGCCCCTTATACAAATAACCACCTTTATATTAATAATGCCCCTAATAGCCCTTATATAAATAATACCTCTTATATGCATAAACCACCCTTTTATAAAATGCCCCTCCTAACAACCCCTTTGGGAAAGTTCACACAGGAGTTTTTTGGACAGGATTTTAAGACATCTGCGTCTCAGCGCAGGAAACGCAGTGCTATGACGTCAACGCCCCCGCCCGCGCCGAGAAGCAGATGTCTAGGAGGGAAGTCTAGGCTGTGTGAGTCATGTCAGGTGAATTTACTTGTGACCTGACAGAACGGACACAGACCAGCGCTCCTCCATGTCCCCCTCCGGAGAGTGCTGCCTGAGGCGGCTGCTTCACTTCTCCTCATTAGAGGTGCGCCCTTGTAATTGCCATAAACTATAATGGGGTCTGCTGAGTTTACACCCAGACAGGGCAGAAACATATGGAGAGAAAGGCGCTGCTTGCAGGACTTTTTTCTCTGCATTTTTAAAGCGGAATGAGGAACAGAATCCCCAGGTGGAGACCAGGCGCAGGTGTGAATCTAGCCTTAGTCTCAAAGAAACGCAACAAACTGTAACAAAGCAGCTTTAGGAGCAGCATCAGCAGCAGTGCAGTAGATGGAAGATGATGATAAAGGGAGATTCTGACACCACTATTCAGAGGCATCAGCTCAAGCTTTGTGAAAATCCTCACAAATACCGGATTTATTTTGATAAAAGTAATTTTTTAGGTCTTACAACATCACAGGCAGCACTGAACAACCTCTCAGACATAACACTTGAAGCTGGACAAGATTAAACTCCCATGAAAAATAGGGCCAGCTCCTTCTACTGCTCTAACCTATTGGCCCAGAATTCCATGGGGTCAGAGTATTTTTCCGTATTTTTCAGACTATAAGACGCACTGGACTATAAGTGGGCCCTCTACCCCACTGTGCCAGTCAATCATAGTTAGTATTATATCTACCTGTATATTTTGTGTGTTGTATGTAACCCCAAAATGTAAAGCACCATGGAATTAATGGTGCCATATAAATAAACAATAATAATAATAGAGATGAGCGAACAGTAAAATGTTCGATATTCGATATTTGTTTTGAATAGCAGCTCAATATTCGACTATTTGAACGAATATCAAACCCCATTATAGTCTATGGGGAAAAATGCTTTGTTTCAGGTGATCTGACCATTCGACTCAGGAGGGTCACCAAGTCCACGATGACACCCCAGGAAATGATGCCAACACCCTGAAATGCAACTGGGACAGCAGGAGAAGCATGCCTGGGAGCATCTAACATGCCCAAGTCATTGTATTATGCCGGGATCCCTGTCAGCTTGCGATATGCGCAAGCTGACTTTTTCCCATAGGAATGCATTGACCAGCGTTGATTGGCCGAATGTCATACAGAGAATGGCATTCGGCAAATCAACGCTGGTTCTCATGCTCAGTAGGGGGGGAATGGCACTTAGCTTGTGAGCAGCTCCAATACGTCTGAGCATGCTCAGTAAGGTGAAAGCTGGATGGTTAGACTGACCCGCAGGTGGCGCTGTGCGCTATGATAGCAACCTGCGGGACACAATCCTAACAACTATTCTGTTTCTAGTGGACTATACTATTCTGTTTCCTCTCTGCTGCGCCGTATACTGGACTCTGCTACATCTGCATTACTGTACATTGACTTGTCTGTCTACTCTTCTGCTTTGTCTCTGAAATTTACTCGATCACCTATCGGAATCCGATCTTTTCCAATCCCGATCGCTCAACCCTAATAACAACATAAACCGGTATATACAATTTAAACATATTACCCTGTTCTTCCAGAATTTGTTATAAACTGAGAATCTCAATTCCCCCTTTACAATATGTCCCTAAGCGGGGGCTTAGCTGTAGTATGTACAAGGCTAGTGCTTGGCCCTTGTGCCAGAGGAGTCCAAAGGCCCTTTGTTATGAAAAGGCGACATCTGTATTATAAATACTGTAGTGCATGGTACATTGGGAGCAAAGATTCTGCGTTGGGACTAGGGACCGTCAAGGTATATCTCAGTCACCAAGAATGAATAATGAGTTGAAATCTGGTGTACTCAATTGCCATGTGCTACAAAGCAACACATCTGGAATAAATACATCCGTGAACATGATGTTAGATTCTGACCTAAACAAAAAACCACTATAACCATCTGCGTTGACACACAATAGGTCAACTACATCTATATTTAGAAGTTGCTGTATTGTATTTTTATCTCCCTGGATCAGCATATTAAATTAGAGGGAAGCAGCAAGCGAGAAAGACCGACCTAGATGGAACTATATATTTTTGATGTCACACTGACAATATTAAGAATGCTAAAAGCAAAAAAATGGACATGCAAGAAAACTACCAATTCTCATCCCGTTTGTACATATGAATAATTAAATTTTAACCTTTCAATGTGAATACAATTAAAATCTCCACTACATAGACACCTTGAGTGACAACGCTCTGACCTGTAAGTAAAATTTGCAGTAAAATGTCTCTCTGCAGAGACATTTAGACATAGAATTAATAATGCAGAATGTGGGTGGAATAGATTTTGATTTCTAACAGAAAATATAATAAAAAAAATAATCTCATATTAAAATATAATAAAACATAATAAAAATATACAAAATTATTTCTGACATCAGTAATTAATACAGTTTAACCTCTTAGGAATCACGGTCATTTCGACTTTAAGAACCAAAAAAATATTTGGTTTTTTCCTCCTTTCCAATAGCCATAACTTATTCTTATGTTAACTCTACACAGCTATTTTAGGCCTTGTATTGTTTACATAGCACAATGTCAAATACTGATCATTTTTATTTAATCAGTTACTTCATAAGTTTGACTGTTAACCCTAAAGATGCCATTTCTTTCTTTGGTGGATTTTTACCAGTAAGGGGATATGTAACTTATGCACGGGTAAAGTATATTGACATTCAAAACGACACTATGCTATATTGTAATAGATATTTGTAGTGTCCCACAAGGACACTCTGTAAGGGAATTGCTAGTTGTGCAATTCCCTAGCGCTGCTGCTGAAACCAGGAAGAATGAAAGACAGAGATAGTGAGCCCTAAATTTGACCCAGCCCCTATCCCTACCTACTTGCCAGATCTGCCGTAGGTGACAGATGGCAACTTGGCGATGGTCCTTTCTCTGAATAAATACATCCGTAAACATGATGTTAGATTCTGACCTAAACAAAAAACCACTATAACCATCTGCGTTGAGAGCAAGACAGACAGGAGAGACACAGAGCAAGATAAGGCAAACAACGCAGAAGAGGAGTCAGCAAGTCAAGGGTTTAAGCTAGAGACAAAGAAGTGCAGGCTGACTCATGCCATTGGGGTCCACAGCTTACAGAAAAGATTCTTTAATAGCAAAGAGACTATATCCATTCCCCATCAGTGCAACGATAACAACAATACTGCGCTACTCAGTGGCCTTTAAGGGTAGAAGTTGGCTCAAGCCACCGTGACAGGTGGGTAGTGTCTAACCATTGTTTTGAGACTCCTCCGTGGCACCAGTTCCACACTCCTAGACCCAGGATGTTGCATATTGTTGTCCAAAAATAGAATGTTCTTTCTTATCAAAAATAAGAGACAAAATCTCGGGGGGTATCCGCTTTGATTTGAATGGACAACCTGCAATATTTGAGTTGTGGAGTGTGTTTCTGACAGAGGACCTGATATTGGGTTGATAGTCAGGGATTCACAGTCTAAGCTAAACTCTAGTTTTTTTTCCCTTCCTGTAGGGACACTGCATTGCCTCGAGTTAGGCCAGATAACAATGGGATATACTGTCCCTGATTAATGCCTAGAAAGTGTCCAAAACTGCATCTTACATTGGTGCACATTTTGGCCCACCAGATTCATTATAACTCACATAGAAACCTGAGTTATACCCCAAGTCTACACCAGCTCCTGCTCGGCATAGATGTGAGTCCAGTAGCTTCTGCGTGTGCCTCTTAGTTATTCTGGTGCGTCTTGTACCTGTTGGACAATGACTTTAGACAGTATAAAAATCATTAGTCTTAATAAATAACCCCCACTGTATTTAGACATTGTTCATACAGTAAAAGTTTTGTATTTGTTTAGCCTGATATAGGACTGAAGCTTGCACACAGCCAAAATATTACTTTTGCAAAGTAAATGGAATATAAGAGGTGCAGCTCACTATTAAGATAAGTAAAGTATTGGGAAAGTTAATCATCAGTTTATGTAGATTTAAACATTAAAATGTAGGCAAAGTAGAGATATATACATATTAATGGTAATAGTCAGATTCCTTTCTCCTCCTTGAGTTCGATATTCTGTTATCTGCCATGTATTTCCCCTTGATTAGAATGAAAGTGAATACGGTTTTTATATTCCTACCTCGTGGCTCTCAGAATGTATATAAAAATCCGAAGTTGCGAAATTGAAGAAGAACTGCTGATTGATTCAACAACAAATCAATGATTTGACATGTGTAATCTGCTGATTGCCAACCGAGAAAGTGTTTGTATTTCAGCAGCGTACAGATACTGTATATGTCAATGGGAAAAGGTATCAAAAGTAAATGCACACTAAAGGTAATAGTAAGGCAAATATGATGTTAACCCCTTCCCACCAAAGCAAATTTAAGATTTTTTTCTATTTTTGTTTCCCACAATTTTATTATTACGACAGATATCGGGCCTTTAAAGATGGAGGCCACTCTGGTCCCTGCCACCCCCATACTTTTAATGTTGCATAAGTGAAATCAAGCTATCCTTACTTTGAGTCTTTGGAAAAAAAAACAAAGAACACATTTCACGGCGGAGAGGCTGCATACGGACACTGGCGGTTTGATTTAAAAACCCATTGAAATGAATAGGTTTTTAAACTGACCATATGTAAGCCGTCCCCAGGCTGTTATTCCTGCAATTTCAGTGGAATCACGGCGGGTGGTCAGTGGCGCAAGTAAGAGATACAGAAATCTTGACTGCCTCAAAAGTGCAACAAAAGTTAATGGGACCATAATTTTTGCCCACTTGGTTAGTTTGCTGTTAATAAGTAAATTCAGTAAAGGTAATAATAATTTTGTCGGTTTCACGTTACTTCAATGACAATTGTGGGTTTTCATTTCTTTAACAGAAAGGTACCAACAATTTTGTCCACGTGTGTAATATTTCATATCATGTATTGGGAAACCAGAAAAAAAAAGTCTAAGGTTAAAAAACCACGTTGCAGAAATGCAGTGTTTTTTGTTACAGATTTTGCTGAGATTTTTGAGCCAAAATCAAGTGCAGTGGATTTCACATCTAAGAGCTTCCTTTCAATAGTGTATTGCTTTTGAAGTCACTGGTGCCGTAGAATAAAACTGGTAAAACTGGGGAAAAAAAACACATTTGCGACATTACAAGTTTAGTAGTTTTATATGGCGTTCACTGAGCAATGTAAATAACAAAAGTTGCCGTATATACTCGAGTATAAGCCAACCCGAATATTAGCAGAGACCCCTAATTTTACCACTAAAAACTGGGAAAACTTATTGACTCGAATATAAACCTGAGGGGGGGGGGGGGAATCCACCATTGCAGATAAAAAGTCTGGTCATGTGCACTGCAGCTTAGTAACTCCATGGGGATCATCGTAATAGCAGTTAAACCCATCATGTCCCTCACATTAACCCCCTGTTTGCTTCACCTAAGAGTTACTGATATGTGGGACAACTGTGAATCAGCTTGATTGTAGTATTTCCAGATTTATATAGATTTTATTAAAATTTTGAATTGAAAACTTTTTATTAAAGCTATTTTTCTGCATCACTACATTCTGACCCCATTAAGTTTTCCACCTACAGAGCTGTGTAAGGGCTTTGTTTTGGCCCAACAAGCTGCCTTTTTATATGACTTTTTGATCAATTTTTATTTAATTTTTTTTTTCGTGGGGGGAGGATATTTTTTGTTGTTCTTGTTCTGCCTATTCAGATTCCACTCATATGTCACCTTAAAAACGGTACCTTAAAAAACCTTAGCAATTTAAATTACGGCTGCTGTATATCTGGAATTACATGATTTTTTTTTTCCTAATTATATTCTTTTCACAATCACATTCAAGGGTTACATTGGCAGACCTGACGTAGACACCATTATTATGCTAAGCAATACTTCTATTTAGATATACAAATTAGCTTATAACCAGCCAAACCAGAGACACTCATGTGTAGACTGCATTGTTTGGAAACAGCGCTGTCTACAGTTGAGTGCCCCTGGTCTGGCTGGTATAAGCTCATTTACATACGGTTTCCAATGGAGCATTGCCTAAAATAAGTCTCTATACACCACTGCATCTCTTCAATAAGAAACCGTACCCCCTGAGCTCTGTAAACTCACTCTTGGTCTAGAAAATCTATTACACGAGGGCCTGCAGGATACTCCAAATAATTAGAGCTTCTTGACCAGACCATGATTTTGTAAGAGGAGACTTCGCAGCGAACAAACTGGTTGTTAAACGCACAAATAAATATTTATTGTCATGTATAATGTATTAACAATGGTATTTTTACTCTTAATCTAGCATTAATATTATGCTGGAGTCAGGAAATATTCTAGATTTAAATTCAATATGCTCAGAACACATGCAGTCAACAGCTATGACTATGGATTTAAGTTATATGTGTCAAGATGGAGAACATAAACACTATTAATTACAACTCCCAGCATGCCCGGGTAGCCTGAAGCTGCCATGGCATGCTGGGAGTTATAGTTTTTGAAAACATCTGGAGATGCACAACTGTATAGTTAGGTTATGGTGGAAATGAAAGAAGACGACTTCCGTCTTAAGTTCCTCTTCCATTTCCGTCTCAAAATAAGCATTAAATTTTGGCAATATGCTTTGGAAATGGATTAGTAAATTGCCAACTGAATGTTACCATTCCCCTTGTAAAAGTGGGTACCCAGTGTCCAAATCTAACAATAGAAATAGTATGGAAACAATATAGTATTCAACTAAGGCTTCGGTCACACCTGTGTTGGGTGACGGTTTGAGACCTCCGTCCTCGATTCTGCTTGAAATATGCGGAGAGAAAAGTCCTGCAAGCACCGATTTCAGGTGGAACTGCACGGAAACCCAGCAGACCGCTTTATAAGAAGAATTGGTTTTCATTTTTTGGCTCCCCAAGCGGCCCCGAAGAACAGGCAGTACGGTGTCTCAGTGGTTAGCACTTCAGCCTTGCAGCGCTGGAGTCCTGGGTTCGAATCCTGCCTAGGACGACATCTGCAAGGAGTTTGCATGTTCTCCTCGTGTTTGCGTGGGTTTCCTCCGAGTACTCTGGTTTCCTCCCACACGCCAAAGACATACTGATAGGGACTGTAGATTGTGAGCCCTATATGGGACAGTGATTGTCAATGTCTGTAAAAGCGCTGCGGAATATGATGGCGCTATACAAGTAAGCATAATAAATAAATAATGGAAACCCCAACACGAGTGTGTACCTAGCGTAACAATTAAATTGTCAATTTTTCAAATCCTTTTTTACCATACCTATAAAATATTACTTTTTTTGTTAACACATTAAGATGACATTTCATCTGGCTATTGATAGATATTTAACACCGACGGCGAGGTATTCCCAATAGTAGTTCACTAATCTATAAATACCCCTCTAGTGATACCATCTAGATGGCAATTTACTCATAAATAGTGTAGCAATAACAGAGGAACAAGACAATGCAGAGTTAGAAGAAAAGATGCCCCAGAATTGTTATATTATGTGCAATACAACAGTTTACTAAAACTGAAATGTGGGGTAAGGGGACAAGACCCCTTTAAGTGATAGTGTCAAAAGAATGAGCACTTCCTCATAACCAGAACACTGGCATCGATGGGTGTAGATATTTGTATCTGGCCAAAGACGCACCACTTTCCCTTTTCTTTGCCTTGCCCACTTATTATGAAAGTTGGTGAAGCAGTTATGCCTCAGCCTGGCAAATTTACTCATGCCAGAAAAGTGGTGTGAGTTTTACCAGAAATCTATGCAAATCCCTGACAGACAGAAATTTTAATTCCGACACTAAGGAATTCTACAAATATTAAGTGGTTGGACACTCTTAACAATTTAGGCACAAGAAACGCCAGTGGTGGAATGGATTAAAGGGGCTTTATGGGATAGGTCATCAATTAAAGATGGGCCGGGGTCCAACACCTGGGCCACTGGCCGATCAGTTGTTCAGAGGCTGCAGGGTGAGTGCTGTAACCTCTTCAGTGCTTACCAAGCACCGGGATGTACATTTGTATAATGTCTGTGCATGGTATCACAGCTCAGCCCATTCACGTGAGTTGTGATCAGGCCATGTGACCAAGGAATGCGATGTCATATAATCTGCAAAAAAGACTGTGGTGGAAATACATTGCATTTTTTTCTGTGAGTTTCTCCAGTCTTTCTGCCTCCATTATACCTATAAGGAAAACTCCAGCATTTAGAAATAAATTGACATGCTGCAATTTTAAAAAACATGTGTATTTGAAATGGTAGGATTTCTGCCACAGATTTTTTTTGCAGTGTGTGGATGGGATTAGCCGAAGCCCCATCCACTTTGCAGATAATGTTTCCTTCACGGCCAAAGCCCTGCATTTCAACAATGTGAGACCCCAGCCTAAGACTGTTATAGGTAATGCCAACTTTAATAAATTTCCATTCTTCTTTGAATATAATGACTAAATGAATATATATGGTGCTGCTATTTGGCATTACATTGGTATGTCTTGGGCAGAGCTTTAAAAATGAAGGGCATTTGGGAGAAACCTCATTTTAAAATGGGTGCTGATGCCTTCACTGTATTTTACGCAGGGACCTGTCAGCACTCTTAAAGAGAGTCTATCATTAGAAAAACACCTTTTTAGCTAATGGAACAAGAGAATAGCCTTTAAAAGGCTATTCTACTGCTAACTACCATTCTTTTCTTCTCCCCACCATTTCTGATAATTCAGTTTTTCTATTATGCCAATTATGATCACAGAGTATTAGGGTCGTTCCCCCTGTGCTTTGAGCACTTCTGCCTCATAACATTCCACTGCCCCTTAGATTGCTGTGTTCTTTGCTGCCTTTTGCAGGCATTAGATGCAGCGCTGTAACAGACCACGGGAAATTGGTGGTCTGGGCATAAAAAAAAAAAATGTGAAAAAACAAAACTGCATTCACCTCATTTCTCCCCCTCCCCCCCAGCACTGATGTTCTGGCTTTCACTTACACATGCCTGGCACATGACCAGTGCATTCTGCTACAGGTCAGCTGCACATTTCTTTATGGTCTCCCTTGGTTTTCTACTTTAGTAGAGCAGTGGTTGAAATCCATGGGTAAAACCCATAGCAATAGTTGACATGCTGTGGGTTTAATATCTGCAATGCAAGGCAATGCATTTTGCACTACAGAATTTAGTTGCTGCATACAGAGGATATCTTTTTAAAGAGGACCTTTCATCAGATCGGGCACATGCAGTTTTATATATGGCTGGAAAGCTGACAGTGCGCTGAATTCAGCGCACTATCGGCTTTCCCGATCTGTGCCCGGTGTAAAGCGCTATCGGTCCCGGTACCGTAGCGCTTTAATGTCAGAACGGCGTTTCTGACACTTAGCCAGGGACGCCCTTCTGCCTAGCAGCGCCTATCGCGCTGTACAGTGTGAGCGGGGAGGAACGCCTCCTCCCCTCCTGATAATACTCGTCTATGGATGAGCACTGTGAGCAGAGGGAGGGGGTGTTCCTCCCCGCTCACACTCTACAGTGCGATAGGCGCTGCTGGGCAGAAGGACGTCCCTGGCCAAGTGTCAGAAACGCCCTTCTGACTGTAAAGCGCTACGGTACCAGGACCGATAGTGCTTTACACAGGGCACAGATCGGGAAAGCCGACAGTGCGCTGAATTCAGCGCACTGTCAGCTTTCCAGCAGTATATAAAACTTCATGTGCCCGATCTGATGAAAGGTCCTCTTTAAATGTGCTCCACAGTGCTGGTATTGTAAATCTTGTGTCTGGTACTAACCGGCTGCGATCACTCGATCCCTCCCTGTGTGGCCCTGGCCTGTTATCCTGTAATGTTTGCTTTCTATTATTGCACTGACAATACATATTATGACTTCAGAGTATATTACATCCTAATATCTTACACTTCCATGGACTTTAATGGATGTATTTACATGCACGTTAAACGGTTCAGGGAAATTGAACAAAGCAGAGGAGAAGATGCAAAAATGTTGTTGTAAAATGTATTGTTCAGCAGGTTCTTTAAAAGGTCACTGCAGTATAAAGTGAAGGGATTTTCTAAATTTTGCAATGAGAGCAATCTCTGTCCTCCAGAATTGATGACTTAGCTGGGAATAAGGGAGTAAGAACTGCACTGCAAAGGATTTCTTTAATGTAAAATGTGATCTCTTTCTGAGTCAAACACAACCAAGGAAGATTTGTGAGTTTAAAGAAAAAAAAATTGAAAGACACAATGCTAGCACTGTATATGAATGGGTGGATCGATAAACTTACTAAGGGTAGCACTACATGTATTGATTCTAGAGCTTCACTGTTTTCTTAGTGTCACAACCTTTACAATGATCTTCATATTGTTTCTGCTACGATTCAGTACCAAGAGCACTAAGGGCCCTATTATACGGCCTGATATTCAGAGCTATTGTCAGCAAGGAGCGCTCCTAGGAAATCTGCTGAATATCGCTGTCTAATAGTGCTGCCGATCAGGTGACTAATGTGTAAATATCAGTTATTGGGCTGATAGTATTGTTTATGCGGTATATGAAATGCATATAATCTGCAGCACATCACCTGATCAATCTATATAGCCGATCAGGACAGAAATAGTTCCTCCCGCTTTCAGTTTGCATTGGCCTGTGCAAAGAGGCAAATGAGTGCCCACCAATGTGTTTCTAGTTGTTCGGTGCTTCTTCTGGCCAAGATCTGGCTTAAAGGGGTTGTGTCATTATGTACACCTATCTGCTATCTACAGGACAGAAGATAAGTGTCATATCGCTGGTGAATGGAGCATCAGTATGCTTGCGTGACCTGTGCTCTACTCACTACTATAGGGTTGCTGGGACTGTAATCTCCAGCAGAACCTGCAGTCCCACAGAAGTGAATGGAGCACTGCTCATGCAAGCGCACTGGTGTTCGATGCACAGGGAGGCTGTTGGAGGATATTTTGTTCCCCATCCTACTCAATACTGGGGGAACCAGGTGGTTGGGATCCCCCAGCAATTGGACACTTATCTCCGGTCCTTGGGATAGGTGATAAGTGTCCATAATGGCACAAGTCCTTTAAGTTGTGATGTGATCTTTCAAAAGTTTCCTTATATTAACAGAGTTAGGGAATAATACATTTGGGCAGTGTACTCCCAGCACCATGTCTGTAACCTTACTAATATATACCACAGTCCCCCATGACCAGGATTGACCATGCTCTACTCCCGAAAAGAGTGAGTTGATAAGACTTAGCATTGCAGAATTAACTGAGGAGGCAGAGAGAAGTCTTCTGACACTGAGAATAGAAAAATCTCTGCCAGGGGGGATTGGAGTATATGTTAGTGCCCAAAGTTATTATTCTTTGTAAAACCCCTTTAAAGAACTTCAAAAAGTAGATATATCATAGGAGTATTCTAGACTATTCATTGGCAGTGCAATCACTATAAGGGTGAAGGGTTACATCAGCAAGAAACTGTTAAATAGTAGAGATGAGCGAACAGTGTTCTATCGAACACATGTTCGATCGGATATCAGGGTGTTCGCCATGTTCGAATCGAATCGAACACCACGTGGTAAAGTGCGCCAAAATTCGATTCCCCTCCCACCTTCCCTGGCGCCTTTTTTGCACCAATAACAGCGCAGGGTAGGTGGGACAGGAACTACGACACCGGGGGCATTGAAAAAAATTGGAAAAAGTCATTGGCTGCCGAAATCAGGTGACCTCCATTTTAGACGAATAGTGGATTTCAAATCCGGGTCATATGAGAATGTGAACTTTGTGACTATGAGACAGGGATAGCTGTACAGGCAGGGATAGCTAGGGATAACCTTTATTTAGGGGGGAATGTTATTAAAAATAACTTTTTGGGGCTCTATCGGGTGTGTAATTGTGATTTTTGTGAGATAAACTTTTTCCCATAGGGATGCATTGGCCAGCGCTGATTGGCCGAATTCCGTACTCTGGCCAATCAGTGCTGGCCAATGCATTCTATTAGCGTGATGAAGCAGAGTGTGCACAAGGGTTCAAGCGCACCCTCGGCTCTGATGTAGCAGAGCCGAGGCTGCACAAGGGTTCAAGCGCACCCTCGGCTCTGATGTAGGAGAGCCGAGGGTGCACTTGAACCCTTGTGCACCCACGGCTCTGCTACATCAGAGCCGAGGGTGCGCTTGAACCCTTGTGCACACTCTGCTTCATCAAGCTAATAGAATGCATTGGCCAGCGCTGATTGGCCGAATTCCGTACTCTGGCCAATCAGCACTGGCTAATGCATTGTATTGGCTTGATGAAGCAGTGCTGAATGTGTGTGCTTAGCACACACATTCAGCTCTACTTCATCGGGCTAATAGAATGCATTGGCCAATCAGCGCTGGCCAATGCATTCTATTAGCGTGAACTGAGTTTGCACAGGGGTTCTAGTGCACCCTCGGCTCTGCTACATCAGATTGCTACATCTGATGTAGCAGTGCCGAGTGTGCATCAGATGTGTAGTTGAGCAAAACTGACTCAGCACTGCTAAGTCTCTGCATTCGCATAGGAATGCATTGGCCAGCCTTCGGCCAATCAGCGCTGGCTCTGCCGGAGGAGGCGGAGTCTAAGGTCGGACCTGAATGGAGACTGGTGTGGAGCGATCTTAGACTCCGCCTCCTCCAGCAGAGCCAGCGCTGATTGGTTGAGTTCCGTACTCTGGCCAATCAGCACTGGCCAATGCATTTCTATGGGGAAAAGTTAGCTTGCGAAAATCGCAAACTGACAGGGATTTCCATGAAATAAAGTGACTTTTATGCCCCCAGACATGCTTCCCCTGCTGTCCCAGTGTCATTCCAGGGTGTTGGTATCATTTCCTGGGGTGTCATAGTGGACTTGGTGACCCTCCAGACACGAATTTGGGTTTCCCCCTTAACGAGTTTATGTTCCCCATAGACTATAATGGGGTTCGAAACCCATTCGAACACTCGAACAGTGAGCGGCTGTTCGAATCGAATTTCGAACCTCGAACATTTTAGTGTTCGCTCATCTCTATTAAATAGCTCAATTTCAGCCAAACCACAGATTCCTCCAAAAGAATAACTAGCCCACTTGTAGAAGCTGATTTGGGGATCTTACTCCTCGGCAGTACAGTATTTCACATCTGAGGAACAAGCTCTTGGAGATTAGGTCATTCCTTGACCCCTGTTTTGTTGTACAAGGAGATGACCTTGTGTATTTACTACTCTTACTACTCTTAAACCCCATGTGAATTATTGAAGATATCGAGTAGGCGGGATGTAGTATTCCTTATCGAATAATGAAAGTATTGTACCTTCCTTTCAGGTCCTGCATTAAGCATTACACCGTGCATGTCTTTTTCCTAGAGTCTTCTTAAAAGGAATACTTGGAGACTAAAGTGAAAACAAATATACATAGATTTCGTTAACTTCAGGCAAAAACTCAGTTCCCTACTTAAAATGCAATATATGATTCTCAGATTCAAGGACCTTGTACATTTTGGTCAGCTTGCCCTCTGATTCCGATGTCGTATTTTGAATTCAATGAACTGAATTTTTTATTATTATTTTAACACTGAGTCTTACCTAACAAAATCCAATTATATAAACAGGCATGAGGATGCCCTGACACAGATAATAACTGCACATGACAAGTTCATTTCAATTAGACTTTGGTTGAAGGGCTCAATTAAAAAGGACTGGATCATGGACATCGCCAGTACCAAGCTAATTTCTTGATGTCACAGTAGGGTGAAAGCCTGCTGGCTAACTGGCAGTTTCCGAGGAGTTATTGAGACTGGAAAGGTTGCTCATAGTTAAAATGATTATTCTATGGCATGCAGATTGCTTATAGGGCACTACACCAAGCTATGACACAATGCTGGTGGCTCATTAATTGTCATTGTGTTTAGTGGTGGGTATAAGCCTTTTTCACGGACCAGTGAATGGCCAGAGGACTGTACCTGATCACTGTTCTGAACGTGCCCAATCACCAGTCGACAAATGGGCACACTTCTTTATTTTCGATCACATGCTTATGCTGGCTATTGTCTGCGGACAGTAAACCCTCTCATGAGAACATAGGAGAGAATAATGCAAAGTGCCAATCGTCACGCTAAATGGTTAATATCTGATTTTTTTTATTATCTAGAAGTAAGCAATGAAGGTTTCAATTTATCAACTACAAACAGAGCAAACAGAGATAAAAAGGACATTTTTTGGGATAAATTCATTCTTTGTGGTCTTTTTTCGACAAATTTTTGAACAATACATTTTGTGACAACTTTTAAGCTATTTTTTCCCTCTCTTATTATGGATGAAAAAAACATAAAAAAGAAAAATAATGTGTTTTTGGTAATTTGCACATAAATCAATTGTAGTGTATTCATTTGCTAAGAGTGCTGCTCAATCTGATACATTATTATTCAACCATTGAGCTCATATTGCTGCGTTTTTACGTTTCTCTTTTTCAATAAAATTACTGTTCTCATTGTGTCTGCTTTGTACGTGGCAATTTTAATATTTTAGTGTCTTAATTTCTTGTTATTGAATTCTGGTGTATGGAGGAACTATGAATCATTTTCTATTCTGAATTTCCCCTTCCATCCTTAATTGTAATGACATTTGCAACAAGTGTTCCAGAATAGACTCAGGCATTTTACATATCTCCCGGATTGACTAAATATGGAAAAATTCAAAAATTGCCACAATTCTCCAGATTTAGGTGCAGATGCCATTTTTCAACATATGGATGGGAAGCCTACAACTAAATGTGGGCTTGCTAGATGCAGCACAGACAGGGTTTTGAATAGCTGGTAAATTGTGAAAATACGAAGGATATATATATATATTTTTTTTTTGCCAAGATGAGAAGAATTTTCGTGTCATAACATAGAAATAAATTGTAGAGCGCTACTGAAAAACAGGATTAAAATAACAGAGATGAGCATGCGTTAAAGAGTGTTTATTGGTTCCAAGGACATACAAGGGCAACGCATTTCAACACCGAACTGGTGTCTTCATCAGGCCAATAGGCTGTTTTGGAATACCCACTGTGGCTTGATGAAGACACCAGTTCGGTGTTGAAACGCATCACCCTTGTATGTCCTTGGAACCAATAAACGCTCTTTAACGCATGCTCATCTCCAGTATTTTAATCCTGTCCTTCATTAGCGCTCTACAATTTCCTGTGGGTTTTTTTTTTCTATTTTATTTCATTGCACTCCACCACCTATGTCATAGGATGGTGTCCGGGTAAAAACTGCAACTGACCAATTGGGCTCCCAGTTAGAGCCTTGCACTCCACCAGTACGAGTGCCAGGTCGACTCCTTTTTGTTCTTTTTACCTGGTCATAAAATGTTTTATTTATAAGGGGGCATTCACACGGAGTAACGCCGGGTGTGTATCACAGCCGTACATGCCGGCGTTACGGCAGACTGCCGAATTTCCCATTCACTTCAATGGGAGCGCTCGTAACAGCGGCGTTTACGAGCGCTCCCATTGAAGTGAATGGGAAGTGTTCGGCAGTCTGCCGTAATGCCGGCGTGTACGGCTGTGATACACGCCCGGCGTTACTCCGTGTGAATGCCCTCTTAGGCAAATAAATTTCCAGAAAGTGACTGATCAGGATGTTTACATCGCCATATTTTAAGGCGGATTTACTTAATCCCTGGGTCATGAAGTTAATGTCTCTATTTTTTCAGAAGTTCCTAATTCTTATATGTTGTCCTCATTACTGTATATAGTTTGCTTTATTCGGAAACTCAAAAACACTTCTGCAGTATACATTGGCTCAATAGTCTCAGTCACTATATTATGGAGGTAGTGTGCACCTTCTAGAAGCAACGTTTCTCTACCATAGCATGGCTTCTCTTGTAAAGAGAACATGAAATAAACATGACTATGTATCATCAATATAGTAGGTAGTGTTCCAGCTTCAAATGCAAGACTTATTTTTTACTCATGACAGTTTTAAACTACAGATAGGAGAACCTCTCAAGATTTGTTTAGTTACAAGTGGTTCAGGCTCAAGAATTGTTTCAAGTTGGGGGCAACACATTGGCTCAGTGGTTAGCACTGCAGCCTTGCAGTGCAGGAGTCCTGGGTTCAAATCCCTCCAGGAACAACATCTGCAAGGAGTTTGTATGTTCTCCCCATGTTTGCGTGGATTTCCTCCCATTCTACAAAGACATGCTGATAGGGGAAAAAAACAAAACAAAACATTGTGATCTTTATATGAGGCTCACAATCTACATTAAAAAAAAAAAAGTTTCAAGTTAAACACATTAAGTAATAAACCACAGCTTACATTGGCTTAAAACATATTGTATAACACTGTCCAGGCTCCTAGGAACCTACCTATAGGATTTCTAGCTCTCTTAGGTAAATACAACCGAAGTTATGTCAAAGTGAAATGAAGTATGCCTATGGAAAAATGAATGGTAAGAAATAGATAAAAGAGCTGAGTTTATTTATACATTGAAATGTCACTTGCATTTATAAATTTCAATATTTAAAACACTCCAAATATTACCCTTTTAGGCTAAGGCCCCAAGTAGAGGACCACTGCGAGAAAACTGCAGCAGAAATGCATAGTAGTTTTTCCTGCAATGCTTTTCACAGAAAGTCCACAGAGTTTTCCTCTGCAGACTTTTTGCTTCAATTATACCTACATTCTGTTTCAATTATAGCGTTTTTTTCGTAGGTATAACTGACATACTATGATCACCAAAAAACAACAGTTTTGGAAATTGCAGCATTTCAGCTGGACGTATCTTTCTGCAATGTGTGGATGGGAATCGCTAGAATACACTTTGCAGGGACTGTAAAATGCAGTGTTTTTTTTCCACCACATTTCTTCCAAGACTAAAACGCAGTGCTTACACCACGTGGGGTCTGACCTTAATCAGGAAAAGTGTTTGCCTGCATTTTTTTTAGCCACACGTAGAAAGTATAATGGAATGTGATGGACCATGAGACAGGACATGTCTGGCTGAGTGGTGGCATTAGTGGTAGCTGTGACAATGTGAGTGGCAGTATGACATGGAATTATATGATGGTCTAGGCTGCAGGACATGTCTGACTATGTGGTGAGTCTAGCTCACATAGTACAGAAATTCTCCCTCACTCCTATGAATTCTATCACTGATCTTCCTGTAATTGATTAAATCTGACTAAACTTTGTTCTAACTCTGCTACTCCCAAGATTCTCTAGCTGTATTGAAAGCATTACTGCTTTGAGTTATATGTATTACTGAAGAAAATGGAATGATTGCTTTGGATCATGCAATAATGAATAACAGATCAATCAACTACATCCACCATCACTGAAATGCCTTATGTTCTAGTTCAGAGTACCTTATATACTGTATATGACATCAGCAACGTAACCACTGACTGTTGGCTGTGAAGTGATGTCAGGTGATGCCAGAACTTCATAGTGACTCATGTGTCTACTGTATTGTCACTGCTCAAGGTATGTCACAGTGGTCACTTTAGTTAGTCTAAAACAAATCACCATTTATTCAGATTCGGCAAAAATTGAACAATTTGACCTATTCAGATGAACCCGGCTCGAAACAAATTGGTTCACCCATCAATATTTATAACAGACATCTAGTTAGTTATTTATACATACTGTATTAAAGCCAACAACAACAAAAAAAAATCATAAATAGCAAAGCACAAGAGACTAAAATGATTCTAGCAAAGTATTAGCACATTGTAATGGTGGATCCAGATCTGGCATCTGTAGTAGGCAAATGCCTGCAGATAACAATTAAAAAGGAGAGGTCACCACGTGACTGACTGGTACATAGACACTTCACCCGGATGGAGAGGGATGTCCCCGGGTATCATACGTGAAGTGGAAGTGTGGCCTGTTGTGCATACATAAAAACAAGAAAGGTCTTTAGGTCAAAAGTGACAAGAAGGACCCACAAAATTCAGAATTTCATAAATTTTAGAAAAAAAAAAAAAAAAAGTTATTTATCAAATGACCTGTGACTACGGAATACACTGGAAAAACAGATTAGAACTTCGATGTTGTGTACAGGAGCATTTGGAAGACATGAGCAATAAAAGAGATATCCCGAAGGCACGTTGTATGTGACTAATCAGAAAAGTGAGGGAAACATTTGGTAAATGAGCTGCACAATGTATAAAACCAAAGCTACGATCTGTATCACCAGCATTTGTTGCAAACAAGTGCTGGTCGTTCCTTAATATAGCATTCAGGCTCAAAACGACCTTTATTTAATACATTGGTAGATTTGCCCCATAATATTATGCCTAGTGCACAGTCAAAGGGGCTTTTCTCTCTCCGTTCCCTTAGACCCTGTGCTAGGATTAACACCGTGTGTGCTGCATGTGTATTCACTATCAGTATTTTATCAGTATTTTATACAATTGACAAGTAAATATTTTTCCTCTTAATGTCATATTATATTTCAACACAATCATCAATGGAATCTCATTGCTTCTTGGCAGGAGCAGGTGGCACTGGTACCAACATCTTGTCTACAGAGATGCCAAGTGGGCAAGAATTATGACAGGCTGCTTCTTTTTTCCTTTTCTTAGTATCATTTAGCAGTCTGACATAAAGGTTATACTGATGTGTGAACTGTAATTGGTTCTCATATTAACGTGGGCATATTGTGCATGATGAGGGTGAATACAATTATAACCTTGTGTTCGGTCTTAATTACATCAATATAAAGATATCTCATTAAAATTTAACAAGGAGACGGAGTTGGAGACAATAATGATGGTAAAGTGTTTGCTATTATGTGGCCCCACCTCTTCCATTCTGTTGGCAGATCCTGTTTGGCGGCCACTAGGACAGTTCTCCTGGAGTCTCCATACTTGTCAACTTTAAGTGGAATTGGAAAGATTCTGAAGAGGGGTCCACATTTTTTTATGCATGTCCCCAAATTACAGCATGTGAATCCAAAGTAGTATATAAGACACTCTTCAGCACACTCCAAAATAAATATAGACTACAAACTAGACCCTCTATGGAGACCCTATAGTAGAACACCCTCATAGAGAAGCCAGGCCAGACCATAAACATATAGAGACCTAAAAATAAATGCAGATTCTCCTAAACCCATTACAACTATAGAGAAGCTAAGTCAGACCCTCTTTAAATACAGACTCCCTTTATAAATATGAACCCCAAACCCCTTAGAAAATACATCAGTGTAAACCCATTTAAGGGACGTTCACACTTGCCCTGTGTCCATCCGCCGGGTCTCAGTCTTATTTCCCGGGTAAACTGAATAGGAGACGGCTTCCCAGTGGTCAGTTTTAAAACCCATTCATTTGAATGGGGTTTTAAAGGAAACCGCCGGGGCTATGCAGCCTCTCTGCTTGGAAACCAGTTTTTTTGAATGGACACAAAGTCCTGCATGTCTGACTTTGTGTCCGTGTAAAAAAAGAAAAAAAAAAAAAAGCGGTTTCCCCATGGAAAGGCAGCATACAGACCCTGGTGGTTTGCTTTAAAAACCCATTCAAATTAATGGGTTCTAAAATTGACTGCCAGGAAGCTGTCCCCTATCCAGTTTCCCCAGGGAATAGGATGGAGACCAGGCGGGCAGACACGGGGGCGTGTGAGCGCTCCCTCACAGGTCCCAAGCCGTCCCAAGCTGTATTTTTAAAAGCCTAGTTCCTCACCTATAAACAGATCCCAGACCACCTCTGTGCTCCCCTCTTCTTACAGGGCCACAGCAGACTTTGTATCAATATCACCTCCCAGTATTATTTCCATAACATGATACATTAAACATGCACACGCAGTGTCAGTTCTATAACTTACCGTAATAGATTAACCTTACAGAACAAGTGTCAGTTCTATTTTACTCACTCAGACTCACTATCATTCTGGACTCACATACAGGGCAGCAGCCCTGGCTCTTACCACCATCAAGCCTGGCTGAGCCACAGAGCCATGAGCAAACCCGATACCCCCCAACCAAGCACCAGCCATCTGCCAAGCCAAAACCCCCAACATGCCCTGAACAAGGCTCAAATAAAAGGGGCCACACGGTGGCTCAGTGGTTAGCACTGCAGCCTTGCAGCGCTGGGTCCTGGTGTTCAAATCCCGCCAAGGGCAAAAAACCATCTGCAAGGAGTTTGTATGTTCTCCCCGTGTTTGCATGGATTTCCATCCCATATTCCAAAAAAGACATACTGATAGGGAAAAAGGTACATTGTGAGCTCTATGTGGGGCTCACAATCTACTTAAAAAAAAAAAAAAAAAAAGGAGTCATTGAGAGAGACAAAGAGTGGTACATCAAGGAATGGAGAAGCGCAATAAATAACTCCAAGAAACTCACCGTGTACCAGTCATTACAAAGGGACTACACCATGGCCACCTACCTGGAGAGAATACGCCACCCCAAACACAGACAGACCCTGAGCCGGTACAGACTGAGCGCCCACAGCCTGGAGATGGAGACAGGGCGACACAGGCAGACGTACAAGCCACAGGAGAACAGATTGTGTCAGCACTGTGACCAGGGGGGCCTAGAACACGAGGCTCATTTTCTGCTACACTGCACCAAATACTAGGCTGTGAGCGCCATCTACTTCTAAAGACTCTCAGCCCACATCCCAGACTTCACATCTGCAGACGAGAAGAGGAAACTCTACATCCTACTGGGAGAAGAAGAGGCCACTGTGGAGATCGATGTCCAATACGCATCCAGCTGTCACCAAACAAGAGGAAGATGAGACCCCATGGACTGTTATACTCCAAATCACCCACCAACCCCCCATGGCCAAAACTCTCCCCCCCATACACGCACCTTACTAGCTTTGTCAATGCCAAATATCTATTCGGACGTGCCAATAATGCTTGTTTAATTCTTTGATTCTTAAAAACCAACATATAATGGTCTTCAACATTTGTATAACTGAGCTATAAAAATATCTAGATATGTGAACACTGTAAATAAAGTAATACAAATCAATGACAAAATGTATATTTTTTAGTTGTACATATACAAAATAGTACCAAAAGTGTTTTAATATAAAAGTAGCAAACATTAGATAATTATGGATATTATTGTAATAATTATACTGCATGAGTAATGCTATAAAAATGCAAACAAACAAGAGATAAACAAAAAATTACTAAAAACTATAATATAAATATTTCAATACATTATATTTAATTCAACGTCCTGGAATTAAATTTACAACTTATACTACTGCAAAAAACAAGTTCTTATATGGCTACATCAATGGAGAAGTAAAAAGTTCTTGCTCTCAGAAGGCTGGGGTAACACAACAAAGACAAAAATTCTGCATTCTGAAGACCAAAATAGTATAAAAGGCCCCATACAGATACAGATGTATCAGGCTACTGATAGATAACGGTATATTTTTATGTTTTTTTTGTTTTTTAACTCCTCCTTTAAATAAGAAATGCTTACAGGACAACTGGACACAACCACAGCTGGTCCTCTGTTTTTTTTTCTCAATCTGTAGAAGGAAATCTACTGTTAACTGGGCAAATCTGTCTATCCCTACAACATTGTTAGCAGATTAAATGTGTATTAGAGAGCAGAAGTGCTCTGTCATTATTTTTGGATTCTAAGGTCTGCAAGAATTGAATAACCATCTGACTTGTCTTCCAAATACCATTGTAAATCATTTTAATAGCGTGCAATGACATGCAACAGACATATTGATTCCAGCTTGCAAGCTCTGGAAAAATGCCAGGACGGCATGAAGCAATGAATTATAATACCAAGAATCAAAAAGTTATGTCCTGGTGCACTGTTTATAAAACCAGCGGATCTGATCTACTGAGAGGGACAATAGGTAATGCAGGGATCCTCCAAGGATCCCTGCATCAATTGCTTTAGGCTCAGATGGAATTTTTTAATTTATGGGAATGAGGGTTAAAAAAATGGAATATTTTGCTACTCAAAAGGGTTTTTCAAGTTTTCTTTTTCATAATGCCATGCTGTCTTCATAAATCCCATAAACCTGAATAGAGAAAGCCACTATTTTAATCAGACCTATCAAAAAAATAAATGTTCAATTGTTTTCCATTGGCTTTTGTTGTCTTCTGTGATAAGATACCATGCTCCGGGGCCACACGGTGGCTCAGTGGTTAGCACTTCAGCCTTGCAGTGCTGGGTCCTGGTGTTCAAATCCCACCAAGGGCAAAAAACCATCTGCAAGGAGTTTGTATGTTCTCCCCGTGTTTGCATGGATTTCCATCCCATATTCCAAAAAGACATACTGATAGGGAAAAAATGTGCATTGTGAGCTCTATGTGGGGCTCACAATCTACATTTAAAAAAAAAAAAAAAAAAAAGATACCATGCTCCAGCATGGTATCTTATCACAGAAGACAACAAAAGCCAATGGAAAACAATTGAACATTTATTTTTTTGATAGTTTTTTTTGTTGTCTTAGGATAAGATATCCTGCTGCAGCATTTTAGTCAATTGCAGAAGTTCGGGTTAACACTACTACATCTGTAAATAAGGGAACCCATATTATTTAGACAGGAGGACCTTCATGTATAAGACAATTACATAAATGGGGTTTTCTAGACATAAACATTGATGGCCTATCTCTTTTTAAAATGATTGGGTTTGGACCCTCA
Organism: Leptodactylus fuscus; assembly: GCF_031893055.1. Classification (NCBI taxonomy): domain Eukaryota; kingdom Metazoa; phylum Chordata; class Amphibia; order Anura; family Leptodactylidae; genus Leptodactylus; species Leptodactylus fuscus. The sequence goes on from NC_134271.1 coordinate 98,861,836, forward strand.
TTGATCATCATGAGAAACATAGGCTGCAGGACTCCTTCATTGTTTGTCTAGGCATAATTGTGGGGATAACGTCCATCCTTAGGGAGAGACCACCTTTTCAGGTGTGTGGAAACTTATACAGCCATAGTTGCTCCACTGCAAGGGAACATGGGAAGAATATGCAAATAGGTATAATTGTTCATCCATACATGTGACTATTTCTACACAATCAAATGGTCCCCCTTGTGGCCTCCACATAGTATAATGGTTCTACTTGTGACATTACACAATATAATATTCCTCTTGTGGCCCACGAACAGTATAAAGTCTCCCCTATGGGCCCCCACACAGTGTAATGTCCCAAAAAAATAATATGGATATTGCACCTTTTTCCTAGAGTTCTCTGTGATCTATGCAGCAGCAGGTGCAATTTAGTGACTATACTACATCTTGCTTGTCTGCATCCAAGCATCTGGCAGCAGCAACAGTGGCTAATGTAAGACATAGCAGCTGATGGCTCCTTGGTTCACCATTGTACTCAACTCTGTGTCCGAAAGGTACAAGGACAGTTGGAAGATATACAGATAGGCAAAACTGAGTAGATTTGTTTTGTCCTGTGTTTGGACAAAGCAATTTCCCTGATTGGTTCAGTCCAAACTTGTTCAGAAAGAACCATACGGGAAATTTTTCAGACCCCAGAGTCTGAAAGGTCGGGGGTGATGACAAAATAAAAAACAAACAAACAAAAAAAAAACATTAATACTCATCTTCCATTACTTCTTTTGGGCCTCCCTCAGGCATTAAGCGCTCTATGTCTGCCTCCTTGCAACATCATGACGCACTGTGTGCCCATTTCACCACTGAGGCAATCACAGGCCTCAGCGGTGACCCTGGGTGCATGATGTCACAGAAGAGTGCCGGATGCAAGGAAGCAGAGACAGAATGCCGGATCCCATGTGGAGACCCAAAAGAGGTATTGGAAAGTGAATATGAATGGGTTTTTTTATTTATTTTTTTTAACACCTCCTCTGTGCCTCTGCCTACTATACTATGCTGTCTGAAGAGACCTCAGAGTATAATAATTTACCAGCAGTGGTCATTTTATTTTTTCCAAGATGAACATACCAACAATTACCGCACATTCAGCGTCTCCCACTCACACACCACCTCCTCGCCATGCCCTCTCTCTGTAGGTGTCCCCCAAGGTTCTGTCCTAGGATCCTTCCTGTTCTCCATCTATATCCTCTGCCTTGGCCAACTCATAGAATCTCATGGTTTTCAATACCATTGCTATGCTGACAACACTCAAATACTGTATATCTCTCTGTTGGCCAGAGTTCCAAAGTGTCTAGCAGCCATAGCCTCGTTTCTCTCCTCCCGCTTTCTCAAACTCAACCTGGAGAAAACAGAGTTCATCATCTTTGCCCCAACTTGTACATCCCCTCTACCTGACCCATCTATCAAAGTTAATAGAACCACGCATACCCCTGTCCCACAGGCTGCTGCCTTCGGATAACTCTGTACTCTGACCTATTCTTTAAATTGCACATCCAAACCCTCAACACCTCCTGCCACCTTCAACTCAAGAACATCCATCGAATCTACTCCTTACTCACTCCTGAAACCACAAAGATATTAGTCCATAACCTCATTATCTCCTGCGTAGATTACTATAACACCCTTTTCCATGGTCTCCCGGCGAATACTCTCGCCCTCCTCCAGACCACCTTAAACTGTGCTGCTCTTTTAATATACCTCACCTCCCATTCTTTATAGGCTGCTCCCCTCTGCCAATCCCTTCACTGGTTACCCATTGCCCAGTGAATAGAGTTCAAAATACTAATGCTGACATACAAAGCCATCCACAACCTGTTCCTCCATATATCTCCGACCTACTCACCTACTATCTGCCCACACGTAACCTCAGATCCTCCAAAGACCTCCTTCTCTGCTCTGATCCGCTCCTCACACAACTGTCTCCTAGATTTCTCCCATGCATCCCACATACTCTGGAACTCCTTACTAAGTGTTACGGTTCTGTCTATATATATATGAAAATATTTTTTAACGTCGACAGAACCGCTAAACTGCAAGAAACTGCAGTGAGGTCCACAAGCCCCTGGGGGGAGGCAGTGTGCCTGAAAAGCGAACCACCAGTTAACTGCACTGGCAGTGGTGTTGGTGCGGTTGCAATGTGAACGGACTGCAACAACTCTCACCAGTTAGCCTCACTGGGAAATTGCACCTGTGTATAGCTGCTAGGTGAAGCTGAGTGAAGCCTTACAGCAGACCTCTGCTAAACAGTAAAGGCTGCTAGGGGTTAAATGAAACCCCAGGTCAATAACACAAAGGGCTCCACAACAGCTAGGAGCTTGAATGTAACTTAGACAGTTCAATAGGCTTTTTGGGTTCCTAACAGCAGTGCCCTGGTAGGCCAAGGAATCCTATCCTAGATGCCCTATCTGAAGCCTGCCTTCTCTGGAACCTAGCCCCGACCTCCTGTCTCAAAGTATTTTAGTCAAAATGTGAGCCCCCAGCGGGCGCCCGCTCACACTATAAAAAGGCAAGTCCCCGCCCACAGGGCGGTGGCCATAACTTCACTGAAAGTATGAGAAAAATGGGACTTAGCCTCTGAGCACCTCATAAAAGTTTGAGCATGCTCAGTAGGGAAAGAATGGGACTTAGCCTCTGAGCGCCTCCAAAAGGTCTGAGCATGCTCAGTAGGGGAAAAAATGGGACTTAGCCTCTAAGCGCCTCCAAAAGGTCCGCGCATGCTCATTGGGCAGAAAGCTGGACTTAGACTCCAGACATCTCACTGCATGACGCAGAGGGCGAGAGTTGGATTGACCCGCAGGTGGCACTGTGTGTAAGGAAACCTGCGGGACCCCATCCTAACACCAAGACACATAAAACTGACCCGCATAATCACCGCCTTCAAGAAGGCCCTGAAGACTCACCTATTCAGGAAGGCCTACAACCCCCAATAACACTACTGTTACACACCGCCATCTGAACAGTCTCTGCTCCTCACCTTCTATCTCTATCCCTCTTCCTTTATGGGCAGGGCCCTCTATCCCACTGTGCCAGTCGGTCATTGTTAGTAGTATATTTGTTTTGTATATTTTGGGTACTGTATGTAAACCCCCAAATGTAAAGCACCATGGAATTAATGGTGCTATATAAATAATTAATAACAATAATGGAATATTCATGTCAAATACAGTTCATTATGAACCGATTCACCCATCTCTAGTATGTATTTATATAAATGAAGTTTTGATACATTTCTCAAAGGTAGAGTATTTTGGAACCTTGGAACGTATAGTGTTAAAGAATGGAGGATCTTATGGGCGGAATTGCTGAGATTTTCCACATTGTTTTGTAAATTTACTGTATTTATTAGTGTTCCTGAAACTAGCATAATGCATAAAACTCAGGAACAATCTACCGATGGTTCCAGTAGACTTGCAAAGGGTACTGGGAATTCCAATCATTGTCTCAGTACCCTTAGCCAGACTACATATATAATTTCTTTAGTCTTATGCAGTTTCTCAGTCTGATTAGTGACTGAGACCTCCCATTCCCAAATTCCATGACTAAGCACATTAGTAATACTGATAAGGCTTGCCAAGAAATGGATAAGACAATTCTTATTAAAAGTGAAGAAAATATTTTAATACTAATGTAAATGTCTAAAACATTAATAAAATATTGCCTTCCCCTTTAAAGTGGATCATGGAAATGTCTTTACATCTTATACTATATCTATATATTTTGAGATGCCGTTATGGTGCTGTAAAGGGATTGCTAGAGGAGCAATTACCCAGTAGCTCCTGGTGAACCCTAGGGGGAGGGACATGACAAGACAGTGAGCCCTAAGCTGAACCCCTCCCCTGTCCCTGCCTACTTGCCTGAACTGTCCTAAGTGACAGATGACAACTTGGTGGCAAAACCATTCCTTCTGTATGCAAATGAGTTCTCTTGCAGCACTGGAGGTGGTCCCCAGCACTCAAACAGCACCGGGGGCATCCCCAATACAGCGAGAGAACTCTCCAGGACGGCCTCTATCTTCACCTGGAACGGCCTCTCCCTGCGTCTTCTTCCAGTGCTGGCTTCAAACTTCCAGGCAGTTTTTCACAGTAAACTAGTGTAAGCAGCCATTTTCTTGTGGCTGCTTACTGGGGTAAGCAGCCACAATAAAATGGTCGCGGGCATGCTCAGAAGACACAGGGAGAGGCCGTTCCAGGTGAAGATAGAGGTGACGCTGGAGAGTTATCTTGCAGCATTGGGGATGGCCCCGGTGCTATTTGAGCGGACCGCCCCCAGTGCTGCAAGATAACTCATTTGCATACAGAAGGAAGGGATTTCTGCATACAGAAAACCAGGATTTCTACCAAATGGTGGCACAGAGAAGACATCTAAAGGAAGGAGAAGAATAGCCTTTCTTAAGGCTATTCCTACATGTTAGGAACAAAATATAGTATTTTAATGATTGAATCCCTTTAAGTCACTGGTCCCCTTTACGGAATTTCGCATCTACTCAAGTGTGAAGGCTGCCTCCTATACCATCTTTCCACAGCTAAAATACTGAGCAGACTTATTGATAGAACCATTGTACTGAAACACACTATAATTTTGGAAACAGAAGGGAAATTTGCACTTTTTCTAAAAGCGAGCAAACACCCTGAGGATTTGTAACTAACAGTATGATGGAGAATGTCAGGTGTAAGTATTTAATGCACAGAGCACAACTGCCTATACTGTGACATTTCCAGCCACAGAAGCTTTTATCTAAAAGTCATTTTTATCAAGTTATTTATTATTGTTAAATGGCCTTTCCAATGAGTCGGACTGGTAGAGGAATAACAATTTAGCTCCAATTCATCACTTTCAGGAAGATCCCTGCAAAATGATTTAGTATGCAAGGAGCGCAGACGGCAAATGAGCTGCCTGAGGTCAGACGGATCCCTCTAGCCTAAGTGTTCTAAACAATCCTGGCAGCCCCCTTAGTGAGCGTCACTATTATTACATTATATTAGGTTCCAAGTACAGGATATTTATAGTATACTATGTGATTAGTATATATTCAGGATAAGACATGTATTGTTATATATTATACATTAGGGATTTAGCTCTTTCCTCAAATCTATCCATCCATCCAGTATCGATATATTTAACAGTATAGCTATCTATAATCATTTCTATTTGTCTTATCTATCATCTATCCATCCCATATCTATCTATCTATCTATCTATCTATCTATCTATCTATCTATCTATCTATCTATCTATCTATCTGACGCACATTTTTCTGACATCACTCCTAACAAAGCTCCAGTATTTTGTCATGTCTGAATTGAAGAGAGTCTACCACCAGGACACATTGCAGTGATGAACATATATTTATTATGTATGTCACTTTTGTAGATTTAAAAAAAGCGTTATGCAAAGTAGTCAGTTTGAGCACTAGGGGCAGGCCTTCAACCTTTGGAGCACTGAGCTTGTTGCTCAAGTAGGTTGGATGATGTCTAGAGATGAACGAACAGTGAAATATTCAAGATTCGATATTTGTTTCAAGTAGATCCTCAATATTCAACTACTCGATCGAATATCGAATCCCATTATAGTCTATGGGAAAAAATGCTTGTTTCAGGGGAAACCACTATTCGATTAACGGAGAGTCACCAAGTCCACGAAAAGCAGGAGGAGAGTGTTTAGGAGGAGCGCTGTGCAGTTAAAGCGCACAGACCCCATTATAGTCTATGGCGTCTGTGCGCTTTAACTGCACAGCGCTTGCAGTTGCACTGCTAAATAATAATAATATAATAATAATAATAAATGTTATTTATATAGCGCCAACATATTCCGCAGCACTGTACAATTTGTAGGGTTCAAATACAGACAGAAAGATACATTACAAAAGTCTTTTCACACAATGGGACTGAGGGCCCTGCTCGCAAGAGCTTACAATCTATGAGGTAGAGGGGTGACACAAGAGGTAGCAGGGGTGGCATTGCTTATGCAGAGGTCAGACACTTTTGTAAGAGTTAGTAAATTTAGAAACTGTGAGAAGTTGATGGAAGACAAGATCAATCGTGTTTCCATCTACATGTGTGGCGGAAGAACAACATTGTGAAAGACCAAGAGAAGTGGTTAATGAGAGAAACTGTGAGGCAGCTGGGGAGTGAGGGGTGTCAATAGGAAGTTAAAGTCACCCATGATGAGAGTAGGAATTTCACTGGATAAAAAGTGGGGAAGCCAAGAAGCAAAGAGGTCCAAAAATTGGTAGGGTGAGCCAGGTGGACAGTAGATCACAGCTACATGTAGGGAGAGTGGGCGGAAAAGTCTGATAGCATTGACTTCAAATGAGGAGAATGTGTGAGGGTACCGGTGGAATGGACTGAAAAATGCACTGTGGTGACAGAAGTAAGCCTACCCCACCACCCTGCCTATTATCAAGCCTAGAGGTGTGTGAGAATTGTAGGCCACCATGAGACAGAGCAGCAGGGGAGGCCGTATCTGCCTGCTGGATCCAAGTTTCAGTAAGGGTGAGCAGGCTGAAGGATTTACTAAGGAATAAGTCAATATATTCTAGTTTGTTGCACACTGAGCGGACGTTCCAGAGAGAGCAGTTAAAAGAGACAGGGGAGAGATGAGGGGAAGGAACATGGTAAATATTGATGAGGTTTGTAGGCCTTCTATGTGTGCAGGAAGAAGAGTTAGTTAAGGAAGGAGGGCCGGGGTTAGGAGAGATGTCCCCAACAGCTAGGAGGAGCAGAATGGACAGAGACAGAAGGTGGTTCAGGGATTTATGTGGGCGCTTATGTTTGGTTTCACTGCTAAAAGAAGTAAAGGGGTGATTAAAAAGACTGAAAAGTGTGTGAGAGCTGTACATGGGAGAAGGAAGAAAAGAGGGACTGATATGGATGGTGTGTACTGGTGGTAGAGATGGAGGAGAGGTCTGCAGGAAGACAAAGTAATCTCCCTCGTAACCGCAAGCTGCCAGCTCTCCCAACTAGAAAAGACGAGCCTGCGGCAAATCAACGCTGGTTCAGCAGCAGGCTCATCCTTGCTAGTCGAAAGAGAGTTGGCAGCTTGCTGTTATGAGGGAGCTGACTTTTTCTCATAGGAATGAATTGACCAGCATTGATTGGCCAGTGTACAGCATTCGGCCAATCAACGTTGGTTCTGCCGGAGGTTCGCCTGTGAGGAGGCGGAGTCTAAAATTGGACCACAATGGAGACTGCTGTTGTCCAATCTTAGATCCTGCCTCCTCACAGACGAGCCTCCGGCAGAGCCAGCATTGATTGGCCGAATTATGTACACTGGCCAATCAACACTGGTCAATTCATTCCTATGAGAAAAAGTCAGCTCCCTCGTAACAGCAAGCTGCCTGTTCCTAGCAAGGACGAGCCTGCTGCAGAACCAGCGTTGTTTTGCTGAATGCTATACACTGTATAGCATTCAGACAATCAAAGCTGGTTCTGAATCGAATATTTACTGCAAATAGCTAGTAGTATTCCACCGAGTACAAATATTTTGAATACCGTAGTATTCGATCGAATACCTACTCGATCGAATACTACTCACTCATCTCTAATGATGTCATTATAGTGGAAGGATCAAGCCTCCCTTGCAGAAGATGGTAGTGATCTGAGTAGCAAAAGCAGTGCTCCAGGGAGCTGAAGACCCGCCTCCAGTGGACCCACCACCTCATTTACATAAAACTTCAAAGTTTTTCACCAAATTTACAAATGTGATATATAACAAAGGTGTGTAGTTTATTACTGTAATATGCTCTGTAACAGGGTGGATGTAACTAAATATGCTTAGGGGTTGTGGCAGACTTTCGGTCAGAATTTATTTAGATCTGGTTTGATATATCAATTTGATTTGAGAATTCACCTAATATCTGAAATAGTTTTGGATCTGGTCTATCTAGTACCAAAAAAGAGAGCAACACTATGTAAATATGCAAATTTAGGCAGGGTTCACACTACCGTTGGATTCCGTTAAAGGTGTCCTATAAAAAAAACCAAAACAGACACTTATCATAACAGACATTAATGGACACTAACTGAAGTTAATGTGTCCATTTTTTTAACTGATCCATTTCATGGATCAATTAAAAAAAGGACACACTAACGTCAGTTAATGTCCTTTTTTTTATACTGTCCATTTTTTGTTTTGTTTCTTCTTTCTGAGCATGCGCAGAAAACAATGGACACAAAATAACGGACAGTAACTGATGGCGTCCGTTATAAGTCCGTTGCCCATAGACTTCAATGTTAAAAAAAAATAACATATTTGCCGTCCGTCAAGAATCCATTTTTTCAAACGGACACAAGAGTCCTGCATGAAGGTGTGAGAAAAATAGACTTCCGACGGATTGGGTGTAAACAGACACAAATGGACACTAAAGGGTACAAGATAAAATCCCATTGAAATGAATGGAAATTTTAATGGATTACTGACGGTTCAGCTGGTGACTGTTGCTAAAATCTTGTAACGGACAATAGTTACAGACACTGCTGACGGTCACCAACGGTAGTGTGAATGCCCTCTAAAAAAGAGGCAGCAGTTCAAAATTGATGCAATTTTTAAAAAAAAAAAAAAAAAAAAAAAGAACATTGAAGCAATGCTCAATCTTTGCATCAGTTTTGGAGTGCTGCATCTTTTTTTACTATCTATCTATCTATCTATCTATCTAATCTGGTATCTATTTATTTCACTGTATAACTACCTAAAATAATTTCTATTTGTCTTATCTATCATCCATTCCATATATATGTCTGACACACATTTTACTGACATTACTCCTAACAAAGCTGCAGTATTTTGTCCAAGAGGAAACATACTGCCAATAATGCAGATTTCAATTCAACAGTTCACAAACAATTCCAACACATTTGAGACTCTAATATATCTACATGCACCTTCAGTCTTAGAGAATGAGAGTGACAGGTCGCCTATAATCCACTACACAGCTGAGCTGCATCTGGAAGGTTTTTCTTGTTTACTATTCCCATATAATAACACAGTACATGTGCCAGTCTCCACATACACTCACCAAATAGCAGAAAAGGAAATTACACAGAGAACAATTTTAATATCAATGTGTCAATCTCCAGACATTTAAATATTTAAGCATTGTTTGCCCCCACATTTGCTTTCAGATATTGCATGAATCATCTGATGTGACTGTATTCTTCAAGTACAAATTATTTTCCTCTGCTGGAAAGATCACATGAGCTACTAAGCCCTTCATAATGGCAAATATTAAATCAAAAGATAAGTTGGCTTGTGGGTGTTCTGAATAAAAATCACCCCAGCTATTGCTACTGTGTCAATAATGATTCACTTCTAATATATTGCTTCATCTCCATTTGATTTGCTATAAGTGCAGCTATTCTAGACAAATTATATAATTTCTCATAATGACAATTAAAGGTATCGATAATTATTAATGGCTGCAGCAAAAAACTTCAATATACAGCACAGGAGAATAATAAAGGGATATAAGTGGAGTAGTATGTGCAGGCAGAGCTGTCTTTTTCAGAAACAGACCTCCAAATCCTTCCCAAAAGACAGAGTATTGAATGTTATATCTCTGTCTGTCTTTTGCCACCACTAGAGGGAGCCTAGGAGTTTATTTTATACTGAAAATACCCTGAGCGAAATAAAACATAGCTCCTCACGTGGGGCCAAACCTGCCATGAAAACCAGCCATTTATAACCGCAGGTTGGCCTGCTGCATAGATGTGCCACATGCCCGTTCTGTGCCTCATTAACCAATTTCTGTAAATGTTGGTAGAGCGCAGAGGAGAGCAGGATGGGGTGACACAGCCCAATATATTTATTATAACTCATTCTAGTTTTGTAGAGTGACACCAGGCTCCCGCGTGGCGTAAATACTGCCATTTGCCCACAGTGCAAACGCTGCAGAAAAAAATGCAACAACAAAGTGGATGAGATTCTAGCAAATCCCATTCCCACTTTGTAGGAAAAAAGTGCATAGCGGACATGCTGCGATTTCCAAAACTGTTGCGGTTTTGGAAATCACTGTTTGTCAATTATACCAATGGAAACACCAGCTGGTTTCCCTATAGGTATCAGTGAAGCAGAAAGTCTGCAGATGAAACCACTGTGGACTTTCTGTGAAAATCGCTGCAGGAAAAACTGCAATCTGTTGCCACTTAGGTTTTGCTTGAGATGTTACGTGGGACCTTATACAAGAAATCTACACCAATTCCTAACTGCCATAGATTTCAATTCTGGTTCACAGGTATATAGTCAAAGGCTCAGAGAACCCCGTGTTAGAACCCTGTGGTCAGATCCTTATGATTAATCTCAGTAATACACTATGTATGTCTTAAATGAGTGACCTTAGATCATGAAATAACTGCGTGCTGTAATTATACAGTTTAATAGTTGACTTTTATGCTGAGATATAATCACGTGACTTTGTCTGCACTGAGAGATTCTGATTACATTTCCTTATTTGTTTTCTGTCAGTGTAGTTACTGAGACTTCTTCAGGATAGATTTACATGAATGTGAACACATACTGTGTACTTGCATACTTGCCACTAGTCAGGAAAGATATTGATGCATAGCTCCCAACCGTTCTGGATCCAGTGGGACAGTCCCAATATTACACTGCTGTCCTGCCGTCACGGACGACTTACTGCTTGTCCCGCTATGTCCCTGAAGGGTTTTGCTTGTTAAGCTTTTCCCCAATCACCACCAACTCTTATCCCAGGTAAAGGCTAAATATTATACTCAGAAGGACCTTTCTACATCAGAGAGTCACATGGTATTTTCTAGTCATGTGATTGGGCAGGTGTGTCTTTGCTTGTAAAAGTTGTATCCGATGCAGTGGAGGAAGATAGAGAGATGTGGTGTGTGGGGCAACATGGTGGCTCAGTGGTTAGAAGTCCTGGGTTTGAATCCTGCCAGGAAAAACATCTGCAAGGAGTTTGTTTGTTCTCCCCATGTTTGTGTGGATTTCCTCCCATTCTACAAATATATACTGAAAGGAAAAAATGCACATTGTGATCCCTATACGGGGCTCACAATCTACATAAAAAAGTAGTGTGTAAGGTACTAGGAGGGGGGTGATGTGGGGTGTAAGGTGGATTGTGTCTGTGGAGGAGATGTGGGGTGCAGGGTGAACTGTGGGGGGATGTGTGGTGTAGGGTGGACTGTATGTGTGGGGTGGGGAGTTGTGGGGTGCAAGGTGGACTGTGTGGGAGGGGGAGATGTGGGGTGCAGGATAGACTGTGAGGGGGGAGATTTGGGTGCATGGGTGTACTGTGGGGTGGATGTGGGGTGCAGGGTGTATCCAAAGAGAAATGGATGGGAATGAGTAGAGTAAATTTAGAAGGCAGTGGATCTGAATTTGCCGCAGCGCGCATAGCGTGATCTCATTTTGTCCTTCTTTTCTTTCAGTTGAGAGGTATGTTGATGTAGATGGTGGCTTAAATCCACATCAGACTTTATAACTGGGTTTTTTTTCTACATCGAAAGTATTATAGCATTAAAATAAAAGGCATTTTAATTAATATGGAACCAAAAATTGTATTTGCAACTTTTAGTTTGGAGAAAAAGCAAAGACTTGAATAAATTTAGGATGGATTTCAACACTTTCAGGCGAGTGAACTGTGTGAAATGTTATTATCTAATCTGTTTTGAAATCTAATCCTATGGGAGATGGACTATGGAATGGTTCAAGAAAGAACAAACTGCAAAAGTTACAAGTAAATGGTCGACTAGGAAAGTTTAAATTAAAAATATTCAATGTTTTTAGGCCAATTTCTGCTTTGTTTTTCAGCATTCTTATTGCTCCAGTGCTTCTAAAATAAAAATAAAGGAAATGTCAAATAGTCTTAGAAAAGAAAATATCTTTCTATTTGTGAACATATGTAACAGAGTAGAAGGTCTGATCCTTCACGTGCTACTCCCTAGCCCCTTCCTTCTGCTCACTGCCTCGTACCTCTTACTTTCCTTTTTGCATTGACAGTTTTTACTCCTTGAATTCCTAAAACCATAACTTTTTCCTGTTTACAGGCTTGTTTTTTGCAGGGCAAATTATACTTCCTTATGGCTCCATATAATAATATTACATATGAATCAAAATGTGGTAGATTTATTACAAGTTATTACACAAAGTCCTGCATGTCCGACTTTGTGTCTGATTAAAAGAAACGGTTTTGCTGCGGACAGGCACAAAAAGCTCACGGGCGGTCACTTTGCAAACCCATTCAAGTGAATGGGTTTGAAAACTGACTGCCGTGTTTCCGTCCCCTGTCCGGTTTATAGGGGCAGAAGATGGAAATTGGCAGGATTGCTTAAAGCAGGCACGAACGCAGGTGTGAACCCGCCCTAAGGACACACTTTAGGATTTGTTAATAGTTTTTTGAAGCCAAAACCAAGAGTGGACTGGAAAAAAGATCAGTACCATTTGTCCTTTGGCTTCAAAAACCTGAACGCGTGTCCTTACCCTTACAGATGTCTCTGCAGCTTACACTTTGCTTATATCTGCTATATCTACTTACTTAATAGGTTTCCCATGAATATTATACTTGTAATGTATAATTTAGCAAGAATGTAAATGGTAATTTTTGCTGATGTTAAAGATTAGATATTCAATTTATAATTCAATGGCAGCAATTAGCAAAATGCAAATAACCACCCACATAAAGATCACAACAATATTATAGGTCACAGTTAGTGTTTGATACATAGGTGAACAAAGGAAAGAAGAGTGGAGTGGAAATATAGTGATCTTATTGAACTTGGTAGCGGTAGCTTTTGTAGGGATATCCTTGCCTTTTTTTTTTTTTTTTTTTTTTTTTTTTAACTTTACATGAACTGACATCTTGTCCATTGGTCACTTGACCATGCTGTAACCGTCCTATTCATTTTAATACTGAATTATAGCATTTCCATGTGACCAATGGGCATGATGTCATTTCCTGAAAAGAAGAAGGCAGCCTTGTTTTATACCTGTGGCTAACCCCTATAATGGCTACTGTACCTAAGAAGAAAGACATCACATGGCAAAATTACTGAGGTAATTACCTCGGGAAGACCTAGAGTCTTTTTTTGAAAATAGGCCCCACATCATCTTTGTGCCAATTCCTTGGTATTGTGCCAGTCACTAGAATATCCGTAAACATTAACAATAATGGTAAAGCAATGACTGAACTAATGTCAGGATTCTCAATTCAGATGCTTTACCTTTAAGGTTATAGTGTCAAAGTAAATTAATTAGAGAGATAGATAGATAGACAGATAGATAGGATAGATACTTTTATTTTTAAACCAACTCATGTAGCCTGCAACTCATGTAATCTTTCTTTTTTCTTCTGACTCATCACATTTTATTTACCTTGCTGACTTTGCTTTTCCCTTGCCTGCTTCTACCAAGGCTACAGCTGAAACCTAATCCTGGACCTTTCTCTTTAACCCTGTCCAGAAATGTAGCAGCTATTATAGATTTTGCAATTACTTCATAACACAGTCAACAAGAAGCAGGGTTATTGCATTAGACATTTTTAAGTGCTTGCAATCCCAGACTTGATACTTGATCAGGACATTTAGGGTTGTGTTACTGCAGAAATGCAGCAACTAGGAACAAAATTACATAAAACCATCCTAAATAAGTTTAGAAAATAGAGTAGAGATTAGCAGAAAGACACATAAATGACTTATGGCATAAGATCTTGTTATTAAAGGGAGTCTATCACTGCCCCCAGCTACTTTAAACCGCTCCCATAGTTTTGCAGATACGGTTAGCAGAATAAAAATACCACCTCTTATATTTCAGTGCCCCGGGGATGTGTAGAAAAAGCACTTTTATTCTTTATTCAAATGAGGATTTTGGAGCACAGGGGGGGGGTGGTTCTTCTATTACTAAGCACTGCTCCATCATCACTAAATACCCCCATTCTGCCTTCAGCTCGTCCCCATTGGTAGTGGGAAGATCAACTCACACTGGAATAACTCTCAGTCCCCAGGGCGATGAGCTGAATGCAGGATGGGCGTGTTTATTGATGATGCAGCAGTGATCAGTAATAGAAGAAAACACCCCATGTGTTCTAAGATCCTTATTTGAATAAAGATTAAAAAAGTGCTTTTTCTATTCTTTCCTGGGGCTCTGAAACATAAGAAAGGTATAGTATTTATTCTGCTGGCAGCATCTACAACACTATAGGGGTATAGTAAGTGGGGGCAGTGATTTACTCCTGGACAACATACTGTATTTAAATGGAGTCTAAGAAACAAGGCTGTTTTATTAAATCCCAGCCCCCATTTATTTCAATGAAATGGAAATGCAATGTCAGATTTGGTCCATGGACAGGTTTGCTGCTGTTTGTGAAAGAAAAAAAAAAGTCATTTTTTAAAACGCTTTTCATCCTATTCAGAATTTGTTCCTCATTACTTAGAATGCAGTTAAATTCCAATAAATGCTCCAGTTTGAAGTTACCTATTGCTCTTTATTGGCTTGGAAACACTCATCATAAATCTGTCTTACTTTCTGACTCCCCAAAATCCTGTCTCAATTTGCCATTCCACATAAAACGGTCTCCATTGTGCCATAAAGATTAAAAAAAAAAGTCTCCTTTGCACCCAAAAATCTGTTTCCATTACTCATCAGCCAAAATTCATTCTCGATTGAATTCCAACTTTGCATAAGAAAATATTAGTTCTTTTTCTGTTCGATAAATGTGCCGCAAAGTTACACGCCCGTACCAGTGCAAATTTTTCATATTTTTCTGTTCTTTATAGTGTACTGTGTTCATACATATGTTGTAAATGCTGTGCACCATAAGTTTTGTAATGCAAATGTAGTTATTCTGGTGCATAATTTTGGTGTTAGCCATGATGTGAATGTGAATACATTATGCCACGTCTGCCATTTTGAAAAATGTGCCCCCTTTTTACTGATGTATTTTCAGACACTATGGATAAATTTACCCTGCCCGTGTTTTACCCATTCCAACAGACTTTTTTTTGTACATATACAAATGTTACTACAATAGCCCAAATTTTTGCAAGTCAAGTAAAAATCTGGTCTTCTAGGCCAGGGCCCCACAGGACGTAAATGCCGCAATTTGCCCACAGCGAAGACGCTGTGGAAAAAATCGCGGCATTTTACAGTGCAAGCAAAGGGGATGGGATTGATGCAAATCCTATGCCCACTTTGCGGAAGAAATTGCAGCGTGGGCACGCTGCGATTTGCAAAGCCGTCACGGCTTTGCAAATCGCAGCATGTCAATTATATCTATGGAAACGCCAGCGGCTTTCCCGTAGATATAATGTTAAGAGAAAGTCCACAGAAAGAAACTGTGAACTTTCTCTTAAAAGCACTGCGGAAAGAATGTGCAATGTGTTCACGCCGCGGTTCTTTCCGCAGCACTTTAGCGATGCGATTACAGCCCGTGGGGCCTTAGCCTTAATGAGATTTTCCTAATTTCTGAATACATCAGCATCCAGTGTTATGTTCTTTTTGGTTGGTCTCACAATTTGTATTGAGCTACTGTACATGTTGTACAGTAAGTCTCTAATTGTTATAGATTGAGGTAATAGGTCTAAGTCCACTTTAATTTATTTTCCAATTTTCTAATTGTCTTGTAACAATATTTATGGCTATATTAGTTATGGAATTGTGCTTTTGGCACCTATTGTAAGTTCTGTGATGGGTGACATTTTACATTAAAAGTAATTAATTTCTGTCTTCCGCTATTGCTCCAATTACTAAACTTTTGCTTTATTTCCCAAGCTGTGCAGAAGATAAAGTGCATTTGCAGGGATTTCAATGTATTAATTATTAAACATTACACACTTGAATATGTAGTGGGAGAAATTTTCATCATGAAAGATAAGTATGTACTTAAAGGACAGCTCCAGTCGACACTGTAGTACGCCCTGTATAGATCATGAGTGGGTGTTGCACGACACAAAGATAGTATAGGGCTTGACAGGGCAACGCATGAAACAAAGGAAATATAGGAATTGAGGAGGCCACATGATAAAAGGGCGATTCAAAAAGAATGGTGGAAGTGTATAGCCCTGGTATTCATACCCAAGAGAACAGAATACAAATTTATTAACATAAAAAGACACTATCCATATTTTATCTATACACTACAATGTGCATCACCTGGCTTCAGCAACTGAAGATATAATCTGTATGGCTTGCAATGCAGACATTTTCATAAGCTACACCATGTGTTGCGGTATCTGTAGTTTCATTCTGCCTGGCTGATCAGGGACATTTTAATAGATTAGCCCCACACACATAATATAATGTTACTTTAAGTAACCCTTACGTAGGGCACCCTGCCCCTCAATCCATTCCCAGCAGGCTCTGGTGGTAGTGATGTCTACAACTCCGCTTTCCTGCTGCAGTCATTCTCAGCCAAACGCTGAGTAATGGAGCATGGAGACAATAGCGCAATGCTCCACCAGTGGTGGTTATCTGCAACTGAGTGTGAAGTCCCAGCAGGAGAAGAAACACCCTTAAAGCCCTTTTCAGCTAAGGACGGGTTCACATCTGTGCCTGGTTTAGCCAATCCAGTAGGTTTCCATCTTCTGCCCCGAGAAACTTTACAGGGGATGGAAACCTGGCGGTCAGTTTTCAAAGCCATTCACTTGAATGGGTTTGCAAAGTAACTGCCCATGTGCATCTTCTGCCTGTCTACAGCGAAACAGTTTTTTGTAGCCGGACACAAAGTCAGACTGGACTTTGTGTCCAGTTAAAAAAAAAACCTGTTGTTTCGCTGCCGACAGGCAGAAGATGCACATGGGCAGTCAACTCTGCAAACCCATTCAAGTGAATGGTTTTAAAACTGACCACCGGATTTCCGCCTCCTGTCCAGTTTCTCAGAGCTGAAGATGGAAACCCGCCAGATTGGCTAAACTGGACACCGGGCACAGATGTGAACCTGCCCTTAGCTGAAAAGGGCTTTAAAGGGTGTACCCCTACTCTATTGACCTCGGCAGCCCATCATGCCTCGTGCATCATTGTAAAATCATGATAAAAACTGATGGTGAAAATTGATGACAGGGATCCAAAATGTCTAACAATGTGATAATTAACCAAGACCAATAGCATATACAGAAAATCCAAAAATAAAGGTCAGCAATCTAAAAAGTAATTTTTAATAAATACTAGAGATGAGCGAACAGTGTTCTATCGAACACATGTTCGATCGGATATCAGGCTGTTCGATGTGTTCGATTCAAATCGAACATCACGTGGCAAACTCCAAAAAAATTTGATTCCCCTCCCACCTTCCCTGGCGCTTTTTTTGCACCAATAACAGCGCAGGGGAGGTGGGACAGGAACTACAACACCGGAGGCATCGAAAAAAATCGGAAAAAGTCATTGGCTGCCGAAATCAGGTGACCTCCATTTTAGACGAATAGTGGATTTCAAATCCGGGTCATATGAGAATGTGAACTTTGTGACTAAGAGACAGGGATAGCTGTACAGGCAGGGATAGCTAGGGATAACCTTTATTTAGGTAGGAATGTTATTAAAAATAACTTTTTGGGGCTCTATTGGGTGTGTAATTGTGATTTTTGTGACATAAACATTTCCCCATAGGAATGCATTGGACAGCGCTGATTGGCCAGAGTACGGAATTCGACCAATCAGCGCTGGCTCTGCTGGAGGAGGCGGAGTCTAAGATCGCTCCACACCAGTCTCCATTCTGGTCCGACCTTAGACTCTGCCTCCTCCGGCAGAGCCAGCGCTGATTGGCCGAAGGCTGGCCAATGCATTCCTATGGGAATGCAGAGACTTAGTAGTGCTGAGCCAGTTCTGCTCAACTACACCGTGTGCCAAATGTGCACACTCGGCTCTGCTACATCAGATGTAGCAGAGCCTGCTACTGCAGAGACTTAGCAGTGCTGAGCCAGTTCTGCTCAACTACACCGTGTGCCGGTCAGCCCATCTGATATAGCAGAGCCGAGTGTGCATAAGGGTTCTAGTGCATCCTCGGCTCTGCTACATCTGATGTAGCAGAGCCGAGTGTGCACACTCGGCACACGGTGTAGTTGAGCAGAACTGGCTCAGCACTGCTAAGTCTCTGCATTCCCATAAGAATGCATTGGCCAGCCTTCGGCCAATCAGCGCTGGCTCTGCCGGAGGAGGCGGAGTCTAAGGTCGGACCTGAATGGAGACTGGTGTGGAGCGATCTTAGACTCCGCCTCCTCCAGCAGAGCCAGCGCTGATTGGTCGAGTTCCGTACTCTGGCCAATCAGCGCTGGCCAATGCATTCCTATGGGAATGCAGAGACTTAGCAGTGCTGAGCCAGTTCTGCTCAACTACACCGTGTGCCGGTCAGCCCATCTGATATAGCAGAGCCGAGTGTGCACACAGACTGGTTTGTTCTGGCTCCCGGAAAAAGAAGCAAGATGCTCATTCTTCAGGCTGATTCGCCTCGCGATTCGGCCTGAAGACACTCCCTCCTCCTGACTAGGTCCATTCATTGGGCCTAATCCAGGGTGGAGTGCGTGACTAGATGCCGGTGCAGTGCACCGACATTCAGTCGCGGCTACCCATATTTTGTACCGGAACCTGAGGTGGCCTGGCCTCAAGTTCCGGTCCAAAGAACCCTGTTTGGATTTACCCTAAGGGTCAAGAAAACTGATACTGATGCAACTGATATATGTGAACATACACTAAGGTATATGGAAAGAAATTGTCTTTATCATGCAGCCCCTTTATGAACTGAAATATTTGTATTAAGCTTTAATAAGTTATAATAACCCTAATAAATGTTCAAATCCTCGCTTGTCTCTGTAAGGGTGAATTCACACTGAGTAAACGCTAGCTTATTTTTTTTTTTTTTTTTTTTAAATGTAGATTGTGAGCCCTACATAGAGCTCACAATGTACATTTTTCCCTATCAGTATGTCTTTTTTGGAATATGGGATGGAAATCCATGCAAACACGGGGAGAACATACAAACTCCTTGCAGATGGTTTTATGCCCTTGGCGGGATTTGAACACCAGGACTCCAGCGCTGCAAGGCTGCAGTGCTAACCACTGAGCCACCGTGTGGCCCCTTAACGCTAGCTTATTTTGTAGAGTAAAATTACACTTGTAAATTTTGCTATCCCATTGACTTCAATGATATTTTTTTACGCCTGTAAAAATACGCCTGTAAAAATACGCTTGTAAAAATACGCCTGTAAAAATACGCCTGTAAAATGTCATTGAAGTCAATGGGATAGCAAAATTTACAAGTGTAATTTTACTCTACAAAATAAGCTAGCGTTTACTCAGTGTGAATGCACCCTAAGTGAGAAGTCTGCAGCAGATCCATGTAGATGTCATGGTATGTTTAATCTTCAAGCTTAGTTATCCACGATGTAGAAAAAAATAAACCATTACGGTAATTGTCAACCTATGTGGTTTATTGAATATGTTGTGCAGGCTCACCTTACTAGGTAGGCTGCAATAGGAGCCATTGTAATCATATCATTAAATATTAACAACGCAAACATTTGTAGAAATTCACTTAAATTCTCATCTTAAAACTCACATCCTCCTACTTCATAAACTAAGCGGCAAAGGGGTTTTGCAGTTTTTTAGTGCATGAAGCTACCAGACCCACAGATGATCTTCTCAGCAGCGATTACACAGATAATAATGTGATATTTCTGAATATTGCCTCATTGTTTGAATGTTGATACATAATATAGTTATCGCTTGTACAGGGCACTTCCCCCAAGAAGGTGCCTGAGCAAATTTAGTTTCTAGCCTGCTAATCCCTGCAAAGATGTTATTGTTATTGTGACTTCTAACTACCAGTGCTTGTCCTTGGCCTGTTACCTGTCTTGCCCTACTGCCTGAAATATAGTCTACACAAGAACTCTGCTAGTCCTGACTTGTGCCTGTACTCTGACTATGTTCTTGCCTGTTCCTTGGAGCCATACACTGGTGTGTTTCCCAGCCTGTCTGTAAATTGCCACAATAAATGGGACTGCAGGGATCCTGTGGTTCCCTGCAGTGAAGTCTGGACCAAAAGTTCTAGTGAGAAGCAGTGGATCACTTAGACAGCCCCCTCAGGAGAAGTTCAAAGTCAGGGAGCCTTCACACGGAGTTACGCTGCACTCATTCTGAATGTAAAAAGTCGTTCAGAATGAGCGCGTAAAAACCAGCTCCCATTGACTCAAATGGGTGCCGGCATACGTGCACTACCCATTGAAATCAATGGGAGGCTTTTTTTACCCTTTTGCTTTCAATATGTTACGCACATATCCCTCAAATTGGTTTGGTCATGTAAAAAAACTATGGTATATGACTCGTTGGGTTAAAATATATCCATACTATAATCAACTGAAACTGACCTTACCAGAATAGAGGAAAATGAGTCCATCCACTTTGCTTATAGCCTGCTCTGCCTCTAATACAATTACCACTAATTCACATATTAGTGATACGCGGATACATTGTTAGCACTTGGTTCTATTGATTTTCAATGTATTCATTCAGACACCTGCTTTATTTTTTTCCACAGTCTGTAGAAAAGTAATGGAAGGGTTTCCTAGTTTAGTCTGTTAGTTATTTGGATCTGACACCCCAATGAAAGTAAATGGGGGTGTTTTATTTAATGATTTATTAAGCAAAATGCTCTAGTATTCTAGCGTAATTTGCATAAAAAAAACTATGTAGCATGTTGTGGACCACATATATCAAGTGTCTTAGATACTTTACAACTTGACCAAAAAGGGGGCTTTGCTTCGTGGAAAGGGGCATGGCCTAATTATCTGAATTATGGTTCCCAAAAAAAAAAATTAATTACATTTATTAAAGGGGCTCTATCAGCAAAATCATGCTGCTAGAGCCCCACATATGCGTGCATAGCCTTTAAAAAGGCTATTCAGGCACCGTAAATGTTATATTAAACTACCCCCCCGTTTTAAAATAAAAACCTAAAAAAGAATGTGATCTACTTACCCATCGTGCACGCTGGGTGGGCATTCAGGGTGCGCCGTCTTCTTCATCCACGCCTCCTCTTCCTCCAATGTCCTTGGGTCCCGTCCTCCTCCGGCGCTCGTGAACGGACATTGATAAAAAAAAAATGGCCTGGGCGCATGCGCAGTAGCATGCGCCTTCTACTACGGTTACTGCGCATGTGCCCAGGCCATTTTTTTTTTTATCAATGTCCGTTCGCGAGTGCCAGAGGAAGATGAGACCCGAAGACATCGGAGGAAGAGGAGGCGTGGATGAAGAAGAAGATACACCCTGAATGCCCGCCCAGTGTGCACGATGCGTAAGTAGATCACATTCTTTTTTAGGGTATTATTTTAAAAAGGGGAGGTAGTTTAATATAACTTTTACGGTGCCTGAATAGCCTTTTTAAAGGCTATTCATGCATATGTGGGGCTCTATCAGCATGATTTTGCTGATTTAGCCCCTTTAATGAAGTCTTTATGGATGTATTAGTGTAATCTATACTTGATTTTAGGATGGAAGACAACATAGTGAATGTTGGCCATGAGGAGAGGTCGACAGGCTGACATATCAATCCCAGTCACAACATCAGAGTGGACGTTTCCACTATACCCACCAATCTAAAGCCAACGAGACTTAGTCTTTAAGCTTTCACAATAGCACTAGCATTACAGGTGAAGGGTCCTAGACTATTTCAGTCAGGTAACCCTGTGAATGATTTTGTTCGCTATATGCACAAACCGGCACCTCTTTGCCATGAAGTGCTGAATATCTGCAGAACCAATGTAGAAATGACCTGAACATTGTGCTGGATGCATGTGCCCCTCCAAAAGCATTGAAGGCTGCAAGCAACTGTTTCCTCGTGTACTTCAACACCCCCACCAACATCACTTTTCAGGCCCACATTAGCATGTTGAGCCCTCCACAGCCCTATGACCAGCCAAAAGGCTATAATTTTGGCCATCAACCACAGATTCATGAAGTTGGATATGGTCCAATCACTTATTTGTCCTCTTCACGTGGTCCTTTCTATTTTTGCCTACTACATCAGGCCTTTATGTCTCCAGCCACCTCACACGTTGGTCCTCCATCCACATCACATCTTGGGTCATAATCTTCCTCACATCCCCAACCACCACCTCAGGAGTCTTAGTTTTTTTTAATCTCATATACATTTAATTTTCTTATTTTTTTTTCTTGCTTGCATTTTTTATTGGTGGCATTTTATTATTTTCTTATTTAATATGTCAATATAATGGTGTAATATTATAGGCATATAGCTGCAGTACTTTGGCACCGGCCCTATAGAATGAATATAGCCTTATGCTTCTGGCACCATCCTCTGTATATGTTTTGGTTATGAAGGCTGCCTGGAATGGCTGACCAGTCTAATACCGATCACTTATCTTGAGAATAGGTCTGCCATTTCAAAAATGTTCTCCAGCCCCAAGAACACTGATTTTTGTTCTTACAACAAAATGCTAATTGTAGAAACATTTTTTCTTAATTTGTTTTGCAACCTTTGTGTAGTTGACTTGATAAGGACATTTAGCATATGGAAAATGTTGTATAGTGACACGTCCGTTTCAGGTTCCCAACACATCTTGTCTGAACTGAAATGACAGCATGTTATTCAGTTACGATAATGTAATGGTCAAGAAAGGTTTCGCAACTCTATTGCCGTTTACTCGCGCAAGACAAAATCTATTTAATGCTGTCATTTAATTTCCGTAGAGATGAGTTGGGGACAGAACATAGACACAGACAACATGTCTCCTGTCCTGTCCCATAAAGAACTAGTTCATCATGGAGTTGTTCTGAAAAATGCTGTGCAGAATGTTTGCTATAGGAATCCAAAAAATTCAGTTTAAACATTGAAAAAATCCAACTATATGATAATCTCAATTTCCGGTATGCATGTAGAAAATATTTGTATTTGGTGGAGGAAATACCATCTGTTGTTAATGGGTTGACGCTAGAGGCATAGATAGGGCCTTAGCACAGAGGGTTAAAGACACATCCCCAGCATAATGTATACTAATATTATTGTGGTACATACTGGCTCTACACAGGGCTCCGAAGACCAGTTAAGTGAATACAGTAGTGACTTAAAGGTAATGTCTCTGACTCTAATCGTTCACATTTTGCATCTCTTTCATCTGGGGATTTGTAAATTGGCCAAACTCCAATCTGGTACATTTCCTCATCTTGTATTACTATCATGCCCAAAAAGCAACCATTGATATTCTAACAGAAACCATTAGCCAACGAGACATGAACTGATCTGTAACCATAGAATTCATGCTAGTTAAACAAATCAATTATTAAAACGAGTAAATGCGGCTTCTCCATTCATTTTAATCAGTGGATTAATTATGTAACAATTAATTGAATTCAGACAAACTGGCATCCAGTTCCTGAACACAACGATTTGTAGAGTAAAGGTCAAATGAAAAGTGGCTTTTTACAGCTTATTTGTTGCAAGTAACTCACCACTGAAAGCAATTTACATCTTCTATGAGGACTAGAACAGGAGAAGGAACTCCGATTCATTGCTTCATAATTGGGGCTATTTATCAAATGATCTTGACTGTTAATTTATGGCAAATTTACTGCAACACTTAAGAGTGGGGTAATCCAATGTAATCAATGATATAAGAGGTTTTCAGTACTAAGAGGGAAGTTGATTATAGTCAGTGAGTCTACAGATGGAATATGGCTGGGTCATGGCTAAAGAAGGTGGATACCGACACGTACTCTGTTTTCCTCCATAGTGTGCCTCCATGAGATGTTGTGGTCTGCTCTACAAGCAAAACCCTTAGAAAATAATTCATCCATAAAAGGCCTGAGATGGAACATGTCGTCATTTGTGTCTCAGAGACACATGAAAGTATAGTATAGGCCAAGAGCAGGATGTATTTTAATAACATGGATGTCATGTACCTTGCTGAAGAGGTTGTTGATACACTGGGTTGCTATAGATTTGACATTTGGTCAAATACAGGATTTACCGGTTTTCACCCTTTAACCTCAATACAGAGAACTGGAGGGAATTCAAGAAATAGTGTCCACTAGCAATAGCTAACTAGAATGGAGAAGATGACAACAAGCTGTGATAAAAAAAAAAAATATAGTCAGGTGGACAGGGGTCAGGGCAGGCAGAGTTAGTACACAACAGTAGACAGGTCAAAGTCTGGTGTTTGTGATAGTTTGGAACATGCAGACTGAGGTTAGACAAGTCAGGTCAAATGCCAAGTTTGACACTGAGAGACGGGTTAAGGCCCCTTAAGAGTACTGTAATATGGATGTTGAGAATTTTAGCAACTTCTTTGGAGCTGAGTGTGCCATAGCTATGGGGTATGTATTGTTTTCACACAGCAGAAGCCCAACTTCAATGCCTTGTGATCAAATACATCTCTATTTGCAGTCATGTAACCCCTCAGATCTCGTGGTCAGCTGTGCCATGACATCTAAAGGGCTCTTAACAATTTCAGTTTAGCAAAGTGAATGGCTCAGACACAAAGAGATTGTAAGAGCTATTCAATTGTAATGATAGGTAGATATGAGCGAACACTAAAATGTCCGAGGTTCGAAATCCGATTCGATCAGCCGCACACTGTTCGAACGGATTTCGAACCCCATTATAGTCTACGGGGGGGAAATGCTCATTTCAGGGGTAAGCAAAATTCGATAAAATCATACTTACCAAGTCCACGAGTGACGGTCGGGCTGGATTCTGCTTGAGGTCTTCTCCTGGCGCAGGGTCCCCGCATCTTCTTCCGGGTGGAATTCACTCTGCCTAGGCATCCGGCCTAGGCAGAGCCGACTGCTCATCCGCGGGCATGCTCGCGCATGCGCAGTCGGCTCTGCCCAGGCCCGACGCCTGAGCAGAGCCGATTGTGTATGCGCGTGCATACCCGCGCATGCACAGTCGGCTCTGCCTAGGCCGGATGCCTAGGCAGAGTGAATTCCACCCGGAAGAAGACGCGGGGACGCAGCGCGGAGAAGACTTCGGAAAGGTAAGAGAAGAACCAGCGTTGATGGGCAGAATGTATAGCATTCTGCCCATCAACACTGGTTCTGCATCAAACCTTAAACTTCGAACAGCTAGTAGTGTTCGATCGAGTACGAGTATTTTGAATACCGTAGTACTAGATCGAACACTGCTCGCTCATCTCTAATGATAGGCAGAAGGCTCCCAGGCCTGCCATAGCAACATTATTATTAAAGTGTGTAATACAAGAATTTTACCTAGTACTACCTAGTAATGCAAATTTGCTTATTAATGCCAAGATTTTACTATAAACTGCAACACGGTAGTATTCCAGGCTATGGTGTAAGTTATTCAATAATTTCAGAAAATAACACCACTTTTCCTAAAATGCACAAAAAAACCCTAAAACCAATAGGCATCCTCACATCACAAAATACATAAAAAATCTAAGCTTATGTATCCTGAAGTGGGGAAAGAAATGAAAATCCTGAATCATCATTTCACATGTAATTTTTACCCCACAATGACTGCCGTAAAAACTAGATTAACATGGCTAAAGTTATTATTTTTTTATTCCAATTTCATCCATAAGACTCTGTGAACAGAAAAATAACAAAATTATGGCTTTTGGAAGGTGATGAGTAAAAAACGAAGATGAAAAGTGACTGCAGTGTGAAGGAGTTAAATTAAGTTCATGTTTTACACTACTCAAAGATATGGGAGATTACACGTAATAAAAGAAAGTCATTAAATTATATGTCAGTATTGCTTAAAATGCCCCTACTTTGTGTTCGGTACCGCATTACCTATTTTTGTCTTACAGATTACTTCAAGGACTAAAACATAACCAACATTACAAAGGATTTTAAATTTCATTTTGCTTATTGTTTTAGAGGTCAATTTTAGTTTCACATGTTTATTTTGCTGCACGAGAAAGCTATAAGAAATAAAATATGGGCAGGCAAATCCATCTTGACCGGGGTAATATTGCTAGCTGCACAGTCAACACCTTTGATGTCTCTTTAGAGAGTAAAATGAATGGAACTTAAGTCCAAAAATAGCAGTCACACAACAGCATGTAGTGTAATCATACCAACCAGAATAGAATCTAACACTCCTGCTGCAAGCGCCACGACTTTACAGCCGTGCTTGGGCAGAGGAGTGAAAACAAGCAGTCCCACGTTCCTACACACATCCCAATTAGGTGAAAAAATAGAACGACAATATCAAATACAGGAAGATAAAAATACAAGGCAAGACGTCAAAGGCTGGTATAAGAAGGCAATGTAGGGAGCTGACCTTCGCTATTCATTGCTTGCCTGATTTCCTGA
The DNA here is from genome assembly GCF_031893055.1 of Leptodactylus fuscus. NCBI lineage: Eukaryota > Metazoa > Chordata > Amphibia > Anura > Leptodactylidae > Leptodactylus > Leptodactylus fuscus. The sequence continues at coordinate 98,888,116 of NC_134271.1, forward strand.
TAAAGCTCAATAAGAAAAATTATTCTTCCTATTAGTTACCACTAGAGGGAGCTTGAAGAGTTTAGGAGCTTATTGTTTAATTAATGATCTCAATGGGCATGTTGTATTCTGTCAACACCTAAGCTCCTCCTCTAAGGCTTTCAACCCTTGATCACATTATCCTTATCCAGAGGATAGAGGATAAGTGTCTGACTAGAAGGGCATGGGTGTCTGGCTAATCCCGAGAACTAACTTAAGGCTCCTGGGCCCAAATGCAAAATGTGTAATGAGGGGCCCATACCTTGTACAGTTTAGAATAGTGGTATATTTTATGTGGCAGATCAACCTTTAGGACCCCTGGTACTTCTGCACCCCCTATAAGTACAACCCTGGGCTGATCACTGAGAATATGGGTTCTGATTCTCTCTATTTGAATGGAGAATACTCCATTTTATAGTACCTGCAAAGCGGATAAGATTCTGGCTAATCCCAACTACACATTGCAGAAAAAAAAAAAAAAAATCGCACCATGTCAATAATAACTGTGGAAACACTGGTGTTTTCTATGATAAGATATGATATGATAAGATAAGATAATCCTTTAATAGCCCCACCATGGGGAAATTCGGTGTGTTACAGCAGCAGAGATATAGCAGTGCTGAGTGTGCGCTGAACCCTGCTGCACACTCAGCTCTGCTGAGATACAGCAGAGCTGAGTGTGCAGCAGGGTTCAATGCATCTCTGATGCAGCAGAGCTGAGTGTGCAGCAGGGTTCAGCAGTTCTCCGGTGTAGCAGTGCTGGCCGTATGCTCAGCTTGGCTGCATCTCCGTAGTAGCCAAGCTGAGCACATGGCCAGCTCTGCTTCATCTCCGGTGTAGCAGTGCTGGCCATGCGCTCAGCTCGGCTGCATCTCTGGAGTAGTCGTGCTGAGCGCATGGCCAGCGCTGCTACATCTCGGCATGGGAATGCATTGACCAGCGTTGAATGGCCGAATGCCGTACAGAGTACAGCATTCGGCCAATCAATCCTGGTTCTGCCGGAGGAGGCGGAGTCTAAGATCGGTCCACAGCAGTCTCCATTCTTGTCCGATCTTAGACTCTGCCTCCTCATAGATGAGCCTCCGGCAGAACCAGCGTTGATTGGCTGAATGCTGTACTCTGTATGGCATTCGGCTAATCAACGCTGGTCAATGCTTTCATATGGGAAAAAGTCAGCTCGTGCATATTGCAAGCTGACAAGGATCTCGTCGTAATACAGTGACTTGGGTATGTTAGATGCCCCCAGGCATGCTTCCCCTGCTTTTAATCCTACTTGGGTCCCATTCACATTAGGATAGCGGTGAGGCGTCGCTGTTTTTGTGCAAAATATGTGCTAGATAGGCTAGTTTGTAATGTAGAAAAAATCTAATTAATCCTACTTGGGTCCCATTCACATTAGGATAGCGGTGAGGCGTCGCTGTTTTCGTGTAAAATATGTGCTAGATAGGCTAGTTTGTAATGTAGAAAAAATCTAATTAATCCTACTTGGGTCCCATTCACATTAGGATAGAGGTGAGGTGTCGCTGTTTTTGTGCAAAATATGTGCTAGATAGGCTAGTTTGTAATGTAGAAAAAATCTAATTAATCCTACTTGGGTCCCATTCACATTAGGATAGCGATGAGGTGTTGCTATTTTTGTGTATTGTTTACAGCTGATTGCCTCTTATCATGTGTGTTTTTTCACTCCTTTAAACAAATTTTATTCATTCCGGGTTGACACCTGACTGCTGATTGAACACAGATGGGTGGCAGAACTCATAGTGTTTATAAAGGTTTAAGAGCTAAGATGTAAGTACGCTATGATTAAGGGGACCCTGAGCCCCGAAACACGTCGGCGTTTTTTAGCTCACATGTGTTTTTTCTAACTTTTGCACTTTTGGTATGTGTATTTTTTTTGTTTTTAAAATGATGCGTGAATAAAGGATTTATTAACTGAAGACCCTGGAGTGCTGCAATCTTCATCTTCTTCCAAGTATCTGCCTCTAATGCTTCCCCTGCTGTCCCAGTTGCATTCCAGGGTGTTGGCATCATTTCCTGGGGTGTCATAGTGGACTTGGTGACTCTCCTGAGTCGAAGAGTGGGATCCCCTGAAACGAGCATTTTTTCCCCATAGACTATAATGGGGTGCGATATTCGTTCGAATATTCGAATATTAAGGGGCTATTCGAAACGAATATCGAATATTTTACTGTTCGCTCATCTCTACTTACTATATATTTTACTTATATGCAACAGCATTTTATCAGGAAATCTAGCCACTGAAATACAGAAATTGTGCACTATATTATTATTATTTATACAATCTGAAGATATGTCCAGGAATCAAATTAATTAAAAAAAAAAAAAAAAAACATCTAAACATAATTAGTATCATTGCATCTGTAATGACAGATGGTGGTTTTAAATTTTTTTATGGTGATCATCTTAAAAATAACTAATTTTTTTCATCCCACAGCCTAAAAAGCAGAACAGAAATGTATTAAAAATCTGCATGTATTGAACCTCAAAAGCTACCAAAGGAAAAAATTCCCTTATAAATAACAAACCTTCATACAGCTCTGATGTTGGAAAAATAAAAATGTTCTTCATTCTTAGCTTTTCCCAGTCCCATGTTTTGCACAACTACAGCTCTTCTATAAAGCCCCAATGCTAGATCATCCAGAAAAATAATTTATCAAGATCACATATTATAGTCAAGGTTACGGAAGCTTTATCATAAAACAGAACTCTTAATAAAAAGGGCCGAAAAAAGGCCTGAAAAACAATGGCAAAATAATAACCAAACCACATAACATATCAAGGCTTATATAATGTATATAATGAGCCCATCAAAAGATCCCCATTACCATTTGCATGATGTGGAAAGGACTTACCAAGGTGTTGCTTCTATCAGTGGGAGCCAGTGGGTGGTGGGATCGAAGTGGTCCCAGGTGCCAAACCAATTCAAATTCAAGGGAACGTTATCATATTCTAGGTTATTCCCCGTTCCTGAGGACCATAACTAGCCTATCCCAAATAATGGGATTCTCCAAGAGCAGTTATTAATGGCCTAGCTTTAGGAAAGGTAAATGATGTTTGATTTGGGGGTTTGCGTGGGTTTCCTCCAGGTTCTCCGGTTTTGTCCCATACTTCAAAGACCTACAGATAGGGAATGTAGATTGTGAGTCCTATATGCGACAGTAAATGACAATGTCTGTAAAACGCAAATAAATAATTGTCGGGGTTAAAAATCCACCCCTCTCCTGATCAGCTGTTTTCAGCATAGCATATGGTGCTGGAATCAGGCAGCTCTGTACACTATGCAGTGACAATGCCATGCTATTGCAGCTCAGCTTACAGTTAATTGTTGGACTTCAGCTGATCTGATAAAGGAATACCTTAGGTATAGGTCATCAATACTAGATCAGTGTGGGTCTAATACCTGGCACCCCCATTATCTATTCTCAATAGCTGATACACAGAGAATGAAGCAGGAAGCAGACAGTGCTCTTCTCTGTGCAGTAGCCAGACCATGGTATTGCAGATCAGCCCTCATTCACTTGAATGGGACCTAAGCTGCAGTAACTTAGTTTCACCACTACACAGAGAACAGCGTTGTCTATTTTCTGCTTCATTCTATGTGTATCAGTTCCTGAAAACAGATGATCGATGTGGGTATATCAGGTATCGGACTCTCACCAATGGGATATTGATGTCCTGTCTTTGGGATAGATCACAAATATTTTAGCCTTGAAAACCCCCTTAATGGAGACAACTCCTTTAGGAGCTTCTTGGCAGATACATACATGGCCAAAATTGTTAGTACCCCTTGTTTAATGAAAGAAATACTCACAATGGTCACAGAAATAACTTGAATCTGACAAAAGTAATAAATAAAAATTATTGACAAACCACAAAGTTTCTGCGAGAATGTCTCATGGACAGATGAGACAAAAATCAAACTTTTTGGCAAGGCACAGCTCTATGTTCACAGACGGAAAAGTGAAGCATATCTTGAAACGAACACTGGTCCTACTGTGAAACATGGAGGAGGCTCTTATGTTCTGGGGCTGCCTTGTTGCATCTAGCACAGGGTGTCTTGAATCTGTGCAGGGTACAATGAAATCTCAAGACTATCAAGGGATTCTAGAGAGAAATGTGCTGCCCAGTGTCAGAAAGCTTGTTCTCAGTCGCAGGTCATGGGTCTTGCAACAGGATAATGACCCAAAACACACAGATAAAAACACAAAAGAATGGCTAAGAGGAAAACACGGGACTATTCTGAAGTGGCCTTGTATGAGCTCTGACCTAAATCCTATTGAGCGTATTTGGAAAGAGCTAAAAAAATGGCATCTGGAAAAGCCACCCTTCAAACCCCAGACAACTGGAGCAGTTTGCTCATGAGGAGTGGGCCAAAATACCTACTGAGAGGTGCAGAAGTCTCATTGACAGTTACAGGAATCGTTTCATTGCAGAGATTGCCTCGAAAGGTTATGCAACAAAATATTAAGTTAAGGGTCCCATCATTTCTGTCCAGGCCTGTTTCATGGGTTTTATTTTATTTTTTAAAAATTCTGCTGAAGCGAAAAACAAGGTCTGACTTTCATTTGTTCATTTTCACAGAATTTTTATTTATTGTTACTTTAGTCAGATTCAAGTTATTTCTTGACCATTGTGGGTTTTTCTTTCATTAAACGAGGGGTACCAACAATTTTGTCCACGTGTGTGTATATCTTTTAAAAAAGCCATCTGAAAGACTCTGTTGCAAAATAATACCAAATACTATTTTCCCTAGACTTCCCCTTTAAAAGCAGAATACGATCTGGTTTGTCTCCTTGTACGCTGTTTATGCTCCTATTTCTTTTGAGTGATTTCACTTTGTTTGTGTTCTTTTATGTGTATTATTATGTCACAATATCCCACTGTACTATTTTCTGCTTTTTCTCACTAAAACTGTTCCATTGATTTCCACACTTTGTTTACTTTAATTTGCAGCTGTTAAACGATTACAAGAGACAGTGCGAGCAGTCAGGAAACCGCCTGGAAATATTGACCACATTAATTTCTTTCTTTCACATTAAACTTCAGGCTATTCTGCTGGAAATCTGACCGTTGAAAATCTCACTATATTATTTAGAGAAAAGGACTAAAAATTCTGAGAATTAGCTCAACAGGACCAAAGGAATTTTGTTAGTCATTGCTGACCGCAAAATTTTTACTCATTCGGCTCCATGTAGGGGGCAATATAACAGTAATTTGTGTCGGTGAAAAAACAAAAAACCTTTCCAGACAATGATATAACAGGCTGCAAAAGTGATAACCAATTCTGTTACTTAAAAAGCAACAAAGTCTTACCTACAGAGGAGATATTCCAGGTTACATCATCCAAGACACTAATACAGTTTTTATATTCTTGCTGCTGCTCTTGGAATTCTTTAACCCTTTAGTACTATCATGGTGTCTATCATAATGATATATGTATGATAGTGGTGAATGATAGACACCATGATAGTACTTAAGAGTTAAAGGGGTTATCCAGGATCACTTGAAATCCCTACACTAATCTAAACACCCTCCCCCTCCTACTTTCTAAATAACAATATTAAAAAAAAAAAAAAAAAAGTATAGTTACCCATATCCCTGGGACATTTTCTAATTATCCAGTGATGATCCGTTGCTCCATTTCCAGAAACAGATCATCACTACTACCCCCCCCATCCACTCCATTATACTTACCCTCCACACTTCTTCTAATAAGATGGCTCCTCCTTCTGTACAGATTCTGCAAGATGTGCACTCTTCTCCAAGCAGTGTGCATTTACTGTTGCTGGTAATTCACCTCTCCTGCGCATTCACACATTCGCACTAGAGGTGAATCATCGCTGGAGGAGAAGAGCACACACAAACTGAATCAGCACAGGAAGAGGGACCATCTCACAGGAAGAAGCATGGAGGATAATTATATAATATGGGTTGGGGGTTGGGATACATAGGTAGGGAAGGGCGGGATAGCTAGAGAGACAGGGAGGAGGTGGATGGGAGGGGGGAGTGTGGAAGGAAGGGGAAGGCATGTAAACAAAAGGAGGAGACACCAGGGTCTCCCAGATACACCCAAAAATCACTCAAAACATGCTAAAAGGTATATGGGCATATTTATTTACCAATTAATAATACTAACAGACTTTAAGAAAAAAAAAAACTGCATTTTTTGCCCAGAAAACCCTTTTTAATACAGGGCTTCACTTCTGTACCTTAGTCTGCCTCTAATGCACACTTGGTTTGTTCTGGATAACAAAAGCTTCCAGGCTCTTAAGGGACTATACACGCATTTCCATCCTTGCCCAACAAATCCCCAGTGGTGGGAAACGCTTACTATATAAGCTTCTTCTTGGCACTATCTCTGTGGGTGATATGGCACCTGTGACTTTAGGAACCCCAGAACTCCCCCTCCATAGATAACCAATTAACTTGGTCTCTTGATATCACATGTGAGTATATAAAAGTATAAACAAATAATGTGCTGCTGCAATACAGAGAACAGAGCCAGAAGCAGTTAGCTGTTTTCTTGGTGTAGTGAATTGTTGTATCTCAGTTCCTATACAAGTGAATGGAACCTGAGCTGCCATAACTGAGCAAAGTCACAACTTGGAGAACAGAGCTACCTGCTTCCTGCTCTGTTCTCTGTTTACCTGCTGTTAGTAGAGCTGATCAACCAGAGTCCTGTGTGTTGGATCTCTGCCGAGCTGATACTGTTAGCTAGGGGGTGGCCATCAATATAATTTGCCCAGAAAAATGCATTTAAAGACATAGGCATTATTACTTTATAAAGTATACTGCAAAATTGTTCCTTCACCACTACGATTTATGAAAAATAAATACAAGTTTACTGACACTTGTCATTATTGTCACTTCTCCTGTTATGTCTGATTTAGTCAATACTTGCCTACATAGTGAAATAATTCTAGAACACAATTTCTTTTAACTGTACCTTGTGTTCTTCCAAGAAGTTTATGAATAAATTGACAAATCAATGGGTGTGTAAACCCACACCCACCAAACATCCAGTTGTCAATGTATTCATAAACTAGAGTACAATGGAGTAATGGTAATGTACAGAGCAAAGCTTCACCAGAATTGTTCTATTATGGGGAATACACTTATTTAATAAAAAAAAAAAAAATGTCCCCAGTGGTGACAGGTCTTCTTTACACAAATAATTCTGCAACCAGTTTTTAATATGACATATGGCACTATAGCTGGGAGACCCTGTTACAAGTTTTGCCTTGGGACCCAGGAATGACCCAGGAGTTGAGTATGGGACGTATATGGGATGCTGCAGACAGTGTACTACACTTCCATACTGTACACCCAGACTATCCATTATGGAGATATATACATTTGAGACACTTTAACTTATCTGAATCCATTTCTATAACTGAAACTCCATTATGTAAATTGTCAGGCGAAGTTTTGGATATTTCCAGTTTTGTGTTAATAGTTTTTTCCTCAATGCCTGCTCCCAATTAACCTTCCATAGTTCATTTAATCACTAAACTGCACTTTCTAATGTCTGCATTTTTATCTTGTTAATTGCATTTTTTTCAAATGCATCTTTTGATTTGAAATCTAATTACATTGCTATCACCAGAACAGAGATGTTGTAAAAGCCCTTCTGTTATTGATAACTTCAGTTCATTACCAAATGAAAATGAGTCTTATCGTTGCTGCTTTTCTAACATTGGACTCAGAAACCATCTGAAAGATGGCCCCCCGGAGGAGCCGTCAGAACTCCTCATGCCGCCTTCCTATCGCGGTATTCTATCACTCTGACTATTATTTATTTCAGGTTTTGTTGCTATTGTTCCTAATGAACCAGTACTGAAAACAATGAAAGCGCAAAAACACTGCAGGCTCAGTATCTGACTATGAGACTCACAATGACTAGACAGTTTTATGTATAAAGGTACAGGACTTGCTTGCTGCCCATAAACAGGGCCGGAATAAGCAATCAGCAGAAGCAGGCCTCAGCCTTGGGCATTAGCTCATAGCAAAGGGGGAGCAGTCAGGGAATCACCATTCATTATGGAAGTGCAGGGCCTTCACCCTTGCACTCCAGTACACCCTTGTATACTGTACATTTGTGTAGGTGGGAATAAAATAGCTATGTACAGAAATCTCCACAGATACAAATATGCAGTATTCAGGAGTTTTTTGTCCACAGTGTTCTTGCTCTTTTGATTGCGTAAGTGTTATGGAATTGCAAGAACTGCAATTCCCCAATAGCTGCTGGAAACCCTGGGAAGGGGCACAATAGACAGTGAGCCCTAAGCTGAAACCTCCCACTGTCCCTTCCTGCTTGCCTGGTCCTATCCTACATAATAGATGGCAACTGGGTGAAGGGCCCTACCTATATACGTGAAACACAAGACAAACACAAAAGGGAGGTCAGCAAGCCAAGGGTTTGGTAACAGTAGAGCTATGTAGTGACAAATCAAAATCCAAAGAATAGTCAATAGGGAAAGCCAGAGGTCGGAAGTCAGTAATATAATAGTAGAAGAAGAGAAGCTAGTAGGGACAAAGTCAATAGCCAGCATGTCTATGTGGGCTGATGGCCTGTATATAGGAAGCCAAAGACCAGCCCTAGGCTTGATTGGAAGACAGGCTGTCAATCACACGGCAAGACTAGAATTAACCACTTCATGAACAGGGGCAAACAAGGTGCAGGAGATGGGTGTGGTGGAAATTCAATTACAGTACAACCAAAAACTTTAAGCAAGGAATCAAACTGCACATGCCTCCTGCACTGCAACATGCGAGCAGAGGGTGGCGCAGTGACCCAAACAAGCAGAGACGTTACAGTAAGCAGGAAATTTGGTGCTAAATGCAGATGGCACCACTTCTACTTAGGCCAATGCATAACTTTACTGTCTTTACTCACAGAGTTGTTGCCCAAACATTGCCATCGTATGGGTCAATTAAAGACTTCCCTAGGGTATAAGGGACATAAGTGACAACACGCTGTGGTTTCCTTCTTTTACACACAGTGCGGTGTTGGGTTAACTATGTAAGCCTCAAGGCTGTAGCTCCGAGTAACACACTTCCTGAGCTTCTGCTTGAAAAGTGCTTTTGGTAAGGTGCATCAGTTCACTAAACTGGGTGACATCCTGTTGGCTGTGTCCTCTCTCAATAAAGTGTTTTCATTTATTTATTTTTTAATTAAAGTTTTATTGAGTAATCACATAAAACTTACATCATGGAAATAATGTAAACAGTAAAAATCATGCAGAAAGAAGTATAGGCCTCCAATAATTTCCTCCCGCATTCATTCCCATACACAGATCGCGCACAAAAACACCCTCTAATTCCAAGAATTACATATTTTGGTTGAAACCCATGTTCCCCTGATAGAATTCTTCCCACTATAGATATTCTGCTCTCTTGTTGCCAATCTTGTGCAATCTAGCCACTTCCCCCCCATTATTTCTCAAATTTCTGCAAGTTTCCCCTTTTCATACAAACTTTCATCCTAATAATAATACATGTGCCAAAATTCCCATTGCTCCAAATTTTAACTTTAAAGTTTAGGTCTGTACTTGCAGGGTGTGTCAAAGTTGTAAATACTGCTAAAAATATTATCTAAAGCAATTTCTTCCCTTAATTGTTGAAAAGACTCTATGGACCCTTGTGCCTAAGACTGGTCCAGATAGAACACCTCTCTCTGTTGCTATCTGTACATGCCTTCTAACTAATATAGTTCCCAGCCCAAGAGTAAATCCCATTTGTTGCACCACACTTGGAGCCAGGGGAAGATTCAAAGAATCCCCAATTTTGCCTAGTTTATAGTCCCAAAAACCTTCCAAATTGGGTTATAAAGTTCATGAGTCTAGGCAGCATATCTTCAATACTGTTAAAAAAGAAGCAATGAGTCAACTGCACATAATGTTACTTTTTCATCTAATTCCCCATACTTAAAACCTTTCACAGCCATATGCTGTCGAAACAAACAGGAAAGGGGCTCAACCGCCAACGCACGTAGTAGTAGCAGCAGAAGGCACACTGTTGCATTCCCCTCGCCAGGTCAATCTTCTCAGATAGCTCTCTATTTGACCTTACTCTAGCCACTGGGGCCATTTAGAGGAATTGCACCCACTTCAGAAACTGAAGTCGAATTCCTCATTTTGTAACACCAGTCATAAATTTTGCCATTCGATTGCTTTGACAGGATCCGGAGATGGAAAATTCAGAATAGGCTGATATTCTAAGACCAACTGTAAATTCAAAAACACTCTTGACAATCTAGATCGAATTTAACAATGATACTGGATAATAATCACTCCTTCATAACAAGATTCTAGCAATCGGTCCTCATACTTCACTTTCAGTATCAAAGAGTTTGGGCAAAAGCTCTTCCCCAAATTCCTTACAAACTTCCACTGGCAGTCCATCTCTCATTGCTACTTGTAATTCCTCCAAAGTTAAGGGCTCATCTATGAATCCCTTATCATGTTGGGAAAGACTATGCATATTAATATTAGCCAGGTACTCAACCAATTCTGTCTCAGAGTATGTTGCCCGCAAAGTGTAAAGCTGACAATGATAATCTCTAAACACTTCAGAAGTCTTACTGTTAGGGAAGTGCAGACAGCAGTTCCCCAGTGCTGTAGATGAACCCTGGAGGAAGGGGCACAAGAGACAGTGAGCCCTAGTCTGAAACCTCCCACTGTCCCTTCCTGCTTGCCGGTCCTATCCTATGTAATAGGTGACAACTGGACGACAGTCCCTTCCTAAATACGTTACACATAAAATGCGGACAAGACAAACAACAAGGGAGGTCAGCTAGCCAGGGGTCAGTAACAGTCAAGCGATGCAGTGTCAAAATCGATATCCAAAAGAGTAGTCAATAGGAAAATCCATCAAGTCAAGAAAGCCATCACGTCAAGAATCAGTATACAAGAAATAACAGCATGAGAAAAGCCAGCACGCACAAGGCAATAGGAAGCACCAATGTGAATGTAAGCCAAAAATAAATAGGGAGGATGAACTTGCCCTGGACCTGATAGGAAGGCAGGTTGTCAATCACAGGGCAAGACTAAGTTTAACTGTTAGATGAGCATAGGGAAATGACGGTGAAGGAGATGGGTATGGTGAGAAATCAATTAGCAAGGTGAAGGAATAGGACAGTGTTCAGACAATGCAAAACAATCACAGCCAAACACGTTTCCTGCGCTGCAGTATGTGACTGGATGATGATGCCAAAGCCTGGGTGGGTAAAGATGTTACACTTACCTATCTCTCAAACCACTAGTACTGACTCATCAACCAAACCATGATCCAAAGTAGGGCCCCCTCCATATGCTGGTTTACTGCTCTCCTAGCTTACCTGTTTCATTAGGTGTTTTCTCCTGCAAGTTGTCATCTCTGACTTGCCAAGGTATCTCCAGCCACCAAAGCACAAGAACAGGCCTGTAAATACTGAGCCATTTCCAGCCTTGGGTAACCTGGGCATTGCCTGATGTTACTAGGTTAGACCACTGTTAGGATTGGGTCCCACAGGTTGCTCTTCCGGCGCATAGTGCCACCTGTGGGTCAGTCTAAGTCCAGCTTTCACCCTACTGAGCATGCTCAGACTTTTGGAGCCGCTCACAAGCTGTGTCATTTCTCCCCTACTGAGCATGAGCGCTGAGGTCATGACCACCGCCCCTATTGGGCGGGGTCTTCCCTTTAAATAGTGTGAGCCGACGCCCACCGGGTGCTCACTCTTTGACTAATGTTTGACTGAAAGTTCACAGAACTTGTTTATGACAGTAGTACAGGGATAGGCTCCAGCATTGCAGGCAGGTTGTCAGACTAGGCCGCTGTGTGGGGTTACCTCTGCTTCTATGTGGGTGCTGTTAGTTAGGACCTGTAAACCCTTAACTGTCAGCTCTGCACCAGGGCTAGGAGCAGTAGACACGGTTCCAGCCTGTGGAGCTGCAGCAGGTTTGAACTCTGAGATAGCCTGTGTAGACTGTCAAACTTACTTGGTAACTTCTAGCTGTTGCAGGAGCATGTTTATTGCTGACCTGGGGTGAGTTAACCCTTGGCAGCCTTGTTTGTTTCAACTGTACTGGTGTATCTGGCCAGTGAGCTTAACTGGCAGGGTTTAGTTGCACCCTGTTCACATTAAGTTCAGACATACAGCCGCCCATCTACAGATATTTTGGAATCTATAGTTGTTTTGGGGTATGTAGTGTGTTGGGGGGGGGGGGGGGAGTCTGTGGTTTATATATGTTTTTTTTTTTTTAAATGTAGATTGTGAGCCCCACATAGAGCTCACAATGTACATTTTTTCATATCAGTATCTCTTTGGAATATGGGATGGAAATCCATGCAAACGCAAAGAGAACATACAAACTCCTTGCAGATGTTTTTTTTGCCCTTGGCGGGATTTGAACACCAGGACTCCAGCGCTGCAAGGCTGCAGTGCTAACCACTGAGCCACCGTCTGTGGTTTATGTTTTCCTATCTACAGGTATCTATCTATCTATCTATCTATCTATCTATCTATCTATCTATCTATCTCTATTTTCTGTTCCATATTTTTCTGTCTCATATCTATCTATTTGAAATCTATCTACATCTAATTGTTTACAGAGACCTCACGGTGGCGCCATCTTTAAAGTAGAAAAAGTTCCAGCTTGCCATGTCTACCCATCGTAAGACACATATCTCGCAGTACACCATCCTCTTATGATAGCATCTACGAATATTAAAGAGAAGTACACAGCCAAGCGGAAAATGCTTTCTACAAACTTACATGATGAATTGGGCCAAGCCAAATGTTAAGTTCTGGTAAATATTAATGTGTTCCAAGGAGATGAGCTACATTACAAGGCACAGAGGTAAGGTCATCAATGAAGAAGTATGGAAGTCCTGATTTTATTCATTCAAGCAAAATCATTTATAACCGAGTCCTGGAGATATGCGATGAATAGAACCCACTGGAAAAAAGAAAATTAAAATTCTTAACATGAGATATAATAGAGAAATGCATTCAAATTTGGACGGCGATACAATTCAGCTAAGGTCTAGGGAGGGCAATGTTGCTAAGGCAATAAAAGGTAATCTGACAAACCACACTTATATCACCATTAAAATTCAATTCAGGGTCATAAAGAAACCCAGGGTTGCATATTTTTGCCTTTTTAATGTAAAGACAAAGTCTTGAGTTCTAAAGGAGTGCAAATTAATTTTTAAAAGCTTTCAGCATAGTAATGCAGGGCCAGGCTGGATTTTACAGCAGGGGCTGAATTATGAAACATTTCATGATGTTTAATTATAGAAAGTAGAGAGACAGTCATTGAATGGAACATCACAGAGCAAGCTGCCGAATTCTCCATCTTAATATCAATTGATGGAAATGGAAGAGAAAGTTACTGCAAACCTATGTAATGCCTTATGTAAATCATCCTGGGGAGGAAGGGGACCACAGTATTCCTAGTGATGCATTTTAAAGGGTTTGTACAGTAGTTGCAAAATACGAATTATTATTTCCAGATACAGCTCCGCACCTGCCCATGTATGTTGTCAACTAATGCAGGTCAACTGTATTGAAATGAATAGGGATGAACTGCAGTATCAAACAATACAATGAGTAGGGTTTTTTTTATATTAAAATATATTTTCCTTTTACCACCCTCCCATCCCCTATATGTACCCACTGAAGAGAAAAAAAGAATACAAAGATCCCAGAGTTATACTGTATAATAAACACCAACATCAATGTTCTCTTGTACTTATTGGTTTCATACAATTCTGGTTTTCAGACTTGAAATCAATGAACCACAAATTATACACAGTCTTTTTCCGCATAATTATAGATGTTTCCAAATTTAACGTAGCCCAAACTTGGTTAAGGATTACACATTGTCATGAAGTTCAATGCAACATCATGATATGATAAAATAAAACAAGTCTGCAACTAGCAACACAATTACTGGGTGGCTGCACATAAACACATGCAGGATATCACTTTGTGACTCGGTATTGCAAAACAATATTGTCTTGAAAAACTGATCCTCTCGTGACACACTTATCTAGTGTATATGTATGGGCAGAAGAAAAGATATGGAAAGATATTTCTATAATTCAGTCTACTTAGTTTCTTCAATTTGTAGCGATCAAAAGCATATTGAGAGTTTAAAGGGTTTTCTCCAAACCATATAAACAAAACCATATTTAAAATTGCACACAATGAAAAGTAAAACATCTTTGTGAATACAAAAAAAAATTCAAACATTTGCTGAATTTTGGAGATTTTCTCTAATCATCTTAGTGGTGATAGTCTTGATCGGTTGGCAATGGTTATGACTATTAATGCATGAACTTTCTGTGGTCTGACTCTTATCAGAAACTCAGCCATTCCTTCCTTACTGAGGCTGAATTATCAGGCAGGAATATTACATGTGTGAGAAAGTAACCTGGCCACATTATCGAACTCATGGTTAGGACCATTCATGGCCGTATCTATTGGTGAATGATCAAGACAAGAGACTGTCACCACTAAGAGGTTTAGAGAAAATCTCCAAAACTCTGCAAGATTTTTAAAGGGGCTCTATGATTGGGAAAAGTCATTAACTAATCACATCCTTGCATAGGCTTTAGAAAGGCTATTCCACACCTACCTTTAGTATGTAGATTGCCTAAGAGGTTTCTGAATAAGTCAGTTTTTATTCATATGCTAATGAGCTGCCAGCCAGTACAGGAATTTCCCAGCAGCCTCCTCTCTTCTATTATCTCCTATGTGTGTGTGCAAACAGGAAGCTGAGTCATCATCATCATCATCATCAGCCTGTGCTGTATACACCCATAGGAAACAATAGCAAAGAGGGTGCACGATGCATCATGCACCAGGCTAATTAGCATATGAATAAAAACGGACTTATTTACATACTAAATGTAGGTGTGAAATAGCCTTTCTAAAGCTTATGCAAGGAGGTGATTAGTTAAAAATGACTTTTCCCCAATGATAGAGCCCCTTTAATGATTTGGACTTGCTTTTAATTATCTTTAAAGGGATCCTATCATTTCAACTCAATTTTTTCTGCCTATCATGTGGGAAAAGCCATACGAAAGGCGATTCTTTTATCTTTAGATGTCTTCTCCGGGCTGCCGTTTGGTTAAAATCCCGTTTTTCGCCTATATGCAAATGAGTTCTCTTGCAGCACTGGAGGTGGGCTCCAGCGCTCAGTACTGTACAGTATTGTAAGCGGCCATTTTCTTGTGGCTGGCGGGCATGCGCAGTCGGCTTTGTCCTAGGCCCGAGGCGTGAAGTTTGAAGCCAACCCCTGAAAGAAGACGTGTGAAGACCCCACTCCTGAAGAAGATGGAGGCGGTGCTGGAGAGTTCTCTCGCAGCATTGGGGACATCCCCAGTGCTGTTTGAGCACTGGGGCCCATTTCCAGTGCTGTCAGAGAACTCATTTGCATACCAGTGAAAAACGGGATTTTAACCGAACTGTGACCCCCAGAGAAGACTTCTAAAGGTAGGAGAAGAATAGCCTTTCTTAAGGCTATTCCTACATGATAGGCAGAAAAAGTGGAGTTTAAATGATAGGATCCCTTTAAATTAAAATAGGGTCATGTTTATGCGAAACCCCTTTCCTCCTAGGGATAGGTCATCATTATCAGCACCCCACTGATCATCTGATTCCAGCAGCTGATACACAACAGAGCTATCTTGTTTCTGCTTCATTCTCTGTGTATTGGTCTAGTACTATATGCCAATTCCCATTAAGATGAATGGGAGCAGATCTGCAGTAGTTGGTTTGACAACTGTCCATGAGAAAAAGGTTGTCTGCATCCTGTGTACAAGCTGCTGAAAACAGATCAGTAGGGGTGCCAGATGTTGGAACCCCACAGATCTGATAATGATGGCCTAGTTTTGCAACAGCTGGTCAACAATATTTTTTTCTAGATATGATCTCATCTCCACTGATTTAAAGGCATGGGATGATTCCAAATTTCAAAGAGTTATATCTCAGGCAATCCTAGTCGGGATTGGGATATTTATAGGCAACTGCGTACAGTATAAATATCCTAATCCTGACTGTTTTCAACTAGTGATATTTCTGTAAGTAATACTGGTAGAACCACATTCTTAGTACCATGTGAAAGTAGATATTCCCCTCTTTCATATGACACCAAGAGCAGATTTCTTGTTTGATAATGCCTGAGATATAGCCATTGGAAGTGACCCTCCCCACACTCATTTTTAGAGATGAGCGAACACTAAAGTGTCCGAGGTTCGAAATCCAATTCAAACAGCCGCACACTGTTCGAACAGATTTCGAACCCAATTACAGTCTATGGGGGGGAAATGCTCATTTCAGGGGTAGGCAACATTCGATAAAATCATACTTACCAAGTCCACAAGTGACGGTCGGGCTGGATTCTGCTTGAAGTCTTCTCCCGGGGCAGGGTCCCCGCATCCTCTTCCGGGTGGAATTCACTCTGCCTAGGCATCCGGCCTAGGCAGAGCCGACTGCACATGCGCGTGCGGCTCTGCCCAGGCCCGCGCCTGAGCAGAGCCGACTGCGCATGCACGTGTATGCGCGTGCATGCCCGCGCAGTCAGCTCTGCCTGGGCTGGATGCCTAGGCAGAGTGAATTCCACCCGGAAGAAGACGCGGGGACGCAGCGCGGAGAAGACTTCGGAAAGGTAAGAGAAGAACCAGCGTTGATTGGCAGAATGTATAGCATTCTGCCAATCAACGCTGGTTCTGCATCGAACATTAAACTTCAAACAGCTAGTAGTGTTCGATCGAGTATGAGTATTTCGAATACCTTAGTATTCGATCGAACACCTACTCGATCGAACACTACTCGCTCATCTCTACTCATTTTCTCTTCATTTCACTCAGTCCTGTACTTCATACACAATGAGAAGCAGGGGACAGCTCTTAATAGAGAAGCAAGGGAAACGGTGAATAAAATGCTGGATACTAAAATTTGCTAATAAAGTATATTACAAAATTAAATGACACAAAAGCAGCCTGAAAGGGGCCACACGGTGGCTCAGTGGTTAGCGCTGCAGCCTTGCAGCGCTGGAGTCCTGGTGTTCAAATCCCGCCAAGGGCAAAAAAACCATCTGCAAGGAGTTTGTATGTTCTCCCCGTGTTTGCATGGATTTCCATCCCATATTCCAAAAAGACATACTGATAGGGAAAAATGTACATTGTGAGCTCTGTGTGGGGCTCACAATCTACATTAAAAAAAACAAAAAAAACAAAAGCAGCCTGAAAATCAAAAGTTGACAAAAAGTTAAGTTACGCTTTACAGCAATATTACGTATTATTTACAACTAATGAAAACTGTAGCTATTGTATTATCTCCTATTGATTTTCATACTATGTATTATTTATATTGCAATATTTCACGTTTCTTTTTCACTCCAAAAACAATATTTCTGTTTCCTTGATAATAGAGAAATGTTTTTTTGTTTTTTTTTGTAGCTGAATATGAACTTAAAGCAAATGCTTATAACACAAAATCCTCACACACGTTCCTGTGATGTCCCGGCAGACCTATTAGTGAGTATTATCTCTCTGATAACAAGTTTACTCTCTTAATAGACTTTCATATTTCTGGAGAGCAGCATTTGATTTGCGAGAATTGCATTGTGGTAAGGGACTTTGTGTTTATTGCACACCTCAAGCAATACAGGTTAATCTATTTTGCTCTTTGTGCAACAGAATGAGTGTGATAACCATTTTACTGGTTATTGGCAGCTTTGTGCAACGTACAATAAGAATTGGATCTGGAACTTTGACGATGGTGAAGAAATTTTAGACTACTGTGTAGAGGTGTAACTCGAAGTGCACCACTGGAAGTGCAAACTATGTAACAGGGCCCCTAGCTAGTAGATTGTATACAATGATGGTATCTTCTCATGTGGCAGAGAAACCTTTGACATCCACAGACATCAGAACATAGGTGAGATTTCTCCATTTTCACCTCTTATAGCTATGCCTTTATACTATGAATGGCAAAGCAAACAAGCAAGAAGATCCTTTAACCCCTTCCTCTTGCAGGCATTTTTCCCTGCCTTGCAAACCTCATAACTGTTATTTTTCTGTTCACAGAGCCATATTAGGGCTTAAAGTTTGTGGGCAAATAGTACTTTGTAATGGTAACATTTACTATTCCATATGTTCTACTGGGAAGCTTGAAAAAAAAAAAAAAAACAAACTCAGAATGGGGTGAAATTGTAGAAAAACTACGTTAGTCTTAAGGGCTTTGTTTTCACAGCATTCGCTGAACAGCCAAAATGACATATTATCAGTATTCTATGGGTAGGTATGAATTCGGAGATACCAAATTTATGTAGTAGTTTGTCTGTTTTAATGTCTAAAAAAAAAAAAAAATCCCAAAATTTTTTTAAAAAATATATTTTTTTTTATTGAAGTTGCCATATTCGGACACCCTCAACTTTTTTATATTTCCATGTATAGAGATGGAGAAAGTGTCTGCTCATGTAGCAGACCACTAGAAAATGGTCACCTGGACGTGCGCAATCCGCTCTGCACAAAGTGAAAGAGCCAATTGCGTATGTGCTAGGTTTGATATACCTTACAGCGCTGCATCCGAAGCCTGCGAAAAGCAGAAGTTCCAGCAAAAAGGAGGAGTTACGACATGGGGGTGCTCAGAGCGTAACGACCCCGATGCTCCATGATCGTAACTTGCAAAGCAGAAGATACCATTTTTATCAGAAATGGTGGAGAGCAGGTTAGAATGGAAGGTAGGAGTAGAATAGCCTTTAAAAAGGCTATTTCAACATGCCATTAGTTAAAAATGCATTTTTCTAATGATAGACGCTCTTTAAGATAGATCATCAAAACTGGATTGGTAGAGATCCAACTCTTGGCACCCCCACTGATAAGCTTTGTCATTGTTTGCAGGTGCAGCAAAGTTTAACTACACACTGAAAGCTTAGCTGTTTCAATGACGAATCAATTACTTTTGATGTGGCACGTGTGATATGTTAGGTGTCAAGTTAAACTTTGATACATCTGTGCCATTGCTGACCCTGCTCAGAAGGCTATACTTCTAGAAGTCCTTGTTGCATCACTGTCTCATTTAAGTGTACTGCCCCTTCTAAAGTAAGATAATTCTTTAATAGTCCCACAGTGGGGACATTTCAGCATGTTACAGGAACATAGTAATACAGATACAGGATAATAAACAGTAATACTGTATATTACAGACGTAGACACACATATGCTGAGAAGAGAAGATATACTAGGAGTCCATAGCAGCTAAGGAAGAGAAGAAAGAAAGAAGAAAGACTTCAGAATTATTTCGTTTTCTGTGCGAAGTGATCTTCGCTTGGTCTGATGTAGATTATGTAGCCTGACAGCGGTTGGAAGTAAGGACTTGCTATATCGCTCCTTCTCACACTTGGGGTGAAGCAGACGGTAACTTACAGTGCTGCCAAGTGCCATCAAGGTCTCATACATGGGGTGGGATTTGTTCTCTCGCATGGAGCTCACCACAGACAGTATCTTTTTTTTTTTAAATGTAGATTGTGAGCCCCATATAGGGATCATAATGTACATTTCTTTTTCCTATCAGTATGTCTTTGTATAATGGGAGGAAATCCACGCAAACTCCTTGCAGATATTGTTCCTGGTGGGATTCGAACCCAGGACTCCAGCTCTGCAAGGCTGCAGTGCTAACCACTGAGCAACCATGTTGCCCTGGACAGTATCCTTCTGTCACCCACGACCTGTACTGGGTCCAGGGGGCTCCCCAGGACAGAGCTGGCCCTAACAGCTGATCAGCATGGGTGCTGAGTGCGCCACCAAGCTAAATTTGATTGCCCATTTAAAGAATAGGTTATCACGTATAAAAAGTTGATTGATCCGCTTTAACAGGACCCATACAAAGATGAGAAGCAGATACACACAATGGTGTCCACTCTCAGATGTGTTTGAGAGGCATCTGTTTACCTGTCCTAAGGCTGATGCTCTCTCCATTAACATTTTTGCTGTGTGTAGAGCATTCGGTGAGATTTTTAGCTGTTAGTGGCCATTAAAGAAGAAGTCAGCAAGGCTGAGACGGGCTAACTACGATTTTATCAGCAGATAATTAGTTTTTCGCTTTGCACAAAGTTATTTATTAAGCTCCAGAAGTCCGCAGAGATTTCCCTGTATAATTACCACTGCCTGATGATTTTGTGTAATTTGCTCAGACATGCACAGCACAAAGCCAATTTGTTATATTCAAACTCAACTAAAAGCCCATGCGCGAGAATGCAAAATGACAAGTGAGATGCCACAATACTGCCATGCTGGATATTAATAACATTGTATCCACACTGACGGCCTTTAAGGTACAATCTTACAATGATCAGACATAACATAATTACATGAAGAAGCATCACTGTCTTCTTGTCATATATTCCCAGAAGGCTACCAGAATACTCAAAGTCAGGGCAATGTAAATGTGACATTTATTGACATAGCAAGCGAAGGTGGGATAAGTATTTCCTCACACTAGGTGAAATGTTCTTAATGACCTCATTAGTTTACCATTGACAGGATGATTATGACCTATGACATAATAGAATCTTACAGTGAAATTGTAACAACACCTTCCATTACATAAGCCATAAATATTTGCAAAAATTCTAATTTAAAAAATAAATTGCCGTAATTAATGCCTTTCTTAAAATGTAATTACAGATTGCTGACCCATTAAACTTGCAGCCTGTTACACCTGACATATTGGTTTATTATATGTGTACCCTTGTCACGTCCTCATTACATGTACATGGCAATTTCCATCAGAAGAATTTCTATTGAAGCAGTTGAGATGTATCTAAAGGCAAAAATAAGATAATAATTTTGAGTTGTGCTGAATAACCAGTAAGATCTTTAGGATCCCCTTTCTCGAAGGCTTATTATAATATAAAAGGGAAGGAAAGAAGAATTAACCCTTTCCCGACCCGCCGTACTAGTACGGCGCATGTCGGGTGTTTAACTATGGCGGCCGCCCGGGAGTCGGAGGGCTGCCATAGCTGCCGGGTGTCTACTGTGTTACACAGGAGACAGTCAGTGGTAATGCCTCCGCATCACATTTCCATGACAGCCGGGAGCCTTGTAAAGGCTCCCCGGCTTGTCTACAGTGATTTCCTTTTGCAGGCTGGTCTATGCAGCCTGTAAAAGAAATGATGATTTTTTGCAATGCATTAACATTGTAATGTATTGCATTAGTGATCAGACCCCCTGGGGTTCAAGACCCCTAGAGGGTCTAATAAATGCAAAAAAAATTAAATTAAAAAAAATTAAATTTTTTAAAAAAGTATAAAAAATTTAAATCACCCCCTTTCCCTAGAACACATATAAAAGTAGTTTAATACTTTGAAACACATACATGTTAGGTATCCCTGTGTCCGAAATCGCCCACTCTACAAATTTACAAAAATATTTTTCCTGTACGGTAAACGCCGTAGCAGGAGAAATAGTCAAAAATGCCAAACCGCCTTTTTTCACTGTTTCGCCATTTTAATTCTGATAAAAATTTGAATAAAAAGTGATCAAAGCAAAAGCATTTCCTGAAAATGGTAGAACTAAAAAGTACACCCGGCCCCGCAAAAAAGACGCCCTATGCATCCCCGTACACAAAAGTATAAAACCAGTTACGGCTGTCAGAATATGGCGACTTTTAGAAAAAAAAAAATTAACACAGTTTTTTGGATTTCTTTTAAGGGGTCAAAATGTAAATAAAACCATATAAATTTGGTATCCCCGGAATCGTACCAAAACACAGAATACAGGGGACATGTCATTTTGGCTGCACAGTGAACACCATAAAACCGAAACCCGTAAGAAAGTCGCAGAAATGCATTAATTCTTCAAATTCACCCCATTCTGATTTTTTTTCCTGCTTCCCAGTACATTATACAGAATAATTAATGGTGGCATCATGAAGAAAAATTTGTCCCACAAAGATGAAGACCTCATATGGCTCTGGGAGCAGAGAAATAAAAAAGTTATGGGGTTTAGAAGGAGGGGAGTCAAAAACAAAAACGAAAATTAAAAAAATGCCATTGCCAGGAAGGGGTTAAAGGAGGAAAAAAATGTGAAAATAGTAATGGAAGAAAAAGAGTAATAAAAAAGGGAGCAGAGGGGCACGACAGAACAGGAGAATAAGATAAAAGAATAAAAAGAAGGGAAGGAGAAAGATTTTAGGTAGAAGGTGAGAAAGCTGTGTAAGGAAAAATACACACCTTCCAATAGTTCAAACTTTCTCATTTTGTATAGCAACCTTTTATGTGCTACAGCATCGAATGCGTTTGCAAAGTCTAGATACACTATGTCCATCGCATTACCCATGGCCAGTCTACAACTAACTTCCTCATATAAACTCAACAGATTGGCTTCACAGGGCCAATGACTCAAAGCAATGCTTAAATTGTGTTATAGGATTATTTTTATTGAGGTACTCCAGGATAAAATCTCTTATGAAACTTTCAAATATTTTATCCACCATTGAGGTGGTGACTCTGTTTGGAGTCCTTAAAGGGGTTTTCCAGGCAGGAAATCATTTTATGTAAAGGTGTGTTAGTGCTAGTGATGGGTGAATTGAGTGATTTCTGGGTGTCTCTGGTTGCTACTGCATCTTCTGTGTTTGTTTACATGCTGTTACTTCCTGCTGTGCAGCTTCCTGTATAGCTGCTGCACTAATTCCCTCTCACTCAGCTCCTCTCCTCACTCCGTTACAAAATCCTCCATCTCACTAAGCCTAGCCCCTCCCACTCTCACTGACTAGTGATCCCGCCCATTTCTAGCCCCTCCCACATATCCCTGGCTAACCTATTCCGCTGACTACTAGCAGACAGACAGGGAGTAGCCGTCCTGGACACAGGAAGGCTTGGTAAGTATTGATGGGGATAGCAGAGGGGGGAAAGCGATTTGCCTCCTTCAGAATCTGGGGGTATATGCCATCAGGACACAGTAAGTTGCTATGTTATGCTTTACATGATTCAATTTCTACTCAGACTCCATTGAGAACCAAAATTGAATAGTAAGAATACAATATATATATATATATATATATATATATATATATATATATATATATATATATATATACACACACACACACACACACAGTGGGGCAAAAAAGTATTTAGTCAGTCACCAATAGTGCAAGTTCCACCACTTAAAAAGATGAGAGGCGTCTGTAATTTACATCATAGGTAGACCTCAACTATGAGAGACAAAATGAGAAAACAAATCCAGAAAATCACATTGTCTGATTTTGTAAGAGTTTATTTTCAAATTATGGTGGAAAATAAGTATTTGGTCAGTAACAAAATTTCATCTCAATACTTTGTTCTCTCTCCTTTGTTGGCAATGACAGAGGTCAAACGTTTTCTGTAAGTCTCCACAAGGTTGGCACACACTGTTGTTGGTATGTTGGCTCATTCCTCCATGCAGATCTCCTCTAGAGCAGTGATGTTTTGGGGCTGTCGCTTGGCAACACGGACTTTCAACTCCCTCCAAAGGTTTTCTATAGGGTTGAGATCTGGAGACTGGCTAGGCCACTCCAGGACCTTGAAATGCTTCTTACAAAGCTACTCCTTCGTTGCCCTGGCGATGTGCTTTGGATCATTGTCATATTGAAAGACCCAGCCACGTTTCATCTTCAATGCCCTTGCTGATGGAAGGAGGTTTGCACTCAAAATCTCACGATACATGGCCCCATTCATTCTTTCATGTACCCGGATCAGTCGTCCTGGCCCCTTTGCAGAGAAACAGCCCCAAAGCATGATGTTTCCACCCCCATGCTTTACAGTAGGTATGGTGTTTGATGGATGCAACTCAGTATTCTTTTTCCTCCAAACACGAAAAGTTGTGTTTCTACCAAACCGTTACAGTTTGGTTTCATCAGACCATAGGACATTCTCCCAATACTCTTCTGGATCATCCAAATGCTCTCTAGCAAACTTCAGACGGGACCGGACATGTATTGGCTTAAGCAGTGGGACACGTCTGGCACTGCAGGATCTGAGTCCCTGGCGGCGTAGTGTGTTACTGATGGTAGGCTTTGTTAAATTGATCCCAGCTCTCTGCAGTTCATTCACTAGGTCCCCCCGCGTGGTTCTGGGATTTTTGCTCACCGTTCTTGTGATCATTTTGACCCCACGGGGTGAGATTTTGCGTGGAGCCCCAGATCGAGGGAGATTATCAGTGGTCTTGTATGTCTTCCATTTTCTAATTATTGCTCCCACAGTTGATTTCTTCAATCCAAGCTGGTTGCCTATTGCAGATTCAGTCTTCCCAGCCTGGTGCAGGGCTACAATTTTGTTTCTGGTGTCCTTTGACAGCTCTTTGGTCTTCACCATAGTGGAGTTTGGAGTCTGACTGTTTGTGGGTGTGCACAGGTGTCTTTTTATATATGCATATATGGGTTAAAATGCATAGATCAAATTAAAGAACAGATAAATATACAAATATTGCATCTTGTGTAGGCTGAACCTTCATTTATAGCTGTAGAAACAATACTTAGCAGTATACATAGGCGTATCCAGTATACAAAGAGGAAAATATACACTGTTAATGGCTAATAGAGTCTCGCTGCAGCTTATTGAAGCTATTACATGTAGGATATTAGAGTTTGCTCAATGTGATCCATACATCTGTCAGGATTGCACATTGTATGTGATCAGATTATAGGCTACAGAAATATATGGCAGGGTTTCATTAAGAAGAGTGATAGATGTAAGAGGTAAGGGATTGGGATTTCTTCTCACTATGCACGAATAACAGAGCAACACAATAATAGAAGCAGCAACTATTACTAATCCATTTTAAATTAAATAAAAAATAATAATAATGATATTATTATTATAATTATTATATTGAAATTTATTGACAAATATTCCTATAAGGCTTTATTTTTTTAAAAATCTGTAAATTCATCAAAAGTAGCCAAAACAGGTAAATGAAAAAAATAAAATGACATCACTGCTGACTGGGTCCAGCATAGGACTGTCACTGACTAATATCACATAGCAATATGACTGTAATGATCTGTGATCGGCTGCCGCATTCTAGGTTGTTCCAATGGATAGACCATTGTTATATGTTCAGGTGAACTAATCTTATGGTGATAGGCCTTGTAATCTGTATCTTTTAATAGTTAAGTATATGCAAAATAGGGTTGAGCCGATCTTGAAATTTCAGGATTGTTTTTAAAATCTGATTTCCGATCATTTTCCATCTGAACCCAATCCGGATCCCAATTCCGATCCTAATGCAATTCAATGGGATTTTTTTTAATTATCAAAGATCGGATTTTAAAAACGATCCTATTCACTACATGGCATGGAGTCTAAAAATTGTTTCAATTTTTGGACTCCACGCTGTGTAGTGATTAAAAAAAAATCCCCTGGCTACTTAGCCCCCCGGTGTCCGCTTACCTGCACAGATCGGCTGCTGCTCCCCGTTCTTCTCGGTCCGGTCCTCTCTCATTGACATGCCTTCAGAGCGCCGTGAGTGCCCCCACCTCCCTAGGCTAGTGTTAGAGATGATGGGAGTAGGAGGGGCTTGTTGTGGCTTAGGATAGTGTGGGCGGGGAGACGTGAGTGCATCACTCACGTCTCCCCTCCCAGTACCCGCCCACACTTTCCTAAGCCACAAGCCCTGCCTTCTCCTAGCATCTCTAACACTAGTCTAGGGAGGTGAGGTTGCACAGGGCGCTCTGAAGGCATGTCAATGAGAGAGAAGAGGAGCAAGAAGAACGGGGAGCGGCAGTGGATCTGTGCAGGTAAATTGAGTGATCGGGATCTGAATTCCATTCCCGATCTTTTTAGGCAGGATTGGAACCCGATTGCGAAATTTACTCGATCAACGATCGGGATCCGATCTTTTCCAATCCCGATTGCTCAACCCTAATGCCAAAATGTATACTTGTACAGTTTGATGAATCAGTATATAAATTTCTGTATTCTAGAAACTTACTTTAGCAAAATCTTCGCTGCCAACTAAATGCACATGGGTTCTTAGTCCGGTCTAAGAAACTTAGATTGTCTTGTGCTGGTAACATTTCTAGACTTTAAGAAGATATAAGGCCTAAGGCATGGGGCTATTCTATTAATATTATAAATGTGAAAGTTTGTGAGTTTGGATGTTTGTGTGTTTGTGTGTTTGTTCCTCAATCATGCAAAACCCGCTCCACCGATTTGTCTCAAATTTTCCACAAACATAGTTACTACACAGGATTGTGCAATAGCTACTTTTCATCACAATGGCGCACATACATTTTTCCCAGGAACCCCGCAAAAGCCAATCTCACACACTTTGGACCATAGCAAGCCACAAAATTCATATTGCCCTCTACAGCCTAGCCCCTAACCCCACACAATCACATTTACATATACTTTACCACTTTCACCCTCACCTTAACGATACTCCAGGAGGCTAACTCTTCAATGCTCCGGAGCAGCCATTTTTGCCGACCCCCACCGCTCTGACGATCCGCGACACCGCCCACCCAGCCACTCCACTGTGTTGGCAGGAGCATGCTAGCCACCTCCAGAACGTGTTTCTAGCACGCCACCATTTTGCCCCTCCACCGTAGGCCGCAGCACCCGAACTACTCTCTCCAGCCCGCCACACTCCCTGGCGACACCCTCACCTCACTGCTGTTTCGTCTTCACGATCCATCCACCTTCCCTAGGTCTCCACGCCAACGACACTGGTCAGTTGCGATAAAATGCTTGCATTGGGTCTACTTCTAACAAGACACAAAGCTACTTTTCATATCCCATACCTTTTACACACTACTAAAACCTTACCCGCCCCTGTATTTAGCCACTTCTACAACCACCGCAGATGAAGTCGTGGGTACCAGCTAGTAAGGCATAAGGCATGGGGCTATAAGGCATAAAGCATGGGGCTATAAGGCATGGGGCTACAAGGCATACGGAATGGGGCTAGAAGGCATAAGGTATCGGGCTACAAGGCATACGGAATGGGGCTATAAGGCATACGGAATGGGGCTATAAGGCTTGAAAACAGCATCTGTGTAAAGTTAATGTTATAATCCTCAGTTACACAGTTTGCAAGAAAAATAAAGTTTAATACCTGTGGCTCGGTCAGCGTCATAGAGGTAGGCCACAAATAGGTTTTATTATAGCAGTAGGGATTTTATTTTTCAGAAAAAATAGATGTGATGTCTTCAGGAAAAAAAAAAAGTTCTTAAAAGTCTTTTTACATAATGAAAATTGAGTTTGTTTGCTCACACAGCAATAGTTCAGATTTCTGGCATTGGTTTCCTCAGTTCAGAAAAGCCCAGCAGAGTCAGCTCCTCAGCTCCATGCCTGGGACATAAGGCTCTCTCCATTGCTCTAAGCAGTCCATTTCCTTACAGGCTGTAGTAAAACCTCACCTGTGTTTTAACCACTTCTTGTCCTACAGCAGGAAGGAGCTCTCATGTACAGGTGGGAGCTGGGCCTCATTACAGGCCTACAAAGCCTGACAAGACCTCAGTCCTGGGCAGTTCCTGGGGGAGTGAGGAGGTGTCAGGTTGTTTCCTTCCCTGTGAAAACTGATGAGATTCCAGTGTGAATTGCTGCTTAAGTTCTGTCCGTGTGGCTGGATCAAGCCACACGTATAGCTAGGAATTTGCCTGTTTAGTTAGCCGCTCACCCGAGCAAGGTGCTTTTTGTTACCATTTTGCCTGAAGTTAAGGCTTGTTTATTTTTCTGACAGTTTTTTATAAAATAAACACACAGGGTAAAACCCTGTTTATACCTGCATTTTTATGTCTGTCTCTACCACTGAGCCAATTCTCCCACATTGTGCATATGGAGTCCAAAAGTTATGGACAGAGTGGATGCTGTGCATTGTCACTGCTATTCTCACACCCATTCGACTGACACCCCTTTGGATATGGTTTCAGCATTAGCTTTCCTTTAAATTAGAATGGAAGGTCTAGCACCAGCTTGACAAATGTTGGCCATTGAAAGGCACAATATACAACAGCACACATAGCCCTCATGGTTCCACATTATAGAGCTATACTCACTATGTGTGCCATTGTGCAGTACAGTGTTGGCCAAAAGTATTGGCACCCCTGCAATTCTGTCAGATAATACTCATTTTCTTCCAGAAAATGATTGCAAGCACAAACTCTTTGGTATTAATATCTTCATTTATTTTGTTTGCAATGAAAAAACACAAAAGAGAATGAAAAAAAGTCAAATCATTGATCATTTTACACAAAACTCCAAAAATGGGCCGGACAAAAGTATTGGCACCCTCAGCCTAATACTTGGTAGCACAACCTTTAGACAGAATAACTGAGAACAACCGCTTCCGGTAACCATCAATGAGTTTCTTACAATGCTCTGCTGGAATTTTAGACCATTCTTCTTTGGCAAACTGCTCCAGGTCCCTGAGATGTGAAGGGGGCCTTCTCCAAACTGCCATCAAGAGATCTCTCCACAGGTGTTCTATGGGATTCAGGTCTGGACTCATTGCTGGTCACTTTAGAAGTCTCCAGTGCTTTCTCTCAAACCATTTTCTAGTGCTTTTTGAAGTGTGTTTTGGGTCATTGTCCTGCTGGAAGACCCATGACCTCTGAGGGAGACCCAGCTTTCTCACACTGGGCCCTACATTATGCTGCAAAATTTGTTGGTAGTCTTCAGACTTCATAATGCCATGCACACGGTCAAGCAGTCCAGTGCCAGATGCAGCAAAGCAACCCCAAAACATCAGGGAACCTCCGCCATGTTTGACTGTAGGGACCGTGTTCTTTTCTTTGAAGGCCTCTTTTCTTTTCCTGTAAACTCTATGTTGATGCCTTTTCCCAAAAAGCTCTACTTTTGTCTCATCTGACCAGAGAACATTCTTTCAAAACGTTGTTGGCTTTCTCAGGTAAGTTTTGGCAAACTCCAGCCTGGCTTTTTTATGTCTCTGGGTAAGAAGTGGGGTCTTCCTGGGTATCCTACCATACAGTCCCTTTTCATTCAGACACCGACGGATAGTACGGGTTGACACTGTGGAACCCTCGGCCTGCAGGGCAGCTTGAACTTGTTTGGATGTTAGTCGAGGTTCTTTATCCACCATCCGCACAATCTTGCGTTGAAATCTCTCGTCAATTTTTCTCTTCCATCCACATCTAGGGAGGTTAGCCACAGTGCCATGGGCTTTAAACTTCTTGATGACACTGCGCACGGTAGACACAGGAACATTCAGGTCTTTGGATATGGACTTGTAGCCTTGAGATTGATCATGCTTCCTCACAATTTTGCTTCTCAAGTCCTCAGACAGTTCTTTGGTCTTCTTTCTTTTCTCCATGCTCAATGTGGTACACACAAGGACACAGGACAGAGGTTGAGTCAATTTTAATCCATTTCAACTGGCTGCAAGTGTGATTTAGTTATTGTCACCACCTGTTAGGTGCCTCAGGTAAGTAACAGGTGCTGTTAATTACACAAATTGGAGAAGCATCACATGATTTTTCAAACAGTTCCAATACTTTTGTCCACTCCTTTTTTATGTTTGCTGTGGAATTATATCCAATTTGGCTTTTTGACAATTATTTTTGTGGTTTTCCATTGAAGACAAAATAAATGAAGATAATAATACCAAAGAATTTGTGATTGCAATCATTTTCTGGAAGAAAATGAGTATTATCTGACAGAATTGCAGGGGTACCAATACTTTTGGCCAACACTGTATAATGCTACCCTAAAGCCAGTGGCGTAACTAGCAAAAGACAGTAAACATTTAATTGGGGGGGCCCACCATGGCATAGTGCTCTCTTTCCTCGCCTCCAAACACTATAAAGCCCCATTTATACACACTATAATGTCCCAAAGTAACCTCTAGACAGTATAATGGCGGCCCCCCATACGGTGTAATGTCTCATAGCGGCCCCTCCAAACAGTATAATGTTCCACCGTGACCCCTGCACACACATTACCGTATTTTTTGGACTATAAGACGCACTTTTTTCCCCCCAAATTTGGGAGGAAAAGAAGGGTGCGTGTTATAGTCCGAATGTGGCGCCTGGCACCTGCCGTAATAGAGAGGTGGATGCTGGCAAGGGATAGACGCCGGGGCCTGAGACATCGCTGCGCTCCTCTGCCCTGCATGAAGCCAGCGGCGGGAGGAGTGATGCTATTTTGCTCCTCCGTCCCCCGCTGCTGGCTTCATGCAGGGCAGAGGAGTGTAGCGATGTCTCAGGCCCCGGCACCTGTGCCAGCGTCTATCCCTTGCCGGCATCCGCCTCTCTAGTACAGCGGATGCCGGGTCAGTATCGGTGGCCCCTTCTCCCCCGGGGCCGGTCCCCACCGGCCCCATATCTGTGAAGTTGCAGGCCAGCTCCTGCACGGCGATATCGCAGGAGCCGACCTGTTCGGGTGACAGCCTCATTAGGCTCCCGGGCCTGTCACTGCTATATTAGTATTGCGGCTGGGTCTATGACCAGCCGTAATACTAATAGACAGAATGTCCCATAGACAGCAATACAGTTGTATTGCCGTCTATGGGACTTGCAATCAAGTGACCGCAGGTAGAAGGCCCCGGGGGGGAATAAAATAGTAAAAAAAAAAAAAAAAAGCTTTAAAAATATATAATAAAAATATGAAATAAATAAAAGTTCTAAATCACCTCCTGTCCCTAGAATATATATATAAAAGTAGAAAATCATATATCATAAACCACCGGGTTTTTTTTCAATACAAGGTGATCTAAGCAATACCATTCCCCAAAATGGTATAACTAAAAAGTACTTCTGGCCCCGCAAAAAAAAACCACTCTATGCGTCCCCGTACAGCTGCAGGGTCACCTGTCAATGTGGCCTTGCAGCTGTTGCAAAACTACAACTCCCATATATTAAATATTTTACCATTTTTTGCTTCAAAATTTTTTTCCCCTATTTTCCTCCTCTAAAACCTGGGTGCGTCTTATAGTCCGAAAAATACGGTATATCATCCTATAGAGACCATGCACACAGTATTATTCCCCACAGTGGTCCCTGCACACAGTATTAAGCCTCAAAGTGGCCTACGAATGAACAGTTATTTCAGATTCTAGAGAAAAATGATTGGAGACCCAGCAGAGGATAGAAATATAAAAAAGACTTACTTACCTTTCTTGGTTCAGGTGCACTTACTGCAGCTTTTAGATCTCTTCAATGAATGACATTTAATGCTTTACCACTGAAGTGAATAGAGCAGTGCACACACTGACTAGCCACGGCTCCATTCAGAACAGGGACAAAACAACCCTCTTGCTGAATGGTAGTTAGACTTCCACGGGTTTACAATTTATCTCCTAATTTGTGGATAAATGATAAGTTGCTTACATTAGAAAACCCTTCTAAGAACCATCTTGAAATTAGCAAGCTAAATAAATATTGGAAGAAAGATGTTAATCTATTGACAAAAGAAACATACATTTTTTTTTAGATAACGTTTGGGCTTTGCACAAAATCAGATAATTTCATCCTTAAAACTCTGAGAGCATAAAAGAGGCAAATAAATAATAAAGCATTGTAAGCTGGGTCATACTTATCTGTATCTGAATTTAAAACCAGTCACTGTAATTCCAGTGATGGGGATGAAAATCAGAATGGGATATTATCTTTTCCAAGAACACGTGGTCACAATAGAGTGCGACTTTAATAAATAGAAAGAACAGACAACATAAGGAAAACAAGAGAAATGAGCAAACAGGGCACACATAGATGGAATGAATGGTAACAACAGAATCCTCACCTTCCTCACACAACGCGGGGTCCTCAGCAAGAGCCAAGCAGGGTTCATGCCAAACCACCGCACCACGGATCATATCTACACCCTGCACAGCCTTATCAAGACGCACGTCCACAACACCAGAAGAGGCAAGATATTCATCTGCTTCGTGGACTTTAAGAAGGCGTTTGATTCAGTATGGCACCCAGGCCTGCTCCTGAAACTCCTAGAGAGTGGAATAGGAGGAAGAACATATGACGTCATCAAGAGCTCCTACACCGGAAACCAGTGCAGTGTGAAGGGGAATGGGAAAAGGACAGCATACTTCCAACAGGCCAGAGGGGTCAGACAAGGCTGTAGCCTGAGCCCAACGCTCTTCAACATCTATATCAATGAACTGGCTACAGCCCTGGAGGCCTCACCAACCCCAGGCCTCACCCTGAACAACCGAGAGGTGAAGTTCCTGCTATACGCCGACGACCTCCTACTCCTGGCCCCCACCGAGAAAGACCTCCAAGAAAGCCTGTCAGTGCTGGAAAAATTCAGTACCACATGGGCTCTACCCATCAACCACAAGAAGACCAAAGTCATAGTATTTCAGAAGAAAGGCGACAATAAAGCCTCCACCCCACAATTCACACTGAACGGCTCCACACTGGAGAAAACCAACAGCTACACCTACCTGGGGCTGGAGCTCAGCCAATCAGGAAGCTTTAAAGCAGCAATAGAAACCCTGAAAGCAAAAGCCTGCAGCACCTTCTATGCCATCAGAAGACAACTGTACCACCTCAAACCACCGGTGAGGGTCTGGCTGAAGATATTTGATGCAGTCATCTCCCCAATCCTTCTCTATGGCAGTGAGGTTTGGGGCCCAGCCACCTACCCAGACCAGTCAAAGTAGGATTCCAGTCCAACAGAGAACTTCCACCTGGAGTTCTGCAAGTACCTGCTCCATGTCCATCGCAGCACCTCCAACATGTCCTGCAGGGCAAAGCTAGGCAGCCTCCCCCTATGGTTCACCATGCAGAAGAGGGCGCTATCATTCTGGACATACAGAGCAGCAGTCCTGGTTCTTACCACCATCAAGCCTGAGCGCCCACAACCTAGAGATAGAGACGGGGCGATACAGGCAGACGTACAAGCCACGGGAGAACAGACTGTGCCAGCACTGTGACCAGGGGCCCTAGAAGACGAGACCCACTTCCTGCTACACTGCTCCAAATACTCAGCTGTGAGGGCCGTCTACTACCAAAGACTCTCTGCCCACATCCCAGACTTCATATCTGCAGACGAGAAGAGGAAACTCTACACCCTACTGGGAGAAGAAGAGGCCACTGTGGAGATCGCTGCCCAATACGTGTCCAGCTGTCACCAAACAAGAGGAAGATGTGACTCCACAGACTGTTATACCCCAAACCACCCGCCCCACCGTACCCCACCCCACCTCCCCATATAGCGGTCATCAATTAAGAGGAAGATGAGACTCTACGGACTGTTATACCCCAAACCACCTGCCCCACCCCACCCCACCCCACCTCCCCATATAGCGGTCACCAACTAAGAGGAAGTTGAGACTCCATGGACTGATATACCCCAAATCAGCCACCCCCCCCCCACACACCCCCTTACCCCATACTCTCCCCCTCGACTCCAACTCCCCCCCCCCCCCCACTTTACTAGCTTTGGCAATGCCAAATATCCATTCAGACGTGCCAATAAAGCCTATTTGATTTGATTTGATTTGAATGAGAACGGCATCATCTATTTGCCTGATTTTCAGCAAAAATACAGCTCATGTTTCTCTTGAACCGAGTCTTTTGCGTCTCTGACTTGTGATGATGAATTTGAGATCTATAAAGACATTCAATTATTTGTTCCAGAATCATAAACATTATGTCATTACAATTCTAAGCAGACTATTATGTTATTAATAAATATTTTCATCACCCTGGAGGTGTCAAAACTATTTTAGCAGAATTGCTGATAATAATAGAATAAAAGTTGATTCTGAATTTACAGGTTTGAAACAAACAAGTAAGATTATTCCATAGGTCTCCTCCAACAGGTATGTGATGGCAGGGGCGTAACTACCGTGGTAGCAGTGCCACAGGGCCTGGGATATTAGGGGCCCGGCAACAGCCGCTACACCTGCGTTTTTTTCCCCCCGTAATAGGCTCCTTAATATCCCCACACCCTCAAGGGACCCATACCTTGGCAGTAGATGCAGGGCTGCAGATGCTTCTTGTAAAAGCTTCCGCACACAGCAGCTTTCTGTTCCTCCCCTCCCCCTCCTCAGTATTGGAGTGTGAAGGGAGACATCCTGTGCGATGTATCTGCTCTCTTCACTGCTAGACAGAGCTTCACAGCCACATGTAAGTATATTTTTGGATAAAATATGTATAGATGTGTATATGTGTTTACATTATCTGTCTTATATACTGTGTGAGTCCTGTATGTGAGCAGATAGGTGTGTGTATATGTTGTATATGAATGTATGTATGTGAGTAGATGTGTATATGTGTTAGTATATACAGCATATCAATGTCTGTCTATCTATCTATCTATCTATCTATCTATCTATCTATCTATCTATCTCCTATATCTATCTCTCTATCTATCTACTATATATTTATCTCCTGTCTATCTCCTATCTATCTATCTATCTATCTATCTATCTATCTATCTATCTATCTATCTATCTATTTGTATTTGCTTCTATGCATGTCTACCATTATACATACTAGAACTGTATTTTATAATGTGATGTTTAGGCCCGGTTCACATCTACGTTCAGGTTTACGTTTGCGGAGTCAGCTTGGGACCCCCCAAACAGAAACCTATACGCATTAAAAAGCGGTTACTTTCAGGGTCTCCAATTATTATACTCTGGGGTCTGAAAAGACCGCAGAGTATAATAATTGTTCATGGGTGTTCATTATGGGCCATAAAGGTGTGTGTAGGGGCCACTAGGGGCATAATGGTGTATGCAGGGGCCACTATGGGGCATAATGGTGTATGCAGGGGCCACTATGGGGCATAATAAAGCATGCAGGAATGCGGTGGAGGTCTTTAGTGTCATTCGGGGGGGGGGGGGGGGGGGTTGGGCATGTCAAAAGTTCACCACAGGGCCCCGCCATTCCTAGTTACGCCACTGTGTGATGGCTTTGTAAATTGTAACCCACAATATGCGGATTGGCCCCATAATAATCTTTCCAACAGTGAAAGTGTTTTGCTGGGAATGAGAAATACTAAATGAATAAACCTAGTGATGAAGGTACTGGATTATTATTGCCATAGAGTATTATACAGATTAAGTCAAAGAGTTATTGCCTATTGATAACTAATCCTATTTTTGACATTATTCATGAGCTGAATTATTGACTCACTCACCTTTCATGAGAACCTTATAAATCGACTGCAGTGTGAAGATCTAAAAATATCTGACCCCCGTATAGCAACTATAATATGTCTCACCCAAGGTTCATAACAATCGATTATCACATTCTATACATCTAATAATTTCAAGAATTACCACGTCAACTTACAAAACTGGATATTTATTGGTTTGGAATTGAAAAAAATGATATTAAAATCCCTTCTTTTATTCTAGACACAGGTGGTGTTCTATCCAAATTGGCTAAACTATCAATACTTGATAATTGTCATTTCATTGGACTTGATGTTAATTCCTTATTTATACCAATCTATCATGAAAAGCATTTGCATGTTGTCCATATCAATCTAGATCTGTATGGATCAAAATATGCTTATTAAAGTGAATTAAAGGGATTCAATCATTTGAATCCCATTTTTAAATATTAATACATAGGAATAACCTTAAAGGGGTTGGCCACTTTCAGACCAATTTTGACAAACAAATGTGCAATGAAAAGATATACAATTTTCCAATATACTTTTTGTATCAATTCCTCACAGTTTTCTAGATTTCGGCTCGCTGTCATTCATTCTGTTACTTCTAGAAGATAAAACTCTGACCATGGTCATGTGATTTACGGTCCATGGTCATGTGATGAGCACACAGGTGCACAGCTGATTACCAGGCAGATGTCTTATTACTGTGCTGAGACTGTAACGAGCTGTGCACCTGTGTGCTCATCACATGACCATGGACCGTAAATCACATGACCATGGTCAGTGTTATATGCTCTAGAAGTAACAGAATGAATGACAACAAGCAGAAATCTAGAAAAACGGGAGGAATTGATACAGAAAGTATATTGGAAAATTGAATATCTTTTTATTGTACATTTGTTTGTCAATATTGTTCTGAAAGTGGCCAACCCCTTTAAGTAAGCTGGTGTAAGCGGCCACAAGAAAATGGCTGTAGACATGTGCAGTCGGCTCTGCCTGAAGGCTAATGGCAAAGCCGACTACACATGCCTAGGATTTTCCGGACCAGCGCCAGAAGAAGATGCGGCGGAGAGGTGTTCCTGAAGAAGAAGAGGCCTGCACTGGAGATTTTTCAAGCAGCACTGGGAACAACCTCATTTGCATACAGAAGAAAACTGGGAATACCACCAGAATGGTGGCGCTGAGAAGACGCAAGACGTCTGCAATGGGGTCCCTATTTTTGCATCTTGATGCATCTTGATCTTTGGGAGATAACTGCCAAATAATCACATACAGGAGCATATTTGTAATCTAAATAATGGTGTTGAGGATTGTCCAGAAGGAATGCCATAGAAAACCAGATGGTCTCAATTTAAGGCTAAGGCCCCACGTGGCTGGAACAACCACAACATGAACCCATCGCGGTTCTTCCCGCAGCGTTTTGAACAGAAAGTTCACAGAGTTTCCCTCCGCAGACTTTCTGTTACAATTATTTCTACGGACAAGCCACCGTTGTTTCCATAGATATAATTGACATGCTGCGATTTTCAAAACCGCAATGGTTTTGGAAATCGCAGCGTGTCCGCACTGTGATTTTTTCCGCAAAGTGGGCATGGGATTCGCATGAATCCCATCCACTTTGAAAGTACTGTAAAACTCCACAATTTTTCCCACGGAGTTCCTGCAACGGGTAAATTGTAGCGTTTCCAGTTCGTGGGCCCCGACCTTAGGGTCCATTTACAAGTTACATAGACACTCTGGAGATGTAATTGGACTCTCTTTTATAAGGAACACATATGGATTTATACATTGAAGACTAAAGATGAACAATTCTCCTGAAGGGTGCATTCACACTGAGTAAACGCTAGCTTATTTTGTAGAGTAAAATTACACTTGTAAATTTTGCTATCCCATTGACTTCAATGATATTTTACAGGCGTATTTTTACAGGCGTATTTTTTACTGGCGTATTTTTTACTGGCGTATTTTTACACTTGTAAAAAAATATCATTGAAGTCAATGGGATAGCAAAATTTACAAGTGTAATTTTACTCTACAAAATAAGCTAGCGTTTACTCAGTGTGAATGCACCCGAAATTAGGTTTCAGTCAGGTTAGTTCGAATGGGCCATAAGATTTAATTTGGTCTGCAAAATTTGATCTGAATCAAAAGTTCCCCATTACTGAGAATAATTAGATATAGGAATTTTTGGACTTGTTTAAAACTACATATTCAAAAAAATGTCCTACTGTCAATGACTAAAAAATCCCAGACCGGTCAGCTGTAATCTCAGTTTACGATCATTGGCTGGTTTAGATCATGTAATCCAGGTTACTCGCACTGTAATCAGTTTACTGTTGTTATTGGCAGGTATAGATCATGTGGTTCGGATACTGAAATTAGATCGTTGACCTACTTTTACTAAAAAAGTGTATTCCAGGCTGTAGGATCTAAACTAGCCAAGGACAGCTGTAATCACTTCTGGATATCATTCATGGGCTGAAGTGCAAGTGCAGTGGGATTACTGTGATGCCAACTATCACAGGGCACCTTGGGGTATGTTCACACAGCAGAAAACGGTTTCCACTATGTGAACTTCCGTGCGGCTAGCTGCGATGGTGTGTCATTGCAGTGCATCGGCATTCCATCACGGCATCCCGCTCCTGATTAGGTCGAGTGAACGGGCCTAATCAGGAGTGAGTCTCGAGCCGCAGATGCCGCGGCTGATTCAGCCGTGAAATCCATGACAAGATAGGTCATCACTAGCTAGCAGAAAAAAAAAGCGAGCGGCTCCCATTGAAGTCAATGGGAGCAGGATTTGCAGGCAGATTTTGAGGTGGATTCTGCATCAAAATCCACCTGCAAAAAACTTTGTGTGCACTAGCCCTTGGGTTGTGTTGTGAATTCCATAGCTCGATGGTGAGTGCTGTATTGACAACACAAGAGGCATGAAGTTTTAATGTTGTGGCTGATCAGTTTATGTTTTTGAGCCATTCTTCTTTTTTCCCTTCCTATTTTATGGACTTATAACTTGCTGGGTGAGTTTTGTTAAGATGAATCATCTCATATCAGTATTCTTTCCTCTTCTATCTCCTCCATACTAGTCATAAGTAACATTGTCAGAATCTAGTTCTTTTAAAAATGATATACAGCAAAGTAAATTCAGGCTATAAAACCGTATATTGTACTGTACCGAGTGACTCAACCCTCCACAATCCTGATGTAATTGGTAAAGGCACCAACTCAAAAAGTCTTTATCTTAATTGAATTCACCTTTTCAATGAGACACAACAAAAGGCCAATCAATCACACAACAGTACAGTAAAATAAAATCATCAAAACGGAGCACGATTACAAATGCCTGGAGTTTCAAATTAAATATTATAATTATTGGACCTACAAAATAAATTTCCTTACATGAGTTTCGAAACTTCCTGCTGGTAATAATAAAAGGCGGCGTATTGGCAGCAATATGCTCATAATTATAATTTAACTTTATATGCAGCAAAATAATTTTCATATACAGAATGGAAGGATAAATATAATCAGTGGAAAATATTTATTAAAGAAGAAGTAGGATAACATTACCCGGCGTCTTAATAGTGTAATTTAATGCAACGAGCCATCACGAGGATGTGAGACGATGGTAAATGGCTTCTACTTATTGAAGTCAATAATCCAGACATTTGAAACCGCAGACGCAAACTTATAATAGGAGTTTCCAGAATCTTTTATACTTTGTAGCATCCGTTCTTTCATTTTTTTTATTTGAGAGACAAATTAACGCCTTAGTGCTTTTTGGTATACTGTACAGTAATTGTAGGTCATGGTTTGTCATTCTTATAGGGTCAGTGACTTAGAGTTACTATCTCTCATCCCTGAGTAAGGCCTAGAAATGTTCCAACCAGTTTCTCCACCCAGTGTATAATAATCTGAGGCCTGGGGAGATGAGGATAATAATAAATACTCATACTCACCTTCCCTCACTTTTCCTGGCCTCCTTTATAGCATCCATTGTTCTTTCCTGGGTGTTGTATGGCTTCCTGGGTGACAGTGATGGCACCTCAGTGGTGACCTGAGGCCTCTAGCATCACCCAAGAGGCCAGACGAGGCAGGACGTCATCCAGGAAAGAGCACTCGATACCAGAAGGGAGCCCAACAGAGGTGAGGGGAGTTGAGTGTTTAATATGTTCTCCACCCCCCTTAGGGTCAGTTCACACAGAGTTTTTTGGCAGCGGATTTTGAGGTGGAATCCACCTCAAAATCCGCTGCCAAAACCAGTTCTCATCGACTAGCTAGTAGCAGAAAAAAGAAGTGAAATAAACCTTCTTGCCGCGGATTCCATGGCTGAATCAGCGGCAGCGTCCGTGGCGTGAGGGTCCCTCCCGATTAGGCCCATTCATTTGGGCCTAATCCGGAGCGTAATGCCACAACGGTGCAGTGCAGTGCAAATTGCACTGTGTGAACATACCCTTAGGTCTACAATTATTATACTCTC
The DNA here is from genome assembly GCF_031893055.1 of Leptodactylus fuscus. Taxonomy (NCBI): domain Eukaryota; kingdom Metazoa; phylum Chordata; class Amphibia; order Anura; family Leptodactylidae; genus Leptodactylus; species Leptodactylus fuscus. Next base: position 98,927,713 of record NC_134271.1, read on the forward strand.
GGGTCTGAAGGGAACCCATAGTATAATAATAGCACCTCTGGTTTGGAAACAAATCACACAAGGTGCGCCCATCTTCTGTAACAGCCAATGTCATTGAAATCTCCAGTCTTGACATCCTTTAGCTTATCTGCTGCTATTAATAAACACAATATCAGACCCGGCATCACTATTGCCAAGGCTGACAGTTTTGAACTGTCAGCCTAGGAGTCAAAGTATGTTCCCCAGGGCTGTTTAGGAGTGAAATCTGTTGCGACATCCCAATCGGTAATGTGGAGGAATATACGTATATTCAATGCCTTACAGATAGAAATAAGGTATTGAAAGTTATAGGAACATTAAAATAAGTGATAGAATTAAACAAAATATAAACAATACTTCTTGAAACAGTCTTGTAGAAATACATGGGTTAATTTCCTTCTGCTTTCTTCCATTTTGAGCTGTAAATAGCTGAATGCGGTGTTTATTCCAAGGTTATACTTGGTATCCTAGCCTTGTATGTAAGTGCTCTGTCCAAGTCGAAGTGGCTTGTTTGCACACTTTCTGGCATTCAGCACTAGGGCCACATGCTACTGTTTCCTCCTTGTTATACCCTTGAGTCAGCCTTTACAATCTTTCAGTTTTAGTGCTTAAAGGGACAGATCATCTTGTAGTCATTTGTCTTCCAGGTAGTGGTGTAGCCATGGGGTTACCACAACTGCAATCATCCCATAAGCTATGAGGACCCACAGGAGACCCTCATCACACTTTGATCTCTGTATAATAAAACCTTCTCTACCTCTCTATGCACTGAGATTGATAGATTGATAGTAATATCTGGGGAACAGTGGCATAACTGGAAATGGCAGGGCCCCGTGGCGAACTTTTGACATGCCCGCCCCCCCCCCCCCGACCAACACCAACGACCTCGACCGACCCCCCCTCCTACGCATTCCTGCACGTTCTATTATGCCCCATAGTGACCCCTTCACACAGTATTATCCCCCATAGTGTCCCCTGCACACAGTATTACGCCCCATAGTGGCCCCTGCACACAGTATTATCCCCCATAGTGGCCCCTGCACACAGTATTATGTCCCACTGTGGACACCCATAAACAATTATTATACTCTGGGGTCTTTTCAGACCCCAGAGTATAATAATCTGAGACCCGAGGGAATAAAAACATAAAAAAACGACAGTTTCTTACCTGTCCCCGGCTCCTACGCTGTCTTCACCGCTGCCATCCCTCATCAATGACGTCGGATGTCACATGACCCGGGACGCAGGCCGGATTCATGTGACGTCAGAGACGTCAGTCAACTAGGAAGGAGGCCTGGCCTGGCCAGGATCATGGAGAGGTAAGTTTTTTTTGTGTTTCTTACCTCTCCCGGTCCGCCAATCATTATACTCGGAAGTCCGAAAAGACCACCGAGTATAATGATAGCAGCGGTAGCAGATGTCACTGGGTCCCTAATGTCCCAGGCCCTGTGACAGCTGCCTCTGCTGCTATGACGGTAGTTATGCCACTGCTGTGGAGTCATATGTGAGGGACTTAAAGGTTGTTTTTTTTTTTATCTCAGGCTTCCATTTGCCCTCCTGTTTCCTCTCCCCTCCACTTCCTGGTTTTAGCTCATTCTTGTTCTTCTAGCTAATGCTTGCTGTAACAGAAACAATGCTAAAGAAACTTATATAGTCCTTATCAGTGCTTAAAACTGAATGCCATATGTAGTGACAGTGACAGAAAAGAATATAGGCAACCAGGAGTCATCATCCTGACCTGTGAGCAGGACTGTAACTTAGGCAACCAGCTGTAAACAATGAGGAGAGAAATTTAGCTGTATCTGTCAAACAGACGAAGGTAAATAAAGCTAGGTATTAAGTAAGACACCTCCGTTAGCTTCAACTACAAGTTTGAATTTAGTCTTTGAGATGGTAATGCCCCTTTAAGAGACACAGATTAATCCTTATTTTCACTCATATTTGATTAAGGACTCCACAACATGCTAGAAAAATGCTTGACAGGTGACACTTGGCGGCCACATTTAGGTACACACACAGTAGAATAAACATCTTATGACAGAGTATTGCATGTTGTTTTTAAAAGCTGGTTATCTTTTACCACACATCTTGGGGTATTTTGAGCTAAAAAGAAAGACAAGGAAGGGCACGTCTATATGAGCGGACTCCTGATTTTTGGTAGTAAATAGTTTTTTAATGTGAGTGGGGAAAGGTGGCAGAGACTTTTAAGCTAAACAAATTCACCCTTATTTGTACCAGAAAAATGACTAAAGTGACGGCTGCAGTCTTGGGTGATTTTTGTATCTGCTGCACAAACCAAGATATGACAAATTATTAGGAAATATTTGATATTTTCCAGTTTTACACTATTCATGAAGTCAGAAGACCAGGATGAGCAGAGCTTTAGATCACTATTAGACAAATGTTGACTATTTTATAGAAATGAAGTAATACATAGACTAGTCTGTCTTGTCTTAGATGCCTCGGTTTAGAACTCTTTAATCTTGGCTTTTGTATTATTCTATGATATTCAATGACTTATTTGATTGTATCAGGGTAGATGCTATCTATCTATCTATTGTTGTTTATTTTGCCACATAACAACCTGCCAAGGGGGCCACAGCATGTATGTTCCTAAAACAAATAGAATTCACACTCGTTCCCGGCTTTACACATATATTTTTGATAAAAACCCAAAATCCCCAGTACATGAAAAACTTTTATCTAGTGCCCGCGTTGCTCATGTTTCATCTCCTTTAAAGCCATACTAGGTTATTCATCATCAGGTGGAATTAACACTAGGGGAGGAATCTAAAAGCATTCCAACCCAGAGGCTGAAATTCTTTAAGTCCTATGAAAGGGCCTTGGAAAACAGTTTGTGAAGTGTTCCTACTGATCCTACCTCTCCTTCAACATACCGTGTTCTAAGGCCAAATTAACCGTCTGTGATTCTTAAAAAGATGATTCTTTAAAGGAGCTTCTAGCGAATGTGTAACACATCAAAATGCATTTGGCTACATGACACTAGCTTTCATATTAGACTTCATTGTCTACTCTACTGATATCAGACACGACACAAAAGTGTTCGACACTAATGATAGTTATTCATGTTGACTGCTATGACCTTCTACATGGCGTCAAATGGAAAATAAAAGATGAAAGGTGTCTTCAAAATAAAGCTGGCCAAGTGATCAGTTGATCATGATGGTTGTAGCTTCTCAACTTTATGGAAACCAGTTTGATCACCAGAGGATATAGTGGTTAGTCATAAGAGATGAGTGAGTAGTTAAATACTCGATATTCGATATTCGTTTCGAGTAGCCCCTCAATATTCGACTACTCAAATCGAATATCGAATCCTATTATACTCTATGGGGGAAAAATGCTCGTTTCAGGGGTAGGCAACATTCGATCAAATTGAACTTACCAAGTCCACGAGTGAGGGTTGGGCTGGATTCTCCGAGAAGTCTTCTCTGCGCAGCGTCCCCGCAGTGTCTTACGGCTCTGAATTCACTCTGCCAGGCAAAGCGGCCATTGTCTTGTAACACGGGCATGCGCAGTCGGCTCTGCCCAGGCCCGATGTCTGGCAGAGTGAATTCAGAGCCGGAAGACGCCACGGGGACGCTGCGCGGAGAAGACTTCTAAAGGTAGGAGAAGAACCAGCGTGGATTGGCTGACTGTATAGCATTCAGCCAGTCAACGCTGGTTCTGCATCAAATGTTTCCATTCGAATAGCGAGTGGTACTCGATCGAGTACTCACTCATCTCTATTAGTCATATGCTGTACAGTGGCCACTACAGGTAGAACGCAGTATTACATGGACATGGTAGCAATTCTATTGAATGTTTATTTTTTTCTTGCAAATGCAATTAATTCCCTAGAGTAGGGATACTGACATAGTCAGTGACATTTTATATAGAGAGGGTTTTAAACAAAGGTAACCTATTCTCTCACTATATTAGTCTGTGTCTTCCTCTCCCCCATCATGGCTGTGTACCGCAAAATTCATACATACTTCATGTGCATAACACGGACTTGCTCTGAGCACAAACACTTCTCCAGAGTTCACAATGAGGTTAGCAAGAAGCAATGGAAGGTAGACATGAGTGCAGAAGCAGACAACACCTAGGGGCTGTCTGCATCTATGGAGTAGCCGCTCCATCCTTTTGGAGTACATAGACCTACAAGCTGTATAAACCAACCAGTAGGACATTTATAATTAAGGACTATGTATAAAGTTGCTTTATTTTTCATCTTAGTTACATTGAGGCAAAGAAATAATGTAGTAAAGGTGGAGAGCACTTTTATTCAACTAAATGAAGAAATCTCTATCATGGTAAATACATTTATGATCACCGATCTTTAAGTTAAACCTCTCATAGGAATATAAATTCACTGGAATGTGGATGCTGGTAGATACAAATAAATCTTAACCTTTAATAATATACATATAAGTATAAAAAAAGCCCTATATTGAAGCACTAAAAAACTTGCTTAGTAGTAGATATTATGATGTGATATTACGGCCGGGGGTATATATGTACTTCATTTCATGGCCAAAATATCATACTACTATGTTCAGGGTGCCGGCAACACCATCATATGATCGGCCCAGGACTTATATGTCACTGTTATGCCACCAAAATATGTTACACAAGAGGTATAGTATAGTAAGCAACAGAACTTAGGATACTAAGCATTAACCCTTTCATATGACTACTTTCTCTTATAGGAATAGAGTGAATTTCTGTTTAAAATTGTCAGGAGCAGGGTTGGAGCCTCCACGGCGCCGTGAGGAGGTTGCTGGCCCTTCTCTTCCTGCACTCCCAGGTCCCTCACTTATGGGACAGGCCAAAACTTTTGCAATGTTGTGTGGGAGTTGCTGGCCTCCTCCTGAGCCGAATGGGAGACTTCCAGTTTGCGGCCTAGCGGTGGTCCAGAGCCTATTGACTCCAGCCCACCACTGGCTATTCAGTTGATCTTGTGTCCTGATACTAAGCAGTTTCTTGTGTCTGATTACCTGTGTTTCTGACCTCCTTGCTTTGACTTCTGACCTTGCCTTTGGCTCCTGATTTTGTATTGTGACCGCCCCTGTTTATGACGCCGGCTTGCCTCTAGACCTCCCGCTTCCTAAATTACCGTTTTGTACTGATTGATCATTCCTTTTACTGACCCGGCCTGCCTGACGTTCCCATTGGATTACCCACTGTACTGCATGTCCCTCTTGATGATGACCCAGGACCATACAGCTACACTTTATTCTCTACTGCCATCTCCTGACCACTCACCACAGCCTTCTGGATCCTGGACCTACACTGCTACCTGAAAATGTCTGCTGGTAAGAGTCTGGTTTACTGTTATTTGTGGTGCACTGTGTTTGGCATTTGCTGACCCGTACCGCCTTCCCAGCAGTGCAGCCACATCCATGCCCACCATCTGGGGCTCTGGTGAAAAAAAACATTGTGGGGTTGGAGTTGGTGCAACCCAGGGGGGTGTTGAACACATAGTGCCATATTAACCATTTAAATCTTAGTATCTAGTGCTGGTTCTCGCTAGTAGCCCAGATCTACATTTGTTATCAGAACAAAAATCCCTAGAATATTGTGTGATCACTGCAAAAAATAATAGATTTGAAGGTGATAGTTTGTAAAACGGAGCGTGCACCGCACAATTTCACAATGATATTATCTTTTGCGGGTTGCCATGACAGTGACAGAATAATGCCTTGTTGTAAGAACTGTTTAAATATTGGTTTACTTTTCCCCGGACATTAATCTGATTGTTACAATCTTGTAGAACCCTTTCTTCTTTTCAGAAGACCCGAAGAAAAGAAAATCCTCCATCACAGGCGTAGCCAGTCCTACAATACTCTCCAAGCCATAATATCTATTTTTAATGATACAATTTAGCAGTTCTTGTCTTTTTTATTCTGTAAATGTATGCAGAATTTTTCTTTCTGAAGAAATATGAAAAAAAATATGTTGAGGCCCTTATTAAGCATTATTATGAATATTTAGAGATGTTCTACATGATTTGAAAAGGTTCAAGCTTCATATATTCCAGATAGCAATAAAAAAATAACACTGAGTATTGAGCGTCATCTGCAATTCATTCGCTGTGCGCTGGGACTTTTTTCTTCCATTAGCGAAATAAAAACATTATTCATAACCAAGTCTTTTTTTTTTTCTTTTAGTTTACAGATGAAATAAAAATCCATAAAGAGAATCTCTCATGTGGAGACATTGCCTCTCTTGCCACCCATCTTCTATAAGCGAAGGAAGGAGAAGATGGGAGCAGGCACGTAAAAGAGTAGAAGACTGGTGTCCTTTCCACTACCATCCTTTAATCTTTTATCATGCTGTGCTGGTTATGTTGTTTACATTTTTGCAGAATATCAGTGGGATATATACATGTGCAAAGTACAGTGCAATACGTATGCTTACCAGAAATGGACTTATACTACTTAAAAAATATTAATAAAATATCTGCAATTTTTACTCTGCAAACTATGACTAGAGAAAGGCTACCCTGACAATTGCTAATTGTGTAGGAGGTTTCTATGCAGCAGTCAACCAATTTATATCACAGGCAGGATTACAATAGATGATAACACCTATGTAGATAACACCACTGACCCATCATTGAGCACTCCTGAGAATAGATCATGGCACAGCTAATTTACCATAGAAATCTCTCCCATAGACCATAACGAATACTCAAAGTAGCCCTGGAAAAAAAAAGTTGACCATTAAACATTTGTATCCAAAAAGAGAAAAATACAGGGCCCACACATCCCAATCTTCTCAGCAAATTCTACAATACTGAGCATGAGGTTCTTAGTATACATATTGATCAAGGTGTATAAGCCCCCTAGTCACTTCACGGCAATCTCTTTATAGTGGGTCCCTACTCTACTGGCTGCAGCACTGCACAGCAACTGCAACACGGCGCCCGAAGGGGGAGCAACCAATTGGTTCGGCAACACCCCTGCCAACAGAAGGGTAGAGTAGGGACCCACTATAAAGAGGTCGCCGTGAAGTGGGCTTATGCACATTGATCAATATGGATACTAAGAACCTCATGTTCAGTATTGTAGAATTTGCTGAGAATCACTGGATCAATGTATAAGATTGGGATGTGCGGGCCATGTCTTTTCTCTTTTTGAAACCATTAGACATAGTCACATTTGTGGTAGATCTAATATATTATCTAGATAATAATAATAATAATAATAATAATAATAATAATAATAATAATAATGTTATCTAGATCTAATAATAATTTTTTTACTATTATTATTAGTATAAGGGTCCATTCACACGGAGTAAACGCGTGCTCATTTTGGCAGAATACACGTGTAAAAATAAGACTGCCATTGACTTCAATGACTTTTTTTACACAAAAAATGTCATTGAAGTCAATGGCAATCTTATTTTTACACGTGTATTCTGCCAAAATGAGCGCGCGTTTACTCCATGTGAATGGACCCTTAGGCTGTATCGACATCGAATTTGGAAACCCTCTTATGTGACTTTCACATCATATTATTTCTATCAGTGTAACCTATGTACTGGGAAAGCTCCTGATAGATAGTGGCATCCATCCTCCATAGGTTTTAAAAACTGCATATGCATATGCAGGGGTGAACCTGCCCCTTTCGCCGCCTGAGGCGAACTGCAGAAAGCCGCCCCCCGCCGGGGAGGGGGCGGGGCTGAGTGGAGGGGGCGGGGCTGAGCGGAGGGGGCGTGGCTTGGCACCATTCGCCGGCAGAGAGCAGGCCCGGAGACTGCCTGCTCTCTGCCTGAGCGTGAGGGGAGGCTGCTGGAGCAGCGCTGCTCCAGTGGCCTCCCCAAACCACCGCTCGGTGCTAAGCCAGTCCATGACAGCTTGTCCTGGACTGGCTTAGTTTAGCAAAAATGCCGCCCTCCCTGGTGCCCTGGCATAGCGCCGCCTGAAGTGCTCGCTTCAGGTCGCCTCATGGGAGGTGTGGCGCTGTGCAAATGGTATCTACAGTCATGGCCAAAAGTTTTGAGAATGATCTAAATAATTTTTACAAAGTCTACTGCTTCAGTTTTTCTAATGGCAATTTGCATATACTCCAGAATGTTATAAAGAGTGATCAGCTTAACAGCAATTACTTACAAAGTCAATATTTGCCATCGAAAATGAACTTTATCCCCCAAAACACATTTCAACATCATTGCAGCCCTGCCTTAAAAGGACCAGCTAACATCGTTTCAGTGATTTCTCCATTAACACAGGTGTGGGTGTTCATGAGGATAGGGCTGGAGATCAATCTGTCATGATTAAATAAGAATGACACCACTGGACACTTTAAAAGGAGGCTGGTGCTTGGCATCATTGTTTCTCTTCTGTTAACCATGGTTATCTCTAAAGAAACACGTGCAGTCATCATTGCACTGCACAAAAATGGCCTAACAGGGAAGAGTATCGCAGCTAGAAAGATTGCACCTCAGTCAACAATCTATCGCATCATCAAGAACTTCAAGGAGAGAGGTTCCATTGGTGCCAAAAAGGCTCCAAGGCACCCAAGAAAGACCAGCAAACGGCAGGACCGTCTCTTAAAAGTGTTTCAGCTGCGGGATCGGGCTACCAGCAGTGCAGAGCTTGCTCAGGAATGGCAGCAGGCAGGTGTGAGTGCATCTGCACGCACTGTGAGGCGGAGACTCTTGGAGCAAGGCCTGGTCTCAAGGAGGGAAGCAAAGAAGCCACTTCTCTCCAGAAAAAAACATCAGGGACAGACTGATATTCTGCAAAAGGTACAGGGAGTGGACTGCTGAGGACTGGGGTAAAGTCATTTTCTCTGATGAATCCCCTTTTTGATTGTTTGGAACATCTGGAAAACAGATTATTCGGAGAAGACAAGGTGAGCGCTACCACCAGTCTTGTCTCATGCCAACTGTAAAGCATCCTGAAACCATTCATGTGTGGGGTTGCTTCTCAGCCAAGGAAATCGGCTCTCTCACAGTCTTGCCTAAAAACACAGCCATGAATAAAGAATGGTACCAGAATGTCCTCCAAGATCAACTTCTCCCAACCGTCCAAGAGCAGTTTGGCGATCAACAATGCCTTTTCCAGCATGATGGAGCACCTTGCCATAAAGCAAAGGTGATAACTAAATGGCTCAGGGAACAAAACATAGAGATTTTGGGTCCATGGCCTGGAAACTCCCCAGATCTTAATCCCATTGAGAACTTGTGGTCAATCATCAAGAGACGGGTGGACAAACAAAAACCTACAAATTCTGGCAAAATGCAAGCATTGATTGTGCAAGAATGGACTGCAATCAGTCAGGATTTGGTCCAGAAGTTGATTGAGAGCATGCCAGGGAGAATTGCAGAGGTCCTGAAGAAGAAGGGTCAACACTGCAAATATTGATTTGCTGCATTAACTCATTCTAACTGTCAATATAAGCTTTTGTTACTCATAATATGATTGCAATTATATTTCTGTATGTGATAAAAACATCTGACAAACACACATAAAAACCAGAGGGCATTAGATCATGTGAAAATATAATATTTGTGTCATTCTCAAAACTTTTGGCCATGACTGTATGCTGTCCATATGGAATGTTCTATTTAACTGGAAACAACTACTGTACATGGAATAGGACGGCCCTCTGCCTTATTCCAAGCAGTTAACAATGTAAACTCACCAGTTTCCCTTTTAGCCTCCACTGGATGAATAAGGGTCTATTGATCCATTTACTGTATGTACCTGGATCTATCACAGCACATACAGTAAACTGATAGAAATACTGCGATGACAAAGCAGTATTAGAAGCTTCAGTGACTGGTGAAAATTCTGTACAAGATAGTGCATCACACTGTGCAATTTTGTCCAGTAAACATATTGAGCTAGTTCCGCTACACCACTCCACATTATACACAGTACTACTACATTGACCCCTCCTCAGTGCCGCACCTCCCATGAGGCGACCTGAAGCGAGCACTTCAGGCGGCACTATGCCAGGGCCTCAGGGAGGGCGGCATTTTTGCTAACCTAAGCCAGTCCAGGACAAGCTGTCCTGGAGTGGCTTAGCACGGAGCGGTGGTTTGGGGAGGCCACTGGAGCAGCGCTGCTCCAGCAGCCTCCCCGCACGCTCAGGCAGAGCGCAGGCAGCCTCCGGGCCTGCTCTCTGCCGCCGAACGGGGTTAAGCCCCGCCCCTTTGAGAAGCCACGCCCCCTTCGCTAAGCCCCGCCCCACCCCCTCCTCCCGGCGGGGGGGGGGCGGCTTTCTGTACTTCGCTCGGGCGGCTAAAGAAGCAGGTTCACCCCTGCCCCTCCTAGTAGCATGAATCACGGGTAAAACTTTTTTTGCTGATAAAACTGCAGGTTACCTGCTTTTTAAATACTGTTCCGATAGCATATCAGGAGCCGGGATCGTATACGCGGTGCCATTTTGCGGCCACAAAATAGCGCCGCGTATACGATCCCGGCTCCCATTGAAATCAATGGGAGCGTATATGGCCCGCAAAAGCTCCCGCGGCGTAGACGTGCCAGATTATGAGCCAAAATACATCGTGTTAATGCACGCTAAATGTGGCCAGTCACTCTGCCCAATTTGTGAGAGCAAAAGGAGGGTAATAACATGAAAACATGTTGTGTGGTCACAAGAGAAACACAGTAAGATAGTGTGTAATGAATTGTGGCTTAATACTAAGTGGTCCAAAGCGAAATTGCCACCTGATTTGCCTCCTATAGAGACATGTGTGAGATATACTGCACACAAACATGATTTTAATATACAGTAATAGAAGTACTTATGCCAAAAGAACAGTTTCAGTGGAAAAAGTCCATAAACCATTGTACCTGGGCAACGAGTGGTAACATGTCCACTAGAGATGAGCGAACAGTGTTCTATCGAACACATGTTCGATCGGATATCAGGGTGTTCGCCATGTTCGAATCGAATCGAACACCACGTGGTAAAGTGCGCCAAAATTCGATTCCCCTCCCACCTTCCCTGGCGCCTTTTTTGCACCAATAACAGCGCAGGGGAGGTGGGACAGGAACTACGACACTGGGGGCATTGAAAAAAATTGGAAAAAGTCATTGGCTGCCGAAATCAGGTGACCTCCATTTTAGACGAATAGTGGATTTCAAATCCGGGTCATATGAGAATGTGAACTTTGTGACTATGAGACAGGGATAGCTGTACAGGCAGGGATAGCTAGGGATAACCTTTATTTAGGGGGGAATGTTATTAAAAATAACTTTTTGGGGCTCTATCGGGTGTGTAATTGTGATTTTTGTGAGATAAACTTTTTCCCATAGGGATGCATTGGCCAGCGCTGATTGGCCGAATTCCGTACTCTGGCCAATCAGTGCTGGCCAATGCATTCTATTAGCTTGATGAAGCAGAGTGTGCACAAGGGTTCAAGCGCACCCTCGGCTCTGATGTAGCAGAGCCGAGGCTGCACAAGGGTTCAAGCGCACCCTCGGCTCTGATGTAGGAGAGCCGAGGGTGCACTTGAACCCTTGTGCACCCTCAGCTCTGCTACATCAGAGCCGAGGGTGCGCTTGAACCCTTGTGCACACTCTGCTTCATCAAGCTAATAGAATGCATTGGCCAGCGCTGATTGGCCAGAGTACGGAACTCGACCAATCAGCGCTGGCTCTGCTGGAGGAGGCGGAGTCTAAGATCGCTCCACACCAGTCTCCATTCAGGTCCGACCTTAGACTCCGCCTCCTCCGGCAGAGCCAGCGCTGATTGGCCGAAGGCTGGCCAATGCATTCCTATGCGAATGCAGAGACTTAGCAGTGCTGAGTCAGTTTTGCTCAACTACACATCTGATGCACACTCGGCACTGCTACATCAGATGTAGCAATCTGATGTAGCAGAGCCGAGGGTGCACTAGAACCCCTGTGCAAACTCAGTTCACGCTAATAGAATGCATTGGCCAGCGCTGATTGGCCAATGCATTCTATTAGCCCGATGAAGTAGAGCTGAATGTGTGTGCTAAGCACACACATTCAGCACTGCTTCATCACGCCAATACAATGCATTAGCCAGTGCTGATTGGCCAGAGTACGGAATTCGGCCAATCAACGCTGGCTCTGCTGGAGGAGGCGGAGTCTAAGATCGCTCCACACCAGTCTCCATTCAGGTCCGACCTTAGACTCCGCCTCCTCCAGCAGAGCCAGCGCTGATTGGCCGAATTCCGTACTCTGGCCAATCAGCACTGGCTAATGCATTGTATTGGCTTGATGAAGCAGTGCTGAATGTGTGTGCTTAGCACACACATTCAGCTCTACTTCATCGGGCTAATAGAATGCATTGGCCAGCGCTGATTGGCCGAATTCCGTACTCTGGCCAATCAGCACTGGCTAATGCATTGTATTGGCTTGATGAAGCAGTGCTGAATGTGTGTGCTTAGCACACACATTCAGCTCTACTTCATCGGGCTAATAGAATGCATTGGCCAATCAGCGCTGGCCAATGCATTCTATTAGCGTGAACTGAGTTTGCACAGGGGTTCTAGTGCACCCTCGGCTCTGCTACATCAGATTGCTACATCTGATGTAGCAGTGCCGAGTGTGCATCAGATGTGTAGTTGAGCAAAACTGACTCAGCACTGCTAAGTCTGCATTCGCATAGGAATGCATTGGCCAGCCTTCGGCCAATCAGCGCTGGCTCTGCCGGAGGAGGCGGAGTCTAAGGTCGGACCTGAATGGAGACTGGTGTGGAGCGATCTTAGACTCCGCCTCCTCCAGCAGAGCCAGCGCTGATTGGCCGAATTCCGTACTCTGGCCAATCAGCACTGGCTAATGCATTGTATTGGCTTGATGAAGCAGTGCTGAATGTGTGTGCTTAGCACACACATTCAGCTCTACTTCATCGGGCTAATAGAATGCATTGGCCAGCGCTGATTGGCCGAATTCCGTACTCTGGCCAATCAGCACTGGCTAATGCATTGTATTGGCTTGATGAAGCAGTGCTGAATGTGTGTGCTTAGCACACACATTCAGCTCTACTTCATCGGGCTAATAGAATGCATTGGCCAATCAGCGCTGGCCAATGCATTCTATTAGCGTGAACTGAGTTTGCACAGGGGTTCTAGTGCACCCTCGGCTCTGCTACATCAGATTGCTACATCTGATGTAGCAGTGCCGAGTGTGCATCAGATGTGTAGTTGAGCAAAACTGACTCAGCACTGCTAAGTCTGCATTCGCATAGGAATGCATTGGCCAGCCTTCGGCCAATCAGCGCTGGCTCTGCCGGAGGAGGCGGAGTCTAAGGTCGGACCTGAATGGAGACTGGTGTGGAGCTATCTTAGACTCCGCCTCCTCCAGCAGAGCCAGCGCTGATTGGTCGAGTTCCGTACTCTGGCCAATCAGCACTGGCCAATGCATTTCTATGGGGAAAAGTTAGCTTGCGAAAATCGCAAACTGACAGGGATTTCCATGAAATAAAGTGACTTTTATGCCCCCAGACATGCTTCCCCTGCTGTCCCAGTGTCATTCCAGGGTGTTGGTATCATTTCCTGGGGTGTCATAGTGGACTTGGTGACCCTCCAGACACGAATTTGGGTTTCCCCCTTAACGAGTTTATGTTCCCCATAGACTATAATGGGGTTCGAAACCCATTCGAACACTCGAACAGTGAGCGGCTGTTCGAATCGAATTTCGAACCTCGAACATTTTAGTGTTCGCTCATCTCTAATGTCCACCAAACATTGTGCCACTGCAAAGAATGGTAACGTGTCCAAACATGTAGCTCTGCAAAGAGTGGTAACGCGTCACCAAACATTGTACCTCTGCAAAGAGTGTACAATGTGTCATGTCCCTGTCAAGAAATGCTATGTTGAAACTTGGCCCCGTTTTATGCCCTTTGACAATTCATGTAAATTCTTTTACCAAACAAATGTTAAGGCATTTAGCACTTTTCCTTAGGATAAGTCATTAATGTAAAAACCCCTTCAAGACTTTATGACTTTAAGATATGGAGATACTGTGCATCTTCATAGATACAAGGAAGTCTATGACATGTTCTTGAATAAATAATAGGTTCTGGGTAAAGTTGATTCACACCATTCATCCAGTATCGTCAACCATTTATAACTATCTTGGGAACCCATTATACCTTTCTTCCAGCTTCAAATTCTGTTTCTTGAAGAAAATTATTAGATTGCAGTCATACTCAAGGCATCAATTTGTCATGTCTGTTATTTGTTCTCTACATGTGCCTCATGATTTTGCAGTCAATATTTCCAAAAATAATAACACGGTGAACATGTTGATATATAAGAGTCTAATGTAACGATGGTGTAAATCACATTTTCTGCATGACACTACCTTATAACCAGACACATCTATTGCATGCTCCGTGTTTGGGTATAACACATCTTTTAACCCTTTATACCTCTATATGTGTTCAAATGTTCAAAAATGTATTTCTAGATAGAGTAGAATATTTATTGTACAGTATATGTCTATATTATACCTCATGTCTTCTAAGTACTGTACATTTTAATATTTGTACATATTTCTTAAGAATATGTCCTTATAAATGCAGCTGGTATCTCCTTGTCATTGATGTAGGTACAGATGGTGCTGTCTTATATATTTTCCTGTGGGATGTAGGTATGGATAGTACTGTCTCATATATTTTACTGTAAGGGATGTACGGATAGTACTGTCAGCTCAGCCTCTCTGACTTTATACTTATGTTCTCTTGAATTTTAGATAAAAAAAGGGAGAGGATAATCACATTGTACTGTGCTGCCAGCAGGCAGAGATGGTACTACTTCTAGCTGTCCATGTGATGTAGCACTGAGGCATCATGGAATTGATAGGAAAACATAGAGAAAGTGAATTGGAGGGACTATTGTAGTGCAAGAAATAAGTACAGTGTCCATAAAAGAAGGGCAGAGTGTGATATACAGTCAGTTGGGGGGGGGATATGAAAAGTAATTTTTCCACTGGAATTGTTTATGAAAGGCTTAGAAACATTAGGTGAATTAAAGAGGACTTTTCATGTCCTCCTGCACATACAGTTTTATATACTGTTAGAAAGCCGACAGTGCGCTAAATTCAGCTTTCCCATTAGATGCCCGGGGCTAAAGATATCAGTACCATTAGTTTTGGCACCGATCTCTGCCCACTGTCAGAAGGATGTTACTAACAGTCTATCTAGGCTGTGAACAACACCCCCCCTCCCGAAAGTACTCTAACATATCCCTGTACTGTCAGAGGGGGTGTTCCTTACCACCCAGCGATGACGCTGAGCTCAGCTAGACTGTCAGGAAAGCCTTTCTGACAGTGGGCAGAGATTGGTGCCAAAACTTACAGCACCGATATCTCCAACCCTGGGGTACATAACGGGAAACCCGAAATTCGGCGCACTGTCAGCTTTATAGCCGTATATAAAACTGCATGTTCAGGAGGACATGAAAGATCCTCTTTAAAGATGATTTGGTTAAATTCCAAAAATAAAAAAAATTAAACAGATACAATTATCACTTAATATTGTACTCATGTAGCAGAGCTGAATGTGTCACTTCTTTATTTGCACATTGTAATTGCTCATTCAGTTAAGATAGTAGGTTTAACAATAGCCCTGGGAAATAAGGGTTACACACTGAGCCATCAGAATGACAAACACAGCTCTACAATGCTAAACTCATCCTCACTACAACTATCATTTTTAGCATGCTCGCTTAAGAGAAAAAACTGTACCTGAAGTGAATACCCGTTATCAATATCCATTAGCTGACAAATGTTATCTTAATGGTGCTTGATCAGACGTTGAACGTTGCTCATTCTAGGCTTCAGTGAGCCGTGTGGTATTGCTAGGTTTGAGTTATTTATCAAGCTTAGTCTTTTGTGTACTACTGGGTAATGATGAAAAAACTATAATCTACAACCAAGTCTTTTATATTTCATTACTCACATATGGTTGTGCTAAGGGTTTCAGAAAGTCCTAATTTTACAGATGATTGAGAGTCGTGAAATTGCACATGTTTGTCTTCATTCTAAAGACGGGCAGCTAAACCCTGGAGAGCCAGGGCCACATGAATGTCATCTGCAAATATACTTGTTAGGCTGTAGCCACTGATGGAACATAGATCGACATTTACTATTACAATGGCTGCACGCTTGTAACCTCAGCATGTGTTCACTTTTTTGAGCCTAAAATACTTGATGAATTCACTCATGACATCATAGATTGTGATATCTTAGCTATTTTGTCTTGGTGAAAAAGAACAAATTCACATATATAATGATATGTGACAAGGGAAAAGGGAAATGGAATAACAGCCCGCTCACGAAACTTCAATCTGTAGAGTCCAAATGTCGTTCCTGCATGGATGGACCACTGCACGAAAAGGCTCCCTCGGTCCGCAGCGAAGCGTTAATACCAAATAGAATATCCAGCAGATGGTGGCTCCATAAAACGTAACTTTTAATTAATAAAATCCACATCTTAAAATTCCAAGGGCACATAAGATCTATAGTGTTTCCATGTATTGCCAGGCAAGGCTGACGCGTTTTGGACGAGCTGTGTTTGCCTTCTTACTCATAGCCTGCTGGATATTCTATTTGGTAAATTCACATATAACCTAGTAGCGGGGATTTTATTTTCAAATTGTAGACATTATAATTTATTTTCTGTACTTATCTATTATCAGAACTGCCATCTGAGCCTCTCCTCCGGAAGGTTAGCACTATTTAGTGATGTGCTTTACAGATCATAAGCAACAATAGCCTGGATCAAACTCATTGAGGTCTACTGGAGAGTTATCTAGATATACTCTGTGCTGGGAGATGGAGTAGGTAAGTTGTAACATCATCTATTGTCAGTAGTGGATGCAATGATGGGTGAGTTGTATTATCTATGGAGGTGTTATCTTCTATTGTAACACTGTTCATTGCGTCCAGTAAAATACCTGCAGAATTGACAAGTGTCAAGTTATTAGTCTAGCCACTAAGCCTAATAATAATCTAGTAGTTTTAGTAATATTTTAAAAAACATAAATAGAAATGGGAAATTCTCTAAAATGTCATTAAAAAAAAATCTTTAATAATATGCTTAACATGAAAACTTTGCCTGAAAAATAAGGGTTGACTGTTACTGATAAGGGGGAAGTATTACAGATAAGGGTGACTATAATTTAAAGGGGTGGCTATTACTGCTGAGTTCCCGCTTATGGGTGTTGGGAGGCAGGCCGGAATCTCCGCAGCGTTGTGCAGGGATTGCTAGTCTCCTCCTGAGCTGGATGACTGACTTCCGGTTTCAGCGTAGTGGTGGGCTAGAGCCTATTTAAGGAGGGCTCTGGCTCCAGACCGCCTCTGGCTATATAATTGATTTGTCCTAGTAGTAAGTGTTCCTCCTGATCTGATTACCTGTGTTCCTGACCCCTTGCCTTGACCTTTGACCTTGCTTCTGCCTCCTGATTGTGTACTCTGCCTGTTCCTGTTAATGACCTCGGCTTGCCTCTAGACCTCTGCTCCCTGAACTCTGCTACCATTCCTGTTACTGACCCTCCGTACTGCGTTGCCACCTTGCTGACAACCCAGACCGTACGACTACGATTTTCTCTCTGCTGCCACCTGCTGACCATCTGCCACAGACTTCTGGATCCCTCGACCAACACCGCAACCCGAAACACCTGCTGGTAAGAGATCTCAGTGACTGGTTTATTGTGAATTGTGGTGTGCTGTGTGTCTGGCGTTTTGTGACCCATACCGCTCTGCCCAGCAGTGTAGCCACATCCATCCCCACCATCTGGGGCTCTGGTGAGCACCATTGTGGGGATGGAGTTGGTCTGGCCCAGTGGGTGTTGAACACACGGCGCCATGTTAACCATTTTAATTGGTATATCTAGTAGTGGTTCTTACTTTGGCTCTGAACTGTATCTGCTATACTAACACAAAGTCTAGGCAAAAGTGTTGAACCATGTTATGCCTAGTGTATTATCTGAATAAGCAGTGTATGAGTAAGGGATTAGCCCTGCACTTCTCCCTCAGGTCCTGCCCTAGGCAATACTCAGCATGTTAGATTTGCATGAAGAATTTCTTATTGTGTTTAGTGAATATACACAGTCTATAAATATATTTTACATATTACAATACTTCACATATAATGCTTATTCTTTTCATCATGTTTGAACACATCTCCTGTATTATCAATGGCTCAGGAATCTGCACTCTCCCTCCACCATGCTTTACACTGTGGCTTTTGTATGTTCGGAGATCTGTGTTAGCATAAGCCTAGTAAAAGCTTATCAGGAAGTCATTACATGAAGAACTGACTCAAGTCCTGCAACAATGGAATGGCTATAATCTATAAGTAAGTACAGAAAACCACCAGTGAGACAGAGAGGAATACACTGGTTAGTATCTTTAAATGGAATGTCTCACCAACAGTGACCTATTTGTAAACCATGTTTTTATGATATATATATATATATATATATATATATATATATATATATATATATGCATATATAATCTTTTGTTTTTAATTTAGCATCAATTGAAAGTACCGAAAGCATTGCAAGTACAATACCATGTAACATTCTCTTTAAAGCACTAAACTACAAATTTCTGATGCAGAGTTTGAAATCCCCTGTATAGTTATATAAATGTAGAAATCTACATTGAAATTAACAAGTTAAATAGTTACAGAACCTTTTAAGTTTGCATTTTTCAAAAAATTTAAATAGCATTTGATGAATCTCCTTGCTGCAACAAGTTATGTGATTTATGTTAAAGACTATTAAAGGCACATAGTATAAGTTTGAAACATAAAATTCTACCTGCATTCACCACTAGGTGGAGCTAATGAGCTTACTGCATACTGTTCATACATTGAACTCAACAATACATCATGTGTTATGCTCCCTTTAGTTTTAGCCACAGGGGATATACAAAATGAATCAGTACATAGAATAATAAAATTACACTTACTTGAAACTTCTCCCATTCATAGTATATTTGGTATAGTAACTTGACTTTCTATTTCCTTTTTCATTTAGTAAAATTATCTATTTATCCCCATTCCATCATCCACATCCATGCCTGACAGTATATGAATCATTTGACTGAATGATGGCGCAAACATCATTGGATGGAAATGTACTGTTCTATGATCTCCAATGCATGCAGAAGTCCTTATCATTCCGCTCCGGTGTCGCCTTCTGCTTCTGTTCTTTCAGACTATTGCGTCTTTCTCATAGAAGCTGAGCCATTTATCTGAATGGTTTATCCTCAGAATTTTAAATATTGCAATAGATCACAATATGTGACATCCGATGAAGAGGGAATTGTGATAAATCAGAAATTGCTGAGGAATATTACACTTTGGACTGAGGAGGTGAGGTTGCTGTCTTCAGAGAATGATAAAATTAGTGGCTAGGATTACATATTTAGCCAATTTTAAGAAAAAATAATTGAAGTATCTCCAGTGTAATATATAGTATGCATCCTTCAAGGTTAAAGCCATAGATTCTTCCACTAAATGTGTGAAATTCAATGCCATTAATCTAGTTCAACATGAAATATATAACTACATTTCAGATTGCAAGTTCTGGTAATAGTTCTCATCCAAAAGGGAAAAAAAAATCACTTTCCAGGATGTACCAAGTTTACAGGATAGGTGATGCGTGTCCGAATGGTAAGGTTTAGATATGGGCGAACCTTTCAAGATTTGTTAGAGACATATGATTTTAGTATTGGTTAACCCTAAACAATCATATGTGAGTGGTTCTGCTTCCGTCTTAGGCTGGGATCACATCTGCATTTGAACACCATTGGGGATTCCATCACTCATTCCACTTGGAAAATTAAGAGATAAAAGTCCACATTTTGGGGGGCGAAAACCCAGTGGACTTCATTGTAAACTATGGGGTCTGCAGGTTTCCGCGGATAACCACTTAAGTGGATTGGTTTTCGTTTTTCAGGTCCGCAAGTGGACCCAAAGAATGGAAACCCAAGCACAGATGTGAATATAGTGTTAGGAAGTCATCAGGGCAGGGAATGGGTTTTTCTTCTCTAGTATACAGGGAAAAATCACCAGGAAGCTTTAGGTGATACTACATGGGAAAAGTATGCAAACAGTGCTACGGTAGTAGGAATACATTAAGGGGGTGTTCACACATGCGCCCGTGTCCACCCACCGGATCTCTGTCCTATTCCCCGGGCTTGCAAGTAGTCACTTTTAAAACCCATTTATTTGAATAGGTTTTTAAAGCAAACCATCGGTGTCTGTGGGGAAACCGTTTTTTTTTTGCACAGACACAAAGTTGGACATGTAGGACTTTGTGTCCAGCCAGAAAAAACTGTTTCCCCACAGAGAGGCTGCATACAGACACTGACACCCTAGGCTTCCGTCTATCATGGCAATCCATCATCACTGCTAAATCTCATTCCATGGGCTAGTGATCCACCCCAAAATGGGTAAAATAACACCATTAGAAAAATAGCACCTGGGAGGTGTAACACAGGCCCCACATGCCCCATTGTGTTTGATCACCTCCCCTTGGCCTCTCCTCTCTAAAGAGACCTCAGAGTATAATAATAGCAGTTTTATTTAGGATGTGTTGGACGAGTTTGCCCAACAAATACTGTCAGTATGCCCCTCAGGGACTCGGCTATCTGACGCCTGAGTAGAGGTACTCATCTCTCTTCATGGCAGATGTGGACTTGTGCTTAGAGTAGGTGGCAGACTCTCTTTAAGTGAACATGATCGCTCCATATGTCAATCTCTCACTCCAGAAAGATTTTAATAACATAATATAACTAAGAATTTCTGCTAACCATAAAATACCATTTGTTTCGAGATTTCTTTCTTCATCTAATAGCTCATTTATTTGCATGTATGCCAAGGGAAGCATTTCATTTGCTTAAAACATGCTTCTCGTCTTTAACCTGGAAATCTTCTAGGATTTGCACCTTTATGTAAATTCAACTTTCCAAACCAGAAATAAATGAGTGTGTCACTGTTTGGTAATTTCATGCACTTGCAGGACATACACCCAGGCCTCCTGCACAAGACCATATAAAAAATACTGTCCACAATTTGCAGATCAGAACTTATTAGCATTTGCAATCCGTAGTCAGTACATCATCCAAATCTGTGGTGCAGTGTCTGCAAATACAGTCCGTAGTGTATACAGTCCTATGAAAAAGTTTGGGCACCCCTATTAATCTTAATCATTTTTAGTTCTAAATATTTTGGTATTTGCAACAGCCATTTCAGTTTGATATATCTAATAACTGATGGACACAGTAATATTTCAGGATTGAAATGAGGTTTATTGTACTAACAGAAAATGTGCAATATGCATTAAACCAAAATTTGACCGGTGCAAAAGTATGGGCACTTCAACAGAAAAGTGACATTAATATTTAGTACATCCTCCTTTTGCAAAGATAACAGCCTCTAGTCGCTTCCTGTAGCTTTTAATCAGTTCCTGGATCCTGGATAAAGGTATTTTGGACAAACAATTCAAGTTCAGTTAAGTTTGATGGTCGCCGAGCATGGACAGCCCGCTTCAAATCATCCCACAGATGTTCAATGATATTCAGGTCTGGGGACTGGGATGGCCATTCCAGAACATTGTAATTGTTCCTCTGCATGAATGCCTGAGGATTTGGAGCGGTGTTTTGGATCATTGTCTTGCTGAAATATCCATCCCCGGCGTAACTTCAACTTCGTCACTGATTCTTGAACATTATTCTCAAGAATCTGCTGATACTGAGTGGAATCCATGCGACCCTCAACTTTAACAAGATTCCCGATGCCGGCATTGGCCACACAGCCCCAAAGCATGATGGAACCTCCACCAAATTTTACAGTGGGTAGCAAGTGTTTTTCTTGGAATGCTGTTTCTTTTTGGACGCCATGCATAACGCCTTTTTTTATAACCAAACAACTCAATTTTTGTTTCCAAAATGAAGCTGCCTTGTCCAAATGTGCTTTTTCATACCTCAGGCAACTCTATTTGTGGCGTACGTGCAGAAACGGCTTCTTTCTCATCACTCTCCCATACAGCTTCTATTTGTGCAAAGTGCGCTGTATAGTTGACCGATGCACAGTGACACCATCTGCAGCAAGATAATGCTGCAGCTCTTTGGAGGTGGTCTGTGGATTGTCCTTGACTGTTCTCACCATTCTTCTTCTCTGCCTTTCTGATATTTTTCTTGGCCTGCCACTTCTGGGCTTAACAAGAACTGTCCCTGTGGTCTTCCATTTCCTTACTATGTTCCTCACAGTGGAAACTGACAGGTTAAATCTCTGAGACAACGTTTTGTATCCTTCCCCTGAACAACTATGTTGAACAATCTTTGTTTTCAGATCATTTGAGAGCGGGCTGTCCATGTTTGGCGACCATCAAACTTAACTGAATTTGAATTGTTTTGTAGAAAGAAATGGTCCAAAATACCTTCATCCAGGATCCAGGAACTGATTAAAAGCTACAGGAAGCGACTAGAGGCTGTTATCTTTGCAAAAGGAGGATGTACTAAATATTAATGTCACTTTTCTGTTGAGGTGCCCATATTTTTGCACCGGTCAAATTTTGGTTTAATGCATATTGCACATTTTCTGTTAGTACAATAAACCTCATTTCAATTCTGAAATATTACTGTGTCCATCAGTTATTAGATATATCAAACTGAAATGGCTGTTGCAAACACCAAAATATTTAGAACTAAAAATGATTAAGATTAATAGGGGTGCCCAAACTTTTTCATAGGACTGTACATATTTGAGGATCCACAAAAAAAAAAAAAAATCACAGGTTAGTACTGATGTTACTTGCTAGTCCCAAACCTCTGAAATGGGTCAACTGATAGTCCAGAATCTACTTCCTCTGCGTTGCTTTGCAACCAATCCGCAATGTGATGAAGCTACGGATGTGCATCTGTAGCTTCTTTGCAATTTCAACCTGCTTATAGACTTTAATGGGTTCAACATAAAACCAGCCAAAAATAGGACATGCCTTATAATTTGTGTTCCTTGTATATGACGTGGAACCATAGAAGAGAATGGTTCTGTGCTTTTATCTGTAAATGCAGATAAAACCTACAATTGTGTGCATGAAGCTTTAGTAGCTAACAAAGTCCTGTGATCACGGCAGCCTCAACACTGATTTTTTTTTTTGTCCAATCTCTTTTTAGCATTTGCAGTCATTTAAACAGTTTATAGGTGATTACTATAGATGAGCTATGGTAGAAGAATTGTATAGATAGTGATTGTGACTACTGTATATGCAACAATGGTAGCTACTTCCTGTATGGAACTAAGAAGTAGAGGTCTGCAGGTTTCAGCAGATGTCAGGGAGAGGAGGAGCCATTCCTCCAGAAGAAAGTGATGTTCCATACCTAAAAGATCTGGACAGGAAGACAAGTAGGTATGATGGGGGGGGGGGGGTTGAGTTAGTTAGTTGGGAAGGGCTAGTAGTAGGGGTGGGCTAGCTAGGGAAACAGGGAGGGGATGTGAGGGAGTAAGAGAAGGAGAGGGAGGAAGTATGAGTTAGCTCTGAGTGAAGTGCAAATCATCATGGCAGTTGTAGAAAAGCAGAACAGGAAGCTACACGTAAACAAATGCAGAAGATGCCAGTAGCTTCCAGAGAAACCCAGAAATCACTCAAAACACTGTAAAGGTATTTGGGATCACTTATTAGCCTAGTATTAGTGCTAACTGACCTTTTTTTGCCCAGAAAACTCCTTTAATGATTTTAATGATACAGTAACACTCCCTTTAATTTCACGCCTATGTGATCATTCTTCCACAGAGGCCAGGCATTCCCATGCTTTGGATCATTAGGAATTGCAGACTTTGGATCCCAAGAATTGGACCTTTATAGTATATCTAGTGCAGTTTTCCCTGATAATATCAGCCGATCACCAGCAAGTCACCCTTTAGAGAAGGGGTGATCCAGATCCCTACCTATGAGCCTAGTGGATGATCTATTATGGACAACATCACCTAAAGTTACTGAACCTTTGTAGCTGAAATTTCCCTCCGTTTGATGAGAAGGATGAGACATGTATAATTAGCACTGCAAAGAAATCTATATTTTATTTTCATTTGACATACCATATTTCAAAAGAAAAAAATGGCCATTTGAATAAATTGACACCTATTACATTCTGTTTCATCTTTCTTTCGCAATTTTTGTTTCATTAGAGGAAAAGAAACCTGGAGGATTGGAAAGTGAAGCTGTATTAACATGGTTACAATTTAAATGAATCTCATTTTATTACATTTATGCTCTTCAACATAGACATCCTCGGCTATTTAGTCAATCTCTTTAATAATCCTGGTGAGCATCATTCTATAGCACTCTAATTGTACAACATGTCTTGGGTTTTCTCGAAAAGTTTCCATTTTTAAAAAGATCATAATACATTTTCCCACAAGCCGCAGACAAAAATCTGAATGAACCCAACTGAGACCTCTGAGACCTCTAAGCCAAATTCGTTACTGTAAGAGCTGTTGGTGGATCCATTGTGCAAGTTTGAGACAGGCCTAGATGCCCTTCTTTTATGTAAAAAACTAGCAGTTACCCGTGACTTCATCTGCGGGTTGGCGGTGGCGTTGAACCGCTTATATGTGTTGTCCCCCCATCTTTGCCCCCAGTTCCTTGCCCCAAGTTTGTTGTCCCCCATCTTTGTCCCCAGTTTCTTGTCCCCCCATCTCTGCCCCCAGTTTCTTGTCCCTCTATCTCTGCCCCCAGCTTCATGTCCCCCTATCTCTGCCCCCTTCATCTGCCCCCAGTTTCCTGTCCCCCCATCTCTGCCTCCAATTTTTTGTCCCCCCCAACTTCATGTCCCCCCATCTCTGCCCCCAACTTCATGTCCCCCTCCTACAGTGTAGTAGCAATCACCTTGGCCATGCTCCCTCGCCGCTGCTCTCTCTGTGCATATAGTTCTCAGGCTGCTGCCTGTGTGCGGCGTCAGGTTGCTATGACGCCGGGCCGCGCTCTGCTGCATCTATGCCACACACAGGCAGCAGCCCAAGAACTATGTGCACTGAGCGAGTGGAGAGAGCGGGGGAGCATGGCCAAGGTGAGTGCTACTACAATGGGGCCGATATAGGAGGGGGACATGAAGCTGGGGAATGTGGTTGATCCCTGGGGACACCCCCCTCCTCCCTGGGACACCCCCTCCCCGGGACACCCCCTCCCCCTGCTGCACTGACCTGTATGTGGAGTGTCTGGTGCAGCAGCCTCCTCCGTCCGCGATGTGTGCAGGTGGCCTAGTATAGCTGCGGCTCCGGGACGATGTGGGCTGCCGCCATCTTGTTCGCTGTATCCCTGCTCAATCGGCACGCCCACATTCAGCCCCCAACCTATGGTGCCGCAGCCCTGGCTCTATAGCCCACCCACAGCCTGCCATGCACCAATAGGAGGTGCGTGGACAGACCAGCGCTGGCAGAATGCCAGCTTCTACAGCCAAGTCCGGAGGGGTCTTTGGAGGGTCACGATGGTGTTTTGGGGTGAGTTACCCACATTTTAAATAGCCTACTACCTTTTCTTGGCAAATATGTGTGTGTGTGTGTGAAATTTCCCCAAAATCCATTCAGCCGTTTGGCTGTGATTGAGGAACAAACATCCAAACACACAAACCCCCAAACATCCAAACTCACAAACTTTCACCTTTATAATATTAATAGGATATTACATGTTATGGGTATGACTTTTAGTATAGACAAGTTGATCCAGGGTTTTATTGATTGCCAGATTTGGAATTGGGAAGGAATTTGTTTCCTCTGACATGGGGCAATTGGCATCAGCCTCACGGGGTTTTCTGAATAAACACTGTAGGGTTATAGGGTGGACTTCATGTACCTGTACCATCATCAAATTGACTCTTGTCCTTTTCATACCATAACATTGCGAAGTACATCAAAATCACAAGGTTTCTATAAATATAAACCTAGTGATGGCAAGCCTGGGAGCCTTCTGGCTGCTGTAAATGAATGCCATGAATGATTCTTTCAATCTCACCATGAGTTAGTTGTTCAGTGGCTGGAAATGGCATATCTGACAATGGCATCTAAGAGGTTAAGTGTCCATGACTTGAGCTGTCGTCATTCATGGACAATGCTGAAAGGGCCCTGCTGTGTAACATATGAGAGGCCTGGTGGCTATGGTACCCACACTGCTCTTGAGTGGGTAACAACTTTAAAGGCCCAACATCCACTGAATGTACACAGAGGATGTTTTGTACATATTGAGTCTAGATAGGAACAGTTCAGGTGGTGAAGCTACAGAAGGTACAGTGTGAGCATTGCATTTATACTACTCTCATACAATTCAATGATTATGTAGCAGACCCCTAAGCTCCACCTAGTGGTGGTCGCAGATAGACATAATTTTATCATTTATCAACTGTACTGAAACGGCTCTCACAAAAGTCTCCAATGATCTTCTAATGGCTAAATCCAATGGTGACTTTTCTCTTCTTATTCTTCTGGACCTCTCTGCAGCTTTTCACACTGTTGACCATCAACTCCTCCTCACTATGCTCCGTTCAGTCGGCCTCAATGACACTGCGCTCTCCTGGATCCCCTATTATCTCTCAGACCGCACTTTCAGTGTATCATTTGCAGGCTCTGTTTCCTCCCCTCTTTCCCTTGCTGTTGGGGTTCCCCAGGGCTCGGTCCTAGGCCCCCTGCTCTTTTCTCTCTACACAGCCCCCATTGGACAAACCATCGCCAGATTTGGCTTCAGGTACCATCTTTATGCCGATGACACCCAATTATACACATCTTCCTGTGACATCACCCCTGTACTCATACAGAACACCAGCGACTGTCTCTCTGCTGTCTCAAATATCATGTCCTCGCTCTATCTGAAACTAAATCTCTCTAAGACTGAACTACTACTGTTTCCACCATCTAATAGATCAGTCCCTGATATATCCATTGTAGTCTCAGGCCTTACTATAACTCCTAGGCAGCAGGCCCGCTGCCTCGGGGTCATGTTTGACGCAGACCTTTCCTTCACCCCTCATATCGAATCACTCGCATGTTCATGTCACCTCCACCTCAAAAACATCTCCAGAATACGCCCTTTCCTCACCAGAGATACACTAAAGACACTTATTGTCTCTCTGATTCATTCTCGCCTTAAAGAGGACCTTTCACCACTTTGCAACCTGTGCAGCTTTCTGCCCCATGTTATAGATACAGCTGCATAGACTGTAGTGCACTTTGAATTACCTCCCTAGCCCCCCTCGTTTTGGAGCTGTGAGCCCCGTAAATTTTGGCGCCCTGTATGGTAATTAAGGCTTTAGTGTCAGAAGGGCGTTTCTGACGATAAAAAGAAAAGCTACGTCAGTCTGACACTGTCCAATTAGCAGTGGACAGTGTCGGAGCTGCTTCTCCTGCCTAATCTCGTGAGTTCTCGTGAGATCAAGCAAACGTCTCTTCACAGGGCTGCACAGAAGACCCGGAGAAGCGATCCAGGTTGAGCACTGAAGTGGATGAAGGAGAACTTCAGTGACATCTTCACAGGTAAGTGAAGAAACCCCTAAGCAATGAGCATAACTGCCCTGTACACTCTGTGGTCCTAGGTCTAGCCCCTATACAACGAGCATTAACCCCTATAGCCCCCTAGGCAATGAGCATTAACCCCTATAGCCCCCTAGGCAATGAGCATTAACCCCTAGGGGGCTATAGGGGTTAATGCTCATTGCCTAGGGGGCTATAGGGGTTAATGCTCATTGCCTAGGGGGCTATAGGGGTTAATGCTCGTTGTATAGGGGCTAGACCTAGGACCACAGGGTGTACAGGGCAGTTATGCTCATTGCTTAGGGGTTTCTTCACTTACCTGTGAAGATGTCACTGAAGTTCTCCTTCATCCACTTCAGTGCTCAACCTGGATCGCTTCTCCGGGTCTTCTGTGCAGCCCTGTGAAGAGACGTTTGCCTGATCTCACGAGAACTCACGAGATTAGGCAGGAGAAGCAGCTCCGACACTGTCCACTGCTAATTGGACAGTGTCAGACTGACGTAGCTTTTCTTTTTATCGTCAGAAACGCCCTTCTGACACTAAAGCCTTAATTACCATACAGGGCGCCAAAATTTACGGGGCTCACAGCTCCAAAACGAGGGGGGCTAGGGAGGTAATTCAAAGTGCACTACAGTCTATGCAGCTGCATCTATAACATGGGGCAGAAAGCTGCACAGGTTGCAAAGTGGTGAAAGGTCCTCTTTAACTACTGTAACTCCTTACTAATCGGTCTTCCCCTCACTAAACTCTCCCCTCTACAATCTATTCTGAATGCAGCGGCCAGGCTCATCTATCAGGCTAGACACTGCAGCGATGCCTCTGGTCTGTGCCAGTCACTACACTGGCTGCCTATTCATTATAGAATAAAATATAAAGTTATTACTCTCATCCACAAGGCTCTCCATAATGCCGCACCTCCATACATTTCCTCCCTCATCTCTGTCTACCGCCCAACCCGTGCTCTCCGCTCACTCAATGACCTAACACTTACATCCTCTATTATCAGAACCTCCCACTCTCATATACAAGACTTCTCCCGAGCTGCACCACTTCTCTGGAATGCTCTACCCCGGACAATCAGATTAACCCCCAATTTCTACAGTTTCTACAGTTTCAAACGCAAACTAAAGACGCATCTTTTCAGACAAGCCTATCACAATTTCTAATGTAAACCCTTAACCCTCCTCTGTCCCCGCTCCCACACTTTCCCATATGATATGATGCCTTATCAGGATAACTTTATAGGTCCAAGCTCCATCCACACGTTAAAGGACATGACTGTTGACGGCTCATAAAGTGTTATGTTTCTGTAATGTCAGTCACCTCTATTACAAAAGTGTCTGACCTCTGCATAAGCAATGCTGCCCCTGCTACCTCTTGTGTCACCCCCTCTACCTCATAGATTGTAAGCTCTTGTGAGCAGGGCCCTCAGTCCCATTGTGTGAAATGACTTTCTTTGTAATGTATCTTTCTGTCTGTATTTGAATCATACAAATTGTACAGCGCGGAGGAATATGTTGGTGCTATATAAATAAAATTGATTATTATTATTATTACTATATCTGGAAAAAGAACTGGTCAGACAAAACACATCCCAAAGATTAATTATTATAAAAATAATTATTAAATGTATTAAACATACAAAATAAAACCAAAAAGTGATGTTACAGCAGGGCCTGATGGAAAAGGCCAGAATGAACAGGACAAAAGAGTAGACAGAAATTCACAGGCACAAATAAGTTATCATAGTAGTAATCATAAATAGTATTATACACAGGCCAGGTCTATCTCGTATATTTGTGCCTGTGAATTTCTGTCTACTCTTGTGTCCTGTTCGTTCTGGCCTTTTCCATCAGGCCCTGCTGTAACATCACTTTTTGGTTTTATTTTTTATATTTAATAAATTTACATTTTTATAATAATTACTCTTTGGGATGTGTTTTGTCTGACCAGTTCTTTTTCCAGATTTGATGTTTAGATGGTTTTTGTTCAGCTGTGTAATTGAGAATTATTTACATGTAGTATGTAATAATTTTATCATTTACCCTAAACAGATTTTCTGAGGTTTTAAAAATTGGCCTCTCTTTAGGCCATGTAACAAATAAAACATCAGTAGACGTTCCACTCCCTAAATCTTCACAATAAACCAATTGAAGTGGGCTATGCACTATTGCATACCCTGTGTAATGGTTATGAATGGCACTGTAGCTCTGTCCCATGCAAGTGAATCAAAATAACATTTGTAGCAATTCTGGCTGTGTGTGATTAATAAAAGATAGCTACACCCATTTTAATCCTTAAAAACATTCTTCATTGATTGATGAATATATAGTATATTAGTATCTGACCTGATGGAATTCCCAATAGTGATACTAATCACGTACAATAGAGTAGGTTAGCATGCCATGATGAATAAGAAGGAAGCCTCATAATCTTAAAGAGATCCTACAATACTATATTACAATTGTTAGCCATTACCCCATGGCCCCAGTTCTTCAGGGTTAACCTCTGAGCCACTGGTATATTACCCGAATGTTTGGTTGCGATGGGGAGCTGGGCTTTTGTACCAGATTATTTCTATATTAGATTAAACTCTGAAATGACACAGTAAAGTGCGTTGTGTGAGTCTGGTAGCCAGGACCTTCTGCACTTTGGGTCACTGATTCCCGCCTTTGCAATTGGTTTATTTGTCTCTGTTGGCAGAGACATAAATCAGTCGGGCACCTGCTAAGTTTCTCATTTTGTGAGGGCTTATGTGCAGGCACAGCAGCACAGGGCAGAGTTCTTTCATGTCTTATGTCAGTGTCAGGTGCCATCGCCGGTGTCATTGTGGCACCCTACAAGTTGTTACATTAAATATCAGACAAGTTCTGAGGTTAGATTCTCATCTCATTTTTTCTCATTGAATCTGTAAATATAAAAATACAGAAGTTGGTTACAGAATGGGCTGAGCTGCTATTAATAAATACTACACTATCCATAGGTTTTGACTGGTTGGGACCATGAATGACAAACATATCTATATTGATGTGTGGCCACACGGTGGCTCAGTGGCTATCACTGCAGCCTTGCAGTACTGGAGTCCTGGTGTTCAAATCCTGCCAAGGGCAAAAAAACATCTGCAAGGAGTTTGTATGTTCTCCCCGTGTTTGCATGGCTTTCCATCCCATATTCCAAAGACATACTGACAGGAAAAAAATGTACATTATGAGCTCTATGTGGGGCTCATAATTTACACTTAAAAAAACCCAAAAAAACATATCTATATTGATTTATCTACATTGAGTTAACTCCATTAAATCCATTACCGCTCTGTATATGTGTCAGTCTTTACCATTCCCTGATATTTTATTTCTGAAACAAACCAGAAAGTCACAAATTAACTATTGTTCCTTCTTAGAAAGTTAAAATACAATGTTACATGAATAGAATTTCATCATGAGCTTCATAGATGTTTCATGGTCATATATAGCATATCTGACAGACCAGGTAGCTCTAGTCTCATTGAAGTGGCATAACTAGGAATGGCTGGGCCACAAGGCGAACTACCCCAATATTTACAACACTGTCTCATTCCCCTTTCCTGCTGGTTGGTGAAAAACCTGTGCGGGACTCTACAAAGTAGCAGAATTGAGCACTAACAAATCGGTGAGCAATTGGCTCAAGGCTTATGGAAATACCTTAATGGAAGTAGATACTAAGTCCTACATTTTTATTTTTATGATAGCATCGTCTTTTCTATGTACAACCCTGGGTATGGCATTGACTATTGGGGGTATTCAGTTAGCCATACAGATACACTTGTTCAGCTAGAAATTATCTCTCCCAGTCCCCTGAACCAAGTGATACATAGACCCTATAATGGGAGTCTTGGAAAGCATCTTATCTCTCCAAGTACAAATTTGATATCTCCTCTGACATTGGGCGATCCTGTAAACATTTCATGGTTGGTTGAGCTCACCAAAAGCAATGGTGGCACCCAGTTTCTGTTTTACTATATTACATTATTATAC
The DNA here is from genome assembly GCF_031893055.1 of Leptodactylus fuscus. NCBI lineage: Eukaryota > Metazoa > Chordata > Amphibia > Anura > Leptodactylidae > Leptodactylus > Leptodactylus fuscus. The sequence continues at coordinate 98,959,217 of NC_134271.1, forward strand.
CTACACATTATTGGGTGATTATGTATTAGAAGGATTGTAGGGAATTGTGGTATAATCAATTGATGTACATAGTTACATAGTTAGTGGGTTGAAGATAGACCTAAGTCTATCAAGTTCATTTTATAAACCTAAATTAGTCCAGAAGGCAAAAAAAATCAGTCTATTAATGGCAGGGAACCAATTCACCATTAAGTGAAAAAAAAAACATCCTTACTGACCACCGCCCACCCCTTCCCCCTGGCATTCGGACATATCTTAGAAACAACATTCTACATTAATACCCGTAGTCCTGTATATTGTGGTTTACCAGGAAGATATTAAGCTCTTCTTCAAAGCTCACCACACTTTCTACCATTACCAAATTCTATAGGAGCATGTGCAATAATTTTTCAGTGCAGACTATAATGTAATGCTTACAGAGTTTGTGACAAAATTGCTCTCCCTTTAACAATAAGCTGTGACCCTGTGTGTTCTTTGTACGGTTGGCAAATCAAATATTTATCGCACTGAGTTTTATCAGAATCTGTTACATTATTTATATAAAAATATCATATTCGCCCTCAGCCTTCTCTTCTATAGACTAAATAAATTTAGTTTTGATATCTAAATATATGACATCTTCCATATGATGTATTAATTTGGTTGTCGTCTCTGAAATTTCTATGTCTCTGATATCTTTTTAATGTCCTGGTGCCTAAAACTGGATGGAATACTCAAGATGAGGTCGATACAATGTTTTATAAAGAGGTAAATAATATTTGGTTCTCTAGAAGCCAGGCCTTTCCTAATACAGGACTATCTTGGTGGCTTTGAGTATCGCAGATATATTTAGTTTATCAATAACTACTCATATCTTTCTCCATTGTAGATACAATAGTGACATATTTAGGTCACAAGAGGCAGGTGTATTTATTGACCCAAAATATACAGTCCTATGAAAAAGTTTGGGCCCCCCTATTAATCTTAATCATTTTTAGTTCTAAATATTTTGGTGTTTGCAACAGCCATTTCAGTTTGATATATCTAATAACTGATGGACACAGTAATATTTCAGGATTGAAATGAGGTTTATTGTACTAACAGAAAATGTGCAATATGCATTAAACCAAAATTTGACCGGTGCAAAAGTATGGGCACCTCAACAGAAAAGTGACATTAATATTTAGTAGATCGTCCTTTTGCCTCTATTCGCTTCCTGTAGCTTTTAATCAGTTCCTGGATCCGGGATGAAGGTATTTTGGACCATTCCTTTTTACAAAACAATTCAAGTTCAGTTAAGTTTGATGGTCGCCGAGCATGGACAGCCCGCTCTTAAATGATCTGAAAACAAAGATTTTTCAACATAGTTGTTCAGGGGAAGGATACAAAATGTTGTCTCAGAGATTTAACCTGTCAGTTTCCACTGTGAGGAACATAGTAAGGAAATTGAAGACCACAGGGACAGTTCTTGTTAAGCCCAGAAGTGGCAGGCCAAGAAAAATATCAGAAAGGCAGAGAAGAAGAATGGTGAGAACAGTCAAGGACAATCCACAGACCACCTCCAAAGAGCTGCAGCATCATCTTGCTGCAGATGGTGTCACTGTGCATCGGTCAACAATACAGCGCACTTTGCACAAGGAGAAGCTGTATGGGGGAGTGATGAGAAAGAAGCCGTTTCTGCAAGCACACCACAAACAGAGTCTCCTGAGGTATGCAAAAGCACATTTGGACAAGCCAGCTTTATTTTAGAAGAAGGTCCTGTGGACTGATGAAAGAAAGATTGAGTTGTTTGGTCATACAAAAAGTCGTTATGCATGGCGTCCAAAAAAAACAGCATTCCAAGAAAAACACTTGCTACCCACTGTAAAATTTGGTGTAGGTTCCATCATGCTTTGGGGCTGTATGGCCAGTGCCGGCACCGGGAATCTTGTTAAAGTTGAGGGTCGCATGGATTCCACTCAGTATCAGCAGATTCTTGAGAATAATGTTCAAGAATCAGTGACGAAGTTGAAGTTATGCCGAGGATGGATATTTCAGCAAGACAATGATCCAAAACACCGCTCCAAATCCACTCAGGCATTCATGCAGAGGAACAATTACAATGTTCTGGAATGGCCATCCCAGTCCCCAGACCTGAATATCATTGAACATCTGTGGGATGATTTGAAGCGGGCTGTCCATGATCGGCGACCATCAAACTTAAAGAGGACCTTTCACCACTTTTGGGCACATGCAGTGTTATATACTGCTGGAAAGCTGACAGTGCGCTGAATTCAGCACACTGTCGGCTTTCCCGATCTGTGCCCGGTGTAAAGAGCTTACGGTGCCGGTACCGTAGCGCTTTACAGTCAGAAGGGCGTTTCTGACCATTAGCCAGGAACGTCCTTCTGCCTCGCGGCGCCAATCGCGCTGTGCTGTGGAGTGGGGAGGAACGCCCCCTCCCTCTGCTCACACAGCTCGTCCATAGACGAGTATTATCAGGAGGGGAGGGGGCGTTCCTCCCCGCTCCACAGCACAGCGCGATTGGCGCCACGAGGCAGAAGGACGTCTCTGGCTAATGGTCAGAAACGCCCTTCTGACCATAGAGCACTACGGTACCGGCACCGTAAGCTCTTTACAGCGGGCACAGATCGGGAAAGCCGACAGTGCGCTGAATTCAGCGCACCGTCAGCTTTCCAGCAGTATATAAAACTGCATATGCCCAAAAGTGGTGAAAGGTCCTCTTTAATAGAGATGAGCGAACACTAAAATGTTCGAGGTTCGAAATTCGATTCGAACAGCCGCTCACTGTTCGAGTGTTCGAATGGGTTTCGAACCCCATTATAGTCTATGGGGAACATAAACTCGTTAAGGGGGAAACCCAAATTCGTGTCTGGAGGGTCACCAAGTCCACTATGACACCCCAGGAAATGATACCAACACCCTGGAATGACACTGGGACAGCAGGGGAAGCATGTCTGGGGGCATAAAAGTCACTTTATTTCATGGAAATCCCTGTCAGTTTGCGATTTTCGCAAGCTAACTTTTCCCCATAGAAATGCATTGGCCAGTGCTGATTGGCCAGAGTACGGAACTCGACCAATCAGCGCTGGCTCTGCTGGAGGAGGCGGAGTCTAAGATAGCTCCACACCAGTCTCCATTCAGGTCCGACCTTAGACTCCGCCTCCTCCGGCAGAGCCAGCGCTGATTGGCCGAAGGCTGGCCAATGCATTCCTATGCGAATGCAGACTTAGCAGTGCTGAGTCAGTTTTGCTCAACTACACATCTGATGCACACTCGGCACTGCTACATCAGATGTAGCAATCTGATGTAGCAGAGCCGAGGGTGCACTAGAACCCCTGTGCAAACTCAGTTCACGCTAATAGAATGCATTGGCCAGCGCTGATTGGCCAATGCATTCTATTAGCCCGATGAAGTAGAGCTGAATGTGTGTGCTAAGCACACACATTCAGCACTGCTTCATCAAGCCAATACAATGCATTAGCCAGTGCTGATTGGCCAGAGTACGGAATTCGGCCAATCAGCGCTGGCCAATGCATTCTATTAGCCCGATGAAGTAGAGCTGAATGTGTGTGCTAAGCACACACATTCAGCACTGCTTCATCAAGCCAATACAATGCATTAGCCAGTGCTGATTGGCCAGAGTACGGAACTCGGCCAATCAGCGCTGGCTCTGCTGGAGGAGGCGGAGTCTAAGATCGCTCCACACCAGTCTCCATTCAGGTCCGACCTTAGACTCCGCCTCCTCCGGCAGAGCCAGCGCTGATTGGCCGAAGGCTGGCCAATGCATTCCTATGCGAATGCAGACTTAGCAGTGCTGAGTCAGTTTTGCTCAACTACACATCTGATGCACACTCGGCACTGCTACATCAGATGTAGCAATCTGATGTAGCAGAGCCGAGGGTGCACTAGAACCCCTGTGCAAACTCAGTTCACGCTAATAGAATGCATTGGCCAGCGCTGATTGGCCAATGCATTCTATTAGCCCGATGAAGTAGAGCTGAATGTGTGTGCTAAGCACACACATTCAGCACTGCTTCATCAAGCCAATACAATGCATTAGCCAGTGCTGATTGGCCAGAGTACGGAATTCGGCCAATCAGCGCTGGCTCTGCTGGAGGAGGCGGAGTCTAAGATCGCTCCACACCAGTCTCCATTCAGGTCCGACCTTAGACTCCGCCTCCTCCGGCAGAGCCAGCGCTGATTGGCCGAAGGCTGGCCAATGCATTCCTATGCGAATGCAGACTTAGCAGTGCTGAGTCAGTTTTGCTCAACTACACATCTGATGCACACTCGGCACTGCTACATCAGATGTAGCAATCTGATGTAGCAGAGCCGAGGGTGCACTAGAACCCCTGTGCAAACTCAGTTCACGCTAATAGAATGCATTGGCCAGCGCTGATTGGCCAATGCATTCTATTAGCCCGATGAAGTAGAGCTGAATGTGTGTGCTAAGCACACACATTCAGCACTGCTTCATCAAGCCAATACAATGCATTAGCCAGTGCTGATTGGCCAGAGTACGGAATTCGGCCAATCAGCGCTGGCCAATGCATTCTATTAGCCCGATGAAGTAGAGCTGAATGTGTGTGCTAAGCACACACATTCAGCACTGCTTCATCAAGCCAATACAATGCATTAGCCAGTGCTGATTGGCCAGAGTACGGAATTCGGCCAATCAGCGCTGGCTCTGCTGGAGGAGGCGGAGTCTAAGATCGCTCCACACCAGTCTCCATTCAGGTCCGACCTTAGACTCCGCCTCCTCCGGCAGAGCCAGCGCTGATTGGCCGAAGGCTGGCCAATGCATTCCTATGCGAATGCAGACTTAGCAGTGCTGAGTCAGTTTTGCTCAACTACACATCTGATGCACACTCGGCACTGCTACATCAGATGTAGCAATCTGATGTAGCAGAGCCGAGGGTGCACTAGAACCCCTGTGCAAACTCAGTTCACGCTAATAGAATGCATTGGCCAGCGCTGATTGGCCAATGCATTCTATTAGCCCGATGAAGTAGAGCTGAATGTGTGTGCTAAGCACACACATTCAGCACTGCTTCATCAAGCCAATACAATGCATTAGCCAGTGCTGATTGGCCAGAGTACGGAATTCGGCCAATCAGCGCTGGCCAATGCATTCTATTAGCCCGATGAAGTAGAGCTGAATGTGTGTGCTAAGCACACACATTCAGCACTGCTTCATCAAGCCAATACAATGCATTAGCCAGTGCTGATTGGCCAGAGTACGGAATTCGGCCAATCAGCGCTGGCTCTGCTGGAGGAGGCGGAGTCTAAGATCGCTCCACACCAGTCTCCATTCAGGTCCGACCTTAGACTCCGCCTCCTCCGGCAGAGCCAGCGCTGATTGGCCGAAGGCTGGCCAATGCATTCCTATGCGAATGCAGACTTAGCAGTGCTGAGTCAGTTTTGCTCAACTACACATCTGATGCACACTCGGCACTGCTACATCAGATGTAGCAATCTGATGTAGCAGAGCCGAGGGTGCACTAGAACCCCTGTGCAAACTCAGTTCACGCTAATAGAATGCATTGGCCAGCGCTGATTGGCCAATGCATTCTATTAGCCCGATGAAGTAGAGCTGAATGTGTGTGCTAAGCACACACATTCAGCACTGCCTCATCAAGCCAATACAATGCATTAGCCAGTGCTGATTGGCCAGAGTACGGAATTCGGCCAATCAGCGCTGGCCAATGCATTCTATTAGCCCGATGAAGTAGAGCTGAATGTGTGTGCTAAGCACACACATTCAGCACTGCTTCATCAAGCCAATACAATGCATTAGCCAGTGCTGATTGGCCAGAGTACGGAATTCGGCCAATCAGCGCTGGCTCTGCTGGAGGAGGCGGAGTCTAAGATCGCTCCACACCAGTCTCCATTCAGGTCCGACCTTAGACTCCGCCTCCTCCGGCAGAGCCAGCGCTGATTGGCCGAAGGCTGGCCAATGCATTCCTATGCGAATGCAGACTTAGCAGTGCTGAGTCAGTTTTGCTCAACTACACATCTGATGCACACTCGGCACTGCTACATCAGATGTAGCAATCTGATGTAGCAGAGCCGAGGGTGCACTAGAACCCCTGTGCAAACTCAGTTCACGCTAATAGAATGCATTGGCCAGCGCTGATTGGCCAATGCATTCTATTAGCCCGATGAAGTAGAGCTGAATGTGTGTGCTAAGCACACACATTCAGCACTGCTTCATCAAGCCAATACAATGCATTAGCCAGTGCTGATTGGCCAGAGTACGGAATTCGGCCAATCAGCGCTGGCCAATGCATTCTATTAGCCCGATGAAGTAGAGCTGAATGTGTGTGTGCTAAGCACACACATTCAGCACTGCTTCATCAAGCCAATACAATGCATTAGCCAGTGCTGATTGGCCAGAGTACGGAATTCGGCCAATCAGCGCTGGCTCTGCTGGAGGAGGCGGAGTCTAAGATCGCTCCACACCAGTCTCCATTCAGGTCCGACCTTAGACTCCGCCTCCTCCGGCAGAGCCAGCGCTGATTGGCCGAAGGCTGGCCAATGCATTCCTATGCGAATGCAGACTTAGCAGTGCTGAGTCAGTTTTGCTCAACTACACATCTGATGCACACTCGGCACTGCTACATCAGATGTAGCAATCTGATGTAGCAGAGCCGAGGGTGCACTAGAACCCCTGTGCAAACTCAGTTCACGCTAATAGAATGCATTGGCCAGCGCTGATTGGCCAATGCATTCTATTAGCCCGATGAAGTAGAGCTGAATGTGTGTGCTAAGCACACACATTCAGCACTGCTTCATCAAGCCAATACAATGCATTAGCCAGTGCTGATTGGCCAGAGTACGGAATTCGGCCAATCAGCGCTGGCCAATGCATTCTATTAGCCCGATGAAGTAGAGCTGAATGTGTGTGTGCTAAGCACACACATTCAGCACTGCTTCATCAAGCCAATACAATGCATTAGCCAGTGCTGATTGGCCAGAGTACGGAATTCGGCCAATCAGCGCTGGCTCTGCTGGAGGAGGCGGAGTCTAAGATCGCTCCACACCAGTCTCCATTCAGGTCCGACCTTAGACTCCGCCTCCTCCGGCAGAGCCAGCGCTGATTGGCCGAAGGCTGGCCAATGCATTCCTATGCGAATGCAGACTTAGCAGTGCTGAGTCAGTTTTGCTCAACTACACATCTGATGCACACTCGGCACTGCTACATCAGATGTAGCAATCTGATGTAGCAGAGCCGAGGGTGCACTAGAACCCCTGTGCAAACTCAGTTCACGCTAATAGAATGCATTGGCCAGCGCTGATTGGCCAATGCATTCTATTAGCCCGATGAAGTAGAGCTGAATGTGTGTGCTAAGCACACACATTCAGCACTGCTTCATCAAGCCAATACAATGCATTAGCCAGTGCTGATTGGCCAGAGTACGGAATTCGGCCAATCAGCGCTGGCCAATGCATTCTATTAGCCCGATGAAGTAGAGCTGAATGTGTGTGCTAAGCACACACATTCAGCACTGCTTCATCAAGCCAATACAATGCATTAGCCAGTGCTGATTGGCCAGAGTACGGAATTCGGCCAATCAGCGCTGGCTCTGCTGGAGGAGGCGGAGTCTAAGATCGCTCCACACCAGTCTCCATTCAGGTCCGACCTTAGACTCCGCCTCCTCCGGCAGAGCCAGCGCTGATTGGCCGAAGGCTGGCCAATGCATTCCTATGCGAATGCAGACTTAGCAGTGCTGAGTCAGTTTTGCTCAACTACACATCTGATGCACACTCGGCACTGCTACATCAGATGTAGCAATCTGATGTAGCAGAGCCGAGGGTGCACTAGAACCCCTGTGCAAACTCAGTTCACGCTAATAGAATGCATTGGCCAGCGCTGATTGGCCAATGCATTCTATTAGCCCGATGAAGTAGAGCTGAATGTGTGTGCTAAGCACACACATTCAGCACTGCTTCATCAAGCCAATACAATGCATTAGCCAGTGCTGATTGGCCAGAGTACGGAATTCGGCCAATCAGCGCTGGCCAATGCATTCTATTAGCCCGATGAAGTAGAGCTGAATGTGTGTGCTAAGCACACACATTCAACACTGCTTCATCAAGCCAATACAATGCATTAGCCAGTGCTGATTGGCCAGAGTACGGAATTCGGCCAATCAGCGCTGGCTCTGCTGGAGGAGGCGGAGTCTAAGATCGCTCCACACCAGTCTCCATTCAGGTCCGACCTTAGACTCCGCCTCCTCCGGCAGAGCCAGCGCTGATTGGCCGAAGGCTGGCCAATGCATTCCTATGCGAATGCAGACTTAGCAGTGCTGAGTCAGTTTTGCTCAACTATACATCTGATGCACACTCGGCACTGCTACATCAGATGTAGCAATCTGATGTAGCAGAGCCGAGGGTGCACTAGAACCCCTGTGCAAACTCAGTTCACGCTAATAGAATGCATTGGCCAGCGCTGATTGGCCAATGCATTCTATTAGCCCGATGAAGTAGAGCTGAATGTGTGTGCTAAGCACACTCATTCAGCACTGCTTCATCACGCCAATACAATGCATTAGCCAGTGCTGATTGGCCAGAGTACGGAATTCGGCCAATCAGCGCTGGCCAATGCATTCTATTAGCCCGATGAAGTAGAGCTGAATGTGTGTGCTAAGCACACACATTCAGCACTGCTTCATCAAGCCAATACAATGCATTAGCCAGTGCTGATTGGCCAGAGTACGGAATTCGGCCAATCAGCGCTGGCTCTGCTGGAGGAGGCGGAGTCTAAGATCGCTCCACACCAGTCTCCATTCAGGTCCGACCTTAGACTCCGCCTCCTCCGGCAGAGCCAGCGCTGATTGGCCGAAGGCTGGCCAATGCATTCCTATGCGAATGCAGACTTAGCAGTGCTGAGTCAGTTTTGCTCAACTACACATCTGATGCACACTCGGCACTGCTACATCAGATGTAGCAATCTGATGTAGCAGAGCCGAGGGTGCACTAGAACCCCTGTGCAAACTCAGTTCACGCTAATAGAATGCATTGGCCAGCGCTGATTGGCCAATGCATTCTATTAGCCCGATGAAGTAGAGCTGAATGTGTGTGCTAAGCACACACATTCAGCACTGCTTCATCAAGCCAATACAATGCATTAGCCAGTGCTGATTGGCCAGAGTACGGAATTCGGCCAATCAGCGCTGGCTCTGCTGGAGGAGGCGGAGTCTAAGGTCGGACCTGAATGGAGACTGGTGTGGAGCGATCTTAGACTCCGCCTCCTCCAGCAGAGCCAGCGCTGATTGGCCGAATTCCGTACTCTGGCCAATCAGCACTGGCTAATGCATTGTATTGGCGTGATGAAGCAGTGCTGAATGTGTGTGCTTAGCACACACATTCAGCTCTACTTCATCGGGCTAATAGAATGCATTGGCCAATCAGCGCTGGCCAATGCATTCTATTAGCGTGAACTGAGTTTGCACAGGGGTTCTAGTGCACCCTCGGCTCTGCTACATCAGATTGCTACATCTGATGTAGCAGTGCCGAGTGTGCATCAGATGTGTAGTTGAGCAAAACTGACTCAGCACTGCTAAGTCTCTGCATTCGCATAGGAATGCATTGGCCAGCCTTCGGCCAATCAGCGCTGGCTCTGCCGGAGGAGGCGGAGTCTAAGGTCGGACCTGAATGGAGACTGGTGTGGAGCGATCTTAGACTCCGCCTCCTCCAGCAGAGCCAGCGCTGATTGGTCGAGTTCCGTACTCTGGCCAATCAGCGCTGGCCAATGCATTCTATTAGCCCGATGAAGTAGAGCTGAATGTGTGTGCTTAGCACACACATTCAGCTCTACTTCATCAGGCTAATAGAATACATTGGCCAATCAGCGCTGGCCAATGCATTCTATTAGCTTGATGAAGCAGAGTGTGCACAAGGGTTCAAGCGCACCCTCGGCTCTGATGTAGCAGAGCTGAGGGTGCACAAGGGTTCAAGTGCACCCTCGGCTCTCCTACATCAGAGCCAAGGGTGCGCTTGAACCCTTGTGCACACTCTGCTTCATCAAGCTAATAGAATGCATTGGCCAGCACTGATTGGCCAGAGTACGGAATTCGGCCAATCAGCGCTGGCCAATGCATCCCTATGGGAAAAAGTTTATCTCACAAAAATCACAATTACACACCCGATAGAGCCCCAAAAAGTTATTTTTAATAACATTCCCCCCTAAATAAAGGTTATCCCTAGCTATCCCTGCCTGTACAGCTATCCCTGTCTCATAGTCACAAAGTTCACATTCTCATATGACCCGGATTTGAAATCCACTATTCGTCTAAAATGGAGGTCACCTGATTTCGGCAGCCAATGACTTTTTCCAATTTTTTTCAATGCCCCCAGTGTCGTAGTTCCTGTCCCACCTCCCCTGCGCTGTTATTGGTGCAAAAAAGGCGCCAGGGAAGGTGGGAGGGGAATCGAATTTTGGCGCACTTTACCACGTGGTGTTCGATTCGATTCGAACATGGCGAACACCCTGATATCCGATCGAACATGTGTTCGATAGAACACTGTTCGCTCATCTCTACTCTTTAACTGAACTTGAATTGCTTTGTAAAGAGGAATGGTCCAAAATACCTTCATCCAGGATCCAGGAACTGATTAAAAGCTACAGGAAGCGACTAGAGGCTGTTATCTTTGCAGAAGGAGGATGTACTAAATATTAATGTCACTTTTCTGTTGAGCTGCCTATACTTTTGCACGGTCAAATTTTGGTTTAATGCATATTGCACATTTTCTGTTAATACAATAAACCTTATTTCAATCCTGAAATATTACTGTGTCCATCAGTTATTAGATATATCAAACTGAAATGGCTGTTGCAAACACCAAAATATTTAGAACTAAAAATGATTAAGATTAATAGGGGTGCCCAAACTTTTTCATAGGACTGTATAACCTTGCACTTTTCAGCATTAAACCTCATCTGCCAGTTTTCTTGCCAATTGTTTAATTTATCCAGGTCACCATGTAAAGATTGGACATTCTGGACTGAATCTACAACCATGAGGACTTTGTGTCATCTACAAATACAAAGAGTACAATGAAGTCGAATTTTTTAAAACAATTACCACATATACTCGATTCAGCAAAAAAAAAAAAAAAAATTATATATATATATATATATATATATATATATATATATATATATATATAATTTTTTTTAAGGAGGGGGAGGGGGTCTATGACCATCCGCAATATCAATGTATAGAATCTCCCATAAAATAGTGGGGAAAAAAGAAGCTTGAAAAAAGATAAAAAAAATAAAAGTTCTAAATCACTCTTTTCCCTAGAATACATATAAAAGTAGAGAATTACTGTGTAACACATACACATTAGGTATCCCTGTGTCTGAAAGTGCCCGGTCTACTGAATATAGGGGATCTGCAGTGCTCCTCTTCTGTCGGAAAGGGGTTAATAGGAGCACTGCAGATACCCTATATTCAGCCAGGCTGAATTTCAAGTGGGGGAAAAAAATCCCAGTCTTCAAGCTCAGGGAAGGGGCAGACAGACAACCAAAACATCTGCTGCACCCAAAAACGCCAACCATTTTCATTTTCGAAATTTTCCAGTAGCTGCTGCATTCCCCCCCCCCCCCCCCATCAGATCGGGCACATGCAGTTCTATATACTGCTGGAAAGTTGATAGTGCACTGAATTCAGCGCACTATCAGCTTTCCCGATCTGTGCCCAGTGTAAAGCGCTATCGGTCCCGGTACCGTAGGGCTTTACAGTCAGAAGGGCGTTTCTGACACTTAGCTAGGGATGCCCTTCTGCCCAGCAGCGCCTATTGCACTGTACTGTGGAGCGGGGAGGAATGCCCCCCTCCCGCTCCTGATAATACTCGTCTATGGACGAGCACTGTGAGCAGAGGGAGGGGGGAGTTCCTCCCCGTTCACACTGTGCAGCGTGATAGGCGCTGCTGGGCAGAAGGGCGTCCCTGGCTAACTGTCAGAAACGCCCGGGACCGATAGTGCTTTACACCGGGCACAGATCGGGAAAGCCGATAGTGCGCTGAATTCAGCGCACTGTCAGCTTTCCAGCAGTATATAGAACTGCATGTGCCCGATCTGATGAAAGGTCCTCTTTAATAGACTTTCAAGTCATAGAAGTTAAACTCACTGGTCTATAGTTTTTGGGCTTTACCCATGAAAAATATCAAACTTGACTTCCCTCACCTCTTCTGAGCATGCTCTCAGCATCTGGGGCTATCTCTGAGTTCTCTTTTGGCCTCCAGGGTGATTTAATGTGCTCCGGGGTCATTGCTGAGGTCTGTGATTCGGCGTCAGGAGTCACATGGGGTGCACCAACATCAAGCAAGCTGGACACTGCATAGATGCCTACAAGAGGTGAGGGAAGGTGAGTATAAGTTTTTATCATTTTACACCTCCCCTGGGCCTCCATCTATTATATTCTGGGGTTTTAAGAGACCCCAGAATATAATGATTTCAGTTCTGGCCCATGGGTCACAAAACCCCAAACATTTGAGTTGAACCCAAAACTTTGAAAAATCAGATTGTATCTGAACTGGTTTGCTCATCTCTAGTTATATGTTAGTGAACATGTCCTCAGAGGGCAGCTCCTTTGTCATCACAGATGAGAAGATTGTATTTAATATCGCTGCTTTCTCAATGTCACTTGTGACCACAATACCCTCTTTATCAGGGCGGTTTTAATGTTATGACAAAAGGCGCACTTGCACTGGGCCCTATGGTAACGGTAGCCCTTTTTGGACAGCAGGACAGTCCTACATTTGCTGCCCTGCTGTCCAGGGCAGTGGGTCTGAGCTACCCCAACTTATTGGCATTCTCTGGATGCCGATGAGTTGAAGCCAGTGATGAACACCACTTACATCATGGCTATTGCTCCTAGAAGACTCCAGGACCAGAGAGAAGAGTAAATGGGTTAAAGACGAGTATTAATATATAATATATATATATATATATATATATATATATATATATATATATATATATAGTGAAGGACACAAAACTGTGGGTGCAATCGTGGGAGGGGGGGGTTGACACTATGGCAGCAACTTGGGGATGAGGGGACATGAAACTGTGGACGCATGTCAGTGTAGGGGGGAGATGATACTGTTGGGACAACCTGGGGTAAGGACATGATATCTGTGGGGGGGGGGGGAACCTGGAGGAGGACATTATAAGGGACATATTATATGGGGCCATTAGGGAGCTAATATACTGTGTGAGAGCCACGAGATGCCATTATACTATGTGGGGGCCATTGACAGAGCTTTATAATTTGTGCAGGTCAGGTATTTCTAGGTGGTGGTGATGGGGATGTGGCACTTCTGAACTCTTTGCACCGTGCCCACCAATGTGTATGGGACTAATAATTTCAGCTTTATTACGGTTCATATATTTATATTTTTTGGGTTTTCGCTTTACTCTCCTCAGCAGTTTCCTCCTCATGTTTTACTTTAGTTATTCTGATTGCCTTCCTGCAGTTTTTATTGGCTACCGTATACTGAAGTCTATAAAAATTAACTCTGTACCTACAGACTTATATGCTTTATATTTTCATTTTTGCATTTATTTCTTGCTTACCTAACTTGTCAGCTACATAGAATTAAGTTTGAAATGTTTGCTCTTCCTCCCCAGGAAATACACTGGATATTATACTGATTTATTAACCCTCTGAACATCCTCCATTTTTCCTAATTTAAAGAAGACTTCTTATGCCCTCTAAGAAGTGCCATGTTACATACTCCTGCAAACTGACACTACATTCAGCACACGGAGTTTTGCAGATATATCAGAGCCATTATTTTCAGATATACAAATATCCCTGCACTGTCAGAGAGGCCAGGCTCACCACTCAGCGTCGCTGCAGGGTGGTGGGGAATGCCCACCTTCACAGTACAAGTCATAGTGCTGAGCTATGAGGCCGGCACCTTTGACCTTGTAGTGATAAACGTTGATGAAACCGAAACCTCTGGCACAAGAGTACAACACAAAGCCTCAGTATATGAACTGGAAAGATATCCTAAGCTTAGGAAAATTTGACTTCTTAAAATGAAATGTCTTTATTTTGCTGAAAGGTTCCTTTTTGAAGGAATAAAAATAGACAACATTATGATCACTATTTCCCCACTTTCCCTTAGTGCCACATTAGAGATATGATCTGCAATGTTAGCAATTGTAAGATCTAACAGAGCCCATTTCTAATAAGAGCCTCGACTAGATGCTCCAGATAATTATCTTGCAGTATACTGAGGAAATTTCTTCCCTTGGTTGTACTACTTAAGCTACATTTATCCAGAAGCAATCCAGTTAAAAACCACTAAAACAACTACCCTTTTTTTGTCAGCCTGATGTATTTTCTTCTGCAGTTCAGCCTCAGACAATTAATTTAAGCAGGTACAGTTATTGTAAGGAATTGCTAATTGTGCAATTCCTTAGTGCTGGAACAATGGAAGAATGGAAAGACAGAGACAGTGAGCCCTAAACTTGACCCAGCCCCTGTCCCTACCTAATTGCTACAACTGTCCTAGTGACAGGAGCAACTGGGCGGCGATCCCTTCTTTAAATAAGTATACACAGACCAAGACAAGAAAAACAACACAGAAGAGGAGTCAGCAAGCCAAGGGTCAAAGCCAGAGAGACAAAGCAGTACAAAATCATAATACAAAAGAGTAGTCACAAGAGAAGCCAAAGGTCAGAGGAGAGTAATACAATAGTAAGAGAAGTAGGAAGCTAGTGAGGATAAAGTCACATGACCTGTATATAGGAAGCCCAAGACCTGCCCCAGACTTGATTGGTAGACAGGCTGTCAATCACACAGGCAAGGCTAAGATTAAGGCTCACAGAGTAGAGCTGTGTTCACACAGAGCAACAAAAACTCTAAGCAAGGAATCAAACTGAACAAAACTTCTGCACCACAGTGTGTGAGCGGAGGGTGGTGCAGAGACCTAAACGGGCAGAGACATTACATTTATAATATATTCTAGTAATGATGTTTTAGTGAATTTATTATGCCATCTATGTCAGCCCTTTCCTGCACCAAAGATTTGTTTAAAGCCCATGGCCCTGTGGCTAACCTCCCTAGATGTGGATGGAAAAGAAAAACTGGCAAGAGATTTCAACGCAAGATTGTGCAGATGGTGGATAAAGAACCTCGACTAACATCCAAACAAGTTCAAGCTGTCCTGCAGTCCGAGGATACAACAGTGTCAACCTGTACTATCCGTTGGCGTCTGAATGAAAAGGGACCGTATGGTAGGATACCCAGGAAGACCCCACTTCTTACCCAGAGACATAAAAAAGCCAGGCTGGAGTTTGCCAAAACTTACCTGAGAAAGCCAAAAACATTTTGGAAGAATGTTCTCTGGTCAGATGAGACAAAAGTAGAGCTTTTTGGGAAAAGCTATCAACATAGTGTTTACAGGGAAAAAAAAGAGGCCTTCAAAGAAAAGAACACAGTCCCTACAGTCAAACATGGCGGAGGTTCCCTGATGTTTTGGGGTTGCTTTGCTGCCTCTGGCACTGGACTGCTTGACCGTGTACATGGCATTATGAAATCTGAAGACTACCAACAAATTTTGCAGCATAATGTAGGGCCCAGTGTGAGAAAGCTGGGTCTCCCTCAGAGGTCATGGGTCTTCCAGCAGGACAATGACCCAAAACACACTTCAAAAAGCACTAGAAAATGGTTTGAGAGAAAGCACTGGAGACTTCTAAAGTGGCAGCAATGAGTCCAGACCTGAATCCCATAGAACACCTGTGGAGAGATCTCTTGATGGCCGTTTGGAGAAGGCCCCCTTCAAATCTCAGGGACCTGGAGCAGTTTGCCAAAGAAGAATGGTCTAAAATTCCAGCAGAGCATTGTAAGAAACTCATTGATGGTTACCGGAAGCGGTTGTTCGCAGTTATTTTGTCTAAAGGTTGTGCTTCCAAGTATTAGGCTGAGGGTGCCAATGCTTTTGTCCGGCCCATTTTTGGAGTTTTGTGTAAAATGATCAATGATTTGACTTTTTTTTTTTCATTTTCTTTTGTGTTTTTTCATTGCAAGCAAAATAAATGAAGATATTAATACCAAAGAGTTTGTGCTTGCAATCATTTTCTGGAGGAAACTGAGTATTATCTGATAGAATTGCAGGGGTGCCAATACTTTTGGCCAACACTGTATCATCAGTGACTCATTGTGATATGTTATGTGATTTACATTGTCACTTTACTGAGCATTCTATCTGTGGTTGTGGTTGTAAGATTGGCCTGCCTGCCTTATTTCTTTTGTTACCCTTTCAGTTTTGTCTTGCATAGATAATATATAAGAGATAATATATGTTGTATTCTGCTTTATTCCCTTGTATAATGTATTCTCTTATGTTGTTTTGTTGTATTTATTTTGTATGTTGAGATGAGATGAGCAGGGCAGGCCAGGGCCAGGACATCTCAGCCCAACATATTTATTAGAACTCGTGCTAGAAAACTGGAGAGAGCTATACAGAACATCTACCCAAGTTCCTGACTGCCATAGATTCCTATTCTGGTACATGGCATAAGCCTAATTTATTAAGATGCTGGAGGCATAGGGACCTTTTTTAAGACTGGCGTAGGAAACACCAATCTTAATATATCAAGAAAAAATCCAAAAGTAATCCAGCAACCAGTTTTGCATTAGATTAAAACATTATGTTTTATTAGTCCATTTAAAAAAAGGGAGTAATTCCTTTGCTTTGACAGTAAACCAGTGACAATAATTATGAAAAAATGACACAGCACTTACATGAAAAAACGTGTTCGGATTACATAGGACAATAGACACACGATGCTTAACCGCCTACGCGTTTCAGGGTCCAAGCCCCTTCCTCATGGCGAAGTGGAGACTGAGTGTGAGAAGGAGATGATTTATACCTTCCCTAACTGAGTGTTAATTAGCTGTAATTGGACACAGGCGTATTCTGGCCCAAACCCACACTCAGTCCATATCTAAACATGAATGCATGTACATACATTTAACCCACACACAAGACATACAAATATAAACCATACACAGATATAAATTATAAAATACCAAAAATGTGTTGAAATTAAAAACATGTTCTATTGATCTCATATACCAGTCTCATTTATTTGTCCTAAACAGTTATTTCCATTATGTATCCCTCAATTTAATTATGCTCACTAAATTCTATTCTCGGAGTTTTATTTTTCCCGTAATCTACTAGTGTACGAATTATCTGGTCTTTAACCTTATACCCTACCTGTTACGGAGTTAGTACGCATATTTTCTACTCACATTCTCCATTCCTTCACTCCTAATGCATTAGTACGTACTGCGTGAATCACATGTTGTCCGGTCACATGATTCTTGTTACCACAGTAACTACTCATGTCATGTGATATCACATATGAGAACTTATATCAAGTAATATCATTTTGTACGTACTATGGATAGAAGGAATATTTCTACTGGACCGGAATGGCTAAACCTATGTTTCCTACTGGTAAGTATTACCTTTCACTCAGCTAAAAGGCTATCGTGAAGTTTTACTGAGATGATTTTGTACGGAGAAAATTAGTGTTCATGTCAATCTGTATATTACTAAATGATGTTACTCATTAACCAAATGAATATCCGAATATAGAAACAAATATTTGCCCTATTGCGGACTATATCTAGCTCCACTCCGTGCTACTTGATATTTTTATTATAGATACTTCGTACTTAGTTTACCCTTGTATGCTTTTTAATAGAGCCGAGACCAAAGTCAATAAAAATATGACAAATCCGTTCTGTAATTTAAACCCATCGGGAATCTTGTACCTAATTCTAGAATCCAATAAAATTCTCTCTTTCTTAACTTTCTCTGCCAATCACCTCCTCTGGGAGGTTTCTCCACTTGCTCTATTGCCCAGAATTGAAATGTTTGCAAGGATCCCTGATGTTCTTGGGAGAAATGTTTAGATGCACCTGATACATTAGTCAAAGTAGCTTTAGAGATGTCAGATATATGCTCGGCTATTCTGATCTTAATCTTTCTAGTTGTGCATCCTACATAATATTTGTCACATGTGCTACACCAGATTATATATACCACATGGTCCGATTTGCAGTTCAAAAAACTTGGTATTACATATTTTTTATGGGAATTTTTGTTAAAGAAAACATTGATTTTTCTTGCATATTTACATGTCTGGCACCTCACTCCTCCACATTTATGGAAACCTTTATAATCCAGCCATGTTTCCCTGGTATTAGTTGATAATTTTGGAAGATTACTGGGTGAAAGAATATCCGACAAAGATTTACCTTTTCTAGATATAAATCTGCATCCTTTATGTAGGACTTCTGTAAGTATTTCATCTTGTTGGAGTATAGGCAAATATTTGCGCACTATACTTGTTATCTGTTTGAAGTTGTTATTATAATTAGTGCAAAAATATGTGCCTTCAAATTTCTCCCTATTATTTTGTCTGCTATCTTGTAGCAAAGATGTTCTATCCTTATTGTTGATGTTATTCTTGGCTCTACTTAGGGACCACATTGGATATCCTCTTTTCTTGAGTCTATTTATTGTATTGCTTGCTTCCTCCTGAAACTTGCTGTCACTTGAACATGAACGTTTCACCCTAACCATCTCCCCCATAGGAATTGCCTTTTTTGTGTGGAAGGGATGGTTACTGGCAGCATGCAAAACAGTGTTACCATCATTAGGTTTTCTATAAAGACTAGTCTCAACTCCTCCTTTTTCCGAATCTCCCACAAGGCTTATATCCAAATAATTCACAACTTTCGGATGTATATTGTGTGTGAATTTGAGATTCAAATGATTATTATTAATATACTGTACAAACGCTGGTACGGCCGCCACATCCCCCGACCAAACCAATAGGAGGTCATCTATGTAGCGGCCGTACCAGCCCACGTCAGACAAAAAAGGATTTGAATCTGTATAGATGTACACCTCCTCCCACCAGGCCATATAGATGTTGGCCAATGATGGGGAAAAGCGGGCCCCCATCGGGGCTCCGCAAGTTTGCAAAAAGAAGCTATCATCAAAACAGAAATAGTTGTGTGTTAGCAAATATTGCGTTACACTGATAATATACTCACACAACTCCTCTGTATAGTCAGAATATTTGTAGAGATGATGAGATAGAGCTGTGATAGCCAGACCATGTGGTATGCTGGAATATAAACTACACACGTCACATGTTACCCAAACATAGTTATCTCGCCACTCAAAATTTTCAAATTGTTTAAGAACACTTTTAGAATCTCTTAAAAATCCTGGTACTCTGGTTGCCAATGGTTGGAGTAGCTCGTCCAGCCATGAACAGATATTTTCATTAAGGGAGTTAACCCCTGATATGATTGGACGAAGGGGTGGAGGTATGATTCCTTTATGGACCTTCGGCACCCCATAAAACACAGGTATAATAGGATTTTCTGGTATTAAATATTTACTATGTTTTTCCATTATTATACCTGTGTTAACTCCTTCCTCCACCAGTTTAATAAGTTTAATTTTAAATGTTTTAGTTGGATCCGCATGTAGTGCCCTATATGTTGTGGTATCATGCAATATTTTCAAAACCTCTACAACATAATCTTCCCTATTTAGAACCACCACTTTTCCACCTTTGTCCGCCATTCGAATTATAATGGCTTTGTTATTAGCTAGTTGTTTTAAAGCTACGCGTTCCCTAGGAGGAAGGTTATCCTTAAACCGTATCTGTGTTTGTTCCTCGTGTAAAAGTTTCAGATCCCTTTCAACTAAATGTTGAAAGGAGTCCAAACTTGGCACTCTAGATTTGATGGGGTAAAAATACGGATTTTTAGCCGCTATGTCTGTAGTATGCACTTGCCGTATATGTTCTCTATCTTCAAGTAGTTGTAGATTAATTAAACCCATTTGTTCATTGAACATCATATCACCATATTCATTTTCTCTCTTGAGAATTTTGGATGTTTCATTCAAAATACCATCATCCTTTTCATCACTATCAAAAAAATGGCGTTTAATGGTTAAAGATCGCACGAATTTATTAACGTCCAATAAAGTATCTGTAAGGTTAAATGTCTGAGCTGGTACAAAATTGAGTCCTTTGTCCAGGAGTTTTATCATATCCTTAGTGAGAGTATAAGAAGACAGGTTAAGTACAGATGTATCTTCACTTTCCGTATTAATTTCGGGATCTCCTAATATTTGTTGTACTTCCTCATTTTTTATTAGTATTCTTTCGTTCTGCGAGTGTAATATCTCGGTTTTTTTGTTGTTGTTTTTATGCTTTCTTCCTGCTCTGTGTTTCCTTTTCTTGTTGCATAATTTTTGTCGTTTTTTGGAGGATATTGTATATTCTTGTCGTCCAAAAAATCCGATCCTGAGGAACTGAATGACACTCTCCTAGAAGTGGAGGAATTGTTAGTAGAATTTCCCGAATTGTTGAATCTTCTACGTTTTTTTAAAATAGATTTAGGGGTAGATGTAGTGTTTTTCCAGTTATAAACTTGGTTAGACTCATAGTCAGCCTTGTCTCGGTTAAATTTCCTCTGTTTTGTATTAGTGATATTTTCTTCCATTTGTTGTATTTTGCTTTTTAACTTAGCATAATTTTCTGTATACTCTGTGGTATTTTCATATTTGGTCAAATCCATTTTAATTTTCTTGAGTTCCTCTTTGTAATTACCCAATTTAACTTCTTCTTCTTCCACAATGAGTGCCATTAAATCTAGCGAACATTTGGATAAAATTTGCTCCCACTTCGTGCAAAAATTTTCATTGAAGATCGTGGTGGGAAACTTTTTAATGCGCAGTCCTCTAGGGATCATAGATTTATCTATATACTTTTTCAAGGTATTAAAGTCCCACCACGTTCTGACCTCAGCTGCCCAGGTATTGTTTAGTTTGCGTAATAATTCTTTACAATCACCATTATGACTGTCTGTAGTGACCACATGGTCAAACATGTCATCTAGTTTTTTTGTTCTCATATCATCTGAAAAGTGGGAATCCATTTTTAACTTTTTCGGACTAAATATATATCCTTGATGTGCTGGCGAGTTTTCGTAATCCGATATATATATAGGAAAAGAAAAATAAATTCCTTCAATTCCCTTAGTGCTGGTCAACTGGTTTTCTTGTAGCACTTGGACCACTGTGTTACTCTTATTTTTATATAGTCCTGTTATAATTCTGTTGTACACGAGCACTTCACCACCTATGGGCGCGTGGACAGAGCCGGAAAAGTCAATGTGTAAAAAAGAACGTTCACAGCCCTGTGGTTTTTCTCGTGGTCTTGGTGCGACAAAATATTCTTTTCTGTGCTACTACCAGTGCACGGATAACCATGGAATCCTGCCGGTGCAGGTACCAATACAAATTTCAAGAAAAAATCCAAAAGTAATCCAGCAACCAGTTTTGCATTAGATTAAAACATTATGTTTTATTAGTCCATTTAAAAAAAGGGAGTAATTCCTTTGCTTTGACAGTAAACCAGTGACAATAATTATGAAAAAATGACACAGCACTTACATGAAAAAACGTGTTCGGATTACATAGGACAATAGACACACGATGCTTAACCGCCTACGCGTTTCAGGGTCCAAGCCCCTTCCTCATGGCGAAGTGGAGACTGAGTGTGAGAAGGAGATGATTTATACCTTCCCTAACTGAGTGTTAATTAGCTGTAATTGGACACAGGCGTATTCTGGCCCAAACCCACACTCAGTCCATATCTAAACATGACGTGGGCTGGTACGGCCGCTACATAGATGACCTCCTATTGGTTTGGTCGGGGGATGTGGCGGCCGTACCAGCGTTTGTACAGTATATTAATAATAATCATTTGAATCTCAAATTCACACACAATATACATCCGAAAGTTGTGAATTATTTGGATATAAGCCTTGTGGGAGATTCGGAAAAAGGAGGAGTTGAGACTAGTCTTTATAGAAAACCTAATGATGGTAACACTGTTTTGCATGCTGCCAGTAACCATCCCTTCCACACAAAAAAGGCAATTCCTATGGGGGAGATGGTTAGGGTGAAACGTTCATGTTCAAGTGACAGCAAGTTTCAGGAGGAAGCAAGCAATACAATAAATAGACTCAAGAAAAGAGGATATCCAATGTGGTCCCTAAGTAGAGCCAAGAATAACATCAACAATAAGGATAGAACATCTTTGCTACAAGATAGCAGACAAAATAATAGGGAGAAATTTGAAGGCACATATTTTTGCACTAATTATAATAACAACTTCAAACAGATAACAAGTATAGTGCGCAAATATTTGCCTATACTCCAACAAGATGAAATACTTACAGAAGTCCTACATAAAGGATGCAGATTTATATCTAGAAAAGGTAAATCTTTGTCGGATATTCTTTCACCCAGTAATCTTCCAAAATTATCAACTAATACCAGGGAAACATGGCTGGATTATAAAGGTTTCCATAAATGTGGAGGAGTGAGGTGCCAGACATGTAAATATGCAAGAAAAATCAATGTTTTCTTTAACAAAAATTCCCATAAAAAATATGTAATACCAAGTTTTTTGAACTGCAAATCGGACCATGTGGTATATATAATCTGGTGTAGCACATGTGACAAATATTATGTAGGATGCACAACTAGAAAGATTAAGATCAGAATAGCCGAGCATATATCTGACATCTCTAAAGCTACTTTGACTAATGTATCAGGTGCATCTAAACATTTCTCCCAAGAACATCAGGGATCCTTGCAAACATTTCAATTCTGGGCAATAGAGCAAGTGGAGAAACCTCCCAGAGGAGGTGATTGGCAGAGAAAGTTAAGAAAGAGAGAATTTTATTGGATTCTAGAATTAGGTACAAGATTCCCGATGGGTTTAAATTACAGAACGGATTTGTCATATTTTTATTGACTTTGGTCTCGGCTCTATTAAAAAGCATACAAGGGTAAACTAAGTACGAAGTATCTATAATAAAAATATCAAGTAGCACGGAGTGGAGCTAGATATAGTCCGCAATAGGGCAAATATTTGTTTCTATATTCGGATATTCATTTGGTTAATGAGTAACATCATTTAGTAATATACAGATTGACATGAACACTAATTTTCTCCGTACAAAATCATCTCAGTAAAACTTCACGATAGCCTTTTAGCTGAGTGAAAGGTAATACTTACCAGTAGGAAACATAGGTTTAGCCATTCCGGTCCAGTAGAAATATTCCTTCTATCCATAGTACGTACAAAATGATATTACTTGATATAAGTTCTCATATGTGATATCACATGACATGAGTAGTTACTGTGGTAACAAGAATCATGTGACCGGACAACATGTGATTCACGCAGTACGTACTAATGCATTAGGAGTGAAGGAATGGAGAATGTGAGTAGAAAATATGCGTACTAACTCCGTAACAGGTAGGGTATAAGGTTAAAGACCAGATAATTCGTACACTAGTAGATTACGGGAAAAATAAAACTCCGAGAATAGAATTTAGTGAGCATAATTAAATTGAGGGATACATAATGGAAATAACTGTTTAGGACAAATAAATGAGACTGGTATATGAGATCAATAGAACATGTTTTTAATTTCAACACATTTTTGGTATTTTATAATTTATATCTGTGTATGGTTTATATTTGTATGTCTTGTGTGTGGGTTAAATGTATGTACATGCATTCATGTTTAGATATGGACTGAGTGTGGGTTTGGGCCAGAATACGCTTGTGTCCAATTACAGCTAATTAACACTCAGTTAGGGAAGGTATAAATCATCTCCTTCTCACACTCAGTCTCCACTTCGCCATGAGGAAGGGGCTTGGACCCTGAAACGCGTAGGCGGTTAAGCATCGTGTGTCTATTGTCCTATGTAATCCGAACACGTTTTTTCATGTAAGTGCTGTGTCATTTTTTCATAATTATTGTCACTGGTTTACTGTCAAAGCAAAGGAATTACTCCCTTTTTTTAAATGGACTAATAAAACATAATGTTTTAATCTAATGCAAAACTGGTTGCTGGATTACTTTTGGATTTTTTCTTGAAATTTGTATTGGTACCTGCACCGGCAGGATTCCATGGTTATCCGTGCACTGGTAGTAGCACAGAAAAGAATATTTTGTCGCACCAAGACCACGAGAAAAACCACAGGGCTGTGAACGTTCTTTTTTACACATTGACTTTTCCGGCTCTGTCCACGCGCCCATAGGTGGTGAAGTGCTCGTGTACAACAGAATTATAACAGGACTATATAAAAATAAGAGTAACACAGTGGTCCAAGTGCTACAAGAAAACCAGTTGACCAGCACTAAGGGAATTGAAGGAATTTATTTTTCTTTTCCTATATATATATCGGATTACGAAAACTCGCCAGCACATCAAGGATATATATTTAGTCCGAAAAAGTTAAAAATGGATTCCCACTTTTCAGATGATATGAGAACAAAAAAACTAGATGACATGTTTGACCATGTGGTCACTACAGACAGTCATAATGGTGATTGTAAAGAATTATTACGCAAACTAAACAATACCTGGGCAGCTGAGGTCAGAACGTGGTGGGACTTTAATACCTTGAAAAAGTATATAGATAAATCTATGATCCCTAGAGGACTGCGCATTAAAAAGTTTCCCACCACGATCTTCAATGAAAATTTTTGCACGAAGTGGGAGCAAATTTTATCCAAATGTTCGCTAGATTTAATGGCACTCATTGTGGAAGAAGAAGAAGTTAAATTGGGTAATTACAAAGAGGAACTCAAGAAAATTAAAATGGATTTGACCAAATATGAAAATACCACAGAGTATACAGAAAATTATGCTAAGTTAAAAAGCAAAATACAACAAATGGAAGAAAATATCACTAATACAAAACAGAGGAAATTTAACCGAGACAAGGCTGACTATGAGTCTAACCAAGTTTATAACTGGAAAAACACTACATCTACCCCTAAATCTATTTTAAAAAAACGTAGAAGATTCAACAATTCGGGAAATTCTACTAACAATTCCTCCACTTCTAGGAGAGTGTCATTCAGTTCCTCAGGATCGGATTTTTTGGACGACAAGAATATACAATATCCTCCAAAAAACGACAAAAATTATGCAACAAGAAAAGGAAACACAGAGCAGGAAGAAAGCATAAAAACAACAACAAAAAAACCGAGATATTACACTCGCAGAACGAAAGAATACTAATAAAAAATGAGGAAGTACAACAAATATTAGGAGATCCCGAAATTAATACGGAAAGTGAAGATACATCTGTACTTAACCTGTCTTCTTATACTCTCACTAAGGATATGATAAAACTCCTGGACAAAGGACTCAATTTTGTACCAGCTCAGACATTTAACCTTACAGATACTTTATTGGACGTTAATAAATTCGTGCGATCTTTAACCATTAAACGCCATTTTTTTGATAGTGATGAAAAGGATGATGGTATTTTGAATGAAACATCCAAAATTCTCAAGAGAGAAAATGAATATGGTGATATGATGTTCAATGAACAAATGGGTTTAATTAATCTACAACTACTTGAAGATAGAGAACATATACGGCAAGTGCATACTACAGACATAGCGGCTAAAAATCCGTATTTTTACCCCATCAAATCTAGAGTGCCAAGTTTGGACTCCTTTCAACATTTAGTTGAAAGGGATCTGAAACTTTTACACGAGGAACAAACACAGATACGGTTTAAGGATAACCTTCCTCCTAGGGAACGCGTAGCTTTAAAACAACTAGCTAATAACAAAGCCATTATAATTCGAATGGCGGACAAAGGTGGAAAAGTGGTGGTTCTAAATAGGGAAGATTATGTTGTAGAGGTTTTGAAAATATTGCATGATACCACAACATATAGGGCACTACATGCGGATCCAACTAAAACATTTAAAATTAAACTTATTAAACTGGTGGAGGAAGGAGTTAACACAGGTATAATAATGGAAAAACATAGTAAATATTTAATACCAGAAAATCCTATTATACCTGTGTTTTATGGGGTGCCGAAGGTCCATAAAGGAATCATACCTCCACCCCTTCGTCCAATCATATCAGGGGTTAACTCCCTTAATGAAAATATCTGTTCATGGCTGGACGAGCTACTCCAACCATTGGCAACCAGAGTACCAGGATTTTTAAGAGATTCTAAAAGTGTTCTTAAACAATTTGAAAATTTTGAGTGGCGAGATAACTATGTTTGGGTAACATGTGACGTGTGTAGTTTATATTCCAGCATACCACATGGTCTGGCTATCACAGCTCTATCTCATCATCTCTACAAATATTCTGACTATACAGAGGAGTTGTGTGAGTATATTATCAGTGTAACGCAATATTTGCTAACACACAACTATTTCTGTTTTGATGATAGCTTCTTTTTGCAAACTTGCGGAGCCCCGATGGGGGCCCGCTTTTCCCCATCATTGGCCAACATCTATATGGCCTGGTGGGAGGAGGTGTACATCTATACAGATTCAAATCCTTTTTTGTCTGACGTGGGCTGGTACGGCCGCTACATAGATGACCTCCTATTGGTTTGGTCGGGGGATGTGGCGGCCGTACCAGCGTTTGTACAGTATATTAATAATAATCATTTGAATCTCAAATTCACACACAATATACATCCGAAAGTTGTGAATTATTTGGATATAAGCCTTGTGGGAGATTCGGAAAAAGGAGGAGTTGAGACTAGTCTTTATAGAAAACCTAATGATGGTAACACTGTTTTGCATGCTGCCAGTAACCATCCCTTCCACACAAAAAAGGCAATTCCTATGGGGGAGATGGTTAGGGTGAAACGTTCATGTTCAAGTGACAGCAAGTTTCAGGAGGAAGCAAGCAATACAATAAATAGACTCAAGAAAAGAGGATATCCAATGTGGTCCCTAAGTAGAGCCAAGAATAACATCAACAATAAGGATAGAACATCTTTGCTACAAGATAGCAGACAAAATAATAGGGAGAAATTTGAAGGCACATATTTTTGCACTAATTATAATAACAACTTCAAACAGATAACAAGTATAGTGCGCAAATATTTGCCTATACTCCAACAAGATGAAATACTTACAGAAGTCCTACATAAAGGATGCAGATTTATATCTAGAAAAGGTAAATCTTTGTCGGATATTCTTTCACCCAGTAATCTTCCAAAATTATCAACTAATACCAGGGAAACATGGCTGGATTATAAAGGTTTCCATAAATGTGGAGGAGTGAGGTGCCAGACATGTAAATATGCAAGAAAAATCAATGTTTTCTTTAACAAAAATTCCCATAAAAAATATGTAATACCAAGTTTTTTGAACTGCAAATCGGACCATGTGGTATATATAATCTGGTGTAGCACATGTGACAAATATTATGTAGGATGCACAACTAGAAAGATTAAGATCAGAATAGCCGAGCATATATCTGACATCTCTAAAGCTACTTTGACTAATGTATCAGGTGCATCTAAACATTTCTCCCAAGAACATCAGGGATCCTTGCAAACATTTCAATTCTGGGCAATAGAGCAAGTGGAGAAACCTCCCAGAGGAGGTGATTGGCAGAGAAAGTTAAGAAAGAGAGAATTTTATTGGATTCTAGAATTAGGTACAAGATTCCCGATGGGTTTAAATTACAGAACGGATTTGTCATATTTTTATTGACTTTGGTCTCGGCTCTATTAAAAAGCATACAAGGGTAAACTAAGTACGAAGTATCTATAATAAAAATATCAAGTAGCACGGAGTGGAGCTAGATATAGTCCGCAATAGGGCAAATATTTGTTTCTATATTCGGATATTCATTTGGTTAATGAGTAACATCATTTAGTAATATACAGATTGACATGAACACTAATTTTCTCCGTACAAAATCATCTCAGTAAAACTTCACGATAGCCTTTTAGCTGAGTGAAAGGTAATACTTACCAGTAGGAAACATAGGTTTAGCCATTCCGGTCCAGTAGAAATATTCCTTCTATCCATAGTACGTACAAAATGATATTACTTGATATAAGTTCTCATATGTGATATCACATGACATGAGTAGTTACTGTGGTAACAAGAATCATGTGACCGGACAACATGTGATTCACGCAGTACGTACTAATGCATTAGGAGTGAAGGAATGGAGAATGTGAGTAGAAAATATGCGTACTAACTCCGTAACAGGTAGGGTATAAGGTTAAAGACCAGATAATTCGTACACTAGTAGATTACGGGAAAAATAAAACTCCGAGAATAGAATTTAGTGAGCATAATTAAATTGAGGGATACATAATGGAAATAACTGTTTAGGACAAATAAATGAGACTGGTATATGAGATCAATAGAACATGTTTTTAATTTCAACACATTTTTGGTATTTTATAATTTATATCTGTGTATGGTTTATATTTGTATGTCTTGTGTGTGGGTTAAATGTATGTACATGCATTCATGTTTAGATATGGACTGAGTGTGGGTTTGGGCCAGAATACGCCTGTGTCCAATTACAGCTAATTAACACTCAGTTAGGGAAGGTATAAATCATCTCCTTCTCACACTCAGTCTCCACTTCGCCATGAGGAAGGGGCTTGGACCCTGAAACGCGTAGGCGGTTAAGCATCGTGTGTCTATTGTCCTATGTAATCCGAACACGTTTTTTCATGTAAGTGCTGTGTCATTTTTTCATAATTATTGTCACTGGTTTACTGTCAAAGCAAAGGAATTACTCCCTTTTTTTAAATGGACTAATAAAACATAATGTTTTAATCTAATGCAAAACTGGTTGCTGGATTACTTTTGGATTTTTTCTTGAAATTTGTATTGGTACCTGCACCGGCAGGATTCCATGGTTATCCGTGCACTGGTAGTAGCACAGAAAAGAATATTTTGTCGCACCAAGACCACGAGAAAAACCACAGGGCTGTGAACGTTCTTTTTTACACATTGACTTTTCCGGCTCTGTCCACGCGCCCATAGGTGGTGAAGTGCTCGTGTACAACAGAATTATAACAGGACTATATAAAAATAAGAGTAACACAGTGGTCCAAGTGCTACAAGAAAACCAGTTGACCAGCACTAAGGGAATTGAAGGAATTTATTTTTCTTTTCCTATATATATATCGGATTACGAAAACTCGCCAGCACATCAAGGATATATATTTAGTCCGAAAAAGTTAAAAATGGATTCCCACTTTTCAGATGATATGAGAACAAAAAAACTAGATGACATGTTTGACCATGTGGTCACTACAGACAGTCATAATGGTGATTGTAAAGAATTATTACGCAAACTAAACAATACCTGGGCAGCTGAGGTCAGAACGTGGTGGGACTTTAATACCTTGAAAAAGTATATAGATAAATCTATGATCCCTAGAGGACTGCGCATTAAAAAGTTTCCCACCACGATCTTCAATGAAAATTTTTGCACGAAGTGGGAGCAAATTTTATCCAAATGTTCGCTAGATTTAATGGCACTCATTGTGGAAGAAGAAGAAGTTAAATTGGGTAATTACAAAGAGGAACTCAAGAAAATTAAAATGGATTTGACCAAATATGAAAATACCACAGAGTATACAGAAAATTATGCTAAGTTAAAAAGCAAAATACAACAAATGGAAGAAAATATCACTAATACAAAACAGAGGAAATTTAACCGAGACAAGGCTGACTATGAGTCTAACCAAGTTTATAACTGGAAAAACACTACATCTACCCCTAAATCTATTTTAAAAAAACGTAGAAGATTCAACAATTCGGGAAATTCTACTAACAATTCCTCCACTTCTAGGAGAGTGTCATTCAGTTCCTCAGGATCGGATTTTTTGGACGACAAGAATATACAATATCCTCCAAAAAACGACAAAAATTATGCAACAAGAAAAGGAAACACAGAGCAGGAAGAAAGCATAAAAACAACAACAAAAAACCCGAGATATTACACTCGCAGAACGAAAGAATACTAATAAAAAATGAGGAAGTACAACAAATATTAGGAGATCCCGAAATTAATACGGAAAGTGAAGATACATCTGTACTTAACCTGTCTTCTTATACTCTCACTAAGGATATGATAAAACTCCTGGACAAAGGACTCAATTTTGTACCAGCTCAGACATTTAACCTTACAGATACTTTATTGGACGTTAATAAATTCGTGCGATCTTTAACCATTAAACGCCATTTTTTTGATAGTGATGAAAAGGATGATGGTATTTTGAATGAAACATCCAAAATTCTCAAGAGAGAAAATGAATATGGTGATATGATGTTCAATGAACAAATGGGTTTAATTAATCTACAACTACTTGAAGATAGAGAACATATACGGCAAGTGCATACTACAGACATAGCGGCTAAAAATCCGTATTTTTACCCCATCAAATCTAGAGTGCCAAGTTTGGACTCCTTTCAACATTTAGTTGAAAGGGATCTGAAACTTTTACACGAGGAACAAACACAGATACGGTTTAAGGATAACCTTCCTCCTAGGGAATGCGTAGCTTTAAAACAACTAGCTAATAACAAAGCCATTATAATTCGAATGGCGGACAAAGGTGGAAAAGTGGTGGTTCTAAATAGGGAAGATTATGTTGTAGAGGTTTTGAAAATATTGCATGATACCACAACATATAGGGCACTACATGCGGATCCAACTAAAACATTTAAAATTAAACTTATTAAACTGGTGGAGGAAGGAGTTAACACAGGTATAATAATGGAAAAACATAGTAAATATTTAATACCAGAAAATCCTATTATACCTGTGTTTTATGGGGTGCCGAAGGTCCATAAAGGAATCATACCTCCACCCCTTCGTCCAATCATATCAGGGGTTAACTCCCTTAATGAAAATATCTGTTCATGGCTGGACGAGCTACTCCAACCATTGGCAACCAGAGTACCAGGATTTTTAAGAGATTCTAAAAGTGTTCTTAAACAATTTGAAAATTTTGAGTGGCGAGATAACTATGTTTGGGTAACATGTGACGTGTGTAGTTTATATTCCAGCATACCACATGGTCTGGCTATCACAGCTCTATCTCATCATCTCTACAAATATTCTGACTATACAGAGGAGTTGTGTGAGTATATTATCAGTGTAACGCAATATTTGCTAACACACAACTATTTCTGTTTTGATGATAGCTTCTTTTTGCAAACTTGCGGAGCCCCGATGGGGGCCCGCTTTTCCCCATCATTGGCCAACATCTATATGGCCTGGTGGGAGGAGGTGTACATCTATACAGATTCAAATCCTTTTTTGTCTGACGTGGGCTGGTACGGCCGCTACATAGATGACCTCCTATTGGTTTGGTCGGGGGATGTGGCGGCCGTACCAGCGTTTGTACAGTATATTAATAATAATCATTTGAATCTCAAATTCACACACAATATACATCCGAAAGTTGTGAATTATTTGGATATAAGCCTTGTGGGAGATTCGGAAAAAGGAGGAGTTGAGACTAGTCTTTATAGAAAACCTAATGATGGTAACACTGTTTTGCATGCTGCCAGTAACCATCCCTTCCACACAAAAAAGGCAATTCCTATGGGGGAGATGGTTAGGGTGAAACGTTCATGTTCAAGTGACAGCAAGTTTCAGGAGGAAGCAAGCAATACAATAAATAGACTCAAGAAAAGAGGATATCCAATGTGGTCCCTAAGTAGAGCCAAGAATAACATCAACAATAAGGATAGAACATCTTTGCTACAAGATAGCAGACAAAATAATAGGGAGAAATTTGAAGGCACATATTTTTGCACTAATTATAATAACAACTTCAAACAGATAACAAGTATAGTGCGCAAATATTTGCCTATACTCCAACAAGATGAAATACTTACAGAAGTCCTACATAAAGGATGCAGATTTATATCTAGAAAAGGTAAATCTTTGTCGGATATTCTTTCACCCAGTAATCTTCCAAAATTATCAACTAATACCAGGGAAACATGGCTGGATTATAAAGGTTTCCATAAATGTGGAGGAGTGAGGTGCCAGACATGTAAATATGCAAGAAAAATCAATGTTTTCTTTAACAAAAATTCCCATAAAAAATATGTAATACCAAGTTTTTTGAACTGCAAATCGGACCATGTGGTATATATAATCTGGTGTAGCACATGTGACAAATATTATGTAGGATGCACAACTAGAAAGATTAAGATCAGAATAGCCGAGCATATATCTGACATCTCTAAAGCTACTTTGACTAATGTATCAGGTGCATCTAAACATTTCTCCCAAGAACATCAGGGATCCTTGCAAACATTTCAATTCTGGGCAATAGAGCAAGTGGAGAAACCTCCCAGAGGAGGTGATTGGCAGAGAAAGTTAAGAAAGAGAGAATTTTATTGGATTCTAGAATTAGGTACAAGATTCCCGATGGGTTTAAATTACAGAACGGATTTGTCATATTTTTATTGACTTTGGTCTCGGCTCTATTAAAAAGCATACAAGGGTAAACTAAGTACGAAGTATCTATAATAAAAATATCAAGTAGCACGGAGTGGAGCTAGATATAGTCCGCAATAGGGCAAATATTTGTTTCTATATTCGGATATTCATTTGGTTAATGAGTAACATCATTTAGTAATATACAGATTGACATGAACACTAATTTTCTCCGTACAAAATCATCTCAGTAAAACTTCACGATAGCCTTTTAGCTGAGTGAAAGGTAATACTTACCAGTAGGAAACATAGGTTTAGCCATTCCGGTCCAGTAGAAATATTCCTTCTATCCATAGTACGTACAAAATGATATTACTTGATATAAGTTCTCATATGTGATATCACATGACATGAGTAGTTACTGTGGTAACAAGAATCATGTGACCGGACAACATGTGATTCACGCAGTACGTACTAATGCATTAGGAGTGAAGGAATGGAGAATGTGAGTAGAAAATATGCGTACTAACTCCGTAACAGGTAGGGTATAAGGTTAAAGACCAGATAATTCGTACACTAGTAGATTACGGGAAAAATAAAACTCCGAGAATAGAATTTAGTGAGCATAATTAAATTGAGGGATACATAATGGAAATAACTGTTTAGGACAAATAAATGAGACTGGTATATGAGATCAATAGAACATGTTTTTAATTTCAACACATTTTTGGTATTTTATAATTTATATCTGTGTATGGTTTATATTTGTATGTCTTGTGTGTGGGTTAAATGTATGTACATGCATTCATGTTTAGATATGGACTGAGTGTGGGTTTGGGCCAGAATACGCCTGTGTCCAATTACAGCTAATTAACACTCAGTTAGGGAAGGTATAAATCATCTCCTTCTCACACTCAGTCTCCACTTCGCCATGAGGAAGGGGCTTGGACCCTGAAACGCGTAGGCGGTTAAGCATCGTGTGTCTATTGTCCTATGTAATCCGAACACGTTTTTTCATGTAAGTGCTGTGTCATTTTTTCATAATTATTGTCACTGGTTTACTGTCAAAGCAAAGGAATTACTCCCTTTTTTTAAATGGACTAATAAAACATAATGTTTTAATCTAATGCAAAACTGGTTGCTGGATTACTTTTGGATTTTTTCTTGAAATTTGTATTGGTACCTGCACCGGCAGGATTCCATGGTTATCCGTGCACTGGTAGTAGCACAGAAAAGAATATTTTGTCGCACCAAGACCACGAGAAAAACCACAGGGCTGTGAACGTTCTTTTTTACACATTAATCTTAATATATACCCTCATTGTCTACTCCCATCCAAAGTACCACCCATAATGACTCCATTGTCTAGTTGATTTATCCATTAAAATGTCTTTCATATTAACTTTAACTCCTATGATCACCAAGATGTGCAGATTATTACAGATTTTCTCTAACCATCTTAGTAGTGACAGTTTTTGGTTTGAATGGTTGCTAAAGGACATGACCATGAATGTAGGAACTTTTTATGGTCTGGAACGTGGAATCTGGGAGAAATCAAGTCATGATTATTTTTTTGTGAACACATTATCAGACAGGGGTGGTGCATGTATAAGAGGATAACCCAGCCACAAAATCATGGCTGGGATTTTGAGCATAAGAGAACAGGTATGTGCCCAGGGTAAGGGTACAGCGCAAATGATAACAAGCTGACAGCAAAGGAAAGTGGCGCCGGTGGCATATCAGAGTCTGAGGAAGTATAAAAAAAACAAAAAAACTTTGCAAGTCTTCAGTAGGTGATACCTTTTTTAATGGTTAACTCATAATGATGACAGAATATGACGTTTCGAAGCTTCCTCTGAGCTTCTTCTTCGAAACTCTGAGCTTCGAATCTCTGAGCTTCGAAACGTCATATTCTGTCATCATTATAAGTTAACCATTAAAAAAGGTATCACCTACTGAAGACTTGCAAAGTTTTTTTTTATATTTCTTAACCACTGGTTAACACGGTACCAAAACAAACATTTTCCTTTTACCAGTCTGAGGAAGGTAATTTTTGACCGAAAACGTTCACTTAACTTGGTGATTGAATTTGCATTCATCTGTGTAAAGTCCATCATTAATCTTGTGATATGGGGTGGGACCTTATCTTCACACATCAGGAACTGTGACTGCATCCCTAATTGGCTGTATATTGTAAAATCTCTCCATTTCTATTGCACTCTAGTCTGTGCAGCGTGTAATAGACCTACAACATCTAACGGTTAACAGCCATGGCCAGTACTTTTATCATGTATGAAGAGGGCCCGAGCCCTCCCGAGCCCTCTCCATACCCATGAACAACATTCTAATGTACATGATATTTAAGGGTTTTTTAAGGTCTAGTGCCACATAAGCTTGTAACTGACTGCAAAAACATACATCAAAAGGGTAGTGAAATTTCCCATTTGGTTCACCAGAGGTGACTGTACTGTACACTTTCATCTGGAGCTACACTTGAATACAGTATTTCAGGAATTCAGGGGTACATTCAGAGTAGGTCTCCTGTATCATTGTTTTTCAGGGTGGCCAGAGATATGTACTGCAAAGCTATGCTTGCTAATACAACTCTGGAATTTTTGCCCCTGTTGTCTGTGTAATGAGAGAGATCACAGGAACACAAAAGGCAGGTTATACAGTATAAGGATTTTGCTAGAAGATTATTGCCAAAAAAATATTGTTGCATGAGCATTTGATGTTCATAAATATAAAGGCCTGAGTTCTCTGATCTCATGCCGTTCTTACATCCACTCACCTTTATTCCTGTCTCTTGGATATCTCTCAGTTATCTAATTGTTCGTGAAACTGTCCAATGGCACCTGTCACCATCTCGGCACTCTACCAAGCAACAGCAAAACAGGGATTCATTTCAAGGTGGTGTTCCAAAGACACAATAGTGGCAGAAAGTAGAACTTTGTCTGATTTTATGTACTTCTTTAAAAGAAATCAGCCAAGAGAGTTTTTTTTTTCCCTGTATCATTTGCAGAATGAAGATCCTTTTCCATTGATGCTTCTCTGTAATATGTTGTGTTATAAATGTCTGACAGCATAAAAGTTCACATGAGGTGGGGGAGTTGGGGCAGGTTCAGCCTATCCTCCTTCCCATCCCACACAGTATATTACCCCCAATTTACCACCCACGTGGTATATGACCCTTCTTTTTCTGCCACCCTAATGATATATGATCCCCTTTTTCTGGACCACCACACAGTATATGACACCCTTTTTCTGGCATCCTCCACAATATATGACACCCTTTCCCCTATAGTATATAACCCCTTTTTATGGCCCCCACCAGTATATGCCCCTTTTTTTTTTATCCCCACAGCATATGATCTCCCTTTTTGTGATCCCCCAAAAGTATTTGACTCATTTTTATGGCCCCCCCACCACAACCCCACAGTATATGTTAGGCAGCTGTCTATGGCATTATTGCAATAGGTAGTTGTTAGGATGGGGTCCCGCAGGTTCTCCTTTCGGCGCACAGCGTCACCTGCGGGTCGATCCAGCTCTCGCCCTCGGCACCGGACAGTGAGGTTTGTGGAGTTTAAGTCCAGCATTTTTGCCTACTGAGCATGCTTGGACTTTTTGGAGATGCTCTGAGGCTAAGTCCCATTCGGCCCATACTGAGCACGTCCGGTGAAGTTATGGCCACCGCCCTGTGGGTGGGGACTTGCCTTTATATGGTGTTAGCCGACGCCCGCCGGGTTCTCACACATTGACTATTACGTTGAGACATAGAGGTCAGGGCTAGGTTCCTGTTAATGTCAGATTGCCAGTGCAGGTATTCTAGTGTAGGATTCCTGGGTACTGCCGGTAGGGAACTGTATAGCCTGTTGGTTCTGTCCAGTACTATTGTAGCTCCAAAGCTGTTGTGGAGCCCTTTGTGATTCTGACCAGGGGTGACATTTAACCCCTGGCAGCCTTGGTTGCAGCGTATACTCAGGTGCAGTTCCCCAGTAAGTTACTGGTGAACCAGTGTTTCCGCCTGTTCACGTTAAGGGTGCATTCACACTGAGTAAACGCTAGCTTATTCTGAACGTAAAACACGTTCAGAATAAGCGGCGTCTAAAGCAGCTCCATTCATTTCTATGGGAGCGGGGATACGAGCGCTCCCCATAGAAATGAATGGGCTGCTTCTTTCACTCCGTGCAGTCCCATTGAAGTGAATGGGGAGTGCCGGCGTATACGGCAAGCTCTGCTCATGCCGGAGCGTACACGCCGGCACTCCCCATTCACTTCAATGGGACTGCACGGAGTGAAAGAAGCAGCCCATTCATTTCTATGGGGAGCGCTCGTATCCCCGCTCCCATAGAAATGAATGGAGCTGCTTTAGACGCCGCTTATTCTGAACGTGTTTTACGTTCAGAATAAGCTAGCATTTACTCAGTGTGAATTCACCCTAAAGCTGCACAAAAACACTTGCCCAGTGAAGTCAACTGGTGTAAGCCTCATTGCAGTCAATTCACATTAAAGCTGCACAAACACTTGCCCAGTGAAGTCAACTGGTGTAATCCTCCTTGCAGCCTGTTCAAATTGAAGCTGCACAAAAACAATTACCCAGTGAGGTCAACTGGTGTAATCCTCCTTGCAGCCTGTTCACATTGAAGCTGCACAAACACAATTACCCAGTGAGGTCAACTGGTGTAATCCTCCTTTGCAGCCAGATCACAGTAGAGCTGCACAAACGCCTTCACCCAGTGAAGTTAACTGGTGAACGTGCATTGGCCCCTGTTCACACTTGAGCCACTCGAACATACTGCTGCTTTGCTCAGGCAGACGGCCGCCCTTCTGGGGCTTGTGGACCTCGACTGCAGCCACTACCACAGTAAAGAGGTTCTGTCAAAATAATTATATTTATACAGAACCGTAACAGTAGTTCACCTATTCACTCTCCCATCCAGACTGGCTCCGCTGTCGCCTCCAGGGCACTGGTCGTAGCATCCTGGCATTCTGCAGTGTCATGGATTAAGGTGGCAGCAGAGACTGGCCTGGACAGGAGCATGGACAGGTGAGTAAATTATCAGCCGCTACCTATTGTATTAATACAGTAAGTAGTGGATGATTAAAAAAAATAATGTCATCCCTACTTAATCAATGAATCGGCATCTAAGGTCATCGCCTACAAGTCACCTTACGAAAAATGAGCACCTGGGTTTAGTATTCCAAATCAACAGGACAGGTTCCCATTAGGGTAACGACCCATTTTGCAGAAAAGATGCTTTTTTTTTTGTTTGCTATGTTTGTTTTTTTAAACCAAACACAAAAGTAGCTACAAAAGAAATGGGAAATATAAAGGAAGCTTTTATAGTTTTCCGTCCTGCCCAATCAGCTCCTGACTTTAGCCTTAAAAACTGCAGCAAAACCTGTAACGTAGAAAGCAGCTTTTCCACAACATGGGCCACAGATGGAAGCTGGGGCCCCACGTGGTGGAAATACTGTGGAAAAAACACTGCATTTTGCATCCCTACTTACTGGAAAAATACACCAACCAGTGCTGCAGAGTGAACTCTTCACCCCCATCAGTTGTCAAATAGCCCCAGGAGGAGATCTATCAAAGTAATCTCTATGCATTTCACCCTGAACAACATCAGATTGCTCAGGAACAATTTGCATCTGAATAGATAAAGGAACGGCCTGAATAGGTCATAGGATGATGCGATTAAAACTGCAGTCCTGATGGTGGACTCCGCTATTTGTATGCACTGGCCATACCACTGCTAGGTGTAGCCAGGTCACAGGATGTTAAGGGTCTGCATGGTAAAAGCAGTACCCCCAGGCCAAATCCTTTCCCCCAGTGCACCAAGTACCTCATTTGCATAAGTAAACTTGGGGAGGTGATAGACTCCCCTTTTTCTTGGATGGCTCCCTGCATCCACCACTAGAGGGAGCTTACAAGCATACTGCATATGTTTATAATGGAGTTTGGTGTATAACCAGTATACAGTAAGTTGTGACACTTCCTCTAGTGGTTGCAACAATACTCAGACTTGTATCTCTTAACTCTCTGTCTATGTCACGCTATGCATCTCTATAACAGTAAAGTGCAGCTTTGTATGACATAAATATATGTTAAGGAAGTAATCAGTACAGAATTCTGTAGCTAAAATGAAATGACATGAAGAGGTGGAGATTCACTTTGAGGCAATGATATCAACCTTTACATAAAGTGCTCTGGCTTTGCTGAAAATCTGAAACAACACAAAAAGTAATTTAGAAAAACCAACAATAACACAATCACAAATCATCAGGAGATAATGGTCACATTTGTGCCGATTTGAATAATACAACATTTTGCTCTTTTGTTATAAAGAAAAGAAAATCCTGTCTGTGGTTGTTGCTTGCTGAGACTCCTCTGCTCTGCTGTTCCAATGAATGCTTAGTACAATGTTCTAAAGGTTTATTGCTTTGCCGGCGGACCTGCTGCCATGTCAGGAGTGTGCCTAGCCTCCACTCTCTTGTGGAAATGCTACTGCAGGTGTCATTTAGTCTTTCAAAGAGAAGTAGAATTTAATAGTTCATTATATACGCTGCACACAGCTCGAAAATATCATCTAAATTGGCCTTGTGCAATTTACATGAGCATAATAGAAGGTTCATACAATTAGATGTTGCCAATTCCACACAGTGACATGATACAATAATACCCGGTCTTTGAGAGCTCGGTGTTTCACTGTCTGAAAGCAATAGTACAACGTTGCCATTGAACTCTTTTGGTTATGTTACTGGAGAAAAGTCACATTATTTCAAAATATAAATCTTTGCACTGTTGACACATTGCCACGAGATAGAGATAAAAGATAGATAGATAGATAGATAGATAGATAGATAGATAGATAGATAGACAAATTATGTAAGCTAGACAGAAGATACTGCAGCTAAATATGATAAACGATAGATAGAAAGATAGATGGATAGATAGATAGATAGATAGATAGATAGATAGATAGTAGAGATGAGCGAACAGTGTTCTATCGAACTCATGTTCGATCGGATATTAGGCTGTTCGGCATGTTCGAATCGAATCGAACACCGCGTGGTAAAGTGCGCCATTACTCGATTCCCCTCCCACCTTCCCTGGCGCCTTTTTTGCTCCAATAACAGCGCAGGGTAGGTGGGACAGGAACTACGACACCGGTGACGTTGAAAAAAGTAGGCAAAACCCATTGGCTGCCGAAAACATGTGACCTCTAATTTAAAAGAACAGCGACGCCCAGCTTCGCGTCATTCTGAGCTTGCAATTCACCGAGGACGGAGGTTTCCGTCCAGCTAGCTAGGGCTTAGATTCTGGGTAGGCAGGGACAGGCTAGGATAGGAAGGAGAAGACAACCAACAGCTCTTGTAAGAGCTAAATTCCAGGGAGAAGCTTGTCAGTGTAACGTGGCACTGACGGGCTCAATCGCCGCAACCCAGCTTTCCCAGGATCCTGAATGGAATACACTGTCAGTGTATTCCCGTATACCCGATATATACCCCGATACCCGTTCCAACGGTGTGCCCCCCCACCTTCACCCCAGAAATACCCTGCAAGTCCCCTAGCAATAGAATTGGGGCTATATACACCCACAATTTTTACTACTGGTATACAGTGCCATTGTCTGACTGGGAATTCAAAGAATATATTGGGAATACAAATACCCTCATTTCTTGCTACTGCCATATAGTGCCAGTTTCTGACTGGTAATTCAAAGAATATATTGGGGTTACGTGCACCCACAATTTTTACTACTGGTATACAGTGCCATTGTCTGACTGGGAATTCAAAGAATATATTGGGAATACAAATACCCTCATTTCTTGCTACTGCCATATAGTGCCAGTGTCTGACTGGGAATTCAAAGAATATATTGGGGTTACGTGCACCCACAATTTTTACTACTGGTATACAGTGCCATTGTCTGACTGGGAATTCAAAGAGTATATTGGGAATACAAATACCCTCATTTCTTGCTACTGCCATATAGTGCCAGTTTCTGACTGGGAATTCAAAGAATATATTGGGGTTACGTGCACCCACAATTTTTACTACTGGTATACAGTGCCATTGTCTGACTGGGAATTCAAAGAATATATTGGGGTTATAAATACCCTCATTTCTTGCTACTGCCATATAGTGCCAGTTTCTGACTGGTAATTCAAAGAATATATTGGGGTTACGTGCACCCACAATTTTTACTACTGGTATACAGTGCCATTGTCTGACTGGGAATTCAAAGAGTATATTGGGAATACAAATACCCTCATTTCTTGCTACTGCCATATAGTGCCAGTTTCTGACTGGGAATTCAAAGAATATATTGGGGTTACGTGCACCCACAATTTTTACTACTGGTATACAGTGCCATTGTCTGACTGGGAATTCAAAGAGTATATTGGGAATACAAATACCCTCATTTCTTGCTACTGCCATATAGTGCCAGTTTCTGACTGGGAATTCAAAGAATATATTGGGGTTACGTGCACCCACAATTTTTACTACTGGTATACAGTGCCATTGTCTGACTGGGAATTCAAAGAGTATATTGGGAATACAAATACCCTCATTTCTTGCTACTGCCATATAGTGCCAGTTTCTGACTGGGAATTCAAAGAATATATTGGGGTTACGTGCACCCACAATTTTTACTACTGGTATACAGTGCCATTGTCTGACTGGGAATTCAAAGAGTATATTGGGAATACAAATACCCTCATTTCTTGCTACTGCCATATAGTGCCAGTTTCTGACTGGTAATTCAAAGAATATATTGGGGTTACGTGCACCCACAATTTTTACTACTGGTATACAGTGCCATTGTCTGACTGGGAATTCAAAGAGTATATTGGGAATACAAATACCCTCATTTCTTGCTACTGCCATATAGTGCCAGTTTCTGACTGGGAATTCAAAGAATATATTGGGGTTACGTGCACCCACAATTTTTACTACTGGTATACAGTGCCATTGTCTGACTGGGAATTCAAAGAGTATATTGGGAATACAAATACCCTCATTTCTTGCTACTGCCATATAGTGCCAGTTTCTGACTGGGAATTCAAAGAATATATTGGGGTTACGTGCACCCACAATTTTTACTACTGGTATACAGTGCCATTGTCTGACTGGGAATTCAAAGAATATATTGGGGTTATAAATACCCTCATTTCTTGCTACTGCCATATAGTGCCAGTTTCTGACTGGTAATTCAAAGAATATATTGGGGTTACGTGCACCCACAATTTTTACTACTGGTATACAGTGCCATTGTCTGACTGGGAATTCAAAGAGTATATTGGGAATACAAATACCCTCATTTCTTGCTACTGCCATATAGTGCCAGTTTCTGACTGGGAATTCAAAGAATATATTGGGGTTACGTGCACCCACAATTTTTACTACTGGTATACAGTGCCATTGTCTGACTGGGAATTCAAAGAGTATATTGGGAATACAAATACCCTCATTTCTTGCTACTGCCATATAGTGCCAGTTTCTGACTGGGAATTCAAAGAATATATTGGGGTTACGTGCACCCACAATTTTTACTACTGGTATACAGTGCCATTGTCTGACTGGGAATTCAAAGAGTATATTGGGAATACAAATACCCTCATTTCTTGCTACTGCCATATAGTGCCAGTTTCTGACTGGGAATTCAAAGAATATATTGGGGTTACGTGCACCCACAATTTTTACTACTGGTATACAGTGCCATTGTCTGACTGGGAATTCAAAGAATATATTGGGGTTATAAATACCCTCATTTCTTGCTACTGCCATATAGTGCCAGTTTCTGACTGGTAATTCAAAGAATATATTGGGGTTACGTGCACCCACAATTTTTACTACTGGTATACAGTGCCATTGTCTGACTGGGAATTCAAAGAGTATATTGGGAATACAAATACCCTCATTTCTTGCTACTGCCATATAGTGCCAGTTTCTGACTGGGAATTCAAAGAATATATTGGGGTTACGTGCACCCACAATTTTTACTACTGGTATACAGTGCCATTGTCTGACTGGGAATTCAAAGAGTATATTGGGAATACAAATACCCTCATTTCTTGCTACTGCCATATAGTGCCAGTTTCTGACTGGGAATTCAAAGAATATATTGGGGTTACGTGCACCCACAATTTTTACTACTGGTATACAGTGCCATTGTCTGACTGGGAATTCAAAGAGTATATTGGGAATACAAATACCCTCATTTCTTGCTACTGCCATATAGTGCCAGTTTCTGACTGGGAATTCAAAGAATATATTGGGGTTACGTGCACCCACAATTTTTACTACTGGTATACAGTGCCATTGTCTGACTGGGAATTCAAAGAGTATATTGGGAATACAAATACTCTCATTTCTTGCTACTGCCATATAGTGCCAGTTTCTGACTGGGAATTCAAAGAATATATTGGGGTTACGTGCACCCACAATTTTTACTACTGGTATACAGTGCCATTGTCTGACTGGGAATTCAAAGAGTATATTGGGAATACAAATACCCTCATTTCTTGCTACTGCCATATAGTGCCAGTTTCTGACTGGGAATTCAAAGAATATATTGGGGTTACGTGCACCCACAATTTTTACTACTGGTATACAGTGCCATTGTCTGACTGGGAATTCAAAGAGTATATTGGGAATACAAATACCCTCATTTCTTGCTACTGCCATATAGTGCCAGTTTCTGACTGGGAATTCAAAGAATATATTGGGGTTACGTGCACCCACAATTTTTACTACTGGTATACAGTGCCATTGTCTGACTGGGAATTCAAAGAGTATATTGGGAATACAAATACCCTCATTTCTTGCTACTGCCATATAGTGCCAGTTTCTGACTGGGAATTCAAAGAATATATTGGGGTTACGTGCACCCACAATTTTTACTACTGGTATACAGTGCCATTGTCTGACTGGGAATTCAAAGAGTATATTGGGAATACAAATACCCTCATTTCTTGCTACTGCCATATAGTGCCAGTTTCTGACTGGGAATTCAAAGAATATATTGGGGTTACGTGCACCCACAATTTTTACTACTGGTATACAGTGCCATTGTCTGACTGGGAATTCAAAGAGTATATTGGGAATACAAATACCCTCATTTCTTGCTACTGCCATATAGTGCCAGTTTCTGACTGGGAATTCAAAGAATATATTGGGGTTACGTGCACCCACAATTTTTACTACTGGTATACAGTGCCATTGTCTGACTGGGAATTCAAAGAGTATATTGGGAATACAAATACCCTCATTTCTTGCTACTGCCATATAGTGCCAGTTTCTGACTGGGAATTCAAAGAATATATTGGGGTTACGTGCACCCACAATTTTTACTACTGGTATACAGTGCCATTGTCTGACTGGGAATTCAAAGAGTATATTGGGAATACAAATACCCTCATTTCTTGCTACTGCCATATAGTGCCAGTTTCTGACTGGGAATTCAAAGAATATATTGGGGTTACGTGCACCCACAATTTTTACTACTGGTATACAGTGCCAATTTCTAACTAGGAATTCAAAATGCGCAAGGCTCCCAGAAAGGGACGTGGACGAGGCCGTGGGCGAGGTCGGGGGAATGGTTCTGGGGAGCAAGGTAGCAGTGAAGCCACAGGGCGTCCCGTGCCTACTCCTGTGGGGCAGCAAGCATTGCGCCACTCCACAGTGCCAGGGTTGCTTGCCACATTAACTAAACTGCAGGGTACAAACCTTAGTAGGCCCGAGAACCAGGAACAGGTCTTGCAATGGCTGTCAGAGAACGCTTACAGCACATTGTCCAGCAGCCAGTCAGACTCTGCCTCCTCTCCTCCTATTACCCAACAGTCTTGTCTTCCTTCCTCCCAAAATTCCGAAGCTTTACAGAACAATAACCCAAACTGTCCCTGCTCCCCAGAGCTGTTCTCCGCTCCTTTCATTGTCCCTCAACCTGCCTCTCCACGTCACGATTCCACGAACCTAACAGAGGAGCATCTGTGTCCAGATGCTCAAACACTAGAGTCTCCTCCATCTCCGTTCGATTTGGTGGTGGATGACCAGCAACCCACCCTCATCGACGATGATGTGACGCAGTTGCCGTCAGGGCATCCAGTTGACCGGCGCATTGTGCGGGAGGAGGAGATGAGACAGGAGTTGGAAGAGGAAGTGGTGGATGATGAGGACACTGACCCGACCTGGACAGGGGGGATGTCAAGCGGGGAAAGTAGTGTGGATGTTGAGGCAGGTGCAGCACCAAAAAGGGTAGCTAGAGGCAGAGGCAGAGGTCAGCAGCTTAGGCGAAGCCAGGCCACACCCGGAATCTCCCAAGATGTTCCAGTTCGTACCCAGCCCCGAAAAACTCCCACCTCGAGGGCACGTTTCTCGAAGGTGTGGAGTTTTTTCAAGGAATGCGCCGAGGACAGATATAGTGTTGTCTGCACAATTTGCCTCTCGAAATTGATTAGGGGCTCTGAGAAGAGCAACCTGTCCAC
This sequence comes from Leptodactylus fuscus, assembly GCF_031893055.1. NCBI lineage: Eukaryota > Metazoa > Chordata > Amphibia > Anura > Leptodactylidae > Leptodactylus > Leptodactylus fuscus. The sequence continues at coordinate 99,004,058 of NC_134271.1, forward strand.
CACTTCAATGCGCCGTCATTTGGAATCCAAGCACTGGAATCAGTGGCAGGCAGCAACGGCAGGACAAAGGCCGCCTGCCGTTCACGCCACTGCCACTGCCTCTGCCACTGCCACTGCTGACTGTGCTGGCGATGCACTCCAGAGGACGAGCCAGGACACCACTTCATCTGCCTCCGCCACTTTGTTGACTTCTACCTCATCCTCCCCTGGTCCTGTCTTATCTCCTTCTCCTGCACCATCAAAGGCACCATCAGGCGTTTCTTTACAACAACCCACCATCTCTCAGACATTGGAGCGGCGGCAGAAATACACTGCTAACCACCCACACGCGCAAGCCTTGAACGCCAACATCGCTAAACTGCTGGCCCAGGAGATGTTGGCGTTCCGGCTTGTTGAAACTCCCGCCTTCCTGGACCTGATGGCAACTGCGGCACCTCGCTATGCCGTCCCTAGCCGTCACTACTTCTCCCGGTGTGCCGTCCCCGCCTTGCACCAGCACGTGTCACTCAACATCAGGCGGGCCCTTAGTTCCGCGCTTTGCACAAAGGTCCACTTGACCACCGACGCGTGGACAAGTGCATGCGGACAGGGACGCTACATTTCACTGACGGCACACTGGGTGAATGTAGTTGAGGCTGGGACTGCTTCCCAAACTGGCCCGGTGTACCTCGTCTCCCCGCCTAACATTCCTGGCAGGGACACGAGAAGAACACCCCCCTCCTCCTCCTCCTCTACCGCCTCCTCCTCCGCCACCGCCTCCTCCTCCGCCACCGCCTCCTCCTCCGCTGTTAGATTGACCCCAGCTACGAGTTGGAAACGTTGCAGCACTGGCGTTGGTAGACGTCAGCAGGCTGTGCTGAAGCTGATCAGCTTGGGGGACAGACAGCACACTGCCTCCGAGGTGAGGGATGCCCTCCTCGATGAGACGGCAATATGGTTTGAGCCGCTGCACCTGGGCCCAGGCATGGTCGTTTGTGATAACGGCCGGAACCTGGTAGCAGCTCTGGAGCTTGCCGGACTCCAACATGTTCCATGCCTGGCCCACGTCTTCAACCTAGTGGTGCAACGTTTCCTAAAGAGCTACCCCAATGTTCCAGAGCTACTGGTGAAAGTGCGGCGCATGTGCGCCCACTTTCGCAAGTCGACAGTAGCCGCTGCTAGCTTAAAATCTCTCCAGCAACGCCTGCATGTGCCACAACACCGGCTTTTGTGCGACGTCCCCACACGCTGGAACTCAACGTTTCAGATGTTGAATAGAGTGGTTGAGCAGCAGAGACCTTTGATGGAATACCAGCTACAAAACCCTAGGGTGCCACAAAGTCAGCTGCCTCAGTTTCACATCCATGAGTGGCCATGGATGAGAGACCTTTGTGACATCCTACGGGTCTTTGAGGAGTCCACAAGGAGGGTGAGCTCTGAGGATGCGATGGTGAGCCTTACAATCCCGCTCTTGTGTGTTCTGAGAGAATCCCTGATTGACATCAGGGATAACTCAGATCACACAGAGGAGTTAGGGATAGCATCCGATCCGTCACAGCTGGAGAGTAGGTCCACACATCTGTCCGCTTCACTGCGTTTAATGGAGGAGGAGGAGGAGGAGGAGGAGGAGGAAGAAGAGTTGTCCGATGATGTGATGGTGATACAGGAGGCTTCCGGGCAACTTCGAATCGTCCCATTGTTGCAGCGCGGATGGGTAGACATGGAGGATGAGGAGGAAATGGAGATTGAACTTTCCGGTGGGGCCAGAGGAGTCATGCCAACTAACACTGTGGCAGACATGGCTGAGTTCATGTTGGGGTGCTTTACAACCGACAAGCGTATTGTCAAAATCATGGAGGACAACCAGTACTGGATCTTTGCTATCCTTGACCCCCGGTATAAAAACAACATCTCGTCTTTTATTCCGGTAGAGGGGAGGGCCAATCGCATCAATGCTTGCCACAGGCAATTGGTGCAGAATATGATGGAGATGTTTCCAGCATGTGACGTTGGCGGCAGGGAGGGCAGTTCCTCCAGTAGGCAACCAAGTTCTCACCGGTCCACACAAACGAGGGGCACACTGTCTAAGGTCTGGGACACCTTGATGGCACCCCCTCGCCAAAGTGCCGCCACGGAGGGTCCTAGTGTCACCAGGCGTGAGAAGTATAGGCGCATGTTGCGGGAATACCTTTCCGACCACAGCCCTGTCCTCTCCGACCCCTCTGCGCCCTACACGTATTGGGTGTCGAAGTTGGACCTGTGGCTTGAACTTGCCCTATATGCCTTGGAGGTGCTGTCCTGTCCTGCCGCCAGCGTCCTATCTGAGAGGGTGTTCAGTGCAGCCGGTGGCATCATCACTGACAAGCGCACCCGTCTGTCAGCTGAGAGTGCCGACCGGCTCACTTTGATAAAAATGAACCACCACTGGATAGAGCCTTCATTTTTGTGCCCACCTGTGTAAAGCACCCCAACATGAAACTCCATGTCTGTACTCAACCTCTCCAATTCCTCCGCATCCTCATACTCATCCACCATAAGCGTTGCACAATTCTGCTAATACTAGGCTCCCTCCAACATGATTTCCCCCAACTCTGCTGGTTAGAGGCTCCCTCCACCCTGATTTCCACCAACTCTGCTGGTTAGAGGCTCCCTCCACCCTGCTTTCCCACAACTCTGCTGGTTAGAGGCTCCTTCCACCATGAATTTGCCCAAACTGGGCTGTTTAGAGGCTCCCTCCACCATGAATTGGTCCAAACTGGGTTTTTTAGAGGCTCCCTCCACCATGAATTGGTCCAAACTGGGCTGGTTAGAGGCTCCCTCCACCATGAATTGGTCCAAACTGGGCTGGTTAGAGGCTCCCTCCACCATGAATTTGCCCAAACTGGGCTGGTTAGAGGCTCCCTCCACAATTAATTGGTCCAAACTGGGCTAATTAGAGGCTCCCTCCACCATGAATTGGTCCAAACTGGGTTTTTTAGAGGCTCCCTCCACCATGAATTTGCCCAAACTGGGCTGTTTAGAGGCTCCCTCCACCATGAATTGGTCCAAACTGGGCTGGTTAGAGGCTCCCTCCACCATGAATTTCCCAAAACTTGGCTGTTTAGAGGCTCCCTCCACCATTAATTGGTCCAAACTGGGCTGGTTAGAGGCTCCCTCCACCATGAATTTGCCCAAACTGGGGTGGTTAGAGGCTCCCTCCACCATTAATTGGTCCAAACTGGGCTGGTTAGAGGCTCCCTCCACAATTAATTGGTCCAAACTGGGCTAATTAGAGGCTCCCTCCACCATGAATTGGTCCAAACTGGGTTTTTTAGAGGCTCCCTCCACCATGAATTTGCCCAAACTGGGCTGTTTAGAGGCTCCCTCCACCATGAATTGGTCCAAACTGGGCTGGTTAGAGGCTCCCTCCACCATGAATTGGTCCAAACTGGGCTGGTTAGAGGCTCCCTCCACCATGAATTTCCCAAAACTTGGCTGTTTAGAGGCTCCCTCCACCATTAATTGGTCCAAACTGGGCTGGTTAGAGGCTCCCTCCACCATGAATTTGCCCAAACTGGGCTGTTTAGAGGCTCCCTCCACCATGAATTTGCCCAAACTGGGCTGGTTAGAGGCTCCCTCCACCATGAATTGGTCCAAACTGGGCTGGTTAGAGGCTCCCTCCACCATGAATTTGCCCAAACTGGGCTGTTTAGAGGCTCCCTCCACCATGAATTTGCCCAAACTGGGCTGGTTAGAGGCTCCCTCCACCATGAATTGGTCCAAACGGGTTTTTAGAGGCTCCCTTCACCATGAATTGGTCCAAACTTGGCTGTTTAGAGGCTCCCTCCACCATGAATTTGCCCAAACTGGGCTGTTTAGAGGCTCCCTCCACCATGAATTGGTCCAAACTGGGCTGGTTAGAGGCTCCCTCCACCATGAATTTCCCAAAACTTGGCTGTTTAGAGGCTCCCTCCACCATTAATTGGTCCAAACTGGGTTTTTTAGAGGCTCCCTCCACCATGAATTTGCCCAAACTGGGCTGTTTAGAGGCTCCCTCCACCATGAATTGGTCCAAACTGGGCTGGTTAGAGGCTCCCTCCACCATGAATTTCCCAAAACTTGGCTGTTTAGAGGCTCCCTCCACCATTAATTGGTCCAAACTGGGCTGGTTAGAGGCTCCCTCCACCATGAATTTGCCCAAACTGGGGTGGTTAGAGGCTCCCTCCACCATTAATTGGTCCAAACTGGGCTGGTTAGAGGCTCCCTCCACAAATAATTGGTCCAAACTGGGCTAATTAGAGGCTCCCTCCACCATGAATTGGTCCAAACTGGGTTTTTTAGAGGCTCCCTCCACCATGAATTTGCCCAAACTGGGCTGTTTAGAGGCTCCCTCCACCATGAATTGGTCCAAACTGGGCTGGTTAGAGGCTCCCTCCACCATGAATTGGTCCAAACTGGGCTGGTTAGAGGCTCCCTCCACCATGAATTTCCCAAAACTTGGCTGTTTAGAGGCTCCCTCCACCATTAATTGGTCCAAACTGGGCTGGTTAGAGGCTCCCTCCACCATGAATTTGCCCAAACTGGGCTGTTTAGAGGCTCCCTCCACCATGAATTTGCCCAAACTGGGCTGGTTAGAGGCTCCCTCCACCATGAATTGGTCCAAACTGGGCTGGTTAGAGGCTCCCTCCACCATGAATTTGCCCAAACTGGGCTGTTTAGAGGCTCCCTCCACCATGAATTTGCCCAAACTGGGCTGTTTAGAGGCTCCCTCCACCATGAATTGGTCCAAACTGGGCTGGTTAGAGGCTCCCTCCACCATGAATTTCCCAAAACTTGGCTGTTTAGAGGCTCCCTCCACCATTAATTGGTCCAAACTGGGCTGGTTAGAGGCTCCCTCCACCATGAATTTGCCCAAACTGGGCTGTTTAGAGGCTCCCTCCACCATGAATTTGCCCAAACTGGGCTGGTTAGAGGCTCCCTCCACCATGAATTGGTCCAAACTGGGCTGGTTAGAGGCTCCCTCCACAATTAATTGGTCCAAACTGGGCTAATTAGAGGCTCCCTCCACCATGAATTGGTCCAAACTGGGTTTTTTAGAGGCTCCCTCCACCATGAATTTGCCCAAACTGGGCTGTTTAGAGGCTCCCTCCACCATGAATTGGTCCAAACTGGGCTGGTTAGAGGCTCCCTCCACCATGAATTTCCCAAAACTTGGCTGTTTAGAGGCTCCCTCCACCATTAATTGGTCCAAACTGGGCTGGTTAGAGGCTCCCTCCACCATTAATTGGTCCAAACTGGGCTGGTTAGAGGCTCCCTCCACAATTAATTGGTCCAAACTGGGCTGGTTAGAGGCTCCCTCCACCATGAATTTGCCCAAACTGGGCTGTTTAGAGGCTCCCTCCACCATGAATTGGTCCAAACTGGGCTGGTTAGAGGCTCCCTCCACCATGAATTGGTCCAAACTGGGCTGGTTAGAGGCTCCCTCCACCATGAATTTCCCAAAACTTGGCTGTTTAGAGGCTCCCTCCACCATTAATTGGTCCAAACTGGGCTGGTTAGAGGCTCCCTCCACCATGAATTTGCCCAAACTGGGCTGTTTAGAGGCTCCCTCCACCATGAATTTGCCCAAACTGGGCTGGTTAGAGGCTCCCTCCACCATGAATTGGTCCAAACTGGGCTGGTTAGAGGCTCCCTCCACCATGAATTTGCCCAAACTGGGCTGTTTAGAGGCTCCCTCCACCATGAATTTGCCCAAACTGGGCTGGTTAGAGGCTCCCTCCACCATGAATTGGTCCAAACGGGTTTTTAGAGGCTCCCTTCACCATGAATTGGTCCAAACTTGGCTGTTTAGAGGCTCCCTCCACCATGAATTTGCCCAAACTGGGCTGTTTAGAGGCTCCCTCCACCATGAATTGGTCCAAACTGGGCTGGTTAGAGGCTCCCTCCACCATGAATTTCCCAAAACTTGGCTGTTTAGAGGCTCCCTCCACCATTAATTGGTCCAAACTGGGCTGGTTAGAGGCTCCCTCCACCATGAATTTGCCCAAACTGGGCTGTTTAGAGGCTCCCTCCACCATGAATTTGCCCAAACTGGGCTGGTTAGAGGCTCCCTCCACCATGAATTGGTCCAAACTGGGCTGGTTAGAGGCTCCCTCCACCATGAATTTGCCCAAACTGGGCTGTTTAGAGGCTCCCTCCACCATGAATTTGCCCAAACTGGGCTGGTTAGAGGCTCCCTCCACCATTAATTGGTCCAAACTGGGCTGGTTAGAGGCTCCCTCCACCATGAATTTGCCCAAACTGGGCTGTTTAGAGGCTCCCTCCACCATGAATTTGCCCAAACTGGGCTGGTTAGAGGCTCCCTCCACCATGAATTGGTCCAAACTGGGCTGGTTAGAGGCTCCCTCCACCATGAATTTGCCCAAACTGGGCTGTTTAGAGGCTCCCTCCACCATGAATTTGCCCAAACTGGGCTGGTTAGAGGCTCCCTCCACCATGAATTGGTCCAAACGGGTTTTTAGAGGCTCCCTTCACCATGAATTGGTCCAAACTTGGCTGGTTAGAGGCTCCCTCCACCATGAATTTGCCCAAACTGGGCTGTTTAGAGGCTCCCTCCACCATGAATTGGTCCAAACTGGGCTGGTTAGAGGCTCCCTCCACCATGAATTTCCCAAAACTTGGCTGTTTAGAGGCTCCCTCCACCATTAATTGGTCCAAACTGGGCTGGTTAGAGGCTCCCTCCACCATGAATTTGCCCAAACTGGGGTGGTTAGAGGCTCCCTCCACCATTAATTGGTCCAAACTGGGCTGGTTAGAGGCTCCCTCCACAATTAATTGGTCCAAACTGGGCTAATTAGAGGCTCCCTCCACCATGAATTGGTCCAAACTGGGTTTTTTAGAGGCTCCCTCCACCATGAATTTGCCCAAACTGGGCTGTTTAGAGGCTCCCTCCACCATGAATTGGTCCAAACTGGGCTGGTTAGAGGCTCCCTCCACCATGAATTGGTCCAAACTGGGCTGGTTAGAGGCTCCCTCCACCATGAATTTCCCAAAACTTGGCTGTTTAGAGGCTCCCTCCACCATTAATTGGTCCAAACTGGGCTGGTTAGAGGCTGCCTCCACCATGAATTTGCCCAAACTGGGCTGTTTAGAGGCTCCCTCCACCATGAATTTGCCCAAACTGGGCTGGTTAGAGGCTCCCTCCACCATGAATTGGTCCAAACTGGGCTGGTTAGAGGCTCCCTCCACCATGAATTTGCCCAAACTGGGCTGTTTAGAGGCTCCCTCCACCATGAATTTGCCCAAACTGGGCTGGTTAGAGGCTCCCTCCACCATGAATTGGTCCAAACGGGTTTTTAGAGGCTCCCTTCACCATGAATTGGTCCAAACTTGGCTGTTTAGAGGCTCCCTCCACCATGAATTTGCCCAAACTGGGCTGTTTAGAGGCTCCCTCCACCATGAATTGGTCCAAACTGGGCTGGTTAGAGGCTCCCTCCACCATGAATTTCCCAAAACTTGGCTGTTTAGAGGCTCCCTCCACCATTAATTGGTCCAAACTGGGCTGGTTAGAGGCTCCCTCCACCATGAATTTGCCCAAACTGGGCTGTTTAGAGGCTCCCTCCACCATGAATTTGCCCAAACTGGGCTGGTTAGAGGCTCCCTCCACCATGAATTGGTCCAAACTGGGCTGGTTAGAGGCTCCCTCCACCATGAATTTGCCCAAACTGGGCTGTTTAGAGGCTCCCTCCACCATGAATTTGCCCAAACTGGGCTGGTTAGAGGCTCCCTCCACCATTAATTGGTCCAAACTGGGCTGGTTAGAGGCTCCCTCCACCATGAATTTGCCCAAACTGGGCTGTTTAGAGGCTCCCTCCACCATGAATTTGCCCAAACTGGGCTGGTTAGAGGCTCCCTCCACCATGAATTGGTCCAAACTGGGCTGGTTAGAGGCTCCCTCCACCATGAATTTGCCCAAACTGGGCTGTTTAGAGGCTCCCTCCACCATGAATTTGCCCAAACTGGGCTGGTTAGAGGCTCCCTCCACCATGAATTGGTCCAAACGGGTTTTTAGAGGCTCCCTTCACCATGAATTGGTCCAAACTTGGCTGGTTAGAGGCTCCCTCCACCATGAATTTGCCCAAACTGGGCTGTTTAGAGGCTCCCTCCACCATGAATTGGTCCAAACTGGGCTGGTTAGAGGCTCCCTCCACCATGAATTTCCCAAAACTTGGCTGTTTAGAGGCTCCCTCCACCATTAATTGGTCCAAACTGGGCTGGTTAGAGGCTCCCTCCACCATGAATTTGCCCAAACTGGGGTGGTTAGAGGCTCCCTCCACCATTAATTGGTCCAAACTGGGCTGGTTAGAGGCTCCCTCCACAATTAATTGGTCCAAACTGGGCTAATTAGAGGCTCCCTCCACCATGAATTGGTCCAAACTGGGTTTTTTAGAGGCTCCCTCCACCATGAATTTGCCCAAACTGGGCTGTTTAGAGGCTCCCTCCACCATGAATTGGTCCAAACTGGGCTGGTTAGAGGCTCCCTCCACCATGAATTGGTCCAAACTGGGCTGGTTAGAGGCTCCCTCCACCATGAATTTCCCAAAACTTGGCTGTTTAGAGGCTCCCTCCACCATTAATTGGTCCAAACTGGGCTGGTTAGAGGCTGCCTCCACCATGAATTTGCCCAAACTGGGCTGTTTAGAGGCTCCCTCCACCATGAATTTGCCCAAACTGGGCTGGTTAGAGGCTCCCTCCACCATGAATTGGTCCAAACTGGGCTGGTTAGAGGCTCCCTCCACCATGAATTTGCCCAAACTGGGCTGTTTAGAGGCTCCCTCCACCATGAATTTGCCCAAACTGGGCTGGTTAGAGGCTCCCTCCACCATGAATTTGCCCAAACTGGGCTGGTTAGAGGCTCCCTCCACCATGAATTGGTCCAAACTGGGCTGGTTAGAGGCTCCCTCCACCATGAATTTGCCCAAACTGGGCTGTTTAGAGGCTCCCTCCACCATGAATTTGCCCAAACTGGGCTGGTTAGAGGCTCCCTCCACCATGAATTGGTCCAAACGGGTTTTTAGAGGCTCCCTTCACCATGAATTGGTCCAAACTTGGCTGTTTAGAGGCTCCCTCCACCATGAATTGGTCCAAACTGGGGTGGTTAGAGGCTCCCTCCACCATGAATTTGCCCAAACTGGGCTGTTTAGAGGCTCCCTCCACCATGAATTGGTCCAAACTGGGTTTTTTAGAGGCTCCCTCCACCATGAATTGGTCCAAACTGGGCTGGTTAGAGGCTCCCTCCACCATGAATTGGTCCAAACTGGGGTGGTTAGAGGCTCCCTCCACCATTAATTGGTCCAAACTGGGCTGGTTAGAGGCTCCCTCCACCATTAATTGGTCCAAACTGGGCTGGTTAGAGGCTCCCTCCACCATGAATTTGCCCAAACTGGGCTGGTTAGAGGCTCCCTCCACCATGAATTGGTCCAAACTGGGGTTTTTAGAGGCTCCCTCCACCATGAATTGGTCCAAACTGGGGTTTTTAGAGTCTCCCTCCACCATGAATTGGTCCAAACTGGGGTTTTTAGAGGCTCCCTCCACCATGAATTTGCCCAAACTCTGCTGGTTAGAGGCTCAATCCACCCTGATTTTCAAAACAAATGTTGGTGCCAACCTCAACTTACTACAAGGGCCAAATTCACTGCTGGTGACAAGCTCTCCTCACTGCAAGTGCCAAATACACATGTTTCAAGGTGTTTTCCTACTGTCAGAGAGGTGGTATTGAGTGTGTAAAGTGTGTAGTTGTTAGGCTGTGATGTTGGGGTAATAGAGGGTCTTTGGTGTGTTAGATGCCCCCAGACATGCTTCCCCTGCTGTCCCAGTGTGATTCCAGAGGTGTTGGCATCATTTCCTGGGGTGTCATAGTGGACTTGGTGACCCTCCAGACACGGATTTGGGTTTCCCCCTTAACGAGTATCTGTTCCCCATAGACTATAATGGGGTTCGAAACCCGTTCGAACACACGAACATTGAGCGGCTGTTCGAATCGAATTTCGAACCTCGAACATTTTAGTGTTCGCTCATCTCTAATAGATAGATAGATAGATAGATAGATAGATAGTGGTCAGGATGGAGGGGCATAAACTTAAATTATCTAAGTGTTTCTGTCTGCTCTTAGCTCCCTAAGTGTGTGAGAATCCATGATGCATACTTGTCTTCCCCATCTTTAGCAAATGTTTATATAGGTCAGTAGATTCTCTATGAATTTGTCCTTCAACTTTACGTTTTTTGTTTTTTTTTTGGGGGGGGGGGAGGGGGGGTTAACATTCTAGTAGAAGTGTGAAAAGCATGGTAGTGACTGATCACAATATACTGACAAACCATCCATTAACCTAAGTGCAATGGGTAGCACACCAATATAATAACCTTCCTAATAATGTAGAAGTAAGTTTCTATAAGTTTGGAGCAAATAATAATATTCCTTTCTAAGCATAATTTTCTATGCGTCTTTTGTTCGGCATGTCTTCCAGTAACACCACAACAAAGTGCCTCATTACAACAAAGTCTTTCAGCTCTATTAATGGTGAGAGAAGTATCAAGAGGTATTTAAAAGGCTATTGTAGGAAGCAGCAGGGTACTCAAGTGAAAACATTAAAAGTCATGTACTGTCAGTAAAACATGCTCTTCTTTGTGTAATGTGAAAGGATTACAACAGCCAACTGTTTGTCAGCGTCTTCACAGTTCACTGGAAGTTAAGTGTTGCCGCACACTCAAAGACAATATAACTTAGAGTGCGCCTGTTGGGTTTCAAGAGGAAGAAAGACACCTGTATGTGACAGTAATATGTGACCACTAGTCTTAATAACTGCACAGATACTGGGATTGGGCTTTTTTATGTATAGAGGTGGTATGTGAAGGTTAAAGGAGTACTCCGATTCTTATTTTTTACATTTATTTGACTATAGAACAGAATATCATAGGCATCTACATGTATACATGGAAAATTCTGCTCACACACGTGTTCTAAAATCTCTGCCTGTTCTGGTCTCTGCGCCACCCTCTGCTCGCATGCTGCAGTGCAGGAGGCGTTTGCAGTTTGATAACTTGCTTAGAGTTTTTGGTTGCATTGTCTGAACACTGTTCTATTCCTTCACCTTGTTAATTGATTTTCCATCAAACCCGTCTCCTTCACTTTCATTTCCCTCTGATCCTCTAAGAGTTAAGTTTTGTTCGCCCTGTGATTGACAGCCTGCCTTCCTATCAGGTTCAGGGCGGGTTCTTCCTCCCTATTTATTTTTGGCTCATATTCACATTGTTGCTTGCTATTGCTTTCTGCATACTGGCTTTTTCTCTTGCTGTTTATTCGTTTATTCTGATTCTTGACCTCTGGCTTTCCCTATTGACTACTCTTTTGGATATCAATTTTGACACTGCATTGCTTGACTGTTATCGAACCCTGGCTAGCTGTCCTCGCTTTGTTGCTGTTTGCGTTTTGTGTTTCACGTACATAGGAAGGGATTGTGTCAGGATACGGAGTCGCCGCGGTCTCCTTGCTGCACGGCGTCTCCCTGGGAGACGTGTTAGGAGTTCTATTGGGTGTGCTTAGGTCATTAAGGGTTAATCTTTTCCTTGCTCTCAGTCTCCATGCCGTTAGCCATCAGGTGTGTTCTCTGCTGCTATTTAATCCCCACCCAGGCATGGATCCTTGCCAGCCATTCACTTTGTGTTTCCTGGTCCCCCTGCTCAGTCTGATTCCCTGTCTGTTTGTATTCCATATGTTTCTTGGTTTTTAGACCCGGCTTGTATTTTTGACTATCCCTTGTCTTTTGATTTGGTACCTTTTATTATATCTCCTGGCTTGACCTCTTGCTCGTCTGACCTCGCCTTCTCGTCTGTGTCTTGCTGGGACTTGTGGTCCTCCCTGGTTCCATGCTGTTTAGTCTTTTGTTTCGCATTGCATTTACACTGTGCTTTCTGTTTAGGTGTGACCCCGTGACTCCAGTCCCTAGGACTTTCAGGGCCTCCTCTCCCCTTATCCTAGCCGCCGGATAGAAGGTTAGGAGCCGTGGTAGGCGCACTTCAATTAGGAAGTGCATTGGTCTGCCTCATCTCAGATATTACAGCATAGTTATAGCTGCAGGGCCTGTGACCCCTTTTGTCATTAGCTGCACAGTGTTGCTTTCCCAGCTGTGTCACTTTGCACTGCCTGACCCTGACTCCAATCCTTACAGATTGTCTCCAAGTTACCACCTATTACATAAGATAGGACTAGGCAAGCAGGAAGGGACAGCTTAGGGCTCACTGTCTCTTGTGTCCTTTCCCAGGGTTTCCTGCAGCTACTAGGGAATTGCTCCTATTGCAATTCCCTTACATGTGTATTACTCAGGGCTGATCACTATCTTCACAATAGAATTGTATAGCCTATGGATAAGTCCTGTAAAAGTTACCCATGGGTTACCAGAACAGGACTAAACATGGTTCTGTGATACATCATTTGACCTTTGACAGTCAACAGCCTCCCACACAGAATCTTTCCTTGACTTTACCCTATTTTTTTCCATAAAAGAGTTCAAATTCTCCTTTCTCACAGTGGTAGGCTGTGTATCATAAATCTAGTTACTCCAGTGTGCCAGAGGGCAGGGGTAGATTTACCATGAGCAAACTACCAGCATTTAAAGGAAATAAAAACTGGAATAAATAAAAATGTATTCAGCCCTAGCGTGTGTATGGTGACCCGGGGGTTACCTTGGCATCTGGGCCTAGTCACAGCTGCAACCACTGCGACCCCAGTGTGAGAGTGGGTGTAAAATGCTTTTCCTGCTGGTATCAGCATGTTGTAAGTCTAGCTATGGATTTTTATATCACATTGTATCACAGCGTTCTAGCAGTGCATTTCATGTATGTATTGGTTTCCATTCTCTTAATGAACTGACATACACTGATTTGCCCTAAGTCAAAGTCCAAGTGCATCAGGCTTTGTAAAGAGTCATTTCTTGTCTCTGGTGAGCAATAAAGTCACTTTGATTCTTAAAGTGTACAAAGGTGAGTTTTTCTTTTTCCATTTGGTATTGCTGTGTTTGTATACTTGACCTAATCTGCTGCCCTTATAGAGTTCTGCCCATCTCTTATCACCTGCCTTGTCTGGCTACAACTCCTTCTGGCTGTCTTGGTACTATCAATAAGTGTCTTCACTCCACCTAAGAGCCAGACATTTCTGCTGATATGAACACTTTGTAAGTTCAGGGAAGAGACTAAGAGAGCTCATAAGGTTGTTAGGTTGGTAAGGCCAAACCACCAACTCCTCTCTTTTACCACAGCCTGACCCAACTCCTGTTCTGGCTCTGACTCTCATAAATAAATGGCTGGCAGCCATGGTTAGACAGAAACTGGAAAACTCAATAAAAAGCCAGTGATTGAATTCATATGAAAGTAAATACGTAAGAAATCATGTATCTAATTATACTATATCAATAATTGTATAATATAATTAAAAATAATTAATAATTTCTTTTTTAAACCAGCGTTGGGGCGAGTAACATTTTTCCATCTCCGAATCCAACTCTCACTCTTCCCATAACTGACCCCAGCTCCACAACTCTGACTCTACAGCCCTGGTTTACTCACAATCTAAACTAAATCTTCACCCATCTACTCTAAAATAAGCTATAGTTTATACTGAACCATGTGAGAATCCTGGCTACTACTACTCCAGGAGATTCTCTATGGGAAAGCCCATACCCACTTGTTGAGGACAAGGTGAATCACATAATATGTAAGACTCTGCCTTACTTCCAGATACATGTGTTAGTAGCCTAGTGGATCTGTATGTCCTGCTGGCCTTGTTACCAGGATATGATGTGCTATATATCTAGAACATTCTGGAATAATGACTTATAAGCATAAAAATCTTTTGGTCCTCCCCAGCAAAGCCAGCGATAAAATACATCAACTTGTATTTCCAAATGGCTGAATGATATGATGTAATTTCTCATAGATTTGCTCAGACACACAGTTACACGACCTCTATTTAACATCCTTGACCCAAGTGTTTGTTCCCGATAAATGCAGGTTTGATTTAATCTATTTAGCACCGACAGAAAAAAATAAAAAGCTACGAAAAATATATTTCTATTATTACATTTCATGTCTGAGGCGTAACAAGACTTTTTCATGTAATGAAGGTCATGTTCATTTTCTCCAACCAAGTCTATTGTATTTCCAGCATATATCTTCTTTGATTTCTTAAAGTACAATGTGAAATACTAATGCAGTCACAATAGGTTTACTCCAGAAATATATTTATCGTCTTATGGAACTTAATGCTACTATAAGGTCACAAGGTTTGGAGGGATCTAAATGATCTGAAATCCCAGGCTAAGAATGCAGGAGACACCAGTTCCTACTCTCACCGAATATGTCCAAGCAGTGTCAATTTCATGTATGACTGATTTTGAAAATCTATGGTATATAATCCATTTTCAAGGCCTATTAATTCATGATGTGGCTTATACGATGGTTTATGAAATATAAATAATATTTCATGAATGGTTTCTTCAGCAGAAACAATTCATCTCTCATCCAAGCAATGCTCCATGTTCTCAGCTAAATGGCTTCTTTTATTAAATCTAATGACAAACATTCACATTTCAGAGACAGTAAAAGTATGGAATATAATAAATCTTATATTGTTTGGAGAGGATGGGACTCAATGGGAGAGGTGGGTGGGATAATGCTAGAAGTGACAGGGATGAGGCTGTGGATGGGGGATGACCAAAGTACTTTTCACTGCCTGCACTCAGGAAGGGGGTGCATTCATTTTCACACTGACTGTATCATTCTGTTAACCCCTTCCCACTAATTGCATTTTTTGATTTTTATTTTTCATAAAAATCCTCGACCTCTCCTCTGCCTTTGACACAGTTGACCACTCCCTCCTGTTAGAAATTCTCTCATCCCTTGGTATCTCAGACCTGGCCCATTCCTGGATCTCCTCATACCTCACCGACCGCACATTCAGCGTCTCCCACTCGCACACCACCTCCTCACCTCGCCCTCTCTCTGTAGGTGTCCCCCAGGGCTCTGTCCTAGGACCCCTCCTGTTCTCCATCTACACCCTTGGCCTGGGCCAACTCATAGAATCTCATGGCTTTCAGTACCACTGCTATGCCGATGACACCCAAATCTACAGACATTACCTCCCTGCTGGCCAGAATTCCAGATTGTTTAGCGGCCGTAGCCTCCTTCCTCTTCTCCCGCTTTCTCAAACTCAACATGGAGAAAACAGAGTTTATCATCTTCAGCCCATCCTGTATGGCCTCTCCACCTGACCCATCTATCAAAGTTAATGGAACCACAATTACCCCTGTCCCACAGGCCCGATGCTTTGGGGTAACCCTGGACTCTGAACTATCCTTCAAGCCACATATTCAAACCCTCAACACCTCCTGCCGCCTCCAGCTCAAGAACATCCACCGAATTTGCCCCTTCCTCACCCAGGAAACTACCAAGAAGCTCGTCCAGGCCCTCATAATCTCCCTCCTAGACTACTGCAACACCCTTCTCCATGGACTCCCAGCTAACACCCTCGCCCCCCTCCAGTCCACCCTAAACTGCGCTGCTCGCTTAATCCACCTCACCGCCCGATCTTCATCAGCTGCTCCCCTCTGCCAGTCCCTCCACTGGCTACCTATAGCCCAGCGAATTGAGTTCAAGCTACTAACGCTAACATACAAAGCCATCCACAACCTGTTCCCTCCGTATATCTCTGAACTAATCTCCCGCTACCTGCCCACACGTAACCTCAGATCCTCCAATGACCTCCTACTCCGCTCTGCCCTCATCCGCCTCTCACACAACCATCTCCAAGATTTCTCTCGTGCATCCCCCATACTCTGGAACTCCTTACCACGACACATAAGACTGACCCCCACAATCACAGGCTTCAAGAAGGCGCTGAAGATTCACCTATTCAGAAAGGCCTACAACCTCCAATAATACTATCACCGCACCCCCATCTGTACAGTCTCCCCCTCTCCTTCTGTCTCTACCCCCCTCCCCTCGTAGATTGTAAGCCCTATCTGGCAGGGCCCTCTACCCCACTGTGCCAGTCGGTCACTGTTAGTATTATATCTACCTGTATATTCTGTGTATTGTATGTAACCCCCAAATGTAAAGCACCATGGAATTAATGGTGCTATATAAATAAATAAATAAATAAATAAATAAAAATAATTTTTGACTCCCTTCCTTCCAAACCCCTTAACTTTTTTTTATTTTTCCACTCTCAGACCCATATAGATTGAATCTTTGCGGGACAAATTGTTCTTCATTATTCTGTAGAATGTACTGGGAATCTGGAAAAAAAATCAGAATGAGGTGGATTTGAAGAAAAACTGCATTTGTGCGACTTTCTTACGGGCTTCGTTTTTTACGGTGTTCACTGTGCAGCCAAAATGACATGTCACCTATATTCTATGTTTCGGTACAATTCCGAGGATACCAAATTTATATGGTGTTATTTACATTTTAACCCCTTAACAAAAATCCAAAACTGTGTTAAAAATGTTTTGTTTTGTTTTTTTTTTTTTTTTTTTTCCGCAATTCGCCATATTCTGACACCTGTAACTTTTTTATACTTCCATGTACAGGGATGCATAGGGCGTCTTTTTTTGCGGGGCCAGGTTTATTTTTAATTCTACAATTTGGGGGAAATACTATTGCTTTGATCACTTTTTATTCAAATTTTTATCAGAGGCAAAACAGTGAAAAAACGGTGGTTTTGACTTTTTCTCCCGCTATGGTATTTACCGTACGGGAATTTTTTTTTTTTTATAGATTTGTAGAGCGGGAGATTTCAGACACAGAGATACTTAATGTGCATGTGTTTCCCAGTATTTAAGTACTTTTATATGTGTTCTAGGGAAAGGGGGGTGATTTGAACTTTTAATATTTTTAATTTTTTTAAACTTCTTTTTGCATTTGTTAGACTCCCATGGGGGTCTTGAACCCCAGGGGGTCTGTTCACTAATACAATGTAATACAATGCTAATGCACTGCAATGCATTACAAAATACCGGCTCTCCTATTGCAGGCTACTTAGTATAGACTGCAATAAAAGAAATAGAATAACAAGAGCCCTGGTATCTAGTAGTGTCAAGCTAAATTCACATACCTGGTACTTTTACTGTTTTTCAGTTCTGTTACAGTAAAAGAAAAATGAAAAAATGGCAGTGATAGATCTGTCATATGATGGATGCCAACAGTCCCCAATGGACCCCACTGAGTAAAACGTGTGCCATTTTGCCAGGCATGCTGCATGCTATACTATTTTATCCATGACTTTTGTAGGAGATTGAGGCAGAGGCTTTATTGCAGCGTTTTAGCAATTGTTAGCATGTCACAATATTGTATTAAAATGGTTTCATGAGAAATTGGAGTCATTGTGTGACTGTAAGTCATTGCTGTATATGTTAATTAGAGGTAAAAGAGACAACTGGGAGGGACAGTGCAATACTGTAGAGTGCACATGAAGTTGTTCTACTTCATATGATGAATGAAGCTGGAGATACAGCATCATATAGGCTTACAGGCTCCTCACATGGAAATCCAATCCTGAACCCAGTACAATATAGACAAAGCACATACACAGGGAGAATCTGCTAATGCATGTATCCAACATTATAAACGCCAATGCTCCTAGTGATCAGCTCCAATGCTCTAGGAATTCAGGAGGTGCTCATTTTCCCTGCAGCGCCATCACAGGGGGAATTAAGCATAACACTATCTAGTTTCCAGGACACAGCAGGTTCGCCAAAGTGAGAGATGCTCCTTTTAACTACGGTCCACCATGGACAAAACATGAGGATACTAAACAGGGACCCCCCCATCTTTTATCAAATCAGATTTCTATAAGAAGTGATATGAGATGGGCTTCTTATATATTCCATATCAGACAAGCACTTTAAGTGAAAGCTCAGTGTAATAACATTTCCTTTGTGCTTCAGTATAATGTCATTTTTCTAATGACTGGTGTGCATTTCATATTCCACCAGATGGATTGCTATAAATATTATCTCAGGACACAATATCTTATGTACTGTATTGTACTGGTGACAAGTTGAGGTTAGGCTGGAAACTAAACCTATCATTTCAGTGAAAGCAGGACTACCTCATAGTACAGATAACACTCACAATTCATGCTGCATTCAGTCCTATGCTCCCCCTCCCCCCATGCCCCTACAACCATATGCAAAAAGACAATGTCCGATGATGTACTACATGGAAAAAAAATCCCAGTGTTTGTGTTAAGGCACAGAATGCAGAGCTACTTTCTATTGAATCCGATAGAGTTCACATTTCCAATCTTCGCAGTGAGTCACAAAATATAAATGTACTTAAAATTATATTTCAGCAAATCACAATGTATTCTCCTTTTCCTTTCTCCCAGACCCAAGACCAAATGATTGGTGCAATTCAACAAGACATATGCTATACGAACAATAATTGGAATTACCATTTTTTAGCCAGCTGCTATTTGTATTTCATTTTTATTCATGCCATTGGGCTCGAAATCTGTTCCAGCCTTCTGGATTCCATTATTAGAGCACAAGAGGTTTCCTTTTATACACGTCCTCCAGGGTTACTGTATAATACATGTAAGACCAAGTCTTGTTGGCTCCACTGAATGAAGGTTGAAATATTTATTTTCTTTTATAACTAAAAGATATTCTATTTCTAATTCTATGTGAGTCAGATCCTTATATCAGGATAATCACCAATGTAATTGTACATTACTTGCTATACGCTGAGCTAGTAGTAGTATAATTGGAAGCTCCTGGGCTCCAATGAAAAATCTGTAACAGGGTCCCCCACCTGCTATGTACCCTGCGTAATACTAAACTCATGCCGTGTGTTGTATAACCACTCCAGCAATTGAATGTTAAAGTTCCCCAGGGGACCAAAGTAAAAGTAAAGAAAAGTAAAAAAAAGAAGTTTAAAAAAATATAAAATAATCCAAAAGTGTTAAAACTTCAAAATACCTCTCATTGTCATTTTGCATAGAACATTATCTAAAAAAAAAA
The DNA here is from genome assembly GCF_031893055.1 of Leptodactylus fuscus. Taxonomy (NCBI): domain Eukaryota; kingdom Metazoa; phylum Chordata; class Amphibia; order Anura; family Leptodactylidae; genus Leptodactylus; species Leptodactylus fuscus. The sequence continues at coordinate 99,023,089 of NC_134271.1, forward strand.
AAGACAATTTGAAAAGCCATAATTGGAATCACCGTGTCCAAAGTTGTCTGAAGAATTACAATATATTATCTCTCACAATGAATATTGCATTGAAAAGAACTCACAATGAGCCAAATCTAGAGATGAGCGAGTACTGTTCGGATCAGCCGATCCGAACAGCACGCTCGCATAGAAATGAATGGACGTAGCCGGCACGCGGGGGGTTAAGCGGCCTGCCGCCATCAAAGCGGAAGTACCAGGTGCATCCATTCATTTCTATGGAGCGTGCTGTTTGGATCGGCTGATCCGAACAGTACTCGCTCATCTCTACCAAATACCAATATTTTTTGTCAAACCAAGGAATAAAGCGTAAGCAAAAAGTGACATACACCCCAAATGGTACCAACAAAAGCTAAAGCTCTGGGTACAAAAACAAACCCTCAAATGGCCCCATAAATAGAAATATGAAATGGTTATTGGTGTCACAATAGGGTAACACAAAACCATTTTAAATTTGTATAAAAAAAAAACACCAAAACAATTTTTAGTTCAAAGTTTTTTATTTTATGTTTTAAAAGCAGTAAAGTATAACAAAACCTATATAGTTTTGCATGGTTGTAGCTATACCTACCTGCAGGATATAAGTGTACATTTCATTTTTACAGCACGGTAAATACTGTTAAAACGAAACCTAAAAACAATGGCACAAATATTTTTTGCAGTTTCTCAATACATTGAATAGTGGACCTAAAAGTACAACCTGCGTTGCTAAACAAGGTCGGAAATATGAACAAAAAAAAGGTTAAAAAAAAGATGGTTCTTCGAAAAAGGGGAATTAAAAGTATGAAAATGAAGAATACAAAAAAAGTAAAAGTTAAAACAGTTACAATTAAATACAAAAATGGTAGCGTGCGATGAGCACCTATGCTATCGACATAGAATAGTTATTCTATGCAAGTAGTTTAGAGCCACGACCATCCCAACCACCACCATTCCAACACCCCAACCACCACTCTAACCATCACCATTACACCACCACTAGTCCCCCTAACCACCATTTCACCACCCTAACCATCACCATTCCACCACCAAAAAAAAAAAAAAAAGTTGTATACACTCGGGGCAAGTTCACAACAGGTTAGACACCAGTGAAACTGCTGGCTGTGCACCCAGTGTGGTAGAAGGAATTTAAAGAAAACTCACTCACATACAGTAGAAAAAACACAAAGCAAAGTGTCTTGACCTGAGGGTTTTGGGCATGCAGCATGTCACTTATTACAGGCTCAACCATGGTCAACCTTTGCAATGCAAATCTGTGCGTTCACATGAGTTGTTTGGCTCAGGAATTTGGTCAGGAAACTGACTCAAATTTCTCCTCCTAAAAACGCCTCACCATAGGACTGTATGGTGAGTCGTTTTTTGGAGGAGGAATTTGAGTCAGTTTCCTGACCAAATTCCTGAGCCAAACAACTCAGTGTGGAAGCTAAACTCTGGAGGGGTTAATCTGATGACAAGCCATCATGAGACATACCCTATTGAGTGATTACAATAATAACCAGCAGAATTATGAATGCAGCTCCAGACTACCATACAGGCTGTAAGATATGCAGCGCCATGTAGTCACAATGTAATTTAACTTTTGATTTAGGTTATATCAATGTTGAAAATGTTAAAATGTATTGAAAGATGGAATTCAAGAGGGAGTCCAAACTTTGGGAACTGCACCAATTAAACAAAATGGAGAGCTTCTGCAAAGAACATCTCTCTCTCTGGAAGATCAGACACATCTTCTAGTTACAAGGACAGCCCATTAATGTCAGTGGGTATCATGCAATGTATAATTTCCCCTGTGGTGGCGCTGCTGGGGTATTGGATACTTGCTGCTAGATTTCCCAACCGATTAGAACTAAAAACCTTCTATTAAATATGGACTGAACATCCATTTTAAGGGCATGCACTTGTTTGTACCTCTATGTTTTCATATACAGTATCTATATACATATCATCCTGTATCTAATTCCTAAATTTGGCATTTAGTTTATACTACATAACTTGTAAAATATTTGTTCTAAATCTTTTCAGACCATTTCTCAGACTGACATTTTTAAAGAAAAACTAAGTTAATATTCCCAATGAAATATTGCTTTGAATATTTTTGACATTTAATGATCATGTCGCCATCACTCAGGTTGGACATTGAAATATTGTCAGGAGCTATTGAATTTGTGAAACAAAGGGTGATGTAGAACAGAATGTTGGGTACATTAATGCAGCGCTACATTATGTAACTATGGAAACTGGATCTTGTACAGCCCTTATTTATTTCTCTTTTGGTTTGTTTATGAAATATTGGAATCTATGATTATAGTAATAATGTAACACTTTGTGATATCTACATATTACGGTCTTCTGTACTCTTTCGGTGTCAGCTAATATGCCGATGAGAAGCAAATTAGTAAGTGTAGATAATGTATGGTCAAGGATCTCATAGAGAACACATCGCTACAACACTATCCATATGTTTAAAAATCTACCAGTAATTTCGAGCCAAGAATTTGTTTAACTCAGTCTCTTATATGCAAGCTAATAGTCACAAGTTGGCGCTCATTAGCAATTTGCTATCATATATTGCAAGGGCCTGTAGGCATCCTGCATGGAGCCATGCTTCATCTGGTATTGGGTAAGTATGGACTTTTTTTCTGTGATTTTTTTGTATATTGTGTCTTTTTTTAGTAATATCTTACCATATATAGTTTCATCATGAAATCAATCATCCCTTGATTATAAGGTTCATGGATCCTGAGACTAGAAGATGGCTGTGGATGCAAGAAACCTCAAGACTAAAGTGATAGTGAGCTGCAATATGGTGGAGGATATAGCAATAGACATAATGTGGGTATAACTATAGGATGTGGACATTACACCCAGACCCTGAATGGGGATTAAAGGTTCCTCTGCCCAATATGTGGCGACAGGTGCAATAAATGATGTGTCACAGTTCGAGATTGGGAACTTCAAGATATTTCCCTAGAAATACAATGCAATACAAAATCAGCAACAAATGGGAAATCTGAGGCAGGCCGGGATATTTAAAAAAAAAAAAAAAACACAGTAATTTCCCAAAAAAGTTTAGACTAACAGCAACGCTAAAAACAAGCAAAACTGCGTCTTTCTGATCTCTTTTCCATTTTACTGGTTGTTCCCATTCTACTGGTTGGCTCTGTAGCTCTGCCTGTTCTGATTGGCTGCTGAGTATAAGCATAAGCCCACCATATCAACATTTCTCAGCATTTCCCATATACATTTTGCAAATGGTCAATCAAGGCAATCGATCACAACAAAGGTGTTCCATATTAATATAATGCTAATGGAGGGTGTAGACAGTGGTATAAAGTATGAAGAACTGGGATCTAATCTTTCTGGGGATCTCCTCACGTGCTGCAGCCCAACTCTTATCCATTAAAGAGAAGATATAGCTGAAATGACAAAACATTTCGAAATCAGCACAAAGATAATGTAAGAAGATTGTGGATGAAAAAAAGCCCGGATAGAACGGCTCAGTACAATCACTTTGATTTTATCTTGCAATCCTTCGTGCGGTAATTATGTCATTACAATCCTCATCATTTCATTTAAACAGTGTTCTTTATGGAAGACTGAGATTAATTAATCTCATTAATTTAGATGTTCTAAACTACCATAATGAACTTTTGTCAGGATTCATGTTCAAACCCCATCCTCAAAATTAATGGGTTGATTAAAAAAAAAAAGGCCAGTCTGCAGGCATTTCATAGTAATTCAGATATTAATGTTCAGACAATTCTGTATCTTTTGTAAGCAAAGGTATTTTACAGAATCAGTAATATATTTCATACGCCATATGGTAGAACTGTGTGCAGGAGGCTGTATGGTGGCACTAGAGGCTATGGACTATAGAGCTGTGGGTATCTTGTGCTGCTTATGATGCTTGATATGGTGTGGAATTTGCGGTATTATACATACATACATACATACATACATACATACATACATAATTGTATGCAGAAGGGGTCCAGTTGATGTAATAGGGTTCCAAAGAAGTCTATGATTACTGTATAATGGATCCAAGTATCTATCTATCTATCTATCTATCTATCTATCTATCTATCTATCTATCTATCCATCTTAATGTACAAAACATTTGACTGAATAGTTATGTATGTCCCCAAGCAGCACGATCCAATGAACATGCTAATTGTTGCCTTAGGCATTGGTTACAATTACAAATATCTATTAGTCATGTGAAATTGACTGGAGAAACATAGAGGGGTAACACTTAACCCCTTAATACACACACTATTTTTGGGCCTTTACTAACCTGGTTACTTTTTTTGTACATTATTGTAGTGAGTTCTATAAATTTTATTACCAAATAATTTTCTTTACCAAATATTTTTTTTACAAGGGTTTTGATGGTATTTATTTTGTTTTATTTTTAGGTGTAATCAATTTTTATTAAATTTTCATAATAAAACAAAGTAAAGGCACAATACAAAACGCAAACAAAGGAGTAATAACATATGTGCAAATGAACACATACATCAAAAACAAGTAAGGAAAAATAGAACAAAGACGAAATAAAGAAAAGAGGGGGAGATGAAAAGACACGGGGGAGCACGTATACACCAAAGGGGGAACTGGAAAAAATGTGTGTGTGTGTGGGGGGGGGGGGGGACAGAGAGTCATGAAAACAAATTAGAAAATTCAGATGGACCCCTGGAACACCAATTGTGTTTTATTTTTAAACCTTTAAAACATGTATTTTTTCAGGCATGCTTCAAGTCTTATATATATATATATATATATATATATATATATATATATATATATATATATATATATATATATATATATAAAAAGGCTATCGGAAAAAATGGAGAAAAAAAATCCCCAACCATGTGAAAAAAATAATCCCACAAATCCTAAAAACACCACAAACATGCTAAAACTAAAAATTCTGTTTATGCTGCCCTTTAAATAATTTTATGGTTATTTTGATGTCTTTTCCATAAAAATATTGATACTACAAGGTAAAAAAACCCCAAACTGCTAAATGTTCTGTATGAATCCAGCATTGATCATGTACCCGCTGATACAATATACTGTGTAGGGATCAGTTCAGTTCTGGATTTCTGCTACCATGCATGGCTGAGGAACCACATCCACATCTTTACCACAAATGATACTAAGGCGACCCAGGAGATTGATCTTCTGACCAATCTCCTGCAAACCTGAGATCCACAGACCAAAGCAAGTAGCAAAGAGTTCATTAGAAAGATCTTTGTACTGTCCATTCATATATTTGTACACCATAATATGTTTTTTTTTATGTAGATTGTGAGCCCCATATAGGGATCACAATGTACATATCAGTATGTTTTTGGAGTATGGGAGGAAATCCACACAAACAGGGGGAGAACATACAAACTCCTTACAGATGTTGTTACTGGCAAGATTCAAACCCAGGACTCCAGTGCTGCAAGGCTGCAGTGCTAACCACTGAGCCACTGCATTGCCCCTTGTCTTTTTAACAAATTGAACCACCCCATGTGTGATGACCTGCTTTTGTATTGTAATCCACCCATATCCTCACTTACTATGTTTGTCCTCCTCTACAAATGCCTGGAACTTTACACAGCCTTCCATCTAAAGTCCGATTAGTGACTGGAAATGTCCTTGGCATGAGCATCTCTGTCCCTCTTCATGCATCCTGTGATTTGGTTTACCTTGGTAGAAAGTGCCTTGCACTAGTTGAGAAAATTAAGTTTACTGCCATCCTTCAATTTTTTTAATGGTAGTTTTACCCAGTGTTTTATTATTTAGCACATAATTGAAAAAATAAATAAATAATGACTGTGATAAAAAGGAGTATGAGCAGTCAGTAAAAGGGTTAATAATAGTGTACAATCATTCCAAGCCTCCATACACACTGCATATACAATAAAATCAGAAGGACCTGGAGATACCAGATTTGCCCCTAGGATACCATAGGGACAATATTACAGATTGGTACCACATATTGGAGAGCCAACAATCTTTCTCGATGTGTAAGATGATTTAAGTCTTTAACTTTCTCCTGCAGATTTATGAACATAAATCAACAAAAGAAGCATTTTTGGGAAAAATCGAATTCACCATGTATTCCCAAGACTTCACAGCAATGTTATACTGAGTGCTTTATGCAATGTGTATGACAGATCGTACATCATCAAGTCAATGAAGGAACACATCCTGAAGATGTATGGAGGTAAATAAAAAATAATACATGTACATAAGAGAAGAAGCAGCAATCTCCCCTAAAGTAGATTAGACCCTTTAAGGCTTAAAGGGTAACATATGCAAGAGGAGGTAGACTCCTAATTGATATTCATAGCAGCACATATGGAAGTAGCTTATATTGTGGATTTTATGTTATTATTAATATTATAGGGCCCTGGAGAGCTGAATATTACATGATTGTTTGCTGCCAGAGTGATGCGAGAGAAACTCATATTTGTCTTCGAGTCATATTTACTTCACACTGTCACCTAGGGGTATATAAAGGGCATAAATAAGATGAATATGTAAAGGGAAAAATATTCAGATATTATTCAATTAGTTAAATCATTACGCTACAAGTACACTAAGTGAGGAACCTGTCCTGATAATGTAGCATTTCCTATAGGGCACAGCATATATGGCAATGAGCATTTTTTTATGTAGCTGTTTTTTTATCTGCATTCCCTACCTGGGGCCTTAGGTCTTATGCACACAACTAGCCATGTATACTAGCCATGTTTTTCACGGCTAGCACACTGACCCATTCATTTCCATGAACGAACTCTGGATAGGTCCTATTCCGGTCCATTTTGCTATCCATACACAATGATCTCAGTATATGGGGCCATGGAGGCATGTGCAGCACACGGATGCCATTTTTGCAGTTTAATCATGGCCCGGCAATACACACATGGTTGTGGGCATGTTGTCTTAGCCTTTACTTTACTTCTGGACTCAGGTGCTTAAGGGCCCCACAAAAATGTAGATCTTGGGCAAATGCCCAATCCTAAGCTATTTGTGCTTGGCATTCTAGGTCATAGGGTCTAGAGGTGTAAGTCAAGGAACATAACAGAAAATGTTCCCTATACATGTCTATAGAAGTCTATAGAGAGGGAGAGGGGGAGGAGGGAGCAGAGAGAAATAGTATCAAACATGGTGTTATTATCAGGCTGGAGCAAAACAGGAACCTTTTTCATATCCTATTCACAGATTGTATGCGGTATGCACTCCATTTCTTGCAATATTAGACACAACCCATGGACAATCGTGGCATTGTTTCTAAAAGAAAGCAGCCATTTTCTAAATCCTTTAATATGGAGTTGTCTCTTTAAAGCCACCTACACACACTTTCTTTGTATAGCGTCTGTTTAGAAATGGATGAAATAAGCCCATAAAAAACACAATAGCAGTTAGTTAAATACACAAGGTGAATATGAAAGGAAAAGATAGAAAAAAAGGAGGAGATGAGAAACGATGGCAAGGAACTATTTTATATCCCCCCGTGTGTCGTCTTCTTGAAATACACTGGAAGCCGCAGTTTGTTTGTTGTCTTAAAATTGGAAGCATTGATTTTATTATACAAAAAAAGAAAGGATTTACTACAAAGTTCGATATCTTTATGGTCTCATTCATTTTCATAAAGAATAAAAGCTCATAAAATGTTCCCTTAAAATCTATTGCAGGGCTCCGGTAAATTAGGACTAATCCCTTAAATCACCTTACATCCTGCACCATATTAACATGTTCCTACTGGGACTAGAAAGTGCTGTCAAAGGCAAGTACAGTAACTTCCATGCAACATTTACTGCACAAACCATAGGATCTAGTTAATGAATTGTAGCATGCATATAAAGACCGTATAGCCATCAACAAGAAGATGAGGTCAGAATAGGGTTAATAGGAACATATAAGGTAATTGCATTGATCTATTTTGGTTCACATAATGATCTAAATAGCTTATTAGTGGTTTCACTCACATTATGAGGGTGAGTGTTCGGCTAACAGAATTGGGATGCTGCAGGGAAGTCTAATGTTACCCTATGGGACCATTAGGCAGGGTTTATCTACAGTAGTGTATGGTGATAGTCAGCTGTCTAAGTCGGGCTTAGCTTACACCACTCTAGTTTGCATAGTCTGAGGGATTGCTGGTTCTGATCCTTTAAACCTTATACAGGGATCTGGTCTTCTCTATGACAATCCCTAGGTTGTGTCTATGGAGTAGTAGCTAGGGATGGGCATGCCCATTACTTGATATTTTCTCAGAGGCCTATGAGAGATGAAGAAAAAATCAAGCAACTAGTATTTAACTTTCTCTACCTTTCTCGTGCCCTGTTATGAGGGCCGATCTTCATTCCTGGGTGTCCCAGTCATATTTAGCGTCTTCTGTAATGTCATTGGCCATTGGTCAACAGTAAGGCTTGTGACTGGGTCACATGGGAGGTGTCAACATCTTGATGCTTTGGAAACAGTGTCATCACATTGTTACCCCTATGTGACTGCTAAGGTCCAATCACATGCCTTGGCAGTGACCAGTGCTGCTGATGTCACAGAGGAGGCCAGAAAACGGAACTGATGCCCAGGAATGAAGACTACGAGTCTCAAAATCAGTAGACAAGGAAGGTCAAGAGCTAAGACAGTCTTGGAAAATCCAGAGTGATAAGTAAAGGTTAGGCAAAGGTCCAAAGAGAACAATTCAGAGACACAGCACCATAAATGCGTCACTGACGAGGAAATACTGACGTATCAATAAAATGTATTATTGCATTATAGGTCCCCAATATCAAAGTGGCATAGCCATCCCACAGTGTACAGAGCCATCTGCTTCCAGCACCGTATGCTGTGCACTGAACAGCTCATTGCTGGGGTGCTAAGTATTGAACCCCTACCAATCCGATGTTGATGAACTACCCTAAGGACAGGCCATCAATATCAGGTCTTGGAAAACCTATTTAAGTTTTTAAGGAGTATTCCCTAGATATAGGCAAACCATTTTGTTCTGAGCCAGGTTTGACTTGAATATTCCAAATTGTTCAGTTTTTAATGAAACCAAACAAAAGGAAATGTCTCAGACAACCTAAAATGGCTGCTACGACATGCAACGTGGTAATTCCAATACTCTGGAGCCTTTTCGGACCCGAGAGTATAATAGATGCAGGCCCAGGGGAGGTGAACAAAATAAAAACCATTTAGGCTGGGGTCCCACATTGTGTAATCTCTTCAATTTGACAGTGGCAGAACCGCAGCAGCAAAAAAAAAAAAAATGCAGTGTTTTACAGTATCTGCAAAGTGGATGGGATTCTGGCTAATCCCATCTGCACACTGCAGGAAAAAAATCTGCAATTTCAAAGACTGTCACGTTTTTGTAAATCGCAGCATGTCAATTCTACGGAAACTCTGGTGTGGAAAAAATTGCAATACACTTCCACCGCAGTCTTTTCCACAGTGCTTTTTGGCTGCAGCTCACTACATGAGGCCTTAGCCTTGTACTCCCCTACTGTCAACTCTCCTAGTGATGTCATGAGCTGTTCTCATGTGACTACTGACGCCCACAAATTAACCCATTGCAGACGACAACTAGATTGAGTATTAAGGCTGCGGCATCAGATTTCTATAGCTATATGAGCGCTTTTTTCTGTATGATGAGTTTTATTTTAAATGGAACCATCTTGGCTCACATTATTACCATTATGTCAATGCTATACTTATACAGGTTTTGGTATGTTTTACACTTCTTGTGAAGAACAAAATTTCTCCGTTTGGGAAGTCCGCATGGTGACCCCACGAACGGAATACTGAACACATTGGCAAGCAGTGATCTTATGAAAGCACACGGACCCCATAGACCATAATGGGGTCCATGTGTTTTCAGCGCGGTGCCCACATAGAAATTGCAGACAGAAAAGTACTTCATGAACTACTTTCTTAACTCATGAGGACACCATGCGGAATACATGAGCAGAGTGTATACTCAGTGTGAAGGCTCCGCTGCGGTTCCATAGGAACAAATGGAAGCAGCCGGCACACAGCCTTAACCCCTGCGCGCTGGCTGCGTCCATTCATTCTAATGGGAGACTAGATAACACCTTTATTAGCTACTTACCTGCAGAGATGGCTGCTCCGGTGCCCGGTGTCCTCGTTCTTCTTCGCCTCACTGCCCCATGCCTACCAGGTTAATGTTAAAGAGCTAGGAAGAAGGCGGGGCTTGTGGCTTAGGAGAGTGTGGGAGGGTACAGGGCGGGGAAATGTGACGTCTCCCCTCCCAGTACCCGCCCACACTCTCCTAACCCGCCCGCATTCTCCTAACCTGGCAGGGGGCAGCGAGGTGAAGAAGAACGAGAACATGGGGCACCGGACCAGCCATCTCTGCAGGTAAGTGGACACCAGGGGGGACTAAGTAGCCAGAGGATTAAAAAAAAATCCTCTGGCTACTTAGGGATTTAAAAAAATCACTACACAGCGTGGATTCTAACAATTAAAGCGTTCAATTGTTAGATTCCATGCTGTATAGTGAATAGAATTGTTTTTAAAATCCGATCTCCGATTAGTAAAAAAATCCCATTGACTTGCATTGGGATCGGAATTGGGATCGAGATCGGGTTCGAATGAAAAATGATTGGAAATCGGATTTCAAAATCGATCCTGAAAAGTCAAGATCGGCTCAACCCTACTCACTACACTTGGGTCATTTAAATTTCCTTGTTCTCCTTTATTTTCTTTCATGGCTGGTGTGCATGGTAGATGTATAACTCCTGCCCTCTTGTGGGGCTGTAGTGAGAAGATTCATAATGCACAGCCCCCCACTGTCAGAAGGGAGAGAAAAAAAATAACCCTTTGTTGCCAAAAATATCAGTTGGTCAGTAGCATTTAGTCAAGAAGGGATCCTGAAGCGGAAACTTATGCGCAAAAGGGCAATGATTGCTATGTGGGAGGCCCCGACAAGGAAGGAAATGATGGGGAGCTTGTGTGCACAGACTTGTGAACAAATGACAGGCTGGTTATAGACAGAGGAGGAACGAGAAATGGAAACATGGTTAAAATGTACATATGATACATGGCTGACATTCATGCACAAAAGTTGTGTAGGAACTCTGCAGCATAGGTTTTGCACAAGGGCCCATGAGCCTTTAGTTATTCCCCTGAGGATGACAGACAAGGATTGCAGATAGTAAAATTGTGACAACTAGAGATGAGTGAGTAGTGACATATTCGAGATTCGAGATTCGTTTCGAGTTCAGCTTCAATATTCGACTACTCGATCGAATATCAAATCCCGTTATAGTCTATGGGAAAAAATGCTCATTTCAGGGGAAACCACTATTCAACTAAAGGAGAGTCACCAAGTCCATGAGTAGCAGGAGGAGAGTGTTTAGGAGGAGCAAAGTGCAGTTAAAGCACACGGACCCCATAGATTATGGGCTGGTTCACATTAGCGCTTGCCTCCCGTCCAGAAGGAGTCCACAGGAGGACCCCCCCAAAAGGAATATCAGCGCAACTGCAAGCATTTAACAGTTAAGTACACGGAACCCATAGCATATAATGGGCTCTGTGTGCTTGCAGCGTATTGCCCGCATGAATAATTCGTCCAGCGCTTGCAGTTGCGGTGATACTCCATTCGGGGGGGGGGGGGGGGTGTCATCCTGCGGACTCCTTCTGGACAGGTGGCAGGTGCTAATGTGAACCGGCCCTTACTCATCCTGCAGAACCAGCTTTGATTGGCCGAATGCTATACAGTGTACAGCATTTGGCCAATCAACGCTGGTTCTGCCGGAGGCTCGTCTGTGACGAGGCGGAGTCTAAGATCATACCACAGCAGTCTTCATTGTGGTCTGATCTTAGACTCCACCTAGTCACAAACGAGCCCCCGGAAGAACCAGTGTTGATTGGCCGAATGCTGTACACTGTATAGCATTCGGCCGATCAACACTGGTCAATGTATTCCTATGAGAAAGTCAGCTCCCACATAGACCGCAAGCTGCCAGCTCTCCTGACTAGCAAAGATGAGCCTTCTGCAGAACCAGCGTTGATTGGCCGAATGCTATACAGTGTATACTGTAGCATTCAGCCAATCAACGCTGGTTCTGAATTAAATCTTTACTGTGAATAGGAGTAGTATTCGATAGAGTACGAGTATTTCGAATACCGTAGTATTCGTTCGAATACCTAATTGATCGAATACTACTCGCTCATCTCTGGTAACAACTTTTTGAAACCGTTTGTGTTTCTTTACATTAAACAAACATCGGCCTCTGAAATAATACAAGCGGATAAGCCATTGTTATTCTACACTAAACATTTCACCAAATAGCCCAACAATACACTTTGCATGGAGACTTCATCCCTATTGTATTTCTGCCCAGTTACAAGTAATAATCCATCTAGAAAGAAAGATAATTACATGTCAGTACAAAAGAAATTATTTTGCTTAAAACATCTATCCAGACCACTGGGAGTTAATGTTATAAATGAATGAAACCTGTCTGGCAAAATGAGATTTTTTTTTAATTAGCATATGCAGCGAAACCTGGCTGTGCAAAGTTCTATGGTTAGAATTAACCAAATAAGTGTCAGGGTTTTTTTGTAAAAAATACAACTTTAAAATGGTTGCTTTCCAGAAACAGCGCCACTCTTGTTAATAGGCACAGGCATTTCCTAAGGACAGGCCATCAATATCAAGTCTTGGAAAAACCTATTAAAGTTCTTAAGCGGTATTCCTCTTTGTTCCGAGTAGCAGGGCACCTCTAATGAGGCGAGGTGAGGCGACAGCCTGAGGCAACGCTCCAGAGGGGGGCGACAGCCGTGGCAATTTTTATTTTTAATTTATTTTGCCTATCACGATCGTGAAAATTTACTCGATCACTGATCGGAATCTGTACTTTTCTAATCCCGATTGCTCAATCCTAATCACCGTGTGTTATTATCTCTGTACTGTGACATCACTGTTTCCATTATCCCAGTACTGTGACCTTACTATATATTATTTCTGTGCTGTGACATCACTGTGTTCATTGTCCCTGTACTGACAAGCTGTTGGGAAGGTTTCAGCTGCTGAATTCTGCCTCCTAGCCAAAGACAAGACAAGCTTATCTATACTGTATCTCTGAAGGAGAAGAGAATGTAATGTGTATTTGCTGGGTAGGTAATAGATTTTCTTTTTATCATGAATACTTTTTTATTTTATTTTATTTTATTTTAAATATGATTTTTATTGAAAAGAAGAAAACTTTTACAATACAATAAAAAAGCAATTACAAACATAAGAAGAATCGGCATACGTCCAAGCAGTAGAATAGGAATCGCAAGCTGGAACTCCGGGCTGTAGCTCAAATACATGAATGACACAAACATGACCGAACATACAAAGACCAAAGGACCAGATACACAGACACTACAAAGACACCAATTCAACAAGAAGACAGGAAAGGAATGAAAAAGGGGAACACAACCAGAAGGGAACAGGAAAGAAACAAGAAAAAGAGAAATAAGGGAGACGGAATAGGAACAGAAAAGAACAAGAAAACCAAACAATGACATAAACAACATAACCACATACCTGAATACAATACCAGAAAAACACAAAATACATCCGAAAGATTGAACATGATAAAATAAAATAAAATAAAGCCACCTGGGATAATAACATAGTGGGTAAATAGTAATCAAGGGGACCCCCTGGGGGCGGCCTGAGGCCGAGGAGATAGAACACCCTTATTAGACTCCACATACGAAATCCAGAGAGACCACTGGGATCGAAACTTGGCGTAAGTATAGTTTTTGTTAGACAACAAACGTTCCAAGGAACACGCCAAGTTCACATGGTGAAATAGCTCAGCTAAGGTCAAACAAAGAACGGACTTCCACTGGCGAGCGATCATGGCCCGAGCTGCGAGCACAATCTGACCCAGGACGACCTGCATCTCCGAGGGGAAACTACCAATATCTAAGAAACAAAGGGCGAGACCAGGAGAGGGACTGATATCAAAACCAGCTATGGCGGACATGAAATGAAATACCGCTATCCAGAAGGTTCGTACCGGAGGGCAGTCCCACCACAAATGCAAGAATGAACCTACTTGGCCAAATCCCCTCCAGCAGAGTCTAGAACAAGAAGGATCAATATGCGCCAACTGGGTCGGAGTCCTATACCACCTCAGCATAATTTTCAAAGCCGTTTCCCAATGTGCAGCCCCCTTAGATACACGTTTAACAAACCCAGCTGCCGTATACCAGTCAGACAGAGGGATGGTTCTGGCAAGATCCGTCTCCCAACGAAGCAGGTGAAGAGGCTTGACCCGCTCCGGGGGAACAGAGAAAAAGCCATAAAACACAGATAACCCACCTCTAACAGGCGCGAACCTATTCCACAGCTTTAAGGCTAGCCTGGGAAAGGTCAATCTAGAGGGTTCGTAGGATTGAAAAAAATGACGCAACTGCAAAAATTTAAAGAAATCCGTTTTAGGGAGCTGGAACTCTTCCTGTAACATGGAGAACGATTTAAACCCGTCGTCCGTAAACAGCTGTGTCACTCTATAGAGACCCCTAGAGACCCAACCACGGAGTCGCAGCTGGGGAAGAAAGGAGGTTAAATATAGTATGGGTAGCTTTGATAAAGGGACCAGGTCTTCTCTGGAAGTATATGACAAAAAATAATGCCAAGCGGACACCGTGGCCCTAATACTCGGTAAAGGAGGGGAAGTGACGGGCAGACTTGAATCCTTAGGGCGTAAAATACTCATAAGCGGGGCATCCAGAAGGCATTCCTCAATTTCGGCCCAGCGCCATTTAGAAGTCTCATCCCACCTGACCCTAAGTTGATCTAGGACAGACGCCATATAATATTTTTTAACATCTGGGACACCCGCACCCCCATGGGACCAAGGTCGTGTCATCACCTTAAGTCGGACCCTGGATCTTTTACCCTCCCAAATGTAGTTGGAAAGAATGGACTGAAGTTTGGTAAAATATGAGTCAGGGAGGGGGATAGCAACTGTACGGAACATATACAAGATTAAGGGTAACACCATCATCTTGACAATAGCAATTCTGCTCGCCCAAGACAACATTGGCTGTGAGAAAGAGGCAAGAAGAGAAGTAACTTTGGTCAGAAGGGGGATGTAATTGACAGAAAACAGATCAGAACTAGGGGCCGTCAGGGAGATGCCAAGGTAAGCTATACGGGAGTCATTCCATTGGTAGGGGAATTGAGAACAGAGATCCCGTCTCAACGAGGGAGAAATGAGAACAGGCAATATCTGTGATTTGGAGGAATTTACCTTATAATAAGAAACTTTACCAAATCCCTCCAAGACCTCCGTAGCAGCACTCAAGGAGGAACCAGGGGAAGTCAGGGCCAGTATGACATCATCAGCATATAAGCCGATTTTATGCTGCTGGCGACCCACAGTAATACCCTCGATATTTCCCGCCGACCGAATGGACTCCGCCAGAGGCTCCATCACAAGCGCAAAGATAATAGGGGAAAGAGGGCAGCCCTGGCGAGTACCATTCGAGATCCGAAAGGGCTCAGACAGGAAGCCCGATGAGAGCACACGAGCCGACGGGTGGGAGTACAGAGCCAGAATAGCAGATTTAAAGACTGACCCCATACCAAACTTATCCAAAAGGCTGTCTAAGTAACCCCAGTGGACCCTATCGAAAGCCTTCTCAGCATCCAAAGCCAGAAGCAAAGAAGGCGTACCATCTTTTTCGGCTTTCTGAATAAGATCTATAAACCTCCGTGTGCTGTCTGGCGCCTGCCTACCGAATACAAAACCCACCTGGTCAGGACTGACCAACTGGGGGAGAAGGAGGAGCAACCGCTCAGCAAGGATTTTAGCGTACAATTTAATATCTGTGTTTAGAAGGGAAATAGGTCTAAAATTAGCCGGGACAGTGGGAGATTTGCCGGGTTTAGGGATGGTCACTATAGTGGCCGACAACATTTCCTCCGGGAAGCATTGCTCCTCCGCTGCCTTCCGGAACACAGCTAGAAGATAAGGGGACAAAATATCTGCATATTTCTTATAGTAGATCCCTGAGAAGCCGTCAGGGCCAGGGGATTTTAGTGGTTTCAGTGAGGCTATAGCTTCCGTAACTTCAAACAAAGTGATAGGCGAGGTTAGGGAGGCAGACTGCGCAGGGGAAAGGCGGGGCAGGGCCACAGAATCCAAGAATCGATCGATTTCTTCCCTAGATGGCTGGTACGTCTGGGGATCATCCCTAAGGTTGTATAACGACTTGTAATACAAGCGAAACTGCTCTGCAATAAGGCGGGGGTCAATTACTTTAGCACCCGAGTCATCCACAAGGTGAGCAATACGGGTTTTGGGACACGACTGTTTGATTTTCCTAGCTAAAAAGGCGCTAGCCCTACTATTATGCACATAGGCCTGACATTGAAAACGCTTAAAAGCTAGGTCCTGTTGACAAGCCAGAAGGCCCTGCAACCGGAGTTGACATTGCCTAATCTCAGCAGAGACAGAGGGAGTGGGGTTAAGCTTATTAATTGCAGAGAGGGAGGATAGGGAGCGAAGTGTAGCATCTACGTCTTTAGATCGTTCCTTTTTTGCCCTCGCGCACGCCTGAATAAGCAACCCTCGCATATATGCCTTATGAGCATTCCAGAGCACATGAGGGTCTGATACGGAGGGGGAGTTGAGGGAAAAACATTCCCTCAGGGCCTCACGGAGGTGCTCAGCATAAGAGGGGTGATCTAGGATATACTCATTCAGGCGCCATTGGGTAGGCATAGCAGTGGAGAACTTCTCATGTAGAGAGAGGGACACCGGAGCATGATCAGTCCAGGTGATCAGCCCAATATCCGTAGATTCCGTCTGCATCAGCCCAATCTTATCAGTGAGAAAAAAGTCAATACGGGAGTAAGAGGAGGACGAAGAGGAGAAATAACTATAATCTCGTTCCCCGCCATGTTGACAACGCCAGACGTCATAAAGGCCCTGATCAATCAAAGAGGAAGACAATATAGGGGAGCGTCTTTTGGGGTTGGAGGAGTCTAGAGAATTATCTACTAAACAATTAAAATCCCCCCCCAATGATCAACATACCAGTAGCAAAAGTTCGGATCTTGGAAAGCACAGATTTCCAATACTGCGCCTGGGAACGATTCGGAAGATAAACAGTGACTAAAGTATACTTAACATTGTTAATAAGGCAATTAAGCCCCAAAAACCGACCCCCGGGATCAACTAAAGTGGATTCAAGGGAAAAGGCTACTGAATCCCGCACAGCAATAAGAACACCCTTACGCTTAGCATTACAAGAAGCCTGATATATATGAGGGAAAGAGGGATTAGAGAATTTAGGGCTTTTGCCAACACAAAAATGAGTCTCCTGGAGGAAGAGTACATCGCAGCGAAGGCGACGGGCCTCCCTCCAGACAGAGCTCCGTTTACAGGGGCTATTCAAACCCCTAACATTAAGTGAAGAGATACGGAGTACCATAGTGATAATCTAAAGAAAAATGGCGGAAGACCCAGGTGGCTACACAGAAAAACAAGGATGCATAAAATATGTATGAACAGGCATAATAAGCATACAACATTCCAGGTATGAAACAAGAACAAAGAATGCGAACAAAATAACATAGTGTCAAAAAACACAGAATAACCAAAAGTAATCAGCTGGGGGGGGGGAGAAAAACAGGTCAGTAACACTCAGCGAGAGTGAGTATTAGGAAGGCACACAGGTCACCTAAATCAAAGAATAAAGTTATAACATTAGGCAAGGCAAGTCAGTCCGCCGAGGCGGCTAACGGATTCACTTACGACCGCCCACCACAGTCCATTCCTTAGCAAGATGAGAAGGCCGCACTGAGGATTCAGGCACAGATGAGTGAGAGTCAGCAGGGGCAAGCTTCCATTTACGGAGGAGGGACATGCCCGCCTCCACATGAGGGACAGAATGGAAAATCCCATTGCGGGGAATCAGCAGCTTGTTAGGGAAGCCCCAACGATACCGTACGCCCCGGTCTCTGAGGATCTTGGTGATGGGAGCCAGCTCACGTCTGGCCTGCATAGTAGCTGTGGATAAATCGGGAAACAGGGAAATGGATGCAAATGGAGCTGGGAAGGTGCCACATTTCCTGGCTTCTGCAAGAATCGAGTCCTTAACTTGGTAGAAATGAACCCTCGTTAACACATCTCTCGGGACATCCACAGGAGCAGAGTTCGCTTTTGGAATACGATGGGTTCGATCCAGGGTGAGCTCCAGCTCAGTAAGTCGCGGGAGAATTTTCTTGAAGAGGCGTTGAACATAGGCCGCCAAGTCCTCCGATGCCACATCCTCGGGGACACCACGGATCTTAATATTGTTGCGTCTAGACCGATCCTCAGCGTCAGCAGCTTTAATTTTCAGCCATCTGACCTCCGCTTCCAGGGTGTTGTGAGCATCAACCAAGTCATTATGAGCAGTCGAAAATTCCTCCATTTTATTTTCAAGATGGTCAGTCCGCTCTCCCAAAGCATCAATATCCTGTCGCAATTTGCCCACCGCAGAGGAGACAGTCTTGTTAATCCCCGCCTGTAGAAGAACAAGCATCCCTTTCAATGTATCACACGTTACAGGGTCTGAGGAGGCCGGGAAATCAGAAATGTCCGAATGAACAAAATCAGAGGTAGCAACAGAAGCAGGTAGGACATCAGCGACCCGCTTACACACCGGTTCCTTGCCAGATGGAGAACCCTGAGGAGACACAACAAAACTTCTCTTACCACCATCAGGCAGCAGGGGGAGACGATCGGCTGAGAGAGAGCCCTCTTCAGGCAGAGAGTCCGCTAATTCAGACCGTGGAGGCGATTTCGCTGGAGAACGGGAACCTGAAGGTGAAGAAGGCATCGAACGCGACATGGTGCTCGAGAAGAAGTCAGATAGCTTCCTAGGGGTTTTGGAGGAGGATGGTTTCTTCCGAGGCATAATAAAGACAGCAGGAAAGGTCAGGGATGCAACTGAAGTCAGTGAGGCCGGAGGGCAAACTTATGCGACAGGGACAAAGTTCGTGGAGCAGTGCAGGAGGTCAGACAGCAGCAAATTCCAACAGGGCGGTAGGGGCCATATAACAAGAAGCCTAACAATCAGCTGAGAGCCGCCAGAGGTGACACTTGTTAGCAATTCAATCCAACATGGTGAGATAAGTAGCCAGCGGTGGGGACACACAGGCAATCATAAATCCACGGGAGCCCAGTGTGAGGAGCCCCCCCTGGTGGTGGAGTAGGGGCTCTGCACTCACAAAGGGCTCAACCAGAAGAGGCAGGGAGCAGGCCAAGTAATATGTAAAGTCCAGTCCAGGTGGCAGGTGAGGAGCCCCCCCTGATGGTGGTGTAGGGGCTCAACACTCACTGAAAATAATATCACTCAGGCAGGGGAGCAGGAGGCAATGTCCAGAAGAGTCCAGGGGGAAGGAGAGGAGCCCCCCTGATGGTAGTGTAGGGGCTCAACACTCTCCCAACCCCCCTGAAGCCGCAGAGCACAGACGCTTCACAAGATGGCCGCCGCCACTGCCAGTCCCAATAGAGCAGTATGAAGGCCGCACAGCAGGTTCCACACAGGCCAGGGGCAGACACCGGACTCCGGAGGCAGCACACAGGGGGTCAGAAGAAGTACCGCTCACCTCCGTACAGCAGCCGCTGCCACAGCGCAGGAATGGAAGACGGGAGCCGGCCGCCGCGATCCACAGGAGGGAACCGGATGTGGAGATGGCGCAGCAGGACAGGCCGGCGGGTAGGCCGCAAAGCCTCCGAGGCCAGCAGAACCGGCATGGAGGCCGAAAATGAAGGTCCAGAAGGCACCGCCGGGATCCAGGGACTCACCGCCGGGCATCACCAACCAGGAGCAGGTGAGTAGAAAGGAGATGCCGAAAGGAGAAGGCCGCAGATGCCGGGAGCTCCAGCAGACGCGTCCTCTCTCCTTGCCGGCTAGCCACGCCCCCGAATATATTTTTTTTTTACATAACTTGAGACTCTTGAAGAATAGGACAACACTGTGTACATTGCTAGGATATTATTTTAGGGCTTATTTTTGAATCTTAAGCAACCTTTTCAGAACTTGCATGCCTGACCACAGTTGGGTTATTCCAGGACAGCATAGACAAGAGAAATAAATAGATTAGACCATTATGTTACAATCGGAGATTGCTAAAGTGAACCTCTACTTATTTCAATTAATATCCATTATGTAAAGACCATTCTTTAGAAAATAAATAACTCAACTTTCTGAGCTACTTATTACACAATGCATCAACGTTTAACTTAATGCTGCAAACATTCCTAGTGAGCAGTTTAACCCCTTAAGGACACAACTGGTTTAAGCTTTCAGTAAACAGCATTTTTTTGCATTGCTGTATTCTGAATTCCAAACTTTTTGGATTGGGCAAATCTATCAGGATCAGGCTCCTTTGTCTAGTCCCAAACCTCATGTCTGCCCCTATTTACTGCTGTCGGGCACAGGACCCTAAGGGTAAGTTCATACGGGGTTTTTTTAGATCGGAACCTGAGGTGGAGGCCGCCTCAGGTTCTGATTCAAAAACCGTATAGCTGCGACTGAAAGCCAATGCACTGCACCGGCATCCAGCTGCGCACTCTGCTCCAGATTAGGCCCAATGAATGGGCCTAGTCTGGAGGAGGGAGTTTCTTCAGGCCAAATCGCGACTCGGCCTGAAGAATGAACATCTTGCTTTTTTTTTCCGGGAGCCAGAAGAAACGGCTCCCGGAAAAAAAGACCTGAGCAGCTCCCATTGATTTCAATGGGAGCCGTCTTTTTGGTCAGGGTTTTAAGGCGGATATGGCCTCAAAACCCTGACCAAAAAACCCTGTGTGAACTTACCCTAAGTCTCCTGGCATGACTATGTGCTCTCATATATCACAAGTCACTTAGGGGCTTGCTGAATTTACTTATGGTTAGACTATGTAAGGCACTAACAGGGCACTCGACGGTTATTATTACTAATAAGAAACCATGAAGGAACATTAGCACAATTGATGCAATATGAGGGCACTATGAAGGGCACTTTTACTAACAGGGCACTCCAGGGACATTATTACTACTGGAGGTACTATTACTAATGGGGGGCGGTACTATTGAGGGCACTATTACTACTGAGGGCACTATGGGTTACTTTTACTTTAACAGGGGAACCATGATTGCTACAAGGAGCACTATTATTGTCAGATGCACCATTTGGTAGGCAGAATTATTTCTGAGTGCACCATATACCATCTGTGGCACTAATTTGTGTAGTACCAGTATTTTAGGTGGAATATCTGTATGGCCCTACTATTTCTGCAGTATAGTACTTGGGGTTCTGGGGAGTACAGTAAGATAGAAAAGTCCCCTACCTAAGATGATTGTGTGGCAACCTCTGAAAGCATTCATGGCGAGTGGAGAAGATGTAAAAACTGACTACAATTACACTCAGATTAGAAATCACCTTTAAGTCATTGGATGTAATATGTATGTATTTTTCAGGTGTTTGGTGTGATTGAATCTGCCTTTGGCAGTGAAGGATGAAAGGGGCAAATTGGTACAAATGCATTGGGACTTGGGCCCTAGATCCTTTAATACCTTAGCAATGCCTCTGCTTTGGCTTGTATTTTTAGTTAGATTTTTTGCAGCATTTATATTTTTTAACGTCATCTTTGTTAGGTACCTATACTCTACATCACTGACAAAATTTTAAGAACACTTTCTGGCAGGAAGGAGTGTGTGTAGGTGGAAGCAGTTGGCCCTATACTCTGTATAGTAGTCCACCCATGCTATTATAGCTCATCTCCTATTCACTCGACACCCCTATGGAATACCTGGTATTTGAACAGGATATGGAACCCAAAGGAGCTAGCTCCATACACTGTTCATATACATTAATGGGTCTGTTATAGCTCAGCTCTCAATAAAGCCGGCTTCCAGCCTCCAAACACAGTACAAATACTGGCTGATCAGTAAGGGGCAATATGTTGGCTCAGTGGTTAGCCCTGCAGCGCTGGAGTTCTGGGTTCGAATCCCGCCAGGAACAACATTTGCAAGGAGTCTGTATGTTCTCCCCATGTTTGAGTGGAGTTCCTCCCATTCTACAAAGACATAGTGATGAAAAAAATGTATATTGTAATCCCTATATGGGGCTCACAATATACATAAAAAAAATAATAATGAAAAAAAAAATCCTGGCTGATCAGTGGGGATGCTGGTGTCAAGTGAGAGGGAAATGAGCTGCAACGGAGCCATGTGCTTTCAGCTCCATACACTGCAATCATGTATTGGTGACCTATCCCAAATATTAGCTCTTAAATAGCCCCTTTATTGCACTCGGTGATCAGAAGATTGACATGCAAACAAGTTATTGTTGTTATATAAAATTAGTAAAACATATGTACTAGGTATTGTCCTAGTCATTCCATGATACTTATTTATGAGTTCCTCCATAGCTATATATTTGCCTGAAGAACAATCTTTGCAATAATATGTGGTTGACCTTCCGTTTACCCACAAATCTTTGATGATGTAATTCTTTGACTTCAGGGCATACGCTCAATGTTTAGGGTGGAGAGAATCTTCCAGGATCATAAATTCTCCCTGAAGCCTTAAAAAAATGACTTGATGTATATAAGAGATGTTAAAATATGGTCAAAGGTTGCATTATATTTCTAGTCTTGACTCAATACACAGGCAAACCTTTAGGCCTTGGTATTCAGCACTTCCTTGTGCCACATAAAACAGTGTCTATTACCTAACACGCGGCGTCACTTGGCTTTCAGTGATTTGTGCTCTTCCATTACATGAATATGTCAACAGCAGGGTGAGAACTCTGTTTGCCTTTGAAAAAAATGTCTTTATATCTGCTCATTCCACGGGCTACAAACAAAGCACTCTCTTAGGGCACTGTCAAAATCACTTTGGAGGCTGTATGATTGTATGACAAGTGCTTGATCTCAACTACAAACTACCTCACTCACTCTCTCCATTTGGTCGAGCTGTTGGAAAAAGAAATAACTCGCTCAGGTTTGCAGCTAGGGATGCTTGGAATATATTGGGATATAGCATTGTTATTGTGCACTAGGAGAAAAAAATTACACAGTTCTTATACAAAAATATATCAGAATTCAAATAGAAAATCAATAAAATACATATATTTTTTATTTTGAAAAATAAATAATAAGTAACTATATCGAAAAATATTTGTATCGTTCAATACCGGAAAAAAAACAAAACAAGAAAAAAACTTGAAAATGCATTTTATTGCATCAAGCTAAAAACTTGAAAGGGTCATGGTAGTAATAAAACGGAACCAATTCATCTTAACCTTGCACATCGTTATTTTTATTTTCAAGTTTATTACGGATTTTGCTGCCATTAGCGCTCTGTCAGTTCGCCGTTTTTCTATATATCCTTTCCATGGTAGTAAAAAAAAGTTTACATGTTTCAAAGCATTTCTGCCTCAGTAATTATAATTTTGCCTGGATGAACTGACTATAATATAAAGGAGTTTTCAAGGTCATAGCTTGGTTCAGCATTACTGGGGTGGGGGGTTGTATACTGGGCAATTGCTCTGGGCTTCCATCCTGAAAAGGGCCCCCCAGTATCTGGAGTATCATACTAATACATTTGGCTTGATCAGTGGAGATCCACTCACACAACTGTATTAGCAACGCTGAATACTGATACTGTTGAAAGCTATGACCTATGACAGAGCAGAGAATAGTAAACTCAAAGCTAGGCCTGAAGCCTAGAATACTGAAGGATATGCAAAGGATGTTAGTGTGTCAACTCACAGCATAATGACAACCGTGTTACCTGTGTCCAGTGGCGTAGCTAAAGTCTTGTGGGCCCCGATGCAATCTTTTGTCCAGGCCCCCTACCTCATCCCTACAGTTAATTCTTGATAATGATGGTCACGGGTGTTAAGGCGTTTAATCAACCTTAGTGTGGTTAGGGTAATCTCTGGATCTCTTTGACTTATGAGCTAGATGGAAGCTGCTAGCTCAATACTGATGCCAGTGCTTATGGGCCCCCTAAAGCTCTTGGGTCCCACTGCAACTGCACCCTCTGCACCCCCTCAAGTTATGCCCCTGCCTGTGCCCAACTTCTAATTATAATAAAAGGCAGAACTGTCAACTGGTCTACTCATCAAGGGATCAGGGGAAGGTAAGTATACGATTTATTATTTTCTGGAGACAAAAAGAGCACTATAACTGATAAAGGGGTACTATTATTTATAAGGGGGGCCATTACCAATAATGGTATTCCATTAGAGGGGTTGTTACTGATGAAGGACTTCATTGTCTATAAGAGGCACTTTTTTTTATTATAAAAGGGCACTAGAACTGATAAAGGGCACTATTGTATGGTAGGGTGCACTATAACTGGCAATATGGCACTATTATTCATTAGGGGGCACTATTACTTCTAAGAGGACATCGTTATTTATTAGAATGTACTATAACTGATAAGAAGGCAATATTATGTATAAGGGGCACAGTAACTAATAATATTGCAATTTTATTAGGGGACACTGTAAATGATAAGAGGGGGTATTATTTATAAAGGGGGCAGTTTACCTGATAAGGGGGCATTATATTTTATAAAGGGAATTATAACTGTAAGGAAGGAAGAATTGTTTATAAAGGGACACTATAATTTATAAGAGAAACCAAAACTGATAAGAGGACAATATAATTAATAATAGGGAGCTAAAATCTGTGAGGGGGTCACAATCATACAGAAGTTTACCTCAATATTTTTTAAGTAGGCCCTATAACTGACTGGAGGGCAAAGGGTGTTATTACATCCGAATCATTTGACGATTTCACGTCCCAACTAGGGTTGAGCCGATCTTGAGATTTCAAGATCGATTTTAAAATCCAATTTCCGATCATTTTCCAGCCAATCTCGATCCCGATCTCGATCGTGAAATTTGCTCGATCGCCGAACGGAATCCGATCTTTTTTGATCCCGATCCTCAACCCTAGTCAATGCTTTTCTATGGGAAAAGTCACTTTTGGGGTTGAGCCGATCTTAAGATAACCTCCGATCTCGATCCCGCTGGAAAAGATCGGGTCGGAATTCCGATCTCGATCGTGAAATTTACTCGATCTCCGATCGAAATCCGATCTTTTCCGATCCCGATCGCTCAACCCTAGTCCCAACTTAATAATGATTGAGGCTCACTTTTTCTGGGAAAACCCAT
Organism: Leptodactylus fuscus; assembly: GCF_031893055.1. Classification (NCBI taxonomy): domain Eukaryota; kingdom Metazoa; phylum Chordata; class Amphibia; order Anura; family Leptodactylidae; genus Leptodactylus; species Leptodactylus fuscus. The sequence goes on from NC_134271.1 coordinate 99,048,332, forward strand.
AGTAACCATATTGAATACTTGGATCTTGTACTGATTAGAGATGAGCGAATACTGTTCGGATCAGCCGATCCGAACAGCACGCACGCATTGAAATGAATGGAAGCACCTGGTACTTCCGCTTTGACGCCGACCGGCTGCTTAACCCCCCGCGTGCCGGCTACGTCCATTCATTTCAATGCGTGCGTGCTGTTCGGATCGGCTGATCCGAACAGTACTCGCTCATCTCTAGTACTGATAGGTGAAAGGGGAAGAATTTATACAAATATCCACTTTAAAGAAGTGGATTGTAGTAGTCTTTTAGATTTCCAGAGCCTCCATTTTAAAAAATGGAAATGAAATGTAACACATGGCCAATTCAAAGAAATAAGATGCAACTATTCCCGTGACTCCGACTATAAATCACAAAGTACTATACTGAAGAACAGATTTCTAGAAAAACATTATGCAAAGAAACTTATAGTTGCAGCAAGAGAAGAAGTGGGAACTCTCTCAAAGTGAATGCCTCATCCCTAGACCCAAGAATCAGAACAATATCTTGTCCAACAATTTCATAACCACTTACAGTGGTTCACTCAGAGAAATTTGCTCTATGCTCATGAAACATTGGTCCATATTACAAGGAGACAACTTCCTTAAAGACCTCTTTCCTGCCATACCTAGGATTACATTTAGGAGAACTAGGACCCTAAAGAGTATCCTGGCCCCAAGCAGACTTAAAACCACTAAATCCATTTCTATTGGGACACATCCGAATAAAAATAAAAAAGGAGGCAGTTTAAGATGTGGCCTCATAAGATGCAAATGTTGTGAACGTATCAACCAAAATGTAAGTGAAGTCATCAGCAGACCTACTAAAGAAACGTTTGTGATTAAATAAGACTTGACTGTTCGTCCAGTTTCTTTGAACATGAGCGTGCCCTTGTAGCGCTGACCATGTGCATATTTGCTCATATTTGGTATATTATCATATTTTGTTCATCATCACTTTTTAGCTTAAATTACCCCATATTTTTAGCTTTATTTTTCATCATTATTTATTTTTGATATTTACTGTCCATTATTCCGTTTTTCTACCCACTTTTAGCCATCACAATTTTTAATATATATATTTAGGGCTAGTTCACACGTAAAAACCTCCTGGCTTATTTTGGTCCTGAAAAAAATCGCTTCCTAATTAGGAAGCTTTTTTTTTTTTACCTTGCCAAGCTTTTTTTGGAGCTTTTTTTTGTAAAAACAGCTTCCAAAAAAGCCAAGCTGTTTTCCCCTCCCATAAAGAGAATGGGCTGAAAAAAACGCTATTGCTTTCGTCAGGCGGAAAACACCTTAAGAAAGGTCATGTCGCTTTTTTTTTCTGCTAGCAGAAAAAAAGTTAGCAGAAAAAAAAGCTAGCAGAAAAAAAAAAAGCTAGCAGGGAAAAAAAGCTAGCTGTTCACATAGGGCTCCATTGTAAAGGGGCTGATTTTGAAGCGAAATCCGTTGTCAAAATCAGCCTCTTTGCCCACGTGTGCCCGCGGCCATAGTTCCGATGCCGCAATTGCGCGCATGCGCAGTCCACTCTACTAGTGTTTCACTGGCAGAGCCAACTGCGCAGGCGTCGGAGGTGACGCCAAAGAAAGACAAAGAAAGAAGGGGAGGATCCAGCAGAAGATAGAGGCGTCGCTGGAGCCTGTTTTCGAGCAGCAGTGGAGATGCCCCAATCGCATTTCCAGCACTGGGGCCCGCCCCCATCGCTGCGAGAGAACTAATATGCACACCGGTAAAAAAACGGTATTTCTAAGGAACAGCGTGGCAGAGATCACATCTAAACGTAAGAGACGAATAGCCTTTCTAAAGGCTATTCTGACGTCTTATCTACAAAAAAAAGGGGTTTAATGGTAGAATCTAGAGATGAGCGAACACTGTTCGGATCAGCTGTTCCGAACAGCACGCTCCCATAGAAATGAATGGAAGCACCTGGCACGGCAACCAGCCGCCGGCAAAGTGTACATGCCAGGTGCTTCCGTTCATTTCTATGGGAGCGTGCTGTTCGGAACGGCTGATCCGAACAGTGTTTGCTCATCTCTAGTAGAATCCCTTTAATTCCATGGTGCTGTACATTTGAGGGTTTACATAAAATACACAAAATACAAGAAAAAAATATAATACTACCAGTGACCGACTGGCACAGTGGGATTGAGTGCTCTGCCCGCAAGGGCTTACAATCTATGAAGGAAGGGGAGTAGAGATAGTACGTGAGAGTAGAGGCTGTTTCAGATGGCAGTGTGGTGACAGTAGTGTTATTGGAGGTTGTAGGCCTTCCTGAATAGGTAAGTCTTCAAAGTCTTTTTGAAGCTTGGCATTGTGGGGGTCAGTCTTGTGTGTTGTGGTAGTGATTTCCAGAGTATGGGGGATGCACGAGAGAAATCTTTGAGATAGTTGTGTGAAGAGCGGATAAAAGCAGGTAGTGAGGGATTCAGTCAGAAATGTATGGAGGGGACAGGCAGTGGCTTTGTATGTCAGCATTAACATTCTGAATTCTATTTGATGGATAGCTAGTGAAGGGATTGAAAAAGGACAGCATCTCATAAAAATGGGGGAGACGTGGATTAGCAAATAGCAGAGTTTAAGGTGGACTGGTGGAGGGAAAAAGAGCAGTTACTGGAAGGGTGTTACAGTAACCTAAGCGGGAGATTGAGGGTGTAGACTAGCATTTCTGTAGCTTCAGGGGTGAGGAAGGAGCAGATTCGATGGATGTTTTTGAATTGGTAGTCGGCTGGAGATTTTGAGGGCATGGATGTGTGACTTGAAGTATAGGTTAGAGTCAAAGGTTATCTCAAGGCAATGGACCTGTGAGACTGAGGTAAATGTGGTCCTGTTAACTTTGATAGATGGGTCAGGTAGGAGAACTATGCGAGATGGGGCGAAGATGAAGAACTCAGTTTTCTGGGTTTACATCCACAATGGAAATGTTCATTTATTAAACACTCACAAAGCATGCTCTGTATATTACTAGTATTATTAAAAAGAAAAGTAGAAGATAGATGATATTTTCATTATTTTACTGAAATGATCTGAACAATGTCCTGTAATTGGAACATTATGAAACTTGAGACCAACGATTTGCAAAGTTTTTAAATATTAAATATAGATTTAAACTGTAACATTGTATTGAAAAGAAAAAAGGCTTAATCTACAGCTATTTCTTTATATATATATATATATATATATATATATATATATATATATATATATATAATATTAACATATTTAAATCCATATTCAATGTTGAGAAGTTTTCTGGTCTCAAGTTATATAATGTATGAATTACAGGATATTGCTAAAGTGGTTGTCCTGTGATAGAATAAGGGTCCAAAAACCAAAAACAGTGCCACTCTTGTCAGTGGACATGCCTGGAAGTGCAGTTTAGCATGTTACATTTGAATGAAGGTGAGCTACAATATCAAACACAGTCACTGGATTAGAGTGGTACTTTTTCTGGGAAATAGAAAAAAAAAACCTTTTTATTAAATCTGGATATTCCCTCTAAGATCATAGTGTAAGAGAGAAAAGAGACGCACAATAGATTTTTAGCCCGGGGCACCACATTGCGAAAGTGCTTTGATTTGGCAGCGGCGGAAACACGGTGAAAAAAGCTGCTGTGTTTTACAGTACTTGTACAGAGGATGGGATCCTGGATTATCCCATCCACACATTGAAGAATCCTATCCACAGCAAAATGTTGCAATGTCAAAATCAGTTGCGTTTTTGTAAATCACAGCGTGTCAGTTATACCGATGGAAATGCTGGTATTTTCCGTATAGGTATAATAGGGACAGAAAGGGTAAGTTGGCATGGGGTTTTTTGGTCAGGATTTTGAGGCTGTGTCCGGCTCAAAACCCTGACCAAAAAGAAAACATGGGAGCCGGTCAGTTTTTTGGTTGTCATTAGAGATGAGCGAGTAGTATTCGATCGAGTAGTTATTTTATCGAATACTACGGTATTCGATAGAATACTATGGTATTAGAAATACTCATACTTGGTCGAATACCACGCTGTAAACGCCTTTTACATTTACCGCGTGGTATTCGACCGAGTACGAGTATTTCGAATACCGTAGTATTCGATCAAATACCTACTCGATCAAACACTACTCGCTCATCTCTAGTTGTCATAAGTGCGACCTTCTGCACCTCTCGGCCATTGTAGTTACCGTATTTTGCGGACTATAAGGCGCACCGGACTATAAGGCGCTCAAGGGTCCTGCCTAGGTCCATATATAAGGCGAACCGGACTAAAAGGCGCAGCGCTGTCCGGTGCGTCTTATATGTGATTGAAAGCGGCGGCAGGCAGACTTCGGCCGCTTAACCCCCCGCGTGCCAGCCGCTTCTATTCATTTCAATGGCACGCTTCCATTGAAATGAATGGAAGCGCTCGGCACGCGAGGAGTTAAAGGGATTCTACCATTAAAAGAACTTCTTCCTTCTTGATCACGTCGGAATAGTCTCCTTATCTTTTTACCATAGCCAGCGCCGCCTTCTTCCGCAGCTCCGTCTCTGTCTTCTTTGGGCCTCATGGATGACGCATGCGCAGTCGGCTCTAACAGGCTCTCGCAGCCAGAGCCGACTGCGCATGCGTCATCCATGAGGCCCAAAGAAGACGACACGGAAGGCGCGAACACAGCTCAGGGAGAAGGCGGCGCTGGCTATGGGAAAGGGAAGAGACGAATAGCCTTTTTAAGGCTATTCCGACGTGGTCAGGGGGAAGAAGTTCTTTTAATGGTAGAATCTAGAGTTGAGCGAGTACTGTTCGGATCGGCTGATCCGAACAGTACTCGCTCATCTCTAGTAGAATCCCTTTAAGCAGCGGCCGCCGGCAAAGTCTGCATGCCGCTTCCATACATTACAATGAGAGCGCGCTATTCAAATAGTTAGAGATGAACGAATACTATTTGAATAGCGCGCTCCCATTGCAATGTATGGAAGCGGCATGGAGACTTTGCCGGCGGCCGCCGCTTAACTCCTCGCGTGCCGCCGCTTCAAGCCTTATATAAGGCGCACCGGACTATAAGGCACACTTTCGATTTCTGAGGAAATCGAAGTATTTTATGTGCGCCTTATAGTCCGGAAAATACGGTATTATTATTATTATTATTATTATTATTATTATTGTTATATTATTAATGTTATTTGAGTGGTAGTTGTGTTGTTTTGTTTAAAATCGTGTTTGTAAACTCTATAACAACACACTTATTTTTTATACAAATCTCTCTCATCTTCTAGAAGCCAGAGAGTAAAATCACTTGAAGCTGTGATTTAGTTCAGTTCTTTTGTCCAGTAGAGGGCACTGTTTAGTGGTCCTCTTTCTCATTGCACAATGTCATCCAAGCAGTGAAATTTGCTATGCGTTGAATAAATATAATTTAATTTGCTTTGTGAGCAGCTAAAACTTAATTATTCTGCTCCGTGTTATGAAGAGTAATAGACGTACACAGATGGAATTTCTTTTATATAAGGGAAATAAACTTACATTTATTGTGCTGCTTTAAATAATCCCTCCTGAACAGTTTGTGCCGCAGAGAAAACACTTGATCAAGTCACTTTTCTATATTGTAATTTTTTTTTTATATAACTTAGTTGCTATTCACTTTTGTTTTTGCTGATCAAGCACCATGTTTATTGCAGAGCAGCTCAATTGAAAGAAAAAGCACATTTTTTATTTATAGAATCATGACGACTCCAATTTTAATTTTCCAGATCTGCGATTCCATATTAAAAAAAAAGAAATGAACACATTTTTGTTCTTTATTATGCAGATGTTAGGTGATAAATGCCAATCCCCAGGATAATTTGCTATGGTATGCAGATTTTATATATGTCAGATAAGGGGTGTATGGAGGCAGCCCCTAGGGCTACTATGGGACCAAGAAATAGAGGAAAGACAACTCAGTTTGGTTAGATCTTCCTCTCTGTACAACCTCCACTGTCCTATCACTTCTTAGATGCTGAGTGGACAGACTTTTCTTGATGTATAGCTGAAAATCTTTGTGCACTGACTAGTCAGGTACTGACTGCTCCCCCTCCCCTCTGACATATACAAAAAAGAAAACTATAGCCTCACCCCTCCTCCATCTCTCCATCCACTTCTATGTAGATTCAGTTATTACTGAAGATTAGATTTTTAGAAACTGAGGATGCTATTGACTATATTCCGAATGCCAAAAGGTAGGGGAAGGGTACACACAGGTTGATGGCAGAAAAGCAATCTTATCCCTGCAAGATATACTATATTACAAAGTTTCATGTATGCAAATGTACTAATTAATGTCTTTATGGTTAGATTTTAGAAATACTAAGAGGTATTAGATCAAACATTTTTGTGAAATAAATCTCTGTTTAAGTGTTTTTTTGTTGCTCGCTCAATAAATAGTCCTTAAGGGACAGGCTGTAATGTCGCTCATGTTGCCAAAGCTACTATCACTACCACCAGTCCGATGGACATGTCCTATGGTCTTGTCCATCATATTAATCCAAACTTGACTGCCTGCCACTCTGCCACTGCCACCACTCAGCCAGAAATGTCCTACGGTCTGGTCCATCACATTCCAGTATACTACACTGTTACCACAACAAAAGCAAAACCATTATGGTTTCACATCTGCCCCCATAAAGGGCAATTTTGGAACATTTTAAGTGTTAAATTGTGTAAAAGTGAATCGCAGTGTATGGTATTGGACTTGGAGATTGAATTCACTGTTTGTCATCTTGTTTTTTTCACTGACATACATGTCACTTCAGTTTGATATAACGTTGGCTGTATTTGCTTTAAAGAGAGAGAAATTGAATAGTTCCTAGGAGCTATGTTTTAAGCCAATTTAAGATTCGCTTTATTCATAACTTGCTCAACCTGAAACAAGTCTTGGTCCCGAACCACCCAAACTTGAACCTGAAACAAAACAAATCTTGAGATGTTCACCAATCTCTAATTAGTAATGTTCGTTGTTCTCATCCATCATAGGATTACAGCAACAACCATTAACAACAATAGAGTGACTAATGCAGATGCAGTACCATATACCCGCACTCACTCTAATATACGAAACATGTAGAAAGAAAGCTTCCATGATGTTTTTTTACATTAGTGTGAATAGGAACATGCAATAGACGGATGGTGATTCATCAGCATCAATCACTTTAAAGCTGTTATCTCTTGCCCATCATCTGACATACTATTACTGCGGGTGTTAGGTCTTTGAACAGCTCCTGGACAGCCGCATGGGTGTCTGCTTTATTAATCAGCAGAAATCCAGTGGCAATACTTGGAGTCAGTGCCCTACTAGACAGTCTGTAATAGAAGTCTATGTCACAATGCATTGCAATTCATTCATGCAATTCAAAAAAATACAGGTAACATTTTGCTTGCACATTAAATGCTGTAAAACAAAGCTTGCAAGAAAGCAGCTCTAATTCTACACCAGTCTGAGGTTTGTTTTTTTTTCCAGCTTCCCAGCTCCTTGTATGTAATGTAAAAATAAAAAACTCATGACTTATGAAAGGCGGGGAGTGAAAAACAAAAATTGAAAAATTACAGTGATGGAAATGCTGTAAATTAACTGTCAATGCTCTCATCCTATTACGGATGCGTAACGGACATTTTTAATGGTAGTATGAAAGTCCCTTTTGTGGTACAAACTAAAATAGTATTAAACAAATCTCTCATAAATAAAAACCTATCCCCCTGTGTTCTTTGTTGACAACTCTCTGCATTGGTTATTAGAGAGGGGATCTCAAGTAAGAGATTTCCCTTTCTAGGACATGCAACATTGAAGCAAGCTGAAATCTATTATGTGACTTTTGCTTGTAGAGATTTGTAATCATCCATAGTTCATGCATTGCTACTTACATATGACTAAATCATTACAATTAGTAATTATTAGAGATGAGCGAGTAGTGAAATATTTGAGATTCGATATTCGTTTCGAGTAGAGCCTCATTATTCGACTACTCGATCGAATATCGAATCCCATTATAGTCTATGGGAAAAAATGGTTGTTTCAGGGGAAACCACTATTCGACTAAAGGAGAGTCACCAAGTCCATGAATAGCAGGAGGAGAGTGTTTAGGAGGAGTGCTGTGCAGTTAAAGCGCACGGACCCCTTTATAGTCTATGGGGTCCGTGTGCTTTAACTGCACAGCGCTTGCAGCTGCTCTGATATTCTGTTCGGGCGGTTCTCCTGCAGACTCCTTCCAGATGGGAGGCAAGCGCTAATGTGAACCGGCCCTTAATCGTCCTGCAGAACCAGTATTGATTGGCTGAATGCTATACAGCATTCGGCCAATCACCGCTGGTTCTGCCGGAGGCTCGTCTGTGAGGAGGCGGAGTCTAAGATCGGACCACAATGGAGACTGCTGTGGTCCGATTTTAGACTCCGCCTCCTCACAGACGAGCCTTCAGCAGAACCAGCGTTGATTGGCCGAATGCTGTACACTGGCCAATTAACACTGGTCAATGCATTCCTATGAGAGAAAGTCATCTCCTGCATAAACGCCAGCTCTTCCGACTAGCAAAGACGATCCTGCTTCAGATCCAGCGTTGATTTGCCGAATGCTATACAGCATTCAGAAAATCAACGCTGGTTCTGAATCGAATCTTTACTGTGAATAGCGATGGTATTCGAATGAGTATGAATATTTCGAATACTGTAGTATTCGTTCGAATACCTACTCGATTGAATACTACTCCCTTATTTCTAGTAATTATAACTATACGATCAATCATTTACTGATAGGTAGTGAACCATTACTATTATATTATTAATATTAATATTAACATTACTGCAATAATTCAGCAGGGTTCAGCGCACTCTCAGATCTGCTTAATCTCCAGTGTAGCAGTGCTGAGCGCACGGCCAGCACTGCTACATCTCGGCATAGGAATGCATTGACCAGCGCTGATTGGCCGAATGCCATACAGAGTACAACATTCAGCCAATCAACGCTGGTTCTGCCGGAGGAGGCGAAGTCTAAGATCTGTCCACAGCAGTTTCCATTCTGGTCCGATCTTAGACTCCGCCTCCTCACTGACGAGCCTCCGGCAGAACCAGCGTTGTTTGGCCGAATGCTGTACTCTGTATGGCATTCGGCCAATCAATGCTAGTCAATGCATTCCTATGGGAAAAAGTCAGCTTGCGCATATCGCAAGCTGACAGGGATCCCAACATAATACAGTGACTTGGGCATGTTAGATTCCCCCAGGCATGCTTCCCCTGCTGTCCCAGTTGCATTCCAGGGTGTTGGCATCATTTCCTGGGGTGTCATAGTGGACTTGGTGACCCTCCTGAGTCGAATAGTGGTTTCCCCCTAAACAAGTATTTATTCCCCATAGACTATAATGGGGTTCGATGTTCGATCGAACAGTCCAGTATTGAGCGGCTACTCGAATCAAACTTCGAACTTCAAACATTTCACTGTTCGCTCATCTCTAATTATTACATTTCAACTCTCTGTATTGCCAGACAATGTGAACAGAGTGCCGCTGCATTTTCAGTATTTGTATCATTGCATAGCAGCTTGCACCTGTTCACACTAGGGTGTGACGTCTACATTTTCAGTCTTTTTTTTTGTATATGGCATGAGGGGCATGGTCCTCTCTATTTGACTTGTTCACTTTCAAATTGCTCTGGACTATTTCATTGGAATAGTGTACACCGGTAGATTTGATTTCAGTCTCCCATCTGCCTAAGGCTCGTGTTATTGCTCTGCATCCTACTCCGCCTGTATTCACACTGTCTGCCTATTCTGGGTCCTGGAGAAGTATATTTATTTAGGGTCCCATCTTAATGAGGATCCCTTGTTGGGTCAAATGGGCTTTTACTATTTTTTTCACATGTGTACAACTAAGAACATCTCATTTATTTGGGTAGATAATAAGTAGAGATGAGCGAACAGTGTTCTATCGAACTCATGTTCGATCGGATATTAGGCTGTTCGGCATGTTCGAATCGAATCGAACACCGCGTGGTAAAGTGCGCCATTACTCGATTCCCCTCCCACCTTCCCTGGCGCCTTTTTTGCTCCAATAACAGCGCAGGGTAGGTGGGACAGGAACTACGACACCGGTGACGTTGAGAAAAGTAGGCAAAACCCATTGGCTGCCGAAAACATGTGACCTCTAATTTAAAAGAACAGCGACGCCCAGCTTCGCGTCATTCTGAGCTTGCAATTCACCGAGGATGGAGGTTTCCGTCCAGCTAGCTAGGGCTTAGATTCTGGGTAGGCAGGGACAGGCTAGGATAGGAAGGAGAAGACAACCAACAGCTCTTATAAGAGCTAAATTCCAGGGAGAAGCTTGTCAGTGTAACGTGGCACTGACGGGCTCAATCGCCGCAACCCAGCTTTCCCAGGATCCTGAATGGAATACACTGTCAGTGTATTCCCGTATACCCGATATATACCCCGATACCCGTTCCAACGGTGTGCCCCCCCACCTTCACCCCAGAAATACCCTGCAAGTCCCCTAGCAATAGAATTGGGGCTATATACACCCACAATTTTTACTACTGGTATACAGTGCCATTGTCTGACTGGGAATTCAAAGAGTATATTGGGAATACAAATACCCTCATTTCTTGCTACTGCCATATAGTGCCAGTGTCTGACTGGGAATTCAAAGAATATATTGGGGTTACGTGCACCCACAATTTTTACTACTGGTATACAGTGCCATTGTCTGACTGGGAATTCAAAGAATATATTGGGAATACAAATACCCTCATTTCTTGCTACTGCCATATAGTGCCAGTGTCTGACTGGGAATTCAAAGAATATATTGGGGTTACGTGCACCCACAATTTTTACTACTGGTATACAGTGCCATTGTCTGACTGGGAATTCAAAGAATATATTGGGAATACAAATACCCTCATTTCTTGCTACTGCCATATAGTGCCAGTGTCTGACTGGTAATTCAAAGAATATATTGGGGTTACGTGCACCCACAATTTTTACTACTGGTATACAGTGCCATTGTCTGACTGGGAATTCAAAGAGTATATTGGGAATACAAATACCCTCATTTCTTGCTACTGCCATATAGTGCCAGTTTCTGACTGGGAATTCAAAGAATATATTGGGGTTACGTGCACCCACAATTTTTACTACTGGTATACAGTGCCATTGTCTGACTGGGAATTCAAAGAATATATTGGGAATACAAATACCCTCATTTCTTGCTACTGCCATATAGTGCCAGTGTCTGACTGGTAATTCAAAGAATATATTGGGGTTACGTGCACCCACAATTTTTACTACTGGTATACAGTGCCATTGTCTGACTGGGAATTCAAAGAGTATATTGGGAATACAAATACCCTCATTTCTTGCTACTGCCATATAGTGCCAGTTTCTGACTGGGAATTCAAAGAATATATTGGGGTTACGTGCACCCACAATTTTTACTACTGGTATACAGTGCCATTGTCTGACTGGGAATTCAAAGAATATATTGGGGTTATAAATACCCTCATTTCTTGCTACTGCCATATAGTGCCAGTTTCTGACTGGTAATTCAAAGAATATATTGGGGTTACGTGCACCCACAATTTTTACTACTGGTATACAGTGCCATTGTCTGACTGGGAATTCAAAGAGTATATTGGGAATACAAATACCCTCATTTCTTGCTACTGCCATATAGTGCCAGTTTCTGACTGGGAATTCAAAGAATATATTGGGGTTACGTGCACCCACAATTTTTACTACTGGTATACAGTGCCATTGTCTGACTGGGAATTCAAAGAGTATATTGGGAATACAAATACCCTCATTTCTTGCTACTGCCATATAGTGCCAGTTTCTGGCTGGGAATTCAAAGAATATATTGGGGTTACGTGCACCCACAATTTTTACTACTGGTATACAGTGCCATTGTCTGACTGGGAATTCAAAGAGCATATTGGGAATACAAATACCCTCATTTCTTGCTACTGCCATATAGTGCCAGTTTCTGACTGGGAATTCAAAGAATATATTGGGGTTACGTGCACCCACAATTTTTACTACTGGTATACAGTGCCATTGTCTGACTGGGAATTCAAAGAATATATTGGGGTTACGTGCACCCACAATTTTTACTACTGGTATACAGTGCCATTGTCTGACTGGGAATTCAAAGAGTATATTGGGAATACAAATACCCTCATTTCTTGCTACTGCCATATAGTGCCAGTGTCTGACTGGTAATTCAAAGAATATATTGGGGTTACGTGCACCCACAATTTTTACTACTGGTATACAGTGCCATTGTCTGACTGGGAATTCAAAGAGTATATTGGGAATACAAATACCCTCATTTCTTGCTACTGCCATATAGTGCCAGTTTCTGACTGGTAATTCAAAGAATATATTGGGGTTACGTGCACCCACAATTTTTACTACTGGTATACAGTGCCATTGTCTGACTGGGAATTCAAAGAGTATATTGGGAATACAAATACCCTCATTTCTTGCTACTGCCATATAGTGCCAGTGTCTGACTGGTAATTCAAAGAATATATTGGGGTTACGTGCACCCACAATTTTTACTACTGGTATACAGTGCCATTGTCTGACTGGGAATTCAAAGAGTATATTGGGAATACAAATACCCTCATTTCTTGCTACTGCCATATAGTGCCAGTTTCTGACTGGTAATTCAAAGAATATATTGGGGTTACGTGCACCCACAATTTTTACTACTGGTATACAGTGCCATTGTCTGACTGGGAATTCAAAGAATATATTGGGGTTATAAATACCCTCATTTCTTGCTACTGCCATATAGTGCCAGTTTCTGACTGGTAATTCAAAGAATATATTGGGGTTACGTGCACCCACAATTTTTACTACTGGTATACAGTGCCATTGTCTGACTGGGAATTCAAAGAATATATTGGGGTTATAAATACCCTCATTTCTTGCTACTGCCATATAGTGCCAGTTTCTGACTGGGAATTCAAAGAATATATTGGGGTTACGTGCACCCACAATTTTTACTACTGGTATACAGTGCCATTGTCTGACTGGGAATTCAAAGAATATATTGGGAATACAAATACCCTCATTTCTTGCTACTGCCATATAGTGCCAGTGTCTGACTGGGAATTCAAAGAATATATTGGGGTTACGTGCACCCACAATTTTTACTACTGGTATACAGTGCCATTGTCTGACTGGGAATTCAAAGAATATATTGGGGTTACGTGCACCCACAATTTTTACTACTGGTATACAGTGCCATTGTCTGACTGGGAATTCAAAGAGTATATTGGGAATACAAATACCCTCATTTCTTGCTACTGCCATATAGTGCCAGTGTCTGACTGGTAATTCAAAGAATATATTGGGGTTACGTGCACCCACAATTTTTACTACTGGTATACAGTGCCATTGTCTGACTGGGAATTCAAAGAATATATTGGGGTTATAAATACCCTCATTTCTTGCTACTGCCATATAGTGCCAGTTTCTGACTGGTAATTCAAAGAATATATTGGGGTTACGTGCACCCACAATTTTTACTACTGGTATACAGTGCCATTGTCTGACTGGGAATTCAAAGAATATATTGGGGTTATAAATACCCTCATTTCTTGCTACTGCCATATAGTGCCAGTTTCTGACTGGTAATTCAAAGAATATATTGGGGTTACGTGCACCCACAATTTTTACTACTGGTATACAGTGCCATTGTCTGACTGGGAATTCAAAGAATATATTGGGGTTATAAATACCCTCATTTCTTGCTACTGCCATATAGTGCCAGTTTCTGACTGGTAATTCAAAGAATATATTGGGGTTACGTGCACCCACAATTTTTACTACTGGTATACAGTGCCATTGTCTGACTGGGAATTCAAAGAATATATTGGGGTTATAAATACCCTCATTTCTTGCTACTGCCATATAGTGCCAGTTTCTGACTGGTAATTCAAAGAATATATTGGGGTTACGTGCACCCACAATTTTTACTACTGGTATACAGTGCCATTGTCTGACTGGGAATTCAAAGACTATATTGGGGTTATAAATACCCTCATTTCTTGCTACTGCCATATAGTGCCAGTTTCTGACTGGTAATTCAAAGAATATATTGGGGTTACGTGCACCCACAATTTTTACTACTGGTATACAGTGCCATTGTCTGACTGGGAATTCAAAGAGTATATTGGGAATACAAATACCCTCATTTCTTGCTACTGCCATATAGTGCCAGTTTCTGACTGGGAATTCAAAGAATATATTGGGGTTACGTGCACCCACAATTTTTACTACTGGTATACAGTGCCATTGTCTGACTGGGAATTCAAAGAATATATTGGGGTTACGTGCACCCACAATTTTTTACTACTGGTATACAGTGCCATTGTCTGACTGGGAATTCAAAGAGTATATTGGGAATACAAATACCCTCATTTCGTGCTACTGCCATATAGTGCCAGTTTCTGACTGGGAATTCAAAGAATATATTGGGGTTACGTGCACCCACAATTTTTACTACTGGTATACAGTGCCATTGTCTGACTGGGAATTCAAAGAATATATTGGGGTTATAAATACCCTCATTTCTTGCTACTGCCATATAGTGCCAGTTTCTGACTGGTAATTCAAAGAATATATTGGGGTTACGTGCACCCACAATTTTTACTACTGGTATACAGTGCCATTGTCTGACTGGGAATTCAAAGACTATATTGGGGTTATAAATACCCTCATTTCTTGCTACTGCCATATAGTGCCAGTTTCTGACTGGTAATTCAAAGAATATATTGGGGTTACGTGCACCCACAATTTTTACTACTGGTATACAGTGCCATTGTCTGACTGGGAATTCAAAGAATATATTGGGGTTATAAATACCCTCATTTCTTGCTACTGCCATATAGTGCCAGTTTCTGACTGGTAATTCAAAGAATATATTGGGGTTACGTGCACCCACAATTTTTACTACTGGTATACAGTGCCATTGTCTGACTGGGAATTCAAAGAATATATTGGGGTTATAAATACCCTCATTTCTTGCTACTGCCATATAGTGCCAGTTTCTGACTGGTAATTCAAAGAATATATTGGGGTTACGTGCACCCACAATTTTTACTACTGGTATACAGTGCCATTGTCTGACTGGGAATTCAAAGAATATATTGGGGTTATAAATACCCTCATTTCTTGCTACTGCCATATAGTGCCAGTTTCTGACTGGTAATTCAAAGAATATATTGGGGTTACGTGCACCCACAATTTTTACTACTGGTATACAGTGCCATTGTCTGACTGGGAATTCAAAGAATATATTGGGGTTATAAATACCCTCATTTCTTGCTACTGCCATATAGTGCCAGTTTCTGACTGGTAATTCAAAGAATATATTGGGGTTACGTGCACCCACAATTTTTACTACTGGTATACAGTGCCATTGTCTGACTGGGAATTCAAAGACTATATTGGGGTTATAAATACCCTCATTTCTTGCTACTGCCATATAGTGCCAGTTTCTGACTGGTAATTCAAAGAATATATTGGGGTTACGTGCACCCACAATTTTTACTACTGGTATACAGTGCCATTGTCTGACTGGGAATTCAAAGAGTATATTGGGAATACAAATACCCTCATTTCTTGCTACTGCCATATAGTGCCAGTTTCTGACTGGGAATTCAAAGAATATATTGGGGTTACGTGCACCCACAATTTTTACTACTGGTATACAGTGCCATTGTCTGACTGGGAATTCAAAGAATATATTGGGGTTACGTGCACCCACAATTTTTTACTACTGGTATACAGTGCCATTGTCTGACTGGGAATTCAAAGAGTATATTGGGAATACAAATACCCTCATTTCGTGCTACTGCCATATAGTGCCAGTTTCTGACTGGGAATTCAAAGAATATATTGGGGTTACGTGCACCCACAATTTTTACTACTGGTATACAGTGCCATTGTCTGACTGGGAATTCAAAGAATATATTGGGGTTATAAATACCCTCATTTCTTGCTACTGCCATATAGTGCCAGTTTCTGACTGGTAATTCAAAGAATATATTGGGGTTACGTGCACCCACAATTTTTACTACTGGTATACAGTGCCATTGTCTGACTGGGAATTCAAAGAATATATTGGGGTTATAAATACCCTCATTTCTTGCTACTGCCATATAGTGCCAGTTTCTGACTGGTAATTCAAAGAATATATTGGGGTTACGTGCACCCACAATTTTTACTACTGGTATACAGTGCCATTGTCTGACTGGGAATTCAAAGAGTATATTGGGAATACAAATACCCTCATTTCTTGCTACTGCCATATAGTGCCAGTTTCTGACTGGGAATTCAAAGAATATATTGGGGTTACGTGCACCCACAATTTTTACTACTGGTATACAGTGCCATTGTCTGACTGGGAATTCAAAGAATATATTGGGGTTACGTGCACCCACAATTTTTACTACTGGTATACAGTGCCATTGTCTGACTGGGAATTCAAAGAGTATATTGGGAATACAAATACCCTCATTTCTTGCTACTGCCATATAGTGCCAGTGTCTGACTGGTAATTCAAAGAATATATTGGGGTTACGTGCACCCACAATTTTTACTACTGGTATACAGTGCCATTGTCTGACTGGGAATTCAAAGAGTATATTGGGAATACAAATACCCTCATTTCTTGCTACTGCCATATAGTGCCAGTGTCTGACTGGGAATTCAAAGAATATATTGGGGTTACGTGCACCCACAATTTTTACTACTGGTATACAGTGCCAATTTCTAACTAGGAATTCAAAATGCGCAAGGCTCCCGGAAAGGGACGTGGACGAGGCCGTGGGCGAGGTCGGGGGAATGGTTCTGGGGAGCAAGGTAGCAGTGAAGCCACAGGGCGTCCCGTGCCTACTCCTGTGGGGCAGCAAGCATTGCGCCACTCCACAGTGCCAGGGTTGCTTGCCACATTAACTAAACTGCAGGGTACAAACCTTAGTAGGCCCGAGAACCAGGAACAGGTCTTGCAATGGCTGTCAGAGAACGCTTACAGCACATTGTCCAGCAGCCAGTCAGACTCTGCCTCCTCTCCTCCTATTACCCAACAGTCTTGTCTTCCTTCCTCCCAAAATTCCGAAGCTTTACAGAACAATAACCCAAACTGTCCCTGCTCCCCAGAGCTGTTCTCCGCTCCTTTCATTGTCCCTCAACCTGCCTCTCCACGTCACGATTCCACGAACCTAACAGAGGAGCATCTGTGTCCAGATGCTCAAACACTAGAGTCTCCTCCATCTCCGTTCGATTTGGTGGTGGATGACCAGCAACCCACCCTCATCGACGATGATGTGACGCAGTTGCCGTCAGGGCATCCAGTTGACCGGCGCATTGTGCGGGAGGAGGAGATGAGACAGGAGTTGGAAGAGGAAGTGGTGGATGATGAGGACACTGACCCGACCTGGACAGGGGGGATGTCAAGCGGGGAAAGTAGTGTGGATGTTGAGGCAGGTGCAGCACCAAAAAGGGTAGCTAGAGGCAGAGGCAGAGGTCAGCAGCTTAGGCGAAGCCAGGCCACACCCGGAATCTCCCAAGATGTTCCAGTTCGTACCCAGCCCCGAAAAACTCCCACCTCGAGGGCACGTTTCTCGAAGGTGTGGAGTTTTTTCAAGGAATGCGCCGAGGACAGATATAGTGTTGTCTGCACAATTTGCCTCTCGAAATTGATTAGGGGCTCTGAGAAGAGCAACCTGTCCACCACTTCAATGCGCCGTCATTTGGAATCCAAGCACTGGAATCAGTGGCAGGCAGCAACGGCAGGACAAAGGCCGCCTGCCGTTCACGCCACTGCCACTGCCTCTGCCACTGCCTCTGCCACTGCCACTGCTGACTGTGCTGGTGATGCACTCCAGAGGACGAGCCAGGACACCACTTCATCTGCCTCCGCCACTTTGTTGACTTCTACCTCATCCTCCCCTGGTCCTGTCTTATCTCCTTCTCCTGCACCATCAAAGGCACCATCAGGCGTTTCTTTACAACAACCCACCATCTCTCAGACATTGGAGCGGCGGCAGAAATACACTGCTAACCACCCACACGCGCAAGCCTTGAACGCCAACATCGCTAAACTGCTGGCCCAGGAGATGTTGGCGTTCCGGCTTGTTGAAACTCCCGCCTTCCTGGACCTGATGGCAACTGCGGCACCTCGCTATGCCGTCCCTAGCCGTCACTACTTCTCCCGGTGTGCCGTCCCCGCCTTGCACCAGCACGTGTCACTCAACATCAGGCGGGCCCTTAGTTCCGCGCTTTGCACAAAGGTCCACTTGACCACCGACGCGTGGACAAGTGCATGCGGACAGGGACGCTACATTTCACTGACGGCACACTGGGTGAATGTAGTTGAGGCTGGGACTGCTTCCCAAACTGGCCCGGTGTACCTCGTCTCCCCGCCTAACATTCCTGGCAGGGACACGAGAAGAACACCCCCCTCCTCCTCCTCCTCTACCGCCTCCTCCTCCGCCACCGCCTCCTCCTCCGCCACCGCCTCCTCCTCCACTGTTAGATTGACCCCAGCTACGAGTTGGAAACGTTGCAGCACTGGCGTTGGTAGACGTCAGCAGGCTGTGCTGAAGCTGATCAGCTTGGGGGACAGACAGCACACTGCCTCCGAGGTGAGGGATGCCCTCCTCGATGAGACGGCAATATGGTTTGAGCCGCTGCACCTGGACCCAGGCATGGTCGTTTGTGATAACGGCCGGAACCTGGTAGCAGCTCTGGAGCTTGCCGGACTCCAACATGTTCCATGCCTGGCCCACGTCTTCAACCTAGTGGTGCAACGTTTCCTAAAGAGCTACCCCAATGTTCCAGAGCTACTGGTGAAAGTGCGGCGCATGTGCGCCCACTTTCGCAAGTCGACAGTAGCCGCTGCTAGCTTAAAATCTCTCCAGCAACGCCTGCATGTGCCACAACACCGGCTTTTGTGCGACGTCCCCACACGCTGGAACTCAACGTTTCAGATGTTGAATAGAGTGGTTGAGCAGCAGAGACCTTTGATGGAATACCAGCTACAAAACCCTAGGGTGCCACAAAGTCAGCTGCCTCAGTTTCACATCCATGAGTGGCCATGGATGAGAGACCTTTGTGACATCCTACGGGTCTTTGAGGAGTCCACAAGGAGGGTGAGCTCTGAGGATGCGATGGTGAGCCTTACAATCCCGCTCTTGTGTGTTCTGAGAGAATCCCTGATTGACATCAGGGATAACTCAGATCACACAGAGGAGTTAGGGATAGCATCCGATCCGTCACAGCTGGAGAGTAGGTCCACACATCTGTCCGCTTCACTGCGTTTAATGGAGGAGGAGGAGGAGGAGGAGGAGAAAGAAGAGTTGTCCGATGATGTGATGGTGATACAGGAGGCTTCCGGGCAACTTCGAATCGTCCCATTGTTGCAGCGCGGATGGGTAGACATGGAGGATGAGGAGGAAATGGAGATTGAACTTTCCGGTGGGGCCAGAGGAGTCATGCCAACTAACACTGTGGCAGACATGGCTGAGTTCATGTTGGGGTGCTTTACAACCGACAAGCGTATTGTCAAAATCATGGAGGACAACCAGTACTGGATCTTTGCTATCCTTGACCCCCGGTATAAAAACAACATCTCGTCTTTTATTCCGGTAGAGGGGAGGGCCAATCGCATCAATGCTTGCCACAGGCAATTGGTGCAGAATATGATGGAGATGTTTCCAGCATGTGACGTTGGCGGCAGGGAGGGCAGTTCCTCCAGTAGGCAACCAAGTTCTCACCGGTCCACACAAACGAGGGGCACACTGTCTAAGGTCTGGGACACCTTGATGGCACCCCCTCGCCAAAGTGCCGCCACGGAGGGTCCTAGTGTCACCAGGCGTGAGAAGTATAGGCGCATGTTGCGGGAATACCTTTCCGACCACAGCCCTGTCCTCTCCGACCCCTCTGCGCCCTACACGTATTGGGTGTCGAAGTTGGACCTGTGGCTTGAACTTGCCCTATATGCCTTGGAGGTGCTGTCCTGTCCTGCCGCCAGCGTCCTATCTGAGAGGGTGTTCAGTGCAGCCGGTGGCATCATCACTGACAAGCGCACCCGTCTGTCAGCTGAGAGTGCCGACCGGCTCACTTTGATAAAAATGAACCACCACTGGGTAGAGCCGTCATTTTTGTGCCCACCTGTGTAAAGCACCCCAACATGAAACTCCATGTCTGTACTCAACCTCTCCAATTCCTCCGCATCCTCATACTCATCCACCATAAGCGTTGCACAATTCTGCTAATACTAGGCTCCCTCCACCCTGATTTCCCCCAACTCTGCTGGTTAGAGGCTCCCTCCACCCTGATTTCCACCAACTCTGCTGGTTAGAGGCTCCCTCCACCATGAATTTGCCCAAACTGGGCTGTTTAGAGGCTCCCTCCACCATGAATTTGCCCAAACTGGGCTGTTTAGAGGCTCCCTCCACCATGAATTGGTCCAAACTGGGTTTTTTAGAGGCTCCCTCCACCATGAATTGGTCCAAACTGGGCTGGTTAGAGGCTCCCTCCACCATGAATTTGCCCAAACTGGGCTGTTTAGAGGCTCCCTCCACCATGAATTGGTCCAAACTGGGCTGGTTAGAGGCTCCCTCCACCATTAATTGGTCCAAACTGGGCTGGTTAGAGGCTCCCTCCACCATGAATTGGTCCAAACTGGGCTGGTTAGAGGCTCCCTCCACCATGAATTTGCCCAAACTGGGCTGTTTAGAGGCTCCCTCCACCATTAATTGGTCCAAACTGGGCTGGTTAGAGGCTCCCTCCACCATGAATTTGCCCAAACTGGGCTGTTTAGAGGCTCCCTCCACCATGAATTGGTCCAAACTGGGTTTTTTAGAGGCTCCCTCCACCATGAATTGGTCCAAACTGGGCTGGTTAGAGGCTCCCTCCACCATGAATTTCCCAAAACTTGGCTGTTTAGAGGCTCCTTCCACCATGAATTGGTCCAAACTGGGTTTTTTAGAGGCTCCCTCCACCATGAATTTGCCCAAACTGGGCTGTTTAGAGGCTCCCTCCACCATGAATTGGTCCAAACTGGGCTGGTTAGAGGCTCCCTCCACCATGAATTGGTCCAAACTGGGCTGGTTAGAGGCTCCCTCCACCATTAATTGGTCCAAACTGGGCTGGTTAGAGGCTCCCTCCACCATGAATTGGTCCAAACTGGGCTGGTTAGAGGCTCCCTCCACCATGAATTTGCCCAAACTGGGCTGTTTAGAGGCTCCCTCCACCATGAATTGGTCCAAACTGGGCTGGTTAGAGGCTCCCTCCACCATTAATTGGTCCAAACTGGGCTGGTTAGAGGCTCCCTCCACCATGAATTGGTCCAAACTGGGCTGGTTAGAGGCTCCCTCCACCATGAATTTGCCCAAACTGGGCTGTTTAGAGGCTCCCTCCACCATTAATTGGTCCAAACTGGGCTGGTTAGAGGCTCCCTCCACCATGAATTTGCCCAAACTGGGCTGTTTAGAGGCTCCCTCCACCATGAATTTGCCCAAACTGGGCTGTTTAGAGGCTCCCTCCACCATTAATTGGTCCAAACTGGGCTGGTTAGAGGCTCCCTCCACCATGAATTTGCCCAAACTGGGCTGTTTAGAGGCTCCCTCCACCATGAATTGGTCCAAACTGGGTTTTTTAGAGGCTCCCTCCACCATGAATTGGTCCAAACTGGGCTGGTTAGAGGCTCCCTCCACCATGAATTTCCCAAAACTTGGCTGTTTAGAGGCTCCCTCCACCATGAATTGGTCCAAACTGGGTTTTTTAGAGGCTCCCTCCACCATGAATTTGCCCAAACTGGGCTGGTTAGAGGCTCCCTCCACCATGAATTTCCCAAAACTTGGCTGTTTAGAGGCTCCCTCCACCATGAATTGGTCCAAACTGGGCTGGTTAGAGGCTCCCTCCACCATGAATTGGTCCAAACTGGGTTTTTTAGAGGCTCCCTCCACCATGAATTTGCCCAAACTGGGCTGTTTAGAGGCTCCCTCCACCATTAATTGGTCCAAACTGGGCTGGTTAGAGGCTCCCTCCACCATGAATTTGCCCAAACTGGGCTGTTTAGAGGCTCCCTCCACCATGAATTTGCCCAAACTGGGCTGTTTAGAGGCTCCCTCCACCATTAATTGGTCCAAACTGGGCTGGTTAGAGGCTCCCTCCACCATGAATTTGCCCAAACTGGGCTGTTTAGAGGCTCCCTCCACCATGAATTGGTCCAAACTGGGTTTTTTAGAGGCTCCCTCCACCATGAATTGGTCCAAACTGGGCTGGTTAGAGGCTCCCTCCACCATGAATTTCCCAAAACTTGGCTGTTTAGAGGCTCCCTCCACCATGAATTGGTCCAAACTGGGTTTTTTAGAGGCTCCCTCCACCATGAATTTGCCCAAACTGGGCTGGTTAGAGGCTCCCTCCACCATGAATTTCCCAAAACTTGGCTGTTTAGAGGCTCCCTCCACCATCAATTGGTCCAAACTGGGCTGGTTAGAGGCTCCCTCCACCATGAATTGGTCCAAACTGGGTTTTTTAGAGGCTCCCTCCACCATGAATTTGCCCAAACTGGGCTGTTTAGAGGCTCCCTCCACCATGAATTGGTCCAAACTGGGCTGGTTAGAGGCTCCCTCCACCATGAATTGGTCCAAACTGGGCTGGTTAGAGGCTCCCTCCACCATTAATTGGTCTAAACTGGGCTGGTTAGAGGCTCCCTCCACCATGAATTGGTCCAAACTGGGTTTTTTAGAGGCTCCCTCCACCATGAATTTGCCCAAACTGGGCTGTTTAGAGGCTCCCTCCACCATGAATTGGTCCAAACTGGGCTGGTTAGAGGCTCCCTCCACCATTAATTGGTCCAAACTGGGCTGGTTAGAGGCTCCCTCCACCATGAATTGGTCCAAACTGGGCTGGTTAGAGGCTCCCTCCACCATGAATTTGCCCAAACTGGGCTGTTTAGAGGCTCCCTCCACCATTAATTGGTCCAAACTGGGCTGGTTAAAGGCTCCCTCCACCATGAATTTGCCCAAACTGGGCTGTTTAGAGGCTCCCTCCACCATGAATTGGTCCAAACTGGGTTTTTTAGAGGCTCCCTCCACCATGAATTGGTCCAAACTGGGCTGGTTAGAGGCTCCCTCCACCATGAATTTCCCAAAACTTGGCTGTTTAGAGGCTCCCTCCACCATGAATTGGTCCAAACTGGGCTGGTTAGAGGCTCCCTCCACCATGAATTTCCCAAAACTTGGCTGTTTAGAGGCTCCCTCCACCATGAATTGGTCCAAACTGGGCTGGTTAGAGGCTCCCTCCACCATTAATTGGTCCAAACTGGGCTGGTTAGAGGCTCCCTCCACCATAAATTGGTCCAAACTGGGTTTTTTAGAGGCTCCCTCCACCATGAATTTGCCCAAACTGGGCTGTTTAGAGGCTCCCTCCACCATGAATTGGTCCAAACTGGGCTGGTTAGAGGCTCCCTCCACCATTAATTGGTCCAAACTGGGCTGGTTAGAGGCTCCCTCCACCATTAATTGGTCCAAACTGGGCTGGTTAGAGGCTCCCTCCACCATGAATTTGCCCAAACTGGGCTGGTTAGAGGCTCCCTCCACCATGAATTGGTCCAAACTGGGTTTTTTAGAGGCTCCCTCCACCATGAATTTGCCCAAACTGGGCTGGTTAGAGGCTCCCTCCACCATGAATTGGTCCAAACTGGGGTTTTTAGAGGCTCCCTCCACCATGAATTTGCCCAAACTGGGGTGTTTAGAGGCTCCCTCCACCATGAATTTGCCCAAACTCTGCTGGTTAGAGGCTCAATCCACCCTGATTTTCAAAACAAATGTTGGTGCCAACCTCAACTTACTACAAGGGCCAAATTCACTGCTGGTGACAAGCTCTCCTCACTGCAAGTGCCAAATACACATGTTTCAAGGTGTTTTCCTACTGTCAGAGAGGTGGTATTGAGTGTGTAAAGTGTGTAGTTGTTAGGCTGTGATGTTGGGGTAATAGAGGGTCTTTGGTGTGTTAGATGCCCCCAGACATGCTTCCCCTGCTGTCCCAGTGTCATTCCAGAGGTGTTGGCATCATTTCCTGGGGTGTCATAGTGGACTTGGTGACCCTCCAGACACGGATTTGGGTTTCCCCCTTAACGAGTATCTGTTCCCCATAGACTATAATGGGGTTCGAAACCCGTTCGAACACACGAACATTGAGCGGCTGTTCGAATCGAATTTCGAACCTCGAACATTTTAGTGTTCGCTCATCTCTAATAATAAGTAATAACAGTATTCTGTTCTCAATTCTGTTTTATATGGTGCTGAGCACAGAGAGCGGCTGCACATTCTGTATTTACATTTATACACGTATATATCGTTTTGTGCAGAGGTTTTAGGCAGATATGGAAAAAATGCTATAAAATGAGAATGTTTTTGAAAAGTGAAAAATAGAATTGTAAATAGTTTTTTTTGTCAATTAACAACATTAAGCAAATTAACAAAAGGCAAATTTCAAATGAATATTTGGTGTGAACACCCTTTGCCTTCAAAACAGTGTCAATTCTTCTAGGTACACTTGTACATTACATTATCTAGGGGTTATTTCATCACGATCCACTTTCAAGACTCCTCCTCTAAAGGGCAGTCACACCAAATATTGATTAGATTTAAATTTTTCTTTTGTTCATTGATCTAATATTGTCAAAAAAGAAAAATTTACACTTATATTTTTTGAGAGCATTTTTTGCTTAAATGTGAAAGTTTGTGTGTTCGGATGTTTGTGTGTTTGGATGTTTGTGTGTCAATCACGCAAAAATGGCTGAACGTATTTGAATGAAATTTGGCACATATATAGATTGTAACCTTGATTAACACATAGGCTACTTTTTATCCTGGTAAATGACGTCACTACATGACCGTTAAGCACAAATTTAGACACACACACTATGTTTGAGGACCTTCGATGACGTCAACACAGGCCCTTCAGCAATCCCATAGGATCACGCTATGTGGTGCGCGGAGCTACACACTAATTTGGGGGCGGAGCTAAACAGGAGGGAGCCAGTGTGAAAGCTGAAGAAAATGGAGTCTCATAGAAGATCAGAAGACTACATATCTTGCAGGCTGTGTCTGGACAAGAGGAGTATATCAGCTGTAGAGTTTGTGAGTACGATGGGGAATCTGTTGTTCTGCCTTGGATGGGGGAGGGCGAGAACTGTTGCACATTTCAGCAACATTTGTTCAGCCGTGTCTACACACAAGCTGCTCAGACTCTCTCACACAACACAAGCACTGTATTCAAAATTAGCACATGTAGTAGAGCTGAGGCAGCGCGCTAGCAGTTTGTGTGCATAACACAGGGGTATGTGGTCTTTGGACTGTACTGGGGGGGGGGGGAGGGGGAACTGTGTCAAATTTCACCAGCAGAAGTTCAGCCGTGTCTAACACAGACGCTGCTAGGACACTCAGACAAGACAACCCCTGTGATCCAAATTGCCTGATGTAGCCGAGCTGAGGCAGCGCGGTACCACAGCTTGATCTGCGCTCCATACGGATATGCAAACAGCTGGGGCATCTGCGCATATGCACAGATTTAGCAGAGCCGACACGTGGACGCAGGCGGATCACCGCCAACCACATTTGGCTAATTATAAGTGGCTCATCGCCAACAACAAGCTAGTGTTTCATATATGCCTATAACTTTTTCACACTACTATCTATCTATCTATCTATCTATCTATCTATCTATCTATCTATCTATCTGTATAAATACATAATATGTCTATGTATGGCCACCCAGTGGTTAGGACTCAGGTTGCAGTCATTTCAGGGTTTTAGTAGCCTGCTGCAATAATGTATTGAAATTATATTGTGACAAATTGGAGCCCATAATGAAACTTCTGATAGGGTAAAGGTGGACACATCTGTATCCGTCACTATACAGAGTCCATACGCAGCCATGCCATGAAGCAAATATGTAAGACATTTCTCACAATAAGAATAATATTTAAGCATGCGAAGAAGGAGCAGCGGAACAATAGTTTACGGGACCCCATGCTTCAATAGGATTCTCGGACAGTTCCGTCTGCTTACTGAGATGTTAAAAGATTACGGTAATCATACCCGGCTCAGCTACATGAGAACCATCATTAATTTCACTCCACTTCTCTTCAATTGCTGTTGGCCCGGACTCCTCTAAGACGACAGTGATTTTACAGACTACATTTGTTGCTAGGAAAATTTGCCTTTGATCTTTGATCCACTAGGATAGTTCATACATCTCCTGCAGCAATAGTAATGCGGGCAATCTCCACAGGACATACTTCCAAGTAATAGCACATGAAGCCAATAACTGAGTTATAAAATATTCATGCTGTATATAGGTATGTTTATTTAATGTAGTGTATGTTTGTTCAAAGCGTCTCTGTCAGCAGACATGAAGTGCAAGGTAAGGTCATGGAGTAATAAACTCTGATCCCGAACAATAGACATTATTCTGCAATGTTATAGAATGTAATGACAGCATATACAGTCATAATAGTTTATGTAAAGGACTTGTGATCGGAGATATAGTAGTTGTCAGGAGCTAAAATACAAGAGGTGCAGAAGTCGCCAAAGTAGAGCGTTTTGGTTTGTAGTTGCCCATTAGGAGATGTCATATGCCACTAGTGTATATCACATGCAGTATATACGTTATATTATAGATAGCATATCCTATTATATATGAAGTTGGTGAAGTCTTATACCACCAATGAAATCCATAATGTAAAGGTTCTATTGAGGTTTTATTATTCTATAATATATTTATTATAATTATTCTATAAAAAGTTTTATTATTCTATAAAGCTAAATGGCATACCTGGTTTGTGTCTGCATTCTGGTGCACCCATTTTCAGTTCTTCTTAACAGCCCTCTATAGCCACCACCACCCTACCATAACCAATGGCTTGCACATTTGCCACACTGAACAGGCACATGGGCAGCACTATATTGTAATATGAAGCCAGAAGCTACAGCACTGTGCATGAATCTAATATGTTCACTAGGGACATAGGATACATGTGGAGGTAGTCTCAGCTTAACCACTGCATGGTTTTATACTGGGTACTGCAACAGTGGTTCTCAACCGTTTCTCCCCCTGGTGAGAAAATGTCCCAATTAAATACCCCGAAAGTAGTGATCACTTATAAATATTAAGAAATTATTAGAGCATTTGTTGACAATTATGTAATGGGCCCTGTCAGTGCTGTAATGGGACGCACATGGCCCTTACACCCAATCCCTTCGGTGATGCACATGTAATATAACGGATCCCACAGTGTCCCCACATGTAATATAATGACCTCTATATATAAAATAATGATCCTCCACATATAATAAAATGGCCCCTATGCTCATTGCTGTTTAAGGAGCAAGTGGTAAGCTGCATTCATTACTTATCACAGGGGCAGATTAAGGGTTCCATGGGACTGTAATAATGTCCCTCCATGCAGTATAATGTCCCGTAATGATCCCTTGACACAGTATAATGTCCCATAGTGTCCCCTCCACACAGTGTAATGTTACAATCTCACATACATAGAGACTTTATAATGATCTCAGGTTTAGCTGAACCCACATTTTCTGGGGTTTTGCTAAACCCAACATTTTGTGGGTTTGCCTCCCACAAACTACTAATATACTCAGATTATAATAAAAAGAGGCTCAGAATAGGTGAAAGGACATAATAAATGTGTTATTCACCTCTATGATCTCTGTTCTGAGGTGATCCAGGAGTATAATAGTGTTTTAAGGGTAGTAAATCTCAAAAGTGTAGTGTTGGGGCAAACCTGAAACTTTTGGAAATTTCAGGTTAAATCTGATTCACTCATTCCTACTTGTAACTTGTGATGAGTCCATTAGGCTTCAGGCTTTGTTTTTTTATTTGCTCCTTTAATTCCTCTGCTGCCGTGCTCTGAAAGGTTTTTTGGGTAAGGGCTATGGGAGGTCACAGGAAAACATAATTCACCAGACTGGGGTAAAGTTAGCCTAGCTGGAGTTAGTAAGTCTGCCCAAATATCTTTTTCTATGGAGTAATTCTGAAAAGTTTACGAAAGTTCATGAGACTCTACAGCTGGTCTAGGTAGGGTTGTCTCACTCCCATGGGATAATATTAGAGGGTTAGAAGGGATGGAAATGAGCATTGAGCAGTTGACGCACATGACAACTTTACACTTTACCCACTAATGTATTATAATGGGACTGCTTTACATATAAATGTAGCAGGCACCAAATGAACCTTAGTTCTGTGCCATGGTGCACTGTCCAATTTGTGTGGGATATTCACTCTAATACATGTCATATGTAAGTATTGTAAGCACAGTCTGATCTTTTTATAGTGTGCCACAATAATTCAGAGACCACCTTCTCCATCTTAACATGGAAGACTAATGGTGGTTCATAGACCGCCTGTTTTATCTTAATGGCCCCTCAGTGCCCCCACACTCAGAAGAATGTCCAGAAGAAGAATGTCAATACCCTCTTACTCAATATTATGGCCAATCAATACTTGACATGTAATATAATGTCCTGCACATGTAAAATAACACCATAGCAGCCCACATACGGTATATTGTTCCATAGTGGCTCCTCCGCACAGTATAATGTTCCATAGTGACTCTCCATACAATATAATGTAGTAGGTAGTATAATGTGCCATAGCGGCCCCTCTAGGCAGCATAATGTTCCATAGTGGCCATAATGCAGTATAATGCGCCTGAGTGGTTCTACATTAATAAAATGAAATAATTCAACATGCATAGGGATTTTCTAACAGTTTTGTGGTTGTACGGACTTCCATTTTTTCTGAACCCAGAGTATAATTAGCGGAGGCCCCAGGGAGGTGAATAAAGATGACAAAAAAAGGTTACTCACCTCCCCTGTGCTTGATGCTCCTCCCTGTGCTCTTCCCCTTCTAGAGATGATGTCAGCCTCATCAGTCACATAGCATAATAACACATTGAGTCATAGTCTTATTACGCCACATGACCTACAACACTGCTGAGGCCCAATCAGAGGTCTCAGTGGTCCATTATTTCATCTCTTCCCAGGAGAAGTGAGTAATATTGTTGTGTTTGCACACCTCCCCAGGGAATCTGTTTATTATACTATCTGTTCAGGCCCCACAAACTACCATTAGGGGCAGGGGGCTCTCACCGTACATAATTTGGGCAATAGTTGGACGTACACCCAAAGTTCAGAAGTCCTAAGTAAAAAAACAAAGGGTAACAATCAGAAATCAGCAACTGGGAAGATGACTAGAAAAATTAACAAAAATGGTTTATCATAAGAGTCACCTGTATGTGGATGCGTTGGTTGTGACTATCAATCTGTGGGCACTATGACTGGCATTTTGCATAAACTCTGGAACACAGCATCATTAAAAGGGCACGGACTGGGAGAAATTACCTTCATTTTTTCAATTTGTAGAATATGTTGTATTGTTTATTTTTATGTAACATAATGTTTTGGGGGGAAATTGTGAAATATAATTACATTTAAAAATATAAGAGGTAAAAAAAATGACAGTATAATTTGATATTTGTATATTTAGTAGTTCAAACTTCTAAAACCAAAAGTTAAATGGTAATAAATGTAGCAAACATCCTCCACAGCTTCTATTCATAATACTTCTACCAGCAAAATGACTCAAAGGTTAGATGAGTCTACGATATAAGTTAATTAAGAAAAAAGTATAATTATGATTCATCCACAGACTCATTAATTACATAACAAACTTTACCCCTTTTCATTTTTTCTATATCTTGTGCTATAAATCATTTGTACAAAAAAGGAGTCATCAAAACTTGTCGGATCCTTAAATGGTATGTCGACCATTATAATTGGTTTGTCGCATCTGAAATAAACCCTATGTAGTCTGATCTTGCATTCATATGGTACCTCGCTCTCTGCACTGACCCTTGTACTGAAGGGAAATGTGTGACTCCTAGCAGAGAAATATAGAAAATGTAAATGAAATATACTGACAGACTCTCATTACAATGACCCACATTTAGCTAGAAGAAAAGGCTTCTTTCCAGATCAAACTTATCCTTAAAATTCCACTTGGAGGGCATCCCACTTACTTCTCTGTGCCTGGCCTGGCTTGATTGACAAGTCTGACCCAAACACATTTAGGATGAGACTATGGGTCTAGATATAGGGGGTGCAAAGGCAGCAATCTCTACTGGGCCCTGGAGCCTCTTAGGCCTGTCTGCAACATAAGAAGAGACCAGTATTCTATATAGTACATGGTAATGGGGCCTGTTGCATATTTTGCATTGGGGTACAAGAGCTTTATGTTATCCCTCTGGGTGAGACCTGTCAATCAAGGCAAGTTGGTTTGGAAAAAAACTGGTATTGATGCCTGCCAATGGACATTTCTCCCCATGCTCAGATATTTTAGAGGAATATGTATTCTTGGAATGGCGTAATTGTTGCAAAGAATAATGCGGTTCTTCCCGCAGTGCTTTAGACAGAAAGTTTGCAGAGGTTTCCTCTGCTGACTTTCTGTTTCAATTATATGAAATAAACGTTTCCCAGCACGATGCAGACTCCGAGGTATATTTCAATAAAACTTAGTTTTTATTCTGTATCATCATACAGCTGATGAAAAAGGTGCAATTGTAATGATGGGGGGGGGGGGGGGGTCTGTAGACCTTAGCCTACGCGTTTTGGGGTGAGGAATCCTTATTCATGGCATAAGAGACATTCTGACCTGTGCACCATTATATAGGATTAAAAACAAAAGGAAGACTCAGCCCCTTCCGTGCCATGAATAAGGAGTCCCCTCTCCGAAACGTGTAGGCTAAGGTCTACAGACCCCCCCCCCCCCATCATTACATTTGCACCTTTTTCATCGGCTGTATGATGATACAGAATAAAAGCTAAGTTTTATTGAAATATACCTCGGAGTCTGCATCGTGCTGGGAAACATTTATTTCAGTTTTTTCCAATCAGATTAAGATCTTCCTGCGGGGAAAGACATCCCATGCACCTTCGGCTACTCCTGATGAACACAATTGATTACTGCACCGGGGTATGTAAGTGTTTATTCCCTTTTTCTAAATATAAGGAACTACCTTTATGGGATGTATTGTACCTTTTATTTTGTTTCAATTATATCTATGGAGAGACTGCTGGCATTTCCATATGTTAAATTGACATGCTGCAACTTCCAAAACTACATCAGTTTTGGAAATCATGGCATGTTCACGCTGTGATTTTTACCGCAAAGTGAGCATGGGAATCACTAGAATCTCATCCACTTTGCCTTGACTGTAAAACACCGCGATATTTCCCACAACGTTTTCATCGCTGGCAAATCACGGCATCTACATCCCGTGGGGCCCCAACCTTAAGCTTTGAGACCATTTATTTCAATGGGTTCCTATTAAGCAAAAGCCTACTTAGGTAGCAATCCTTGCATGGTCGGTGCCAAGTCTAACGGCTCAACAGTGTGTGATCTAAGGAACTACTTCATTTTATTAGTGTCAGCCCTACTCCCAGCCCTAATCCGCATAGTATTATCATTAATATTAGTAAAATCTATTGCTTCTTTTTTATCATATCCGTATGATTTTGCAGGAGTCCAGTAGAATATTGCACCTACATTATTAATCAGTCAATTGAGGAAGTTCATTAACATATGTGTTATAAATTATGCAAAAGTATACTAATATAGCACATAGGATAAATCAGATTAAAAATTCAATTACACTGAATTATTTCTGTCAACGATTTCAGTTCCACATTTGCATAATATTAAGTATATACTGTATGTTAAATAAAAACTCCAGCAGGAAAGAAAGGAAGTTCATTGCTGGAGTCTGACTGCCAATGCTAAATACTAAAAATATGAAGAGTATATTTAACCAGCTGTCCTTACCCCTCTCTGAAACAGGAATGTATGTCCTGATGGTAGTACAATAGGGGTTTTAAAGCAAAGAAGGTTGGGAAGGTAAAAAAACAAAAAAACATACTCACCTGTCCAAGGTGCAGAAGAAGAAGCATCAGTAGCAGCAGGACCAGACCATGGAGGTAGACACTGGAGCACCATGGACAAGTGCGTTTTTTTGTTTGTTTGTTTGTTTTTAACTTTCCCTGGCCTCCTTGCCAAAAACTGTTTATGCTGGACAACCCCAAGTCAGGAGTGGATCTGTTTTTCACCTTCCTGATCCAATAGTTCTACACTGTAATATTTCTTCTTCTGGTTGGTGGGAGTTTCGGAACCTCAGTAGAAAGCTCAATGCTAGTATTTCTACCAGCACTTGTACCTGCCCAGTATATGGTATGTCACTCTCAGGTATACAGAGAGCAAAATGAGGGGTGTATGGGCTGCCAGGCTTCAAGAAGTTGGGGTTGCTCATGGTGAACATGAGCACTTGACCTACAAGGACAACTCCAGGACCACAACAGGGTAATTTGTTGCTGAACAGAACTCCTATAACAGTGTATTCGGAAAAGTGAATTTTACATATAAATGCACCTGTATAATTGTAGCTTTATTTTAGTAGAGACCCCAGAAAGTACTGTCTGATACGAAGGCATGAAGTCACATTCCAAACTAGTGAATGTAAGACATGTAAATAACATGCAGACTTATTTCTGGTGAGTTCTATACATTATGGATGAGGGCTACAAATGTATAAAGGTTTAGTGCACAACATACTAAGCAGCCCATTTCATCTAGATCCCCCAGTCGAGAGGAAGTTCTAACTTATAATCATGCAAAAATTAGAAAAAGACTCCGGACTTACGTTTCACCTTGTTCCACACAGTCTTCAGGGTGCCCGATCTTTTGCCTTCGGACTCTGAAGGCTATATATATGTAGCAAAATCAATCAGTCCCTTAGTCATAGCCATCATAGCATGCTCCAATGTAACCAGGAAAAACTAAGTATATATACCTTTTCTTTACCCTTCTACCTCATGTCTTCACAATTAATTAATTAGCTAACCCATCCACTCCCTTATTTTCTTTCGCTGGATTTAAATAAACTTTATTGAGAAAGTCTTGCCTAGTTTTTTCATGTATTTCTTTTACATATTACTATATATATCCAAGTATTTTCTTTCCAATATAGGTCATTTGCCGGTGATTATATCACTTTGATTCTGCAGCAAACATGCTGCTTCTTTGTACAATGCCTGATTTACATTCCAAAACCGGAGGGGGCATTTATGCTAAAGGCCTAACAGTATCTTTCATGTTACATATAAGTTTGCTTTTCGTAGGATAAGTATTTCTCCTTTCAGTTATATTTGAAATAAATAATTGTGCATCGGCAGTATATTGTATCTATCCCCAAGAAATACAAATCAAGAATTCAATCATGATCTGGATTCCTGTAGGCGTTCAAATCTCACATTAAATATCAATATAGAAGAGAGCTCCGTCATAACGTTGCTATAGAACTTGCGATTTTTCATAAGCCAATCTATAGCATGATCTTACTGGTCATATCTCTAAACTGCAGCAAATGGTTAATTTTCTTTAATGTAGACTGGATTATCAGATCATACCTAGATATGACCCATAAATCCACACTCAGCATTCTCCACCACCAACATATGATCTCTTTACATGCCTTACGTGTTGTAACTAAATTCTCATACAAAGCTGAGTCTCTTTGGTCACGTGTTAAATATCCGCCAATAAGAGACTCCTATGACTCCGTACGAGCGGATATATTAAAGATGGTAGGGAGATTGTGAAATGTTTTGGGGAATTTACTTGGAATGAAAATCTATCATGGATAACCTGCGATGTGTGCGCCCTTTATCCCAGTATCCCCCACAGGGATGCCCTGAATGCCTTAGCTTTCCACTTGTATAAATATACAACATATACAGAACCCTTTTGTGAATATGTGTTATGATTGGGTCCCGCAGGTTGCTATCATAGTGCACAGCGCCACCTGCGGGTCAGTCTAACCATCCAACTTTCACCTTACTGAGCATGCTCAGACCTATTGGAGCTGTTCACAAGCTAAGTGCCATTTCTCCCCTATTGAGAATGAGCGGTGACGTCATCACCACTGCCCCTATTGGGCGGGGACTTCCCTTTAAATAGTGTGAGCCGACGCCCGCTGGGGGCTCACACATCCACTAAAATGTCCTCAAAGTCCACGGAGTGAATGACAGTAGTCAGGGATAGGCTCCAGTACTCAGGCAGGTTGTCAGACTAGGCCTCTGTGTGGGGTTTCTCTGCTTCAATCTGGGTGCTGTTAGTTAGGACCTGTAAGCCCTGAACTGTCAGCTCTACATCTAGGCTAGGAGCAGTACACGCTGTTCCAGCTGGTGGAGCTGCAGCAGACTTGGTCTCTGAGATAGCCTATGTGTTACTGTCTGATTTCATGTATGGCTTCTAGCTGTGTGCGGGAGCATGGGTGTTTGATGGCTCCAAGCTGTGTGCAGGAGCATGCAAACTCCCCTGGTAACTCCAAGCTGTGTGCAGAAGAATGTTCTAAAACTTCCGTGGTGGCCTCTAGCTGTTGCAGAGGTAAGTTTGTGTGTTTGCTTGAACTGGTGCACCTGGCCAGTGAGCTAAACTGGCAGGGTTTTAGTTGCATCTATGTTCACATGGAGTGTCGCACAGTACACACTGTTCACATTGAGTTCAGGCTGCAGTGTCTTGCAGTAGTTCACATTTAGTCCAGGCTGCAGTGTCTTGCAGTAGTTCACATTGTTTTTCAGGCTGCAGTGTTCTGCAGTAGTTCACATTGATTTTCACACTGCAGAGTCTTCGCAGTAGTTCACATTGAGTTCAGACATACAAGCGCCCACCATTGGGCCTGTGGCCCTCGCTGTAGTGTTTTACAGCTAAGAAGTTCTGTTGTTTAAAAAACAATATTTATATATATATATACACAGAACCGTAACAATATGTTATTGAAGTGACACGGTTTTTGTTGTCTCACAATTTTTTTTATGTTTTTGGACAATTTTTTCTTGCAGATTTGCGGGGCTCTTATGGGAGCCCCATTCTGCCTGTCATTAGCCAATCTTTTCATGGCACACTGGGAGGAGAAAGCCATATTTTCCATTCAAAACCCATTTTTTTCTTATGTTTTCTGGAATGGACGCTACATCGACGACATACTTAGTTTTTCCTGGTTACATTGGAGCATGCTATGATGGCTATGACTAAGGGACACACTAGTCCTGAAACGCGTACTTTCCTACTTTTTCACATGTCCTCTACTGCTTTGTACTGTTTTTTTGTAATTTTTAAGAAGATGAATTAAAAACTATATTTTATTCAAGTCTGGGACAGAAAGGTCTGTTATTTGATCGATTTTGCAACTTATAATCATGTTTATTAGGTTTTACTTGTTTGCTTGTACCTGCCTGTTTATGTTTAATTTATTTTATTAATATAAATTACAATGGTGAATGTCACTCTTGCTCTAAGTACCGATATCACCATAAAAACCAATGGTAAACATTTCTGTAGTAGGCTATAGTAGACATATTTAGACTTTAATTTTATAACTTTTGTGGGTAGGGTAGCTCGGGAGCAGCAGTGGTGTGGACCCAACCAGTTAGAGACAGAGACACAAATCTTGCAGCAAACAGGTTTATTTACAGAAACACAGAAAAATAAATAAACCTTTATGTTAGACACAAAAAAATGAGCAACATAATACAGTCATTACCTCAGCAAAACAGTAACAAACAATCCTGCTCGTCTGAGCTACTAGCTAAACAATAATAATAAGCTAACTATATGTGTGGTTTACTAACGGCCACATGAGCAAACAAATAAGCACAGTTGCGCCAGATTCAGAGAGTCAGGACAAACCCGAATGCGTCCTCTCACTCCCTGGATCTGCATTGAAGTGCAGAATCTGCAGCCTTTTCTGGCCCAGTAATGATCCTATGACCCACACCTGGGGCTGAGACCTACTCAGGTCTCGCACTGGACCACAATTAAGTTAAAAATATGGAGGAGATATAGCGTGATTCCAGCACTCTGCCTGTCACCTTCTCACAGTTTGTTTAATTCTTGGAAAACTTCTTTAACTTTGGAAACAGCTGAGCAGAATGGATACTATTCACATCAATTGACACTGTCAAAAACTTTGTAAATCAAAAGCATTTATTTTATTATTATTATTATTGCTGCATTACACTCATTTTGATGCTAAAGTACAATGCTATTCCATTTTATAGTTATTAAAAATTTTGCTTCATTTGTGTACTGCAGCCACCATTACACACATTGCTCAATTCCCTTTTCTATCAGTGACAATCTATATCAGTGGTTCTCAACTTGCAGTAGGGGTACCCCTGGGGGTGAGCTCCTTCGTGAGAGTCCCTTTCCCTCCCTTTCGTATAATTGGAGGAGGCCTAGGCCCAAGAGTGTTGAGTGAACATAACAAACAGTATTGCTCAACTCCCTTAATTTCTAGCATGGGCCACTGCCTTCTATAGGCTATGTGTCACAATCACAGGCCTCAGTGGTACCTGATGTCACTTGGAACACCAGAGGAGGCCCAAAGAGAGCAGGGGCCCATGCTGGAGCCCAGGGGAGGTGAGTAACAATATTTATTGTGTTCACTTACCTCCCCTGGACCTCTGAAGAGATCAAATAGTAAAAAAAAAAAAGTAGTTTGTGAGTGGAAAACCCCCAAAATTTTGAGTATGGATGAACTACAGAAATTGCAGGTTAAGCAAACCCAGAATTTTTAAATTGAATTAATATAGGGGCCACTATGGGGCATTGTACTGTGTGAGGGGCCACTATGGGACATTTACGTGTGGAGGCCGTAATATTATATGTGAGGACACTGAAGGGGCCATTCTACTTTAGTGTGGATTTTCACTTTTTGTACCTCAATAAAAAAAATTAAAATAAATCCTGGAAGCAGTCCTATGAGAGACAGTGAGAGTACGTTCACATATGACAGACATTATGAATCACCGGACAGGTTAATTTTAAACCCTTCCTATCAACATTTCGCTATTTTTTTGGTTGTCTGATCAAAGCTTAAAAGGGGTTGTCTCAGGAAGACAATCTAGTCCATATGCCCTACCGTATGTCCTATTGGGGCATAAAGATAATATATTAGGGATCGTCCCACCTGGTACATATGTGGAAGTCACCTCTCTTGTATGAAATGGAACAGAGTGTTACACTGACCACCCCTTTGATACAATATTTCTAGGAACACCTAGTGTTGTGCTTGTGCCCCATCTCTTGGTCCACAGAGTTGAAACTATTGATTTATCAATTCCTACATGTTCAGAATTCACACATGTCCTCCCCCACACATTCACAACTATGTTTTTAAGAAACGGCAAATGTTCTTTCACAATAAGTAGATTATTACATAAATTTGTAGCACCGGAATAATGCCTCTACAGAGCCCCTATAAACAAGGTCGTGAATGCTTTCTTACTACGTGTGGACTTGCTTGGCACAAATGAGCATTTCTTGACATTGTTCACAAAGATGTGCCAGGCACCTGTGTAAGCTTGACTCAAACTGTTATTCTGTTTGTAAAACATTGAACATAGTGGGTGGTTTGGGGCTATTGTGATAAAAATAAAAAGTGGCACTAAAAAGAGCAGCTGGCGCAGAGGAACAGTCGGGGGGCTACGGCGAACATTGTGCCGTACAGATTTCAGGCCATATTTTCAGAAAATGAAGGATACTATGACAATTACCCACACGGAGACGGCATTCTTATCTGTCACCGTCTTCTGCTGTGGAATGTGAACATATCTGTGCGGTAATGAATACAGCACAAGGAAAAGCGGGGGATTGAACGAGCGGCATCCTTATATGGTAGACGTGACTCATGAGAAAAATACAGTGTAGTAAGCGAGCTGGAAGTAATGTAAGAGGTGGGAAGCAGTGATGGCTGCAGTCTGCCGAGGAACAGCCAAAACAGGGAGCACATTACTAAACGTTTCTGGGAGAAAGAGGTTTCCATAACGACAAATGACAATTACTCTACAAAGTGGCCAATGAAGCTTTAAGCATCAGGCGGAAAGGGGAAATCTTTCAGAATAAGTTGAAGGGGACGGAGAAAAGTCGGAGCACAATAGATCAGGCAGGGAGAATGTTCTGTGGAAGCCGATGTCTACGGATGGAAGTGAACTGGAACGGAGTTTGCAAATGGGAAAGCAAAAGGGGTCAACTATACTTACATAAATGGTAGCAAAGTTCCTGCAGGTTTGAAGTCTTTTTCAGCTCGCTTTGGGAAATGTAATTAAAATCAGCAGAACTGGATAGAAAAAAAAACAAAAAAAAACACGAAATATTCATTTTGTCTAGTATTGCAACTCAACTCCAGTTATAGTAGTATTCCCACATTATACATAGCTCTCTGTTACACAAAGTAAGTTTCTCATTGCCCTTCACAGTCCCAATGTTAATCCCATGGAATTGAATGGAGAAACAGACGTCCTGCCCCCATATAAGATTCAGCTTTAGAGTCTGATCACATGACACAGTTGAGGACCAGAGGGAAGGGAGTAGATAACTTAAAAATACAGCCACAGAACAAAGACTACCTTTGCTACAGGTTACACATGCCTTTTGTAATGGACCAAGGAATATTTTTTTGTTGTTGAAGTGTTACTTTAAATGTATATTTCTGAGATCCAATACAAGTCAAGGTTCATAAGAAAGAGTAGCACTGTTTCTGGAAATAAGATGCTTGGTTATGTATGGACAAGTTGCATAGGAGGATTGTCAACCTTTATACACCAAGGTATAAGTCAAAGCTACGTCATTTATTAAAATATATTTTCTCTGTGGATGGGATTAGCCAGAATCAGACCATGCTAATTATTATTATTATTATTATTATTATTATTATTATTATTATTATTGTTTATTTATATAGCACCATTAATTTCATGGTGCTTTACATTTGAGGGTTACATACAGTACACTGAATATACAGGTAGATATAATACTAACAATAACCGACTGGCACAGGGGGTAGAGGGCCCTGCCCGCGAGGACATACAATCTATGACCCCTATGAATGGAGCTGCGAAAGCACAGCATGTGCACAGGCAACAAAAAGATGAAATTAGTGTGTATGCCGCCTAAAGGTATACTGATTAATTCTCCATCCCCCCAAAAAAAATAAATAAATAAATAAACAAATAAATAATAACGGGCTTGTGATTCTTTTTAATTGTGGAAGATTAATAAAAGTAGGCTGTAAATTAAGGCTCAAACACTGATGTTTATAAATTCCACCTAAGTTTACACCACTTATTAGTTGGGTTATTTGTTTGCAACAAATTTTGTGCATATTGGGAAGAATTTACTATACATAAAAGTGGCACATTGTGGATGCACAACCTGGATTTGCACCAAAAGTATGTCATTTTCTAGCTACCTTCCCACTTTTAGGCAGGAACAGAGTGGAATAGGGATCAAGAAAGGCTGGGTTAGGGATGCTTCATTCGATCAGATTTACTGTTAAAAAACAAAAAAAAACTGGCATGAGTTATAGATGAAATTTACTATTTTACATTTCATTTACAGCACATGAACCTCCTAGGGTGCAGTATAATTGTTAAGAGGCTGGAGCCTTACGCTCTTTGGGATCATTGTATTGTGTAGTGGTAACTAGGAAGGAATCATCATATGTATACATACCAGGCCACTATTACTGTGTTAGGGAACAAAGGGACTTGATAGGAATGATGTAGTCAAAGGGGACATGGGTAGGGGGTTTGGGAAAAAAAAGATTTGCTGAGTGCATGCCATTTTGCATCCAATACAGGTTGGGAAGCATGTCTAGGTAGTGGCAATGGGGGCCAACTTATTAAACCTTTGACTGGGCCCGATATATATTAAAGCATTCCTGATTCTGGCACATTTAACTTAATAAATCCTCCCCCAGTTGTTCCAGTGTTTGAAGGGTCTGTGACCATCGGGCTAACTTTACAACTTTGCAGTGTTCTGCATTTGGTAGTACCTCTTCATGGTATTGCCTGTGTATGGTATTCCAACAGCAGATTGATAGGGGTGCAAGGAGCTGGATCCAGGCCAATGTCATATTGATGGCCTAACTAATAAGAGTTTGATTACCAATAATAAAACATCTGAACACCCGTGACATACAAACAGATATCCATGTCAAATGGAAAGCATGGAGCCACGACCTGTCTGTGAAAAAGAGAGACAACAAACTAAATCATACTGGCACAAAGAATTCATTCCTGATTATGAAGTGTTCCTTTAATAATAGATTATTTTTCTTATATGACATTGGCTAAATGATGAATCCCATGAATTGCTAGTTGGTTGTGGATGAAACAGCACATGCCCAATATTATTCTACTCATTCTACTGCTAAGATTGCTCTCAGATGGTGACGATCTTCATCTCTTGTGTAACCAGTTTGAGCAGAATAAAACGGTGGGTGATGTCACCTTATTCCAATCATACCACCGTGACAAATGCCCGTACTGTAGTGTATATGAGCATTATGGAAATTCTTCATTCTTCTGATTTGGCCACGGAATAAGTGCACAAAGTGGCATCCTTGTTAATATTGGTGCATATCTATGTCCATTTTAAAATATAGGTGGGTCCAGTGAAAATATGCCGAGTATTATAAGGGTGAATCCCCTTATGATGGATTTGCTGCAGTTTTGATCTACAGATTTATTTACGTAAAAACTGCAGTGTATTACCCACACAAACATGGGGAGAACATACAAAGACCTTGCAGATTGGGACCCGGCTTACCATTGAGCCACCATGATTATCATTTTCTCTCATTCTCCCCCTAAGAAATATAAACTATAAAAAACATAAAATTTACCATGTGATAAAGTTTTTTTAATATACCACAGTAGGGTGTCAATAAGAACTCCAACATGTCGGAGAAAAGACAAGCCTACATTACATACATTACAGAACAGCTTTGTCAATAGAAGTATAGTAATGTGTTGATGATTAAATTTACAAATTGCTTGACTCTAAAAGCCCAAAATCGGCTGGTCCATAAATTGTTAAATATAAATACCTGAAAAAACAAACTTCTTTCCAAATCTTGCCCTGAGCTACAGTGCAGTAGCAAAATAACAACTTTTACAGCAAGACTTAATTATACATAGGGCTTAGAGTTATGATCGTACACTGAGAATTGAAATTGTACACGCAAAGTAAGCAGAGATCACCTGGGAGCGAGAATTTGAAAGGTTGAATCATGTATAATTTACCTTCCCGAAGCGCCATGTTTATTCATATCATGCACCTTGCTTATAATCGGTGATTCATTCCAAAATGGTTTTAGATACTGTAATTATTGCATTAATTGTAATGTTCTTCTAGTTGATTGCCAATAAGTGATGGTTGAATTGATGTAAAGAAGCTTTTGAAGCTTTCCTTCTCCACTGGGGCTTGGGAAATTGTTCCCACAATCAATAATTTGCATTAAAAAAGTGACATTTTAGACATTATATATAGTGATCAACCATAATAATAAAACCACTGACAGATTAAGTACGGTATATATTTGGAAGCAAGTGAACAGTCAGTTCACATCTCTAAAATGACAGGTCTTGTGGATTTCTCCCAGCTGTCTCTGTTATTAGCCATGGCATTTCCACTATCATTTATAACTACTTTGGCACTAATTCAAATTAAAATCAATAGCGCTGCGGGCTGATCTGTGATTGGCTCAGTTAGAATTAGTGCCAAAGCCTCTTCTTCACTGCTAAATTTAAATGGTCCAATCATGGAAGTGCTGCTGGCACTATTGGTCCCACTGGGTGTTGCTGCTAAATTCAAATGGGCCAATCATCGAAGTGCTGCTGCTGCTATTGGTCTCACAGGGTGTTGCTGCTGCTGCTATTGGTCTCACCGGGTGTTGCTGCTAAATTCAAATGGGCCAATCATAGAAGTGCTGCTGCTGATATTAATCTCACAGGGTGAACCTGCTAAATTCAAATGGGCCAATCATGGAAGTACTTTTACTGCTATAGGTCTAACCGGGTGTTGCTGCTAAATTCAAATAGGCCAATCATGGAAGTACTTTTACTGCTATAGGTCTAACCGGGTGTTGCTGCTAAATTCAAATAGGCCAATTCGTAAGCAACTGATGTTCTCTTTTGAATCCAGCAGTGGTATTGGTTGTTTAGTGATCTGCTGTTTTGAATTTGGAGCCAGAATACTGGCCAAATCATAGCAGTGCTGCCACCGCTGCTAATATCTACTAATATTATTATTATTATTATTATTATTATTATTATTATTATTATTATTTCTATTTATTTTTTAAGGCTGCTCCACCAATGGCTTTTATATACCTGTATTGTGACATCACTGAGGCTCCACTATGATATATTATCCCTTCTCTGTGCCACCAGTGTTTACAGCAGTAGAGGGGGCAGGAGAGGAGAAGGGAGGCACTGCTCAGTAACTGACAGGCATTTCTTGCTAAACCATCTAGCACATTTGCTGGTGCTATAAACAAGCTAAATGTAGTGTTAATGAATGCTACATCTGTAGATAGACAAAAAGATAGACAGATAGATAGATAGATAGATAGATAGATAGATAGATAGATAGATAGATAGATAGAGTTAGCCATCTTGTTAGTTTTGTGTTTATTGTACTTGTTGTGTGTTCTATATAGGTAAATCCCTTCACAAATGTACATCACCATGGAATTAATGTGGATAATAATAATAATAATAATAAT
The DNA here is from genome assembly GCF_031893055.1 of Leptodactylus fuscus. NCBI lineage: Eukaryota > Metazoa > Chordata > Amphibia > Anura > Leptodactylidae > Leptodactylus > Leptodactylus fuscus. Next base: position 99,091,061 of record NC_134271.1, read on the forward strand.
AATAATAATAATAATAATAATAATAATTGTCCCGTGTCTTAATATAAGCTAACATTTTATGCGCAGAGAATAGTTTTCAAAGCCATTCATGGAGAAATCCTAATTGTAGGGTGAAATAAAGGGTTAACACAGCTAGCACAGTATACTGTTAATAAATGAAATAAACACACAGAAAAGAATCTATATATTGTTCTAGCTAATATATTATCACGTTTTCTCAGGAGGCAGTGGTAGATTTTTCTTTAAATTCTAGAATGAATCAAATATTTTACTGCAGTGCTCAGTGTATTAGTATTCTAGAAGTGTACAGAAACTGTGTAATAGCATAACATTGAAATATTGAAAGGGAGAGGTAGTAGACTTTTATAAATTTTACTTGAATTCCAAGAAGAATGTGGACATGGGTGGGTTTTCACACGAGTCTTCGAAGACCTGCCACTGTATACTAGTAAAGCCAATGTCCAACATTAACCCATTAAGGACATGACCTAGATTGATACTTAAGTATTCAGCATTAAAAAAAAAAGAATGTTCACATTTCAAAAATAATATATTTTTATTTTTCTCTCTCTGAGGTCTTAGTTTTGTGGGAGGAGCTCTAGTTTTAATTCCATTATTTTGGTTTATTTGTAATATATTGTATAAGGTTAAATACTATATCCTGGGTATGTGAGAGCACAGTATAAATGACATTATAACTATTTTGTATGTCATTGCAATTACAAAGCTAGCAAATTCTTAGTTTTTTTCATGTTACTTACTTTTTCACAATACATTTTTTTTTTAACAAAAATAATTTGTTTTAGTGTTTCTATTCAAGATTGGAAGACTTGTGATTTCTCATTGGTTCCCCTATTTTTTCCTGTTTTATTCAGTTTCTTTGGAAGTGGGATGATCAAAAGATCAATTTTGTTATATATTTTTTTCTTTTTTAGTATTTTTATGTTCACCGTGCATAATAAATAATTTGTTCATTTTATTGTATAGGTTCTTATACTGACAAGCAAAAGGGTAACAATGTTTTTGAACGTTTGACTTTCAGGCTCCATATCTCACCATCCACTACAGCTTCGAACATGAGACAATCGTCATTTTATAGACAAGCATCTTGACTATCTCAGACATAAATCAGACTTGTGACTATTTAGCATATGATTAGTTATGCAGATTCTTGTCTTGTAACTACATTGTTACTGTTTTGCTCCAGGTGATGGAAAATCTTTTCTTATATACTACATATTACCACCTATTCTCACAGTCCCTAACAGCTCAGTGTTATTAGGTTACTTCCTAAGCGAAAGGTCACTGGTTCAATTTCAGGATCGGCCTTGAAGAAGATTTCTCAAGAAAAGAGAAACAGCATCATCCGACTCATAGCTGTATCTCGGCCAAGAAAATTGCCAAACTGCATGACAATTGAAAGACCACAAAATATAGTTAGCCCAGTATCTTAATAATCATTTCCGTACAATAATATTATATAGGGTAGTTGAGACTAAATGAAGAAAAATGTATTGAATTGGATGTGTTGATCCCTGGCAAGGACCTTGCAATAATCTTAAAGGTATGTATTCTTTACTACAGTGGTGTAACTAAAGTCTTGTGGGCCCCGATGCAATGTTTTGTCCAGGGCCCCCTACCTCACCCCTACAGCAAATTCTTAATAGTGATGGTTACGGGAGCTTTAGTGTGGTTAGGGATAATCTGTGGGTCTCCTTGGCTTATGGGCCAGATGAAGCTGCAATCTCAATACTGATGGCAGTGGTTATGGGTGCCCTAAGGCTCCTGGACCCGGGCACCACTGCACCCTGTGCATCCCCTCAAGTTACACCCTTGCTTTACTATTCTGCTTGTCTTAAAAGGAGTCTACCATCTCCCCCTTGCATATTCAACTGTCACCACAATGTTACCTTTGCTATGTATGTCACCTATGAAAATTTAGAGAAAAATTACTTTTTAAGTCTTATGCAAATAAAGCATTTAATGTACTGGAGATGGGCCTTCCGCACCTAGAGCACAGCTATTGCTGCTTAAGTAGGATGGATGATGTTTTAGTAGTAAGAGAATCAACTCCTACTACATTGACTGGCACAGGCTGGAGACAATTTGGTATGACTGTCAAAGCAGTAGTCTTTGAGCTGAAGGACCATCCCAGTGCACCAACTGCCTCACTTGCATAAGATTTTAAGGCTAAGTCCCCACTTTGAGGAAACACTGTTGTTTTTCTTGCAGATTTTGCTGCATTTTTGAAGCAAAATCTAGTCATGGCTACAGAAGGAATGGGAAATATCTAGGAAACTTATACTTCTACCTTCTACTCAATCCACTTTGGCTTTGACTCAAAAAAACACAGCAAAATCCACATACAAAAGGAAAAACAAAATAGGGTTTCCAGATCTAGGGGCCTTAGCCTAAAGTTTTTCTCCTATAAATCTATAAAAGGGACATAAGTAACAAAGATATGTTATTTAGCTGTCTAATGTACTCTGAAATAGTTGGATATGCTTGGGGGAGGTGGTAGATTTCCTTTAATGCATCTGAAGAAAAATTGAAGCAACTTAGCAAATATTCTTGAATAATTTATACTAATTTATTTAGCTTGAATGCAGATCTCTGGGTCTCAATGAACAAAGGAACTTCATCTTTAATAAATCTTACAAAATCCAGATAGGACATGAAACCAGCAGTACTTGCTTATGAGTTTCAGGTGTACAATAGAGATGAGCGAAAACTAAAATGTTCGGGGTTCGAAATCCGATTCGAACAGCCGCACACTGTTCGACTGTTCGAACGGGTTTCGAACCCCATTATAGTCTATGGGGGGAAATGCTCGTTTCAGGGGTATGCAACATTTGATCAAATTCTACTTACCAAGTCCATGAGTGAGGGTCGGGCTGGATTCTTCTCCCTGCGCAGCGTCCCTGGGTCCTCTTCCGGCCTTGAATTCACTCTGATAGGCATCGGGCCTGGGCAGAGCTGACTGTGCATGCCCGCACTACAAGCAGACATGCGCAGTCAGCTCTGCCCAGGCCCGATGCCTGGCAGAGTGAATTCAGAGCTGAAAGACACCGCGGGGAAGCTGCGCAGGGAGAAGACTTCTAAAGGTAAGAGAAGAACCAGCGTTGATTGGCAATGTATAGCATTCTGCCAATCAACGCTGGTTCTGCATCGAATCTTAACTTCGAACAGCTAGTAGTACTCGAGTACTACTCGCTCATCTCTAGTGTAAAACAAAACCTTAGTCACTCAGTCCCAATGGTTACAGACTGCAAACCATTTGTAGATCGGTCTCTATATCCCAGTTTTGGGGGTCTGCAGACTCAGAGCACATTCCGACAATCACCGTTCACCTTCCACTTCATAATCACATAGGCCACTGTCGATTTTGAGTAATTCAGTTCGCTTACTATGTCCCTTAAGGATCGACCATTTCTGTGGTACCCAACAATTACCCCTTTCTCGAAATCGGACAACTCTACACTTCGTGGCATCTTGCATGTGACTAATGCCATTGCGGTTTCCTATTTAGCGGCAGAAGGCGTACATCACGACCGCAGATATCTTCATTGGCATGGGTGCCCAAATACTTTTTGGTAGACAGTGTAGTTGTAAAGTTATGGATGAACTGACTGATATGCCTATTTATAAGTCTGAATTCCCAGTAACCATTTTGTAGTGATGGACCTTAGCACATTTACAGCAGCATAAGAACAATTAATGAGGCTTAGGAAATTGACTGGCATTGGCAGTGACCTCCATATTATGTCTATTTTGGTTACTAGTGTTGTTGGCCTTGATATCCTAGACCTTTGAGTATGGAGTGAGCCAAAAGATTTTTAGTTTACTTGGGATTTTGAGTTCCCACTTCCCCTTGTGTTCATTGGCAATGTCATTGGTTTAAAGAGCGGTTCTATCTTTGTATGTTACATGTCCCACTAGAGGGCTAAAACTGATAAAGGGAGATACAATCAGGTAAGTGAGCCTGAGGAAAAACATTGGTGACCACATAGCCAGAACCAGGGACATAAGTAATGATTATACCCGGGCACTAGATCTTGGGAGAATCCAAATCGTATCTTTGTCCTGTAGACCAGTGGTATAGATTACGTGAAATAATTGGGGATACAGATTTTGCACAGAAGCTTCATGTTACACCTCTGATTGAAACTACCCCTAACCCTATGGGTTGAACGAAGCCAGCCAAGAAAGGATACAAATGTGAAGTGACCATAAAAGACTATGACCTTTTCAAGTGTTAGATTCATATAGGATTTTTCTGCACTAAACCTTGAGGTTCTTACTCTAAGCCTTCTTCAATTGCCGCAGGTTACATTGGTACTCCCAGTGGACCCTTTATTCCTCCTGTGGGAGTCTGACTGGTATTTTAATTAGTTATACCTGTACATCTTTAACATATTCACATGCAAACATTATAACACTAATGTTATCAGTGATAATAACTTTAATTGATCTTGTCTATGACACCAACAATAAAGGTAGATTTTTATCTGGAACCATGAAATCTAAATAATGTTTCAATTATTGTCACCTTCTGCAATCTGTCATAATCTGCAGGAAAAATTTGGTTCAAGTGTTACATTCCCCTGCAGCACCACTGCAGGTAAAGAGAGGCATTGCATGGTGACCATTGGATATAATAGTGCACGGCTATGCTGGGTCCTCCAAAAAAGAGGGCTATTGGTAGTCATACTCTGTTCTAGGTAATTGATGAATGTTTTTGATCAGGGACCCCCTACCCCTTCTATTGATACAAAATGCATTTTTGTGTACTCGGATATAGGTCTTTAAGCGAGTCATTCTTTTTAAATAAAGCAAACAGCAGTAAACTTTAGAGAAATATGTTTTTCTTGGCCACATATAACCAATCTGTAACTGTGCCATTAATTCGACTCCAAGATATTCGACTCCCTTCAGATGTTATACTGCGTCTTGTAATTCTTTTCTCCAAATTCTAGAGTGGGAAATAAGGTAACGGTAAAACCAAGGTAATAAAATGGATTGTGTGTATATAATACGATTGGAGAAATGGGATGGAGGAATAGGTGGTTATATGAGGACGTTTATCCCGGATATAATGGGCTGGTTAATATATTGAAGCTAGAGATGAGACATTATATTACAACCAAGATATTGTAACTAACAAAACATAATGTATTGAAAGAAACAAACCCATAGCACAGGTGTAAAATGCACATTATACAGTATTTCTGCATTAAATGTGTAAATATAAGTCTTTACAGTGTCCTCTTTTATGAAATTTTCTTAGATATGTTTCCAAACATGTGGCATAAAAACCACTATTACTTCAGTCACCCCTCTCCTTCCAACCCCACATGTTTTTTATACTGATGAACCAGCTATCGGATCATTGGCATATAAGTGGGGAATCTGATACCTGGCACATTCGATGATCAGTTGATTTGGCTGCCTCTGGGTATTGGAAGCTATAGAGATGGACAGAACTGGAAGCGGATCTGCTCCTATTCAGATAATAGGCACAGCGGTGCAGCTCCATCTACTCTGAAGTGGTGACTTTGGGTACTACAGCTCTACTCTTATTACATGTACAGGAGCAGAGCTGCTTCTGGTTCTCTGCCACCAAAGTTTCTTGCACCTAGTGGTAACAGCATCAGCTGATTGCTGCAGGTTCCCAGGATGAGACTCTCACTAATCAGCATGAAAAATACCAGGGAGGGGGCAACACGGTGGATCAGTGGTTAGCACTGCAGCCTTACATCACTGGAGTCTTGGATTTCAATCCTGCCAAGGACAAAACATCTGCAAGGAGTTTGTATGTTCTCCCCTTGTTTGCATGGATTTCCTCCCATACTCCAAAGACATACTGATAGGAAAAAATGTACATTGTGAGCTCTATATGGGTCTCACAAACTACATTTAAATTAAAAATAAAATACCAGGGGACCTGGAAAAGCTCTTTGAAAACATAACATACCTTTGCAAATAGTTTGGAAAATGAACATGATGAAAAATCTCCTGCTGTTGTTATATATAGTTTATATATAGTTGCTGATAAATTCTGATTATCCACGGCTTCTTTTTTGACTTGGGCGTCACCATTCAATTACTTGTGATACAGAGGGCTCACCAGAAAAGAAGTACCATGGAGTCCCAGCTAACAATTGGTGAACCTCTGAAGATGTGTTTCATCTGGTGCCTGGACAAAGCAATCCTCTGATTCAGTTTGGTCTGAGCATGCTTTGATATAACCAAACATTAAATTACTATACTAGTATAATAGGAGTAGGCCCAAGGGAGGTGTAAAAAGTACAGTCTTCCCCTTTCCACCTCCAGCCCATAGGAAGCAGCAGTCTCCCAAAATAAATGCTATCAACATGCAGCAAATCATTCCCCTAGTTTCATCCCTCTAACTGTCATAGGCATCCCCCAACAGAGAGCGAGTGCAAGAGGCTCCTACCTCCACAACAGTCTAGGATGCTCCTGCCTCCATTTTGACAAGCAGTGGATAGTATTTTTGGTCGGACCTTTGTGTTAGATAATATTTTTGGTTGGAGCTTTTTCTTGGATAGTATTTTTGGTTGGAGCTTTTTGTTAGATCATATTTTTGGTTGGAGCGTTGCCTTGGGTAGTATTTTTGGCCGGAGCTTTGTATTAGATAATAATTTTGGTTGGAGCTTTTTCTTGGATAGTATTTTTGGTTGGAGCTTTGTCTTCGATAATATGTTTGGTCACACTGCTGTACTATTGAATTTTATTTTACTTCTTTTATTTCTAAGTGGAAGAACTTTTCTGTCTGGAAGAAAGTGTGAATAAATCATAGCTGTTCCATATAAACAATACATTACACCCCAAGTAAAGCGGTGACCTCTATTATATATTAAATAGAGCAGCCTCCTCGCTACCTGCACAGGGAATGATGTTTTAGCCTGATATTTCGGTATTTCTTGATGGATAATATGATTGATGAACGGATTGATTGATTTGTAATTAAGCTGGAGGTAAATGTTCTTTGACAGGTAAAAGCAAAGTAATTAAACTGTGGTCAGGATCTGAATCTTTTTACTTTAGAAGAATTTGTATGGATCCAATGTCAGCAGGCACATGCATTTTAAAGGGTTTGGTTAAGCAATCCCGTTTTCAAAGATTCTATTATAGAATTTTGGATAATAGAGGAAGCGACCCCCAGTTTAGGATCCTTGTCTATTAGTCAGAGTGTCTCAACATCACTGTGTATTATACAGACAGTCTATTGATTTCAATAGACACTGGGGCTACTTTATTACGTCCTTACACTACTTTTGTTGCATAAATGTCAGTAACCTTGGGTTTGGGACTACTTTTTAAATGCCATTTGTAACAAAAAGCATCATTTTTATTGGATTTTTTGTATAATAAAATACACAGAGGTAAAAAATAACAGTTGTATAAGAGTTAATTAGTTAGCAAAATGTATATAATAAAGATACAATACATTCCTTTTATGATCTATCGTAAGGAAATATGTTTCTTTTTATAATCTGTTTGTATTTTCTCCTAGTAAATTTGTTTAATTGTATTTTCTGTACATTATTATGGTGACTGCCAACTTGCCTGAGCTTCTCCTCTTCTCTGTTAATAGCATTTAGTGATATGCTGTACAGCACAGTCATGGCCATAGGTAGCAATTGCCTGAGGCGACTCATTGAGGTCTGTGGGAGAATTTTGTAGCAAAGCTTTGTGCAAGGAGGGGAGCAGATAAGCTGTGACATTATCTATTGTCAATACTGAATGCAATGATGAATCATTGGTGTTATCTATAGAAGGGCTATCATCTATTGCAAACCTGTTTGTAATATACACTCACCGGCCACTTTATTAGGTACACCATGCTAGTAACGGGTTGGACCCCCTTTTGCCTTCAGAACTGCCTCAATTCTTCGTGGCATAGATTCAATAAGGTGCTGGAAGCATTCCTCAGAGATTTTGGTCCATATTGACATGATGGCATCACACAGTTGCCGCAGATTTGTCGGCTGCACATCCATGATGCGAATCTCCCGTTCCACCAAATCCCAAAGATGCTCTATTGGATTGAGATCTGGTGATTGTGGAGGCCATTGGAGTACAGTGAACTCATTGTCATGTTCAAGAAACCAGTCTGAGATGATTCCAGCTTTATGACATGGCGCATTATCCTGCTGAAAGTAGCCATCAGATGTTGGGTACATTGTGGTCATAAAGGGATGGACATGGTCAGCAACAATACTCAGGTAGGCTTTGGCATTGCAACGATGCTCAATTGGTACCAAGGGGCCCAAAGAGTGCCAAGAAAATATTCCCCACACCATGACACCACCACCACCAGCCTGAACCGTTGATACAAGGCAGGATGGATCCATGCTTTCATGTTGTTGACGCCAAATTCTGACCCTACCATCCGAATGTCGCAGCAGAAATCGAGACTCATCAGACCAGGCAACGTTTTTCCAATCTTCAATTGTCCAATTTCGATGAGCTTGTGCAAATTGTAGCCTCAGTTTCCTGTTCTTAGCTGAAAGGAGTGGCACCCGGTGTGGTCTTCTGATGCTGTAGCCCATCTGCCTCAAAGTTCGACGTACTGTGCGTTCAGAGATGCTCTTCTGGCTACCTTGGTTGTAACGGGTGGCTATTTGAGTCACTGTTGCCTTTCTATCAGCTCGAACCAGTCTGGCCATTCTCCTCTGACCTCTGGCATCAACAACGCATTTCCGCCCACAGAACTGCCGCTCACTGGATGTTTTTTCTTTTTCGGACCATTCTCTGTAAACCCTAGAGATGGTTGTGCGTGAAAATCCCAGTAGATCAGCAGTTTCTGAAATACTCAGACCAGCCCTTCTGGCACCAACAACCATGCCACGTTCAAAGGCACTCAAATCACCTTTCTTCCCCATACTGATGCTCGGTTTGAACTGCAGGAGATTGTCTTGACCATGTCTACATGCCTAAATGCACTGAGTTGCCGCCATGTGATTGGCTGATTAGAAATTAAGTGTTAGCGAGCAGTTGGACAGGTGTACCTAATAAAGTGGCCGGTGAGTGTAAATGAAGTGACTGTTATAAAGAAAACCCCTACAAAATTGACAAGTGTCAGTGAACAATGGAATATATATATATATATATATATATATATATATATATATATATATATATATATATATACAAGGTGGGCCATTTATATGGATACACCTAAATTAAATGAGAATGGTTGGTGATATGAACTTCCTGTCTGTGGCACATTAGCATATGGAAGGGGGAAAACTTTTCAAGATGGGTGTTGATCATGGTGGCCATTTTGAACTGGGCTGTTTTGGATCCAACTTTAGTTTTTTCAATGGGAAGAGGGTCATGTGACACATCAAACATGTTGACAATTTCAAAAGAAAAACAATGGTGTGCTTGATTTTAACTTAATTTTATTCTTTCATGAGTTATTTACAGATTTTTGACCACTTATAAAATGTGTTCAAAGTGCTGCCCATTGTATTGGATTGTCAATGCAACCCTCTTCTCCCACTCTTGACACACTGATAGCAACAAAGCAGAAGAAATGCTACCACAGGTTTCCAGTATCCATTGTTTCAGGTACTGCACATCTCGTATCTTCACAGCATAGACAATTGCCTTCAGATGACCCCAAAAATAAAAGTCTAAGGGGGTCAGATCAGGAGACCTTGGTGGCCGTTTAACTGGCCCACAACGACCAATTCACTTTCCAGGAAACAGTTTATCTAGGAATGCTTGAACTTGACACCTATAATGTGGTGGTGCACCATCTTGCTTGAATAACTTCAGTGCATAAAGAGGGAAACACATCATCAGGTAGCAATATCAGATATCCAATGGAATTGAAGTTTCCATTGATGAAGAATGGCCCCACTATCTTTGTACCCCATATACCACACCATACCATCAATTTTCTGTGTTGAAACAGTCTTGAGAGATTTATCTAGTGTGGGTTAGTGTCACACCAATAGCAGTGCTTTTGTTCGTTAACTTCAGCATTCACAAAACGTTTGCCTCATCGCTGAGCATAATGTTCTGTGTAAACTGAGGGACCTGTTCCAATTTTTGTTTTGCCAATTCTGCAAATTCAGTGCTCTGATCTGGGTCATCTTCGTTGAGATGCTGCAGCAGCTGAGGTTGTAAGGGTGCCATTTGTGAGTAGCTAATATCCGCCGAAGGGATGTTCGACTGATGCCACTCTCCAGTGACCTGCAGTGAGTGCTATGCTGTGGGCTCTTGCTGAATGAAGCTAGGACAGCCACTGATGTTTCTTCATTAGTGACAGTTTTCATGCGTCCACATTTTGGCAAATCCAACAGTGAACCAGTTTCATGAAATTTCTCAATAAGTTTGATGTGTCATATGACCCTCTTCTCATTGAAAAAACTAAAGTTGGATCCAAAATGGCTGGGGTCAAAATGACTTCCATGGTCACCACTAGGGTTGAGCGATTGGGATCGGAAAAGATCGGATTCCGATCGGCGATTGAGTAAATTTCATGATCACGATCGGAATTCCGACCCGATCTTTTCCAGTGGGATCGAGATCGGAGGTTATCTCAAGATCAGCTCAACCCCAAAAGGACTTTTCCCATAGAAAAGCATTGACTAGGGTTGAGGATCGGGATCGGAAAAAGTCGGATTCCGATCGGCGATCGAGCAAATTTCACGATCGAGATTGGCTGGAAAATTATCGGAAATCGGATTTTAAAATCGATATTGAAATCTCAAGATCGGCTCAACCCTAGTCACCACCCATCTTGAAAGCAGCAGCAACAAACCTCAAAAAGTTTGGACAGGGCCATGGGTAGCACCCCTTATTCATTTTACCGCAGTTTGTAATTGTAAACATCAGAGAAATGAAGAGACCAATTGCTGGAGATTTGGGAGAGAAATGTTGTTCCATTCTTGTCTTAGCTGTTCAATAGTCTTGGGTGGTCTATGCTGAATGTTTCATTTCAAAGTGTGCCAAACATTGAAGGTCTGGATTTCAGGAGTGCTCTGTTTTTTTTTTACTATTTCCAATAAACTTAGTTGTCATAGTGTTCTTTTATCAAGCAGATTGTACTTATGTTTAACTTGCATTTGTGGATTGCAAGGTGAATTATGTTCAGACAAGGATTTCCTGGAATATTCCTGAGCCCATGCAGTCATTTGCATTACCGATTTATGCCTGTTTTTAATGTGGTACTGCCTGAGGGCTTGTAGATAACAAGATAGCTTCAGATATTGACCATCGGCCTTGTCCCTTATGTACATGGATTTCTCCAGATTCTCTAAATCTTTTAATGATATTATGTAATTTAGATTGTGGAATATTCAAAGAATGAGGGGCCACACGGTGGCTCAGTGGTTAGCACTGCAGCCTTGCAGCGCTGGAGTCCTGGTGTTCAAATCCCGCCAAGGGCAAAAAAACATCTGCAAGGAGTTTGTATGTTCTCCCCGTGTTTGCATGGATTTCCATCCCATATTCCAAAAAAAGACAAACTGATAGGGAAAAATGTACATTGTGAGCTCTATGTAGGGCTCACAATCTACATTTAAAAAAAAAAAAAAAAAAGAATATTCAAAGAATTTGCAATTTTACATTGAGAAACATTTTTCTGAATTTGTTCCACATTGTTTTGAGGCAGTTTATCAAGTTTATCACAGATCCGTGAACCCTATGTGCACATTTTTGAGATGTGTTAATGCCATTAATATCTTAGTAAATTAATTCTTTAAAATGAAATAGAAAATGTTTTTCAACTTCTGATATGTTATTGTGAATAAATTATGATTATTAAAACATTGCATTCTTGCTTTCTTTACATTTTATAGAGTGTCCTAACTTTTTTGTAATTGGGGTGTTTATTACTTAAAGGGGTGTCCCATCTCAAGGATCCTATCTATACTGGTAGTTTATGTAAATTGAAGACTTTTCCTAACTAAATATATTGCTTTAGAAATTCTGCTTTGTTTGCCTGCAATGTGGCCTTATTTCTTCCATTGTTTACACTGCATTGCTATAACCACGGACCTGGGAGATAGGATAAGTAAAGTCATAAGTGATGTCACTTACTCATTGCCTGCAGGACAATCTGTTCAGCTAATTGCACTTTGCTGATAAAGCCTGGTCTGTTATCTCTCTATGTAAACACACAGATAACACTGAGTCCGTTCTGTACAAGAATCTGCAGCTTATCTGACATGCAGAAGTGTTGTTTGTCCCGGTCAGCAGGAGGGAGGAGGGGGAGAGAAATACAGGAAGTGAGAAGCAGACACTGCACACAGCCTGGCTGAAAGGCTGACATGGAAGAACCCCTGTAACTATAAATATGACTAATATGTCACAATGTATGAACCTGTATGCAGAATACTTGTATTTAGTATATTAGCTATATGTAATGCTCAGGTTTTTTTTTTTTCATAATCTTTGATGATTGAGAATCCATATGTCATCTATAACCCATATGTCAGAAATCTAAGTATGTGTGCTTGCTTAGATCAGCAGTCATTATCTAATGTGCAGGGCTGCTACAGGAGATTCTGTGTGACATCTGCATATATCACATGGCTGCTGCTTTAAGGTAGGTTGCTATCCCTACTAGAGATGAGCGAGTAGTGAAATATTCGAGACTTGATATTTCGAGTAGAGCCTCAATGTTCGACTACTCAATCGAATATCGAATCCCATTATAGTCTTTGGGAAAAAATGTTAGTTTCAGGGGAAACCAATATTCGACTAAAGGAGAGTCACCAAGTCCACGAGTAGCAGGAAGAGAGTGTTTAGGAGGAGTGTTGTGCAGTTAAAGCGCATGGACCCCACTATAGTCTATGGGGTCCGTGCGCTTTAACTGCACAGCGCTTGCAGTTGCGCTATTCCTTTCGGGGGGGTCCTCCTGCAGACTCCTTCCAGACGGGAGACAAGCGGTAATGTGAAGCGGCCCTTGCTCATCCTGCAGAACCAGCATTGATTGGCCAAATGCTATACACTGTATAGCATCAGGCAAATCAACGCTGGTTCTGCAGCAGGCTCGCCCTTGCTAGTCGGGAGAGCTGGCAGCTTGTGGTTATGAGGGACTTTTTTTTTCTTTCTTTTTTATGTAGCTTGTGAGCCCACATAGAGCTCACAATGTACATTTTTTTCCCTATCAGTATGTCTTTTTGGAATATGGGATGGAAATCCATGCAAACACAGGGAGAACATACAAACTCCTTGCAGATGGTTTTTTGCCCTTGGTGGGATTTGAACATCAGGACCCCAGCGCTGCAAGGCTGCAGTGCTAACCACTAAGTCACCGTGTGGCCCCAGAGGGAGGGAGTTTACTTTTTCTCATAGGAATGTATTGACCAGCGTTGATTGGCCAGTGTACAGCATTCGGCCAATCAACGCTGGTTCTGCCGGAGGCTCGTCTGTGAGGAGGCGGGGGTCTAACATCGGACCACAATGGAGACTGCTGTGGTCTGATCTTAGACTCTGCCTCCTCACAGAGGAGCCTCCGGCAGAACCAGCGTTGATTGGCCGATTGCTGTACACTGGCCAATCAACTCTGGTCAATGCACTCCTATGAGAAAAAGTCTGCTCCCACATAAACGCGAGCTGTCAGCTCTCCCAACTAGCAAGGATGAGCCTGCTGCAGAACCAGCGTTGATTTGCTGAATGCTATATGCGTATTTCAAATACCGTAGTATTCGTTCGAATACCTACTCGATCGAATACTACTCATTCATCTCTAATCCCTATCAGTCAAACTTTGGCTGCGTAGGTTCTGCCAGTCAGTGGATTGAGATGCAGAGGCAATCAGGACAGTGTTTCAGCAGGTCAAAACCGCTAATAAGAAGTTTGTAAAACCCTTTAAGTTTTTCACAGGAATTACCGTATTTTTCGGACTATAAGACGCACCTAGGTTTTAGAGGAGGAAAATAGGGGAAAAAAAATTTTGAAGCAAAAAATGGTAAAATATTTACTATATGGGAGTTGTAGTTTTGCAACAGCTGCAAGGCCACATTGACAGGTGACCCTGCAGCTGTACGGGGATGCATAGAGTGTTTTTTTTTGTGGGGCCAGCTGTACTTTTTAGTTATACCATTTTGGGGAATATCTATTGATTAGATCACCTTGTATCACCTTGGTTTATGATATATATTATATATATATATATATATATATATATATATATATATATATATATATATATATATATATATATAATTTTTTATTTTTTTTTCTAGGGACAGGAGGTGATTTAGAACTTTTATTTATATTTTTAAAGCTTTTTTTTTTTTTTTTTTTTTTACTATTTTTTTCCCCCCCGGGGGCTTGAGCCTGCGGTCACTTGATTGCAAGTCCCATAGACGGCAATACAACTGTATTGCCGTCTATGGGACATTCTGTCTATTAGTATTACGGCTGGTCATAGAGACCAGCCGCAATACTAATACAGCAGTGACAGGCCTCGGAGCCTCATTAGGCTCCCGGCTGTCACCCGAACAGGTCGGCTCCTGCGATATCGCCGCGCAGGAGCCGGCCTGCAACTCTACAGGTACGGGGCCGGTGGGGACTGGCCCCGGGGGAGAAGGGGCCACCGATACTGACCCGGCATCCGCTGTACTAGAGAGGCGGATGCCGGGGAGGGATAGACGCTGGCACAGGTGCCGGGCCTGAGACATCGCTGCGCTCCTCTGCCCTGCATGAAGCCAGCGGCAGGGGGACGGAGGAGCGGAATAGCATCACTCCTCCTGCTGCTGGCTTCATGCAGGGCAGAGGAGCACAGCGATGTCTCAGGCCCCGGCGTCTATCCCTTTCCGGCTTCCGCCTCTCTAGTACAGCGGGTGCCAGGCGCCACATTCAGACTATAAGACGCACCCTTCTTTTCCCCCAAAATTTTGGGGAAAAAAAGTGCGTCTTATAGTCCGAAAAATACGGTAAAACAAGATGGAGGTGAAATTTACACATTACAATCAGTGGTGAACCTAGCCTCTCTGCTGCCTGAGGCGGCTGATCAAAATATGCCCCTCCCCCCGGGACTGAATACTGAAGGGGGAGGGGGTGTCATCTTTTGATCATCCACCTCAGGCAGAACAGAGGCCGCCATAGTTTGACACCTGGCAAATACTGTTAACCACTACCCAACATCTGCCGTATTAGTACGGTGGATGACAGGAAGTGGTTAATAGGAGCAGTGTAATTCAGTGCACTGTCGTCTTTCTAGTGGTATATAATACCACCCATCTGTGAGGACATGAAAGGTTCACTTTAGGGTGAGGCTCCGCATTGCGGAAAAGCAGCTTTTTCTGTTGCACATTTTGCCGCGTTTTTTTTTTTTTTTTTTTTTTTTTTGAGACAAACCCAGGAGTGTTTACAATAGAAATGGGAAATGTATAGGAATCTCTTATACACTTCTACCTTCTGCTCAATCCACTCCT
This sequence comes from Leptodactylus fuscus, assembly GCF_031893055.1. Taxonomy (NCBI): domain Eukaryota; kingdom Metazoa; phylum Chordata; class Amphibia; order Anura; family Leptodactylidae; genus Leptodactylus; species Leptodactylus fuscus. The sequence goes on from NC_134271.1 coordinate 99,106,489, forward strand.
GGCTTTGGCTCAGAAAACCTCAGCAAAATCTGCAACAAAAAAAAAAAAATTTGCTTTTTTAGGCAGAACCCTACATTGCAGAAACACAGTAATTTTTGTCTACTACAGAAAAAAAAAGTGTTTTACAGAACCAGCTAACTGAATGAAATTGAATCAATTTACTGCATCCTCACATTGCATGAAAAAAAAGATGTGCAAGATGCTACAAATTGTAAGATGCGTGTGCTTAAACTATAGCAGGGGAATTCTAGCTGCGCAATCACAAGCATTCCCACATATAATTATTAGGGGGAGAAAGTGCAGGAAAATTGCATCAAAAGCTAAAAAAAAATACTGTGAAAAAAAACCAAAAACTGATTCACCGCTATTTATTTCCCGTGGTTTTTTTTAGGTTTCCTCTGCGGACTTACTACTTCCATTATACTTATAGGGAAACCAATGGCATTTCTGTATGTATAAGTGACATGAAGCAATTTCCAAAACTAGTCTACTGTATATACTCACACATACCACACACATCACACCATATATACCTACACAGTCATACATATACCATATATATACTCACACATATACATTAAAGCATATATACTCACACCTATACATTATTACAGCATATATACTCACATAACTGTATACAAACATATAGTACTCACACAGTATACAAGATACAAACTATAAGCAAATATACACATATATACATATTAAATATAATATTTTACCACAAAAATACACACTCACATTTGTCTGAAGTAAAGCTGGTCCATCCCTGCAGACTTCTTCCTGTCCCCACACACTACGATCTTAGGATGACACACTGCTGTGAGGGGGGAGGGGGAAGTCCAGGCTACACCGACAGGATCTTATACACTGGTGTAACCCCCTCACAGGAGTTACTAATGGTTATTTGGCCATAGAAGTGCCTTACATGTTATGATAGTTTGTATATGTTGCCATGTTTATTCTGTATTCATTTGTGTAATGTTGTTAAGCTGTTGTTCTCTGGTATCACTTGTCCTAGTGAGCTGTGGTCTCCATAGCAACACACACTATGGTGAGTGGATCTGTAGCTGGAACAGGAAATAGTCATAGCAGGGAGAGGAAGTAGTATTCTGTAAGAGCCAGGGAAGGAGAAGTGTGGCAGTGGCCATCTTGTGTTTCAGACACTGTGTTGTGAGGATTGCCATAGCAGCAGCAGGACAGAGAAGCTGTGTGACAGCGCCCCCATCACTATCAGTAAGAGGACAGGATTATATCAGGCTAAGCAGAGCTATAACCCTGGCAGCCTGCACCGACCTCTACAAGGTAACTGAGCCCCTGCAGTAGACCAGAAGCTGGACCTGCAGACATCTTAGACTCTCTGCTAATACAGGGGAAGGTGTCAGCCAGCTACAAGCCACTGTGCCACAGCTCACTGCTACAGGACAAGTGACCAGCAGATGCCTGTTACAATAAAGCAGTGAGCACTTCTACTGATCCTGGCCTGGACATTGCCTTCCTTGTAGCTAAGCCCTGGGCTAAAGCTCTTTGTTGGAGTAGAGCACTGGCACCCACATCACCATCTCAGCCCAGGGACCAGCGGGTGTCTCAATACTCCAACTGGCGTCACATCTAACTGACTCTGCCTATTTCCCTGTGCACCTCTCCTGGGAGTTCTGATGCCTGTAAGGTCACCGTGACAGTCCAGCCTCCTGCACGGTTCTCCCGGGGTGGTCGCAGTTGGCGTCACGAACAGGATTGCTGTGCCATTGAAAAAAAGAAGGGAGGCACTTGAGCTGCTGGCAGGAAAAAGGATCTGTGACTGCGACACTGTGCAATATCGCCATCTTGGCCCTGCATCGCACGCTATACCTGAATCTACAGCACAGGCAAAAGCAGGTGAGCCACGTACTGCCAGTATGTTTAGGAACAAAGTAAAAAGGGATTTTGTCAGTTTTAAACACCAAGGGTCCAGTAGTGAGGATGAGGAAGAGGGGTGTAGTGTTTCAGCCCCCACAGCTGCAGTAATGCCAATCACAATGCCTTATTACCCAGGCGTGCCATGGCTGCCACTCTATGTAGGCGAGCCAAATACCCTAAAGGACTTTAAAGAAAAGATGCAAGCAACTTTCAAAGTTTATCCCCTCACTGCTGAGCAGAAGGTTGCTATCTTAATGGGTCAGATGGGAGGAGCAGCCCTCCGTGAAGTTAAGTCCTGGGATGTTAAGGAGAAACAAACTGTTAAGCAAATTTTTGATAAACTGCGCGCCATATTTGAAACTAAGACTCTGTCAGAACTAAAAGCTCGGTTCTTTAGCCGCAAGCAAAACGCAGGTGAAAGTCTTAGAGACTATGCTCTGAGCTTGGATGAAGCTCTCCGCCAGGTTGCACAACTAGATCCTCACGAGCTTCACAATTATGATTGCACGCTGAAGGAGCAATTCATTGAGGGTGCTACACCTGATGCAGTTAAAATGCAACTACGTATGCTTAACTCTCAAGACCCTGACCGACCCTTCAACCTATTTAAAGAGACAGCCATCCAAATCCTTAAAGTGGACACAATGCCAGAGGAGCAGCATAATGTGCCCTCAGCTTCTACAGCACCTCCGCCCTGTGTAATCCAACAACCCATTGCTCAGTGCGCACAGATCCAACCTTCTGACTCCAACCTTGAACTCCAAGGACAAATCGCTGAACTTTCAAAGAATCTAATTAAGCTTTGCAAAAAAGTGGATGACCTTCAGCTGACACCACCGAGGTCTCCCTCATCCCGGCACTGGCAGCGACCTTCGCCACGTCAGTATTCACGCAGACCGTTATTCCGACCCGGTCGCAGGGTCACGGACCAGTTTGATTCATCCGGAAGGCCCATCTGTCGAAGTTGTCATTTACCAGGACATGTTGAACGAGAATGCCAGTCTTTAAACTAGGCCGTCCTGGGGCAGAGGACCTACCCCCAGGAGACAACCACCACCATGGTCCACTATCACCTGAATGGGGCCGACATTTCATTGGAGACCGTCCTATCCTTTCCATCAATATGAACAACATCCCACTGACTGCTCTCTTGGATACGGGATCACAGATGACTACCATGCCCCTTGCCCAGTTTGAAAAATATTGGTCTCAAGATCAGCTACAACCATGCAATCCTCATGAGCATGTGACTCTAATTGCCAGCAATGGACAAGAACTTAAACAGGTAGGATACTTCCTAGCCACCCTGAAGATTGGCAAAACCGAACTGAAGGATCAAGGGATTGTCATTGTGGACGTTGCCAAAGACAGAGACACTCCCTCCATCATCATTGGGACCAATGTCTTAGTTAATTGTTTTGATGAAGCCATTGCTGCCTTGTCTGACACTCTTCAAATAGTCGCTCCAAAAGAGAGACACATCTACCATAAGGCCATTAAGGTTTTGGTCCAACAACAACAGGTCCAACTTTCCCAAGGTGAGATCGGAAAAGCTAGGGTGACTGACGCTAGACCCATCATCTTACCACCTGGTCATGTGATGATGGTCTGGTGCCGGGCCAGGTTTGGTGTCAAAGGCAGGGATTACTCCATGCTCATTGAGTCATTGCCTACGGATCGTACAGTTATTGCTGCCCGTAGTTTGGCTAAGGTGACCCATGGACGAGTCCCTGTACAATTGTTGAATTTTGGGGATTCTGAAGTTACACTACCTCGGTATACAGTGGTTGCCAAATTATCCAGAGTTCAGGATGCTGATTGCCTCCAGAGAGTCCATTGTGAAGCTCAGACCACCAAATCACAACCCACAGATACCCCCACTGGGGAGCAAAAAGAATGGTGGCAAGAGATTCACCTTGGAACCCCTGAGACGCCTTCATCTCAGCTGGAAGGGGTATTGCGGGTAGTTCACGAATTCGAACACATTTTCAGCAAGTCCCCTATGGACTTTGGGCATGTCACTGCAGTAGAACACACAATTCAAACTGGTGATCATCCTCCCATCAAGGAAAGACATAGGCCCATTCCCCCAGCACAATACCAACAAGTAAAAGGCTTACTCCAAAACATGAAGGATTCTGGTGTCATAAGGGACAGCCGAAGCCCTTGGGCTGCTCCCTTAGTACTTGTCAAAAAGAAGGACGGTACCATTCGCCTTTGCGTGGATTACCGCAAATTGAATGATATCACCCACAAGGATGCGTATCCGCTGCCCCGGATAGAGGAGTCCCTTGCAGCTCTTCAGTCTGCAGCCTACTTCTCTGTCCTGGACCTTACCAGTGGATACTGGCAGGTCCCTATGTCCCCAGCTGATGCTGAAAAAACTGCCTTCACAACACCAATGGGTCTGTTTGAATTTGACCGGATGCCATTTGGGTTGTGCAATGCGCCTGCCACATTCCAACGGCTCATGGAATTCTGTTTAGGTCATCTAAACTTTGAGTCTGTCCTGTTATATCTGGATGATATAATTGTTTACTCCAGGACATATGCAGAGCATTTGGATCACCTTGCGAGAGTGTTTGAGTCTTTGGATCGCTATGGTCTGAAACTCAAGCCTTCCAAATGCCATCTCCTAAAATCTGAAATCCAATACCTGGGACACATTGTGAGCGCTGATGGGGTGTCGCCAGATCCTCAGTACACTGAACGGATACGCGACTGGCCAACTCCTGAAACGGTAAAAGACATCCGTAGATTCCTTGGGTTCGCCGGTTATTACCGCCGATTTGTAAAAAACTTTGCCCGGATTGCTGCACCCTTACAGGCTGTACTGATAGGTCAGTCTACCACCCGATCTGGTAAGAGTCCAACTATCCAATGGACCCCTGAAATGCAAAAAGCATTTGATGAATTAAAAGCGGCCTTAGTCGGTCCAAATGTCCTTGCTTACCCTGATTACAGTAAACCGTTCATTCTGCAAACAGACGCAAGTAAAACTGGACTTGGTGCTGTCCTTTCCCAGAAACAAGAAGGTTTGATTAGACCCATTGCATTTGCCAGTCGTTCGCTTCGGGCAACTGAACGTAATGACTCTAACTATAGCTCCTTTAAGTTGGAGTTTCTGGCCTTGGTTTGGGCGGTTACCGAAAAATTCCATCATTATCTCACCGCCACTCCTTTTGTTGCATACACAGATAATAATCCTCTGACCCATCTTAGCACTGCCAAATTGGGAGCAATTGAGCAGCGTTGGGCTTCACGTCTTGCCAATTATCAGTTTACCTTAAAATTCTGTGCAGGGAGAGAGAATGTTAATGCTGACATTTTATCTCGGTTACCCCAAGAGTCAACTAATGACCTAGATGACCCTGACATATGGGAAGAAATTGAACTCCCTGACTTCTATGACAAAGTCACTCAACGTGTTAATCAAAATGTCCGGACCAAATATTGTAACCTTCAGACCGTGCGAGTTGAGTCCCTCCATCATATGGATTGGGAACAAGTCCAAAAACAAGATCCAACATTGCAAAGATTAAAAGACCTTTTAAAAGATTCTGATTCAATAGGTCCAGATAACAATGCAAGCCCTGAACTTCAAAATCTTTGGCGAGAGCGCGGTCGTTTAACCTATCTGCAGGGAAAACTGGTCCGCCGTTATGTAAATCCTCGTACCCATGAGCGAGTGTTTCAGATTGTGATACCAAGACAAGACGCTCCTTTGATCTTGGATGCGTATCATAATCAGTCAGGACATTTCAATGCCCAAAAGACAGAACGAACCATTAAGGATCGTTTCTACTGGGTGGGAATGCGCCCTCAAATTGAACAGTGGTGCCGGGATTGTGCACAATGTGCTTTGCGGAGAGGATCTAACCAACGGGCCCCTCTACAGGGCATTGTCACAGTCAGACCTCTAGAGTTAGTAGCGCTTGACCACGTCAAGTTGCCTCCAAGTCGGTCAGGTTACACTTATGCACTAACAATGATTGATCATTTTTCAAAATTCATGGTTGTAGTCCCAGTAAAAGATCTCACTGGTAAAACAGCAGCTCGGGAATTCCAAAGACATTTTGGGCGACCCTACGGTTATCCTGAAAAGATCCTTACTGATCAAGGTCCTGCATTTGAGTCAGAGCTTTTTCAAGAGTTCTGCAATCTCTATGGGTGTCAAAAGATCCGCACTACAGCCTACCATCCCCAGGGTAATGGTCTTTGTGAAAAAGCCAATCAAATCATTATCAACATGCTGAGAACAGTTGCCCGTGAAAAACGATCTGAGTGGCCAGAGCTATTGCCAGAGATCACTGAGATCTATAATAACACCAGACAGGATTCCACAGGGTACACTCCTGCATACCTCCTTAGAGGACAGATAGGACAGCTCCCCGCTGATCACCAAATGGGAGTGATTACAGAGGTTAGGTCCCCACCTTTACCAAATGACACTTGGGTAGCAGAAAGACTAAGGGATAGTAGAGAACTTCAGGAACTTGTGTGTAAATCTCTGGACCAGGCTAGACACAAACAGGCTCTCCAGTATGACAAAGGAGCAAATGCTCAACCCTTGCAACCTGGAGATAAGGTCCTAAAAAAACGACATGTTAGGCATCATAAGTTAGAGGATCGTTGGGAAGACAACGCCTATGTTGTCCAAGAGGCACCACATGATAACCCTAAAGTGTGTAAAATTGTTCCAGAGGATGGAGAAGGTCCATCCCAGTTAGTGTCTAGAGATGATCTCAAAGTCTGTCCCTCCTCTTATACAAGTCCTAGAGTGACCCGTCGGTTACCAGCTACTCCACACGCTCTGTCACAACCAAGACGGACATTACCCTGTATACCCATTCCTGGCCAACATGGTACAGAATTAGGACTTGCTCTGGCTTCCCCTAACTTATACTTCTTTGTGAGACCTACGGTTACACCGTTGCAAAGAGAGACTCCTTCTGTGTCAAGGGAAACAAGTGACTCCATTTCCTCAGATGGCTTTGTATCAGAGACTCCGGATACTCAAGTACTCCCTGTTGAGAGAGAGGAGGCCTCAGAGTCTGAAACAATTTCTCAAAGGAGATCCCAAAGGGTAAACAAGGGTAAACCCTCAGTTTGCTACAGCCCTTAAAGGAGCATTCCAAGATCAGCCATAGTAGACTGTGCATTTCAGCTGATCATCTGCCTTGGAGACTGTTGTTTATCTTCACTTCAACAAATAAGCCATATACCTGGTGCCATAGTGGTGACACCATGCTTGGACTGCCCAAAGTTCTACCTCTATGTTTATTACGTTTATTCCATTTACTTTGGACTATGGGATATATAAGCCATTGACTGTTTTCTGTATTATTGGTAGCCCGAGGACGTGCTACATTCAAGAAGGGAGGGATGTAACCCCCTCACAGGAGTTACTAATGGTTATTTGGCCATAGAAGTGCCTTACATGTTATGATAGTTTGTATATGTTGCCATGTTTATTCTGTATTCATTTGTGTAATGTTGTTAAGCTGTTGTTCTCTGGTATCACTTGTCCTAGTGAGCTGTGGTCTCCATAGCAACACACACTATAGTGGGCAGATCTGTAGCTGGAACAGGAAATAGTCATAGCAGGGAGGGGAAGTAGTATTCTGTAAGAGCCAGGGAAGGAGAAGGAAGGAGAAGTGTGGCAGTGGCCATCTTGTGTTTCAGACACTGTGTTGTGAGGATTGCCATAGCAGCAGCAGGGCAGAGAAGCTGTGTGACAGCGCCCCCATCACTATCAGTAAGAGGACAGGATTATATCAGGCTAAGCAGAGCTATAACCCTGGCAGCCTGCACCGACCTCTACAAGGTAACTGAGCCCCTGCAGTAGACCAGAAGCTGGACCTGCAGACATCTTAGACTCTCTGCTAATACAGGGGAAGGTGTCAGCCAGCTACAAGCCACTGTGCCACAGCTCACTGCTACAGGACAAGTGACCAGCAGATGCCTGTTACAATAAAGCAGTGAGCACTTCTACTGATCCTGGCCTGGACATTGCCTTCCTTGCAGCTAAGCCCTGGGCTAAAGCTCTTTGTTGGAGTAGAGCACTGGCACCCACATCACCATCTCAGCCCAGGGACCAGCGGGTGTCTCAATACTCCAACTGGCGTCACATCTAACTGACTCTGCCTATTTCCCTGTGCACCTCTCCTGGGAGTTCTGATGCCTGTAAGGTCACCGTGACAGTCCAGCCTCCTGCACGGTTCTCCCGGGGTGGTCGCACTGGTAGGTGTAACTGCTGCTGTACAGTGTCCGAAGCGTTAAGCAGCTGCACACCTCGCACACCTACCCCCCTAACCCCCTAACGCCAGCCCTGGCTGTCTCCACACGCCTGCCCCAAGCCATCTCTCTCCTCCCCCACCGAAAACACTAAGCCAGCCCGGGACAATTCACATGCATCTTGGTTTTTTTTTTGGTTTTTTTTAAAGCGGCCTGTCCTGGACTGGTTTAGGTTACTAAAAATGCCGCCCCCTGGCATAACACCGCCTGAGGCTATTGCCTCACGTCGCCTCATTAGAGGTGTGGTGCTGATTACAATTTTAAACTTTTTCAACTTATACCAAGTTTAAAGGAAAAAATGCATCCAACAATTTGTTATGCAAGTTCTCCCAACTACCAAAATACTCCAAATGTGAATGTAACCTGATGTATGGGCATACAGCAGAAGGCAGAAGGGAAAAATCTCCAATTAGACTTCAGAGGCCAGATTTCACTGTGATTAGTTTCAAGGACCATGTCGCATTTGCAGAACCACAGTTCATTACACAACTTCTACTGAATACGGTAATACCCCACATGCAGTAATAAACTGCTGTCCAGGCACATGGCAAGGCTCAGAATGAATCAAGCACTATTTGGCTTTTGGAGGGCAGATATGCTCCATCTGTAGAGACCCTGAGGTGCCAAATCAGTGGAGACCTCCCAAAAGTAACCCTATTTTTGAAATTAGACCCCCTCAAGAAATTTATCAAGTGGGATACAGAGTATTTTAACCTGATACATCTTTCACAGAAGTAGGCTGTGAAAATGGAATATCACATTCTTTCTCTAAAATGTTGCTTTAACCCCATATTTTTCATTTTTACAAGGGGGTAATATGTCAAGCAATTTCTCCCGACTATGGAAGTGCTTTACATGTGGATGTATATTGGTACACAACAGAGCACAGCAGGGAAGGATCATCATTGAGCTTTTTAGAGGGCAAATTTAAAAAAGGATATAGTGAACATTTTTTACACCCCCCACCCCCCGACGGTATTATTTTAATTTACAGAAATGAATATGCATCTGCATCTCTTTAAGGTCACATGCCCTTTCAGTGCCCAATATGCTGTGGCCACCTTGTGTCCGCAAACACACGCCAAAAACTGTTATCCTGGATAGAACAACATTTAAGCTGAGTGTACATGGAGTTTTTTGGTCCGAATCTGTGCTACAAACACCAAGTAGCACTGCTTCCTTTCTATGCCTAGCTATGTGCCCAAACAGCAGTTTATACCTTCATATAACATACTTATACACGGAATCATAATGTCACAGGATAGCACGGAATAACAATCCCATCCCCACTTCGCAAGAAAATATGCAATATTGCAATATATATCTTTTCTGGAGATATAGCTTTTTTGGGGGTGTCTATAACTTCTTAACTATATTTTATTAACTTTTGTGGTGGGTTTAAAAAAAAAACAACAACAACAACAACAAAAAAACAACGGAAATCTGACATTGCTTTTAATGTTTACATTTTTTGCTGTTCACCATACAGCATAAGTAATATGTTACATTTAGTCTATGGGTTGCTATGATTACAGTGATACCTATTTTATATTGGTTGTTTATGCCTTTCTAATTTTGCTAAATAAAATTACATTTAGGTTAAAAATAAATTATTTCTGGGGCCACACGGTGGCTCAGTGGTTAGCACAGCAGCCTTGCAGCTCTGGAGTCCTTGGTTCGAATCCCACCAAGGGCAAAAAACTATCTGCAAGGAGTTTGTATGTTCTCCCCGTGTTTGCGTGGATTTCCATCCCATACTCCAAAGACATACTGATAGGGAAAAATGTACATTGTGAGCCCTACGTGGGCTCACAATCTACATTAAAAAAAAAAAAAAAATTATTTCTGAATTACCATCTTCTGAAAGTTGTAACATTTAATTTTTTCTGTGAACAAAACTTGTTGAGGGTTTATTGTTTGCTGAATGAATTGTGCTATTTGTTGGTATTTTTGCGAGGTCCATATGACTTTTTATAAAAGGCATTGAGCCTGAGTGAGACCCCTATCCAAGGCTTATAAGCAAAAAGAAATTAGCTGACCTGATAAGAGCAGAACATAACACCTCTGAGAGCAAGCATAATTTGGGGAACTCAGTCCCCATCCCTCCAGAGAGCAGTAAGTTACATCATCCATCCTGAGATCAGATAACAGGCTGGGGACCAAAGAAATAAGAAATAATCATACATATCAGTCAAACGAAGCAGCATTTCTAAAGCAATATATTTAGAGAAACTCTTGAATGTGCATAAGCTATCAGTTTAGATTTGATTTCTGAGATGGGAATGCCTCTTTAAGTCCTTCTCTCCACGAGCCCCACCATTACAACTCCGTATTACCTCACACAATTAATGATAAGGAATTTTCTAAATCGGACAACCCCTTTAAATAATACCATTATAGTGCTGAATGATTTGTAGGACCATATATTGCAGCTGGACTCAACATTATATAATGCTCTGCTTGTAAGTGTAGCAAGTTAATGCATTTTCTGTAACATTATCTGTTGTAGTTATAGCATAAGGATCTGGATATAATGTAATCCCCTTTGACCAGAGATGGAGATGTGTGCTACACTAGTTGCTTTAATTCAATAGATAAAAACTGTATTGCCGCATCTTCAGCTCTATAACACTTAAACGATCGCTACGCAACCAGTGAAACATATTAACTTGATGTTCAACCCATTTTTCCCTTAGGCTCCATGTTCAGTTTCCCATAATTCTCAAAGAAATTCACACTTCACCATAATCAATGTAGAATCTGCTGCAAGATCAGACATTTATTCCATAGATTTAAAGTAAATCTTTGCCTTTTAAAACAATGCTGCTTTCAGATCTTAAATTCTGCAGTGAGCAAATTTTTAATAAATCTTTATAATGGCCAGAGCTCTGCTTTTCTGATACTAAGCTCTAAATCTAAAATAACTGCCTTTGGTCACCAATAGAGGGAGCTTTTGGGCATATTCCATTAAAATGTTATAACGGAATTGAAATAGTTAACCCCTTACTGCTATATATATATATATATATATATATATATATATATATATATATATATATATACTGTATACATATATATATATATATACTGTATACATATATATATATAAAGTTCTGTCGGGAAAAGGTTACTGTTATCTGGTGTATGGTACATGATCAAAACAGTAATGGCATAGTCTTGGGTAAGGAGCTATCTGGTACTGGAGCAAGCTGTGATATACTTACATATTTATGAGTTATTATAGGCTTAAAACATTGCTTTCAGGTCTATCATTTCAATACCTTGACTATGTCTAATAAGATGTATGTCAGGGTTATGTTGACAGGAGTTGCTTAAGTATTGCAGTGATTTGTATAAGCAATCAAGCAATTGCCTGGTCAAGACCCCTAATGGGACAAAAAATTAATATAAAAAAATCCTTTCTCGCTTCATTATGTCAAAGAATGTTAACAATTAAAACTATACGTAATTGATATTACACGGTCATGAGCATACAAATTATACCATATACCCTGAATTCTATGGTTTTATGTATCCGGACATAATAAAAAACAACTGGTCCTTATAAGGTCTTAAAATTAGGTAAATACGACCTCAGTCAAACAACACGTGAAAAACTACACATTTATTTAACAAAAACGATACCAAAATGCAAACAGCAGTGTGTGAAAATAAGTACATGGACACTGCATCAAATGCCCTAAATTATTGTACCGTCTCTATACTATCAGATGTTAGGGCAGTTTGCTGGTCTGGAGCATTTAGGTATGTAACACAATGTCAAGAAGAATAGGATGTCCCAAGAATAGTCGAGGTCCCAGCAAATTTACCCCTAAGGTCAGATTGTACTATACTCAGTGAAAGTCCCAAAAGCTACATCTAAGACTATAGAAGCCTTGAAGCCTTCAAGATCATGACAGTACAAAAAAAAAAACAAAAAACTGTACAAGTGTTAGTATAACAGATGCAGAACTCAGCCAATAGTGAGAACCAGTACTAGATACACTGATCAAAATGGTTAACACGGCACTGTGTGTTCAACACCCCTGGTTTGCACCAACTACATCCCTACATTGGTGTTCATCAGAGCCCCAGATGGTGAGGATGGACTTGGCTGCACTGCTGGGCAGAGCAGTACCGGTCAGGAAATGCCAAACACACAGCACACCACAAATCACAGTAAACCAGACACTGAGATCTCTTACCAGAAAACGTTTCAGGTAGTGGTGTACATCCAAAGATCCAGAAGGCTGTGGTGGGTGGTCAGAAGGTGGCAGCAGAGAATCAAATCGTAGTCGTACGATCCGGGTCGTCAACAAGAGGGCAACACAGTACAGTGGGGAATGTCAAATGTCATTCCCAAAGGGAATGTCAGGCAGGCCGAGTCGGTAACAGGAGTGGTAGAGCAGTACGGTATTCAGGAAGCAGAGGTCTAAAGACAAACCAGGGTCATAAACAGGAGCAGGCACATTACAAAATCAGGAGGCAAAGGCAGGGTCAAAGGTCAAGGCAAGAGGTTCAGAACACAAGCAATCAAGGCAAGAGAACACTTACTATCAAGACATGAGGTACAATTGAATAGCCAGCAGCGGTCCGGAGCCAGAGCCCTCCTTAAACAGGCTCTAGCCCGCCACTAGGCCGAAAACTGGAAATCCCCCGTCCAACTCAGGAGAAGACTGACAACCCCCGCACAACACTGCAGAGGTTCTGGCCTGCCTCCTGAGACCCAGAAGCAGGGGATTCGGGAGAGTAGACAGGAGAGGGCTGGCAGCCTCCGCACATCGTTGTGGAGGCTCCGGCCCTGTTCCTGACAACAAGTATGGCCTAAGACTTCAGATGAACACAAGACTTCTGGAACAATGTTCTTTAAATAGACTAGATTAATGTGGGGATGCTTAGTCCTAATGCACAGCACCAGGTTTGGTAAAAACCAAGCACACTACATTATTACAAACGCCTCACACCAACTGTCAAGTATGATGCTGGAAGGGTGATAGTTTGGGCTTGTTGTAGGACCTGAGTATTTGCAGTCATTAAGTTGACCATAAACTCCTCTATATGTCAAATTATTCTAGGGTCGAATGTAATGTCATCTGTCCAACAGCTAAAGCTTGGCTGACACTGGGTCATGCAACATGACTATCATTCCAAGCACACCAACAAATCTATATCAGAATGGCTGAAGGAGAAAAGACTCCAGTGTTGCAATAGCCCAGTCAAAGACCAGATCTCAACCCAATTGAAATACTGTGGTGGGACCTTAAGAGAGCTGTGCATTAATGAATGTCCACAAACTTCCATGAACTGAAGCAACTTTGTAAAGAAGAGTAGACCAAAGTTCCTCCAGAACAATGTGAGAGCCTGTTAAAGTCATACAGAAAACTATTACTTCAGGTTCTTGCTGCCTGAAGCTGGTTCTACAAAGTTCTACAAGCTACAAGATGTTCTTAGTTTTTCATTTATGGCTTTTCCATTTTCTTTTTATTTTTGTTTAAAAAGTAAAAAAAAATGGTAGAAATGGTTGCTTTTTTAGTTGAGGTTGTATTTACCTAATTTTAAGACCTTCTAAGGACCAGATATTATTTTATGTTCTCATATGGTGTACTATAAAATTCACATAAGATGGACTGTGTGTGTGTGTGTGTGTGTGTGTGTGTGTGTCTGTTAAATCAAATACACAGTGGATCAAATTTAAAAACTTGGACAAAGCCACAGGCCACCCTTGATATTTATTGAAAAAATGTCTACAATTGAGGAAGTTTCTTCTTCTCATAAGATATACGGATTTAGATACAGATATACCTTTTCACATGGAAACAATGTTAAATTTTGCTTAAACATAGAATCTTGAACAAGCAAAGCTTAATCCAGTTTGCTACACTCTGATCTATTCTACTAGACACTATAGGAGACATTTGTTATGTTCTTATGGGCCAAATATAATTACACTGTAGGCCAGATTTGTCCCACGGGCTAGACTTTGACACCTATGTGTTAAATAATTAATAAATAAATAAATAATTCATCATATGCCATAATAACATTTAACATATTAGGTACAGGCTAATCATTTTCACCCACTTAGTCGCTAGAGCAGCCATCTTATTTTTGCCTGCAAGGCTATTGGGACAAGAAAGAGATTGCATTACAATGAGAAAGCAAAGAATCAACCAAGAACAGAACAAACCTTTTAAGTGATGTGTTAATAAATTTACGGAGCACTCCATTCTGGGGCCTGGTTACATGTCAATTGACTTTTCTATTACTAGTAAAGTCTGCTGGGACAGATGGGCATTGGTCTTTCCAGGAAAGACACAAGACTGATGCAAACAGATCTACATCAAAATGAGCTTTAGTCTTAAATGTGCTAAAAGAAGATGTTTCAGGGTACTTGAGACTATCATGGAGTCTGACTGTCATGGCTAGCTTCCAGCTCCTGCTGCTGGACAATCTAACTCTGCTACGAAGTGCAGATATGTCTTTGCACAGTTGAACTCCCAATACCTAGATGTATACAGTCAATGGGTGAACATGAAGTGATTAGAAAACCTATGGAAAAAAATTCAATCAACTACTAATGACACACTGTTTACTTAACCAATAGGAAGTTACCATTACTGTCCCCACAGATGGGGTTGTTCAAAATTTCTTTTTTTAATTTATGGACCATCCTTAGGATATCTGACAGCTGCCCCACATAGATCAACTATTTGGGGGTATGTTTGGTCTGCCTCCTATGCATGCCCTGTTTAGTGGTCAGGTGCCATTTCTGTAGCACTGCTCCCATTAGCATCAATGCATAGAGAACTGAGCTGCAGTGATGGCGACTGTCCACTATACAGCCTTACTGTTTCCAACTCCATGCCTTGTATAGTCTAGGGAACAGACAAACCTCTGAACAAATGATCCATGTGGAGGTTTGCTGTTAGACCCTCACTGAACATAAATCTATGGCAGGCTAACAATATGCCCAGTCTGATTAATTCATCCTTCCCCTTATTATTATTTTTTTAACATTAAGAATTTTATTAAGGTTTTGTTTAAGAACAGAAAACAAATCAAACAAGGTACCTATAGAGGTGGTACATTACGGTGTGGGGGGGGGGAGTGGAGGGTACGTCAAGGAAAGGGGAGTCATAGGGGAGGGTAACAATAGCTTTGTCACAGCAGAGTCAAATTCAAAAACAAAAATGAAGGCAAATAAACATCATGAAAGAAGATTAAAAAAAAAAAAAAGTGAGAGGAGGAAGAGAGAGAATAAAGGTGAAGAGGACACAGAGGGGAAGGCAGCCTGGAACTCTGCAGAGTAGTAAAAGTTGTTCCACAGGAGTCACATTTGTTGGTGGGCTCTATTGTCTTGTTTCAATTCTGCAAGCAGATTCTCCATGCTATGTATGTGTAAGACCTCCTGAAGCCAAGACAACATAGAGGGGGTATCAGGGATTTCCACAATCTAGGGATAATGAACCTTGCGGCTATCAATAAAAAGCCTAATAGTTTACAGGTATGCTACTTAAACTTGCGCAGTAAGATGGAAAGGAGAAGGGGGGTGGGGTGACCATCAAAGGCAATGCCAGTGACCGTCCTAATAATGCGATGGACATCTGAATAAAAGGGGCATTGGAATGTAAAACCCACCAGACTTGCGCCATCGTACCCCAGTCAACGTTACATCTCAATCATTGATCTGAGGTGAAGGGGTAGATTTCATGAAGAAGAGAGGGGACTCTGTATCATCATGAGAGGATATTATACTTTGTTTTCTGCACTATGCAAGATATAGAGAACTTCTGGCATGCCTGGAAAGCTAAAGACTATACGTCTGGTGAGAATGAGACCCCCAGTTCCCTCTCCCAACTACCTGTGTACACTAGCAGACAGTTGGCAGAGTCCTCCATTAGCATGCCATAAACAAGAGAAACAGTATGAGCCAGAACACTAGGTTAAAGACACAGGCGTTCAAAGGGTAACAACGCCCTATGGAGATTATGCGATGTCTTGAGAGTCATATAAAAATGGGAAAGCTGGGCATACTGCCAGTGAGAGGCAATGGAGTCAGGGTCAGAGCTTGTGGTGTGTAGCTCAGAGTGGGGAAGGAGGGAGGAAGCCGATATAACCCCATGGAATCTGAGAGTAGATTAGTCTACAGAATGGGAGAGAAAAGAAAAGTGGAGCACGGCAGGAAAGTCTGGGTTGCCTCAGATAGGGGTCATAGGGCCATCATTCGGGAATAGTCTGTACACAGTACTATAGAGTGAGCAAGATCTGAGTACCTGGTGCGTCATATAGGGGAGCACACAAGTTGTACTGCCTGACCAATAATGCTTATGAAGCCATTGGAGACCAGTGAGAGGGAGTGGGCTCAGAGACCCCTCCAGAGTTTAGAGTGTGCAGAGTGGTGCCAATAAAGAATGCATGCAGTCACTGGTACCAGAAAGTAACTACCCCGATTACTTTTATACATGTTCCTTCAGTATTTCTATAAATATTCCTTTGCTGCCTTCTCTCACTCTCCGGCCCTATTGTATTCCTAATGTTATTCAGCACAATGCACTGTGCCAATTGACTGTAAATGCCTAATGATAGGTTGGAATTCACCCTCTATCCCTCACTGTATGTGCTGTACTTGATAATGGGGTCCCAAGTCCTCCGAATGGTGTTGTTTGAGCATGTACATCTGTTTGTATTATTCTGCATCTTTCCTGGGCAGACCAGTGTTTATTGTCATGTCCCCATCTGACCCAGTCAACTCGAGGCCTGGCTCCTGTAAGTCAACGACATACTGTATATTTCTGTCCTTAGATGTGACTGTGTCCAGTCTGAGGATTTGGGCAGTGGCTATTGTGTAAGAGTTGTATATGAGTTGTGAAGAGTGTTGTGCCTTCAGTTGCACATCTCTCCAAGGTCAGCCTCTGTCTGTCTGCTAGGCCATATCCACATAACTTTTTCCCCTATGAGTACTGTTTCATTTTGCTTCTTGCATGCACCATTCTTCCTGATCCCATTACTAGGGTATCAGCCATCTATGCTCATGTTGAGAAAGTGACCCATTGCTGAAATTGTAGTAGTAGATACGGGACATCTGAATACTCTCTGGATTTCTTACGCATTTCTTCTGCTCTGATGTAAGAAATCATTAAGGTTAGTCTGTCTACATGTGTGATGAAGAGTAATTTCTATAAATTTCATCCATATATTTGTCCATTCAGACACTAAGATGTTAATTACCCAAAACCATTGTGTCTCCTGCAGAGACCTGTGGAGCACAGAGATGAGAAGCGGGCTATGCAAAGAGCTTTGCAAAATATGACCCCAGATGATGACGTGGAGGCTTTCCTGACTGTATTTGAGAGAGTGGCTGAACGAGAGAAACTGCCAGCTGCTGACTTGGCAGATGTCATTGCACCCTATTTGACCGGCGAACCCCAGAAGGCCTATTATGACCTCTGCCAGCAGGATGTCCAGGACTATGACAAACGGAAGACAGAAATTCTTGCTCGGCTGGGGGTAACTGTTACACTATGTGTGGATGCTCTGTGGACACCTATGGCTGATAGGGGAAATGCACAGCAGACAATAGTTACAGCAAAGAAGAGACGAACTTACAGTCAGTTGCAGCACAGCTGGGTAGCGTTCGGCCGGTAGTAAAAGGCAGGTTGTGTAGCACTAGAGGTTTTCCTGATGAGAGACTGAATCAATCAGGGGGAGCTCATGTGCAGCTGAGGGGATAAGCTGAAGGGCAACAGCCGGGAGGAAGACAGGTATCTAGATGCAGGTATGGTAGGAAATGGCAGAACTCTGGAACAAGAGAACCACAGGACTCTTCACAATAGAGGTGGAGAGCTAGAGGCAGCCGAGACAAAGATCTGACTGATACTCAAGCAGGGAGGAACACAGGTGCATTCATTAATATAGCCTCAAGAGCAGGCAAGATAGCCACCGAAGCTATAGCGGCCATCTTACAACGAGGCAGACTTGCCCACAGACAGGTGAAACGTAAAAACAGAACTGGATCCTTACACTACCCCCACCTTAGGAGTGGCCTCCGGACACCCTATGGGCAGGCTTACCGGGATGTCTTCGGTGGAACCTGGACACCAGACGGGGAGCATTTATATTATCAACAGGTTCCCAAGAATTTTCTTCAGGCGGGTACCCTTCCCACTTGACCAGATACTGTAATTGGTTCCTATGGATTCTAGAATCCAGAATCTCTTCCACCAAAAATTGTTCCTCACCATCAATCAATACTGAATCGGGTGGTTGGGCAGCGCGTCCCGGGAACGGATTAGGGATAGCAGCCTTCAATAGGGAAACATGGAATACTGGATGGATTTTCATGGTGTTGGGGAGCTTTAATCTAACGGCCACTGCACTGATGATGGCACTTATCTTAAATGGTCCTACAAATCTTTGCCCCAGCTTCGGGGAGGGTACTCTCAGTTTTAAATTTTTTGTAGAAAGCCAGACTAAGTCTCCAACTTTGAATATGGGTTCTGGTCTGCGGGACTGATCCGCTGATCTCTTATATCTCTCCTGAGCTGCAGTCAAGGTTTCCTTCAACACTTCCAAGTTTTGCTGAATGATTGCCACACGTTCCGTAACTGCCGGTATGGTGACATCACTTGGCAGCCTGGGAAAAACTTTGGGGTGGAACCCCAGATTGGCATAGAAGGGTGACACCTTTGTAGAAGCACTCTGGGAATTGTTATAGGAGAATTCTGCCAGAGGAAGGAGATCCAGTCAATCATCCTGCAAATGACTGATGAAACAACGCAGGTACTGTTCCAAAGTCTGATTGGTCCTCTCGGTCTGGCCGTTTGACTGCGGATGGTAGGCAGAGGACAAGCGGACTTTAATGTCTAATGCTGAACAAAATCCTTGCCAGAATCTCGCCATGAATTGCGCTCCTCGATCTGAAATGACTTCGTCGGGGACCCTGTGCAGCCGAAAGACATTTTGAATAATTAATTCCACAGTGTCTTTAGCAGTTGGTAGTCTGGGGTAAGGTATAAAGTGGGCAGCCTTCGTTAATCGATCAACCACAACTAGAATGGTATTCATACCCTTAGAGATAGGTAATTCGACAATAAAGTCCATAGATATGGATCCCCATGGACGAGAAGGCACTGGCAGAGGTTGTAGCAATCCAGTCGGAGCAGACCGAGGTGTCTTACATCTGGCACAGATGACACAAGAACGGACATAGTCTTTAACATCCCTCTGATACCCCGGCCACCAGAAGAATCGTGAGAGGAACTCTTGAGTCTTCTGCACCCCTTTATGACCTGCCACCTTGGAGTCATGCATCAGTCTTAGTACTCTTAGTTTGGCAGACTTAGGCACGTAGAGGCATTGGCCTTGGAACCATACTCCATTTTTAAAGGTCAGATGAACGTCATTAGCCGGCTGGGACAAGAGAGGATCAGCGACATAGGCTTCCTTAAAGGCGTTAATTAAGTCTTCATTCTGTATCACTCCCACCACATTGGCGTCGGGTACTATAGTCTCAAATGAGGGAGCCGAATCCGATTCGGTAGAGAACATCCGGGAAAGGGCGTCAGCCTTGCCATTACGGGAGCCCGGTCGATAGGAGATGATAAAATTAAATTGGTTTAGAAATAGGCTCCAGCGAACCTTGACTTAAGGCGAGTAAATGCCTCCATTCTTTGAACGCGGAGATGATCGCCAACAGTTCCTTGTTTCCGACATCGTAATTCCTCTCAGCAGAAGATAACTTTCGGGAGAAGTATGCACAAGGGTGCAAGAGACCCTTCTCTCCTGTTCTCTGAGATAAGACAGCTCCCACGGCACTGTCTGAAGCGTCCACCTCTATTATAAATGCCAACTCCGGATCAGGATGTATTAATACTGGGGCGGATGTGAACCTTGACTTAAGGCGAGTAAATGCCTCCTGGGCTTGGGGTGTCCAACGGAACACTGTCCCCTTCTTGGTAAGTTGGGTAATGGGACTGACAATCTCTGAGAAGTGCTTAATAAAGCGCCGGTAAAAGTTGGCAAAGCCTATGAAACGTTGTACCTCTCGGGTATTCTTCGGGACCGGCCAATCCATGATTGCTTGGATCTTACTGATATCCATATACAATCCTTGTTGTGAGATTACATAGCCCAAAAACTGGATCTCAGTCTTGTGGAACTCGCATTTTTCGAGTTTAATGTAAAGTTGGTTTACTCGTAGGCGGTCCAGAACAATCTTCACATGTTCCTCATGTTCTTGTAGAGAGCTGGAAAAAATAAGGATATCGTCCAAATACACCACCATGAACTGATCCAAGAGATCCCGGAAGATGTCATTAACCAAATGTTGGAAAGCAGCTGGGGCATTGCATAGACCAAACGGCATGACCAGATATTCAAAGTGTCCGTACCGACACCGAAAGGCAGTTTTCCACTCGTCTCCTTTTCTAATCCGCAGTAAGTTGTATGCTCCTCGAAGATCTAATTTGGAAAAAATCTTGGCATGGCGAACTCGTTCCAGAAGTTCGGGGATTAGAGGAAGTGGATAACGGTTTTTAACAGTGATTTTGTTGAGTTCCCGATAATCTATGCAGGGTCTGAGGGACCCGTCCTTCTTTTTCACAAAAAAGATTGGAGCACCTGCTGGAGATGAGGAAGGACGAATAAACCCCTTTGCCAGGTTTTCATCAACGTAGTCCTTGAGGGCCTTTAACTCCGGCCCGGCTAGAGGATAGATGTGGCCAAACGGAATTGCTGCACCGGGTAAAAGCTCAATTGGACAGTCATATGGCTGGTGTGGTGGAAGTTTATCTGCATTCTTCTTGTCACTCACGCCCAAGAAGTCAGAATAGACTGATGAAAAAAGGTTAGAAGGATTGTCAGGAACAGATGTGACCGGGCAAATGGCTGACTTCTTCTTTGCAGGGAAGCGTAACTCTCTAGTTTCCCAGTTGATAGCTGGGTTCTGCTTTTTCAACCATGGGAGGCCTAGGATTACTGGAAAATGAGGAGAGGAGATAAGCATGAAGGATAGTTCTTCCTGATGATCAGGCGGCATGGATACCCTTAGGGGTCTGGTTTCCTGATCTATTGGCCCCGATACCAGGGGGGAACCATCCACAGTCTCCATAAGCACGGGTGAGGCCCTATGTTGGGTTGCGATACCATGTTCTTTAGCAAAGGCCAGATCCATGAAGTTGCCACTAGCTCCGGAATCCACCATTGCTGAGGTGGAAATCCAACGAGTGTTGGTCCAAATCTGAATTGGCAGGAGGCAATGGGTCTCCTTCTTCCTCTTCTCCAGGTGTGAAGCCACCGACGACAGGGTCTGAATAACTGCATTCAAAGGCTGTGACGCTTCTGAGGCTTCTGATTCACAGTCAGACAAATCTCCTTCGGCCACGGCTGCGACAGTCCTGCGAGGTCGATTCGGGCAATTTATGAGAAAATGACCGGACTCCCCACAATAGAGACATAGACCGTCACGCAGCCGGCGTTCCCTACGAGCATTACTCTCAGACCTCTGTACAACATCTAGTTGCATTGGCTCAGTCTCCTGTGGGGGCCTATTAGAAGGTTCCTTGGGAAATGCAGGAGAAAATGCTGGTGGGCTGTCCCTGCGATTCATTGCTGCCCATCTCTCTTGTCTTCGTTCGGATAAGCGGATATCAATCCGTATGCAATGGTGTACATACTCTTCAAACTTGGAGGGAGCCTCAGAACGGGCCAGTTCGTCCTTAATGGCGCTGGATAATCCTCTCCTGAACAACGGTAGTTGCGCCTCCGATTTCCAAGTCGTGTCCACTGCCCATCTCTTAAATTCCATGGCATACTCTGTGACCGTACGTCGGCCCTGTCGAAGCGCCAGTAAGTTGGTCTCTGCAGTGGCGCGACGATTAGGATCATCAAACATCAGGGCCATGCCATCAAGGAACTGAGTCAGACTATCTAGACAAGGATCAGCGGTCTCAATTAGCGGGTTTGCCCATGCTAGAGCCTTGTGTGTCAGAAGCATGATGATGCAGAGTACCTTGGCGCGATCATTTGGAAATTGACCGATATGTGCATCAAAATAGAGTTTACACTGGTTTACAAAGCCACGGTACTTGTCGCGGTCTCCACCAAACCTAAATGGTGGCAATTTTGGGGGGCTCAGTACTACGGGGGGAGCTGACTTCAAAGCCTCAACCGCGGTTGTCCGTGTATGCAAGTCCTGCATCGCTTTGCCAAGATCCTGCACATTTTTGTTAGCTTGTATCTCTAGAGCATTTATCTTGGACTTTAGCGACTGCAACTCTGTATACAAAGAAGTTGTGTATTGCTGTATTCTCTTAACACGGGTCTCCAAGTCCCCAGACTCAGCGGCCTCCATCTTGTGGGCTTGAGTATCCTGTTACACTATGTGTGGATGCTCTGTGGACACCTATGGCTGATAGGGGAAATGCACAGCAGACAATAGTTACAGCAAAGAAGAGACGAACTTACAGTCAGTTGCAGCACAGCTGGGTAGCGTTCGGCCGGTAGTAAAAGGCAGGTTGTGTAGCACTAGAGGTTTTCCTGATGAGAGACTGAATCAATCAGGGGGAGCTCATGTGCAGCTGAGGGGATAAGCTGAAGGGCAACAGCCGGGAGGAAGACAGGTATCTAGATGCAGGTATGGTAGGAAATGGCAGAACTCTGGAACAAGAGAACCACAGGACTCTTCACAATAGAGGTGGAGAGCTAGAGGCAGCCGAGACAAAGATCTGACTGATACTCAAGCAGGGAGGAACACAGGTGCATTCATTAATATAGCCTCAAGAGCAGGCAAGATGGCCACCGAAGCTATAGCGGCCATCTTACAACGAGGCAGACTTGCCCACAGACAGGTGAAACGTAAAAACAGAACTGGATCCTTACAGTAACCACTGCTGTCCATGCCCGACGGGTACATACCTGGAGCTACCAGATGGACAAGCCTGCCAGATCCCAGATGTACGACCTGATTCACCTGGTGAAAAAGTGGCTGGAACCAGACTCCTGTGCCCCTGCAAAGATGGTGGGGAAGGTGGTCCTAGACCGATTCACCAGAGCTCTTCCTCCTGTGTTGCAGCGCTGGGTTGGACATGGAGACCCTAAAGATGACAACCAGCTCGTCAGCCTTCTGGAGAGGTACCTGGCGACTGAGGCGGAACTCCGTGATGACCCTACAGTGTGACCATCTCTCAGGAACACCCAACAGAGGGCACCTCCCGGTAAGACTGTTCCATTATTTGAGAGCGGAAGGAAAAGAGCTGGAGATGTGTTTTCTAGGCAGTCCACCAGCCCAAGAAGGGACTCTTTGCTGGAGAAACCAGGGCTGGTACAATGTTGGAGATGCCATGAGCGGGGACATATTGCTGCCCAGTGCCCATTCACCTCTTAGCCAATGGACTGTGACGCTGCTGGGCGTCGATCATTATTTGCCAGACCTGTCTGTGCTGCAGCATCGGGACTAGAGACTGGGCCTCAGGTCTGCCAAGTTGTGGTGAATGGCCATTCTGTCCAGGCGTTGTTGGACTCTGGTAGCCTGGTCACTCTGGTGCATGCCAGCTTGATATCTGGCGACTTTATCCTGGACAAACGTATGAGTGTTTGTTGCGTCCATGGGGATGTCAAGGACTACCCCATGTCCAAGGTCACAATAGATTGTTAAGAATAAATTTTGTTGCACACACTAGTTGTAGTGAAAGGATATAGTGATTTATTTTACAATACGATTAACGCCATTGACACAATGCAAAATAATGGTATTGAAAGACAAGCTAGATCAGTTGAGTATTGACATTTCGGTCCTTAGACCTTCATCAGAATCTAGTGTAGCATCTAGTGTAGCAACAGGAGCAGTGTGTAGAACACAGGCCAGAGAAATTATAGGGAAACGCTGATGCCCTGTCAAGGGTGCATTGTATGATGGCCACAAATGCCCAGCCCTCCAGTCTGGAGAAGAGGGGGGG
This sequence comes from Leptodactylus fuscus, assembly GCF_031893055.1. Taxonomy (NCBI): domain Eukaryota; kingdom Metazoa; phylum Chordata; class Amphibia; order Anura; family Leptodactylidae; genus Leptodactylus; species Leptodactylus fuscus. The sequence continues at coordinate 99,130,638 of NC_134271.1, forward strand.
GGACATGTAAGCTGATGGCTGGTCAGGTAATGGAAGGGGTGTACATCTCACCCAGACTACTCAGGTGGGTGAGATGAAAAAACTCTAGGAATGTTTGTTCTCAGCAGATAACTTTCATCTGCTGAGCATTTTGGTAAAAGCTCAGTACTGGGCTGGATTTTTAGGAATGACAGGTAGGTTGGTAGTGGGACCTGTCATTCCACCCCTCCTCCCGTCCACACTTTGGGGATGTTCCGGCAGCGACTCAGCTGCAGGGAGTCTCCTCGTCAAGGAAGCTTAAGAAGCCAGCTCCAGCAGCAACACTTTGGCAGAGTTTGACTGGAGAGCTAACAGAGAGGACATATTTTTGGGAGCTGTGTCCTGAATGATTCTACTGGTTTTTGGATTTCTGTTACTCTAGGTGAGGTAACCTATTCTATGTTTAGTTAGAGCCTAGCCGGGTAGGGATTTATTTTTGTAGTGTTTCCTTTTGTTGCTGCACTACTTTTTTTGAGTGAAAATAAACTCTACCTTTGTTCTGGACTAAAATAAACTGGACTTGTGTGTCTATGCCACCCCACCTAGCAACCCCAGACCCTGACACTAGGAAGAAAAATTTCAAAGCAGTATAGCACAATAAAAGGCAAGTGCATATCCAAAAAAGAGGGTGGCAAGTCCTCAAACTACATATAGAAAAAATGTCAGCACTCCAGTTGTTTCCAAAATAAGTCGGTTTAATAAAAAGCATGTAACGTTTCGGTCCTCTCAGGAACCTTTCTCAAGTAAAAAGGTGAGAGGACCGAAACGTTGCCTGCTTTGGGTTAAACCCACTTATTTTGGAACCACTGGAGTGCTGACATTTTTTCATTATCTATCTATCTATCTATCTATCTATCTATCTATCTATCTATCTATCTATCTATCTATCTATCCTTTTCATATCTATCTATCTATCTATCTATCTATCTATCTTATCTATCGCCTATATGCATATCTGTCTATCTGTCATCTATAAGGGTGAATTCACACTGAGTAAACGCTAGCTTATTCTGAACGTAAAACACGTTCAGAATAAGCGGCGTCTAAAGCAGCTCCATTCATTTCTATGGGAGCGGGGATACGAGCGCTCCCCATAGAAATGAATGGGCTGCTTCTTTCACTCCGTGCAGTCCCATTGAAGTGAATGGGGAGTGCCGGCGTGTACGCTCCGGCATGAGCAGAGCTTGCCGTATACGCCGGCACTCCCCATTCACTTCAATGGGACTGCACGGAGTGAAAGAAGCAGCCCATTCATTTCTATGGGGAGCGCTCGTATCCCCGCTCCCATAAAAATGAATGGAGCTGCTTTAGACGCCGCTTATTCTGAACGTGTTTTACGTTCAGAATAAGCTAGCGTTTACTCAGTGTGAATGCACCCTAAGACTGCGATCTATCTATATGCTCTTCTATTTGCCACCTAAAAGTCTAATAATTATCTATACACTTTTCTATATGCCATCTAAAATTCTGCTATCTGTCTATATGCACATCTTTCTATCTGCCATCTGTAAGAGTGAGGTCTATCTATCTATTGCCATCATATCTATCTGCACATCTGGTATTCCCATCTTTCTATCTGCTATTCATAAGCCTGCTATCTATAAGTGGTTAAACCCACTTATTTTGGAATCACTGGAGTGCTGACATTTTTTCATTATCTATCTATCTATCTATCTATCTATCTATCTATCTATCTATCCTTCTCACATCTATCTGCACATCTGTCTATCTGTTATCCAAAATTCTGTTATCTATCCATCTATCAATATCTATCTATCTATCTATCTATCTATCTATCTACCTGTCTATTTATCTAATATCTATTTATCTATCTATTATCTATCGCTCTACCTATCCTTCGTCACATCTATCTGCACATCTGTCTATCTGTTATCCAAAATTCTGTTATCTATCTATCTATCTATCTATCTATCTATCTATCGTCCATATACATATCTCTCTATCTGTCATCTATAAGTCTGCAATCTATCTATATGCTATTCTATCTCCCATCTAAAAGTCTGCTATCTATCTATCTATCTATCTATCTATCTATCTATCTATCTATCAGTACAGAATGGACTAGCTATACTACAGTGTAACATGCAGGGAGGATATCTCAGTATTCTGACTTGCCTAGTGTACAGTATACCCCAGACCCTCCACCCTGTCCTGTATGCAGGGCTCTATAGGACCTGTCCAAGGTGCTGAAGCTGCTCCTCCTGTCAGACGCCCCTCCAGACAGTTGACACCAGTCTTTAACCATTTCTTTTCCGGCCAGCCCGTTATATACAGTTCAGTCCTACTGCAGCGGTGAGAAGAGGGGGGCTTAGGAGAGGGAGGGGGGTCCACATTTCATTCACAGAGCACAATTCCCACGCTGTGATGATATGTAAGGGTGGATGTATAGGGGGTGTCTGTACAGTATGTGAAGGTGGTGCAGATCTCCCCCCTTGCTGCACATGTTACCCCTGTCTGCTCTCTGCCGTGCTCCTCATCTTCTGTGCTCCCCATACTGATGAGCTGTGGTTGGAGAGGGATGAGGGAGGGAGAGGAGAGGAGAGGGGGTGTAGAGTGTAGGGGGTGGGGGGACATGCAGCTTTGACGTCGCCTGGCTGCAGCTACCAAGCTCCAGCTCCTCTCTCCACGTAGATCCCAACGTGACCACACACAGCTCTCTCCTTCCTGCTCCGGCTGCACACACACATACACACACACTGACACACACACACTGACACCCATACACACAGCTCCTGGAGAGAGTGGATGAAGGTGCAGCAGCCCCTGGAGAGCTCCATCCTTGCAGTCCCTGGATTCCGCCACAAAATGACAAGAATATTAATATATGCTGCAATCCCTCCCTGCCAGGTTTAGCTTCATTTGCATTTCCTGCAGCTGGGGTTGGTCCTGTGCTCTTGGTTCATTCATTCATTCCTATGGGGGTCTTCTTCTGCCTGCTGCCTGGACATGTATGCGCCTTCATGTCATTGGCTTGGATCCGATGAGTGATCTCACAAGCTCGGTCCTCTCTACACCCCAGCTGTTTCTTACCCACAGACAACCCCTGTCTTGCTCTGGTTGCCAGGCTGGATCTTGGATTTTTTGCATTCGCAATGGCAACTAATGGAATGGGGGTAGGAGAATCTCGAGGGGTTTGGTTGGACTGCAATCAGTCTGCTCTCCTAATTCTTCTCCAGGGACCACTGCGAGTTACTTTTTAACCCCCCACCCCCAACACCACCTCCTCTAGAGCCTGCTTGAGATTGACCAAGGAGCAATTTCTTCTCATTTTACCTGATTGCATGGGATTTCCCTGTGTCCTACCATAGGAGAAGAAGGAGAGGACGACGATCCAGTTCTGATCTCATATACTAAGAGCAATACCTGCTGCTGTGTCCACCTGTGAGTTGGAATCTAAACTGAGACCAGAGGGTAGTTTGTCGATCATTGGCCTCTGGAAGGTCCTGTTGAGTCTCTGGGCTGGATATGTCCATGTTAACGTGAAGATGGATTTAAGTTTCCTTGTCTTGTGGTTATTGACAGTTCTCATTGAAGGCATCTGTAGTCAAGGGGTTTATGGTGAGTCTTTGCAAAAAATTCCTCAACATTGTCTTCTCCAACTATTTTCATGACCTTGTATGTTTCATATTGTTCTTAAAAGCCAAGATTAGCTTGGTTTTTTGGTATCTAGGGTAGGTTACCTGGTATCTCTTGGTCTCATCTGACCTCTTTCAGAAGATGATGCTTGTAGGACTTTGGCATTTATAATTATGAACTTGGATGTTGAACCCCAACTGTGCTCCATGATGAAGCTAAACGCTTTACCTCGTGTGAATTTCTTCATTTAAGTCTAAATGGGGTGGAAGTGTAGCAGGTTCTCTCTATTCCATATATATCTGTAGAACAGACTTGACATGCACCTTGTATCCAACACATGTCTGGAAGCTATGGAGACTACATGGTCGGCCTTAGAATGTATTTCTTAGGCTATGTTCACACAATCATATTGAACAAGCCTAACTATAGAGATGCCATTAGTCTAATCCCAGCACAGCCTCAATTCAATGACTATCACTCTAAACTACATGTTATTTCCCATTACCTGTGTTGCTTCAGTTGTTGCAGACATTATAGTGTGAGCTTGCAAATCTGCTCCAATCATCCAATTTTCCATTGACAAAACAGTTGAGAACTGTAGAGGTAGAACAAAATGCCTTTTTGTCATCCAAAATGTTCTATAAATGCCACAGGAACTATATGGTATTCGTAACCTATCAGATATAGAGTAGTGCTAATCGTTCATCACTGCATCCTATTACTCAGGTCTTGGACAATTTGTGGTTAAAAAGTCACCCCTAGACCATTGGGGCACTGCAAAGTAATGACGGCCAAAGTTATAGACTTGAAGGGGTTTAAGTCATTTCAATTATAAATAGGGAGGGGGGCACTAATGTAACATTGTATATTCTGATATGTATAGCCAGTGTCTAGGACTAGATATAGATGTCATATGTGCTGCATATATTAGCAATCTATTGGTACATGTTCCCTAATCAACAGTGATTGAATTACTTACTTTCCTATATTATAAATACACTAATGGTTGACAGATGGTGTTTGCAAAAACACATCTAATCCCAGTATACAGTAGTAGTTGCCAATATTCCTTTCCAGTGAGATATGATGTAAACCCCCCTTCAGGAGATGAAAATACCCATTTAATTGTGTTTAGTGCTGAGATGATCATAATCAGTCCATGCAACTAGCAGCAATGTATGAAGGAAGCAGTGGGCGGGGGTAACATGGTGCCTGGAGGGGGGCTATTTGATTGGGGGCGTGCCTGAGTCCCCACAGACCCCTCACTGTTCTCACACAGCAGCATCTCTGTCCTTTGCAGGAAATCCAATATGTTGGGTCAGTTTTTTTTTTTTTTTTTTTTTTTTAATTCCGACTACTCATTGGCAGCCCATAGTATGCATGGATGGATGGAGGGCCATAGTCGCGTTGGTGTGCAAACTGCAAGCTTCACAGCCCATGAGATGATTATTTTAAGACATCTCCCAGCAAAATGAAATACATCTTGTTCGGGATGATGAGATTTCATGCCAGGGTAATTGGGTAGTGTAGAGTATTCATGTGTTTCCTAAATACAGATCAATGAACAGTAAATGGGAAATCAGAGACTGAAAGCTGGGCAAAATAAACAGTGTATATTGTGTAGATTCTGTGCATTAGAAATGCCCAGTAAACCCGGGCTGTTTCTGAGTCATTTCACATAGAATCTAGGTCAGCAAAAAGTCAATGCCAGATGGTGACAGAATTTACCAAGCCATCCACATGCCACAGCTTATTCTCTATACATGGACTTAACATACATGTACGCTAAGTATCCCACACACCTATACCATAGTGAATTTCTCCTGTATACCCATACAAATCACCTATAATCCCCACTCACTACATATACTTACCAGGCATTATGTAGGCCACATAATCTATACAAGAGAGGTCTTACCTACATATACATATGATAAACAGCATGAATAAGCCGAGAATCCATGTACAATACCCTACACATGTATGACACGCTATACTGGCAAGCGGATTGATGGTTAATGTATAAGAATCCAAAGCTTTCTTGTAATCCCCACTGCAGACTTGTACATAGAGTTACAGGTAGATGTCTTACAAATGGTATATGAAGACATGTATAGATAAAAATAGACTACAGACAGGCGATCCAGACAAGATGCAGGATATAGAAAGTATTGCCAGTGTATCTTTAGGATATCCATGCTAGAAGGTGCTAGGGGATGGTTTGTGGCTGTATACAGTTATGGACACTATATATTTCCTTAGATATATTTGTATTATAGATTCATATATATAAGAAGTGGGTATATTATTGCATATATTGAGGAGGGCAAGGAAGGATCTATTTTGACTGCACGTGTTCTGTATGTGAAATAATTATGATAGGTTCCTATACCCGTTATTGAACTAGAAGTGGATCTAATATCAATGATCATCACCTATAGAACTGAAGAAAGAATAATGGAGGTTCTCATTGTATGTTACCATTGATCACACATGTCCCATTCCCTATCAAAAGAATTGGGAGAAGGACTTTAAGTCCTTTGCCTGGGGCATACAAGTTTCTTGCCTTAGTCTTGTATCTATATACCTTTGACAGGGAAGCATGGTTTGTTGGCTCTCCTCCTGGTACGAAGGGTACATGCCCTGCCAGCCACCCGCTAGATACGCCTCTGCCAGGAGAGACACAATCTATCTGCTGTCCCTATGTCATTTTTAAACTCAGAAACCTAAAATTCTACAAGTCACCTCAAAATTCGGTCTAAAATTTGTCAGCAGTGTTCGTCCTTTGGTTGTGTGGCACATAGAATATGCTGTACTAGTGAGTGAACTCCACAAAATCTGATGACGTCATCTGTTCTCTGTGGTATCTGCTTCTAAGCTCTGATCGAAGCATACTCGGCCTAGTCTTACTGGATAGTTCCCATTCAGAACTGTAGGACATCTAAAGGGCTTCTAAAAGTAAAATTGGACTCTTAAGTGAATGAAAAGTTCTCCTTAAACAGTTTTACCACTGACCCTTAAGACCATACTTCACTTTGATTAGAAAGGTCCCAGGACAATAAGCTGACCACAGAGTATCTCAACTTTGGGACACCCAGGGATCCATTATCATGCGTGCTGGAACCAAGCAAGTGGATTTGAAGGGGAATTGAAGCATTACTCTATTGAAATCAATGTGCTATTAATGACGTACCCATGTAATACAAGGACAAGTGGTGTCCTCCAGATACTAAGACACTGTTATACCCATTCATCCTTTCAGTTAATTAATGGATGTCCTAAATGACGAATTCCTCAAGATTTCCTAATACAGCACTTGAAAAAGGGGTTTTATTGACCAGCGGACACCTTCATTCTCCCAACTGATCATGTGTAGACGGAAAGATGATATTGTTCACCATTGATAATACTAATAGAAATGAATAGAATAAGAGAGGTGCCCTGCACACAGTCCTGACTGATGGCAAATACTAAGGGAATACAGCTGTTCCCTATAAAAAAAAGTCCCTACTGATCATGGACATCACCATTTAGTAACCAACAGAGCAGAACTAAATGAACCGAGACATAATATTAGTATAGCGTCCTCATCTTGACTTTTTTTGAATCCACTTTAGTCTATCCACAAGGACACCTTCTGGTTATTTCTGGGTGAGATAAAATAACCCAATGCACTGCAGAATGTTACAATAAGAAGGCGACCAGTGCGATTAATGGGCCATGAGAAAACATCTGGAGGATGGATACAGGAAAATGTTTATACTGTTTTAAACATGAAGAAAGATGGGTAATTGTCAATCTGGTAACTGTTTAATGACTTGTAGAATATTCTTCATATTTCATAATTCACCTGAATCTCATTTGTCAGCAGACGGGAGTGAGCCATGTTTGTAAACAAGCAGATTACTCACATTGCTTACATTTACCTCTCCATTCCCACTTTACACATTATTGCCTGAGCTTTACGGATTTCCCATCTTCTGTATGTCAAGGGTTGGTAATATTACATGGTGTAATGCATCATTACGTAGAAGAAGGATAATTCAATAACTGCTGGTATTATGGCCTTCCAATATGGACTCATTGGTTCCTTTCCTGCCATAATATTGCATGGTGCAATATAACACTAGGAACATAAAGATAATATAATAACTGCCTGCATTATGGTCTTCCAATGGACTCATTGTTTTATTTCTATAATATTGCAAGGTGTAATGTAAAATTAGATACATTAAGCATAGTATAATGACTATTGTGGCCTTTTGGTATGGACTTGTTGATTTGTTTACTACCATAATATTGCATAGTGTAATGTAACATTAGTTAAATAAAGGGTAATATAACAGCTTGTAATGTGGACTCATTGGTTGGTTTCCTTTAATAATAATGCATAACATAATATAACATTAGGTTCATAATGGATAATAGATGCCACTATGACCTTTTAATATGGACTAGTTGGTTTGTTTCCTACTATAATATTGCAAGGTGTAACATAGCATTAGGTACATACTGGATAATATAATAACTGCTTGCATTATGGCCTTCTGTTTCCCATCATAATATTGCATGGTGTAATGTAACATTACGTGCAAAAAGTATATTATAATAACTATTATGGCCTTCCAATATGGACTTATTGGTTTGTTTCCTGCTATAATTTTGTGTAGTATAATGTGACATTAGGTACACAAAGGATAATTTAATAACTGTTGGTATTATGGACTTCCAATATGAACACAATGGGTCAAATTTATTAAGACTGGTGTATGACACTACGATACTATGATAAGAAACGGCCCAACTGGTGCAGAGACCAAGAGGCTGCGGCCTCTATATAAATCTGTTAGAGGTCACGTCACCAGAATGAAAATCTACAACTGGTAAGAACTGGCATAGATTTCCATTCTAACTGATGCCAGGAAACTGGTGTAGAGGGATGATATTGAGGAGTATGTTTGGTGCAAGAAAGTACCTTTAGGACTCAAACCCCAATCCATGTCTCATGTTCCATATTCTAAGGTAGGGTTCACACTACCATTGGTGTCCGCTCAGAAGGTGTCTGTTAAAAAAAACAAACAAAAAAGGACACTTATCATAACGGACATAAACGGGCAGTAACTGATGGCTATCAGTTACTGTCTGTTATATGCCCGTTGCCCATAGACCTCAATGTTAAAAAGACAGAAAAGTCCTGCATGTAGGATTTTTTTGTCCGCTGGAAAAAAAATGGACATGGTTGTAAATGACCACTAAAAGACACAAACGGACACAAGATAAAATCCCATTGAAATGAATGGAAATTGCAAATGGACAAGCTAGTGTCCGTTGCTAAAATCTTGTATGGACAATAGCCACGGACACTGCTGAGTGGACACCAACGGTAGTGTGAACGCCCCCTTAGATCCCTAGCCCACAATGCACACATTTGCAGTATATGGCAGGTGAGATGCAAATTTGAGCTTGAGACGCACACTTGGTGCAAGGGAGAGCCTTAGTGCCAAGTATATGCCTCAATATTCTCAATTGGGATTGATGAATTTACCCCCTTGTTTCCTACCAATTTAAATAGAGTGTACAATTCCCATGGATACCTTGCAGCTCTAGCTGTTACAGAGTTAGTAATGTAGTTATTAATGAGAAGTAGGAAAACCACCGGACTGGCAGAGAGCGTCACTCCTGCCAAGCCGGAATTTTCAGACGCTCAGCCCAAAACTTTTGTTCTCCTAACCTATACATAGGGTGTGCTCTCAGTAGTCCCTGGTGTCTTACAAATGTCCTTGTTTGCAGATTTCTCTCCTCCTATCCTTGACAGGCATAGGGAACGAGCCGCACGCCAGTGATAAATGAGACAATTTTTCTATAATTAAACTTCTGTTTGTTAACAGTCAGTGACTTAGGCAGTGTGTGAACTGCAGGCGGTGTAATATACATTTTATTGGATCCATATAATAGTGTAGACAGGTGCATTTGTATATACTGTACATTTACTGTTTCCCTCCATTGGTTGGGTCCTGACAGGCTTTATGGTGCATCATGTGAAATAATCAGTGTTATTGTCCTTGTAAAAGCTATGGAAATAGACAGTAGTGGAAATAGACAGCAGTGTTTTCCTGTGAACATTGGATAATCTCTGTTTAATGATGGCATATGCTCAGAAAGCCTGTAAAGGCATAGGACACAATTTACGGTATATGAGGACTTTTTTCCATACTAGATATTGGTATGATTGACAACCATTGATATCACTAATGTAACATAGCATGGTTAGATGGATGGACGGATGGATGGATAGATGATAGATACTTAGATAGATAAGATAGATAGATAGATAGATAGATAGATAGATAGATAGATAGATAGATAGATAGATACCCATACAACCTAAGTATATATGACCCTAAAGTTATCTTACTGTATACAGTATGTGTTCATATTTAGAGACTGTTTGGAAATATATTCTTCCAGTCATTGTCTGACTGGGGTCCCAGGGACCCTCCTGAGAATTTATTTCCTATTTGCCCACATTTGGAAAGGCATTTTAGCAAGATAGGCTATCAAAGTGCGTCACAGATTCTTTTGGCCAGAGTCACATGGCAACACACCGTGTGAGTGTATTGCCATCCCCAGTTTTCCTTGACATGGTCACAAATGTGCTGGACAAGCTCACTTTTTGATATGACAGCTCATAAAGTGTCCAAGTTACATATAAATAGATTCCTAGTCTGGTGGAAGCAGGAGCATTGTGCCTGGCCCAGGAGATTTTCCTGTTCTTCACGGAGTCCAGGAGTTATCTAGGAAAGTTCTCCCACTCTATATACATCTGTTTATATGTAGTGTATATTATCCATAAGGTTTGACTGCTTATTTGTTAGGCCTCTAAGGGTATGTTCACACGGCTCCTTCCTGAATGAATGGGCCTAATTGGGAAGGAGCCTTGAACTGCAGACACAGCAAGACAGGGCAGCTCGCTTCTTTTTACCACTACTAGCTAGCGGAAAAAAGCGTGCGGCTCCCAATGAGAGCCGTTTTTGGAAACGGATTTTGAGGCGGATTCCGTATCAAAATCCGCTGCCAAAAAACACTGTGTGAACAGACCCTAATAGAATCTAGAAATGTAGGCCTCACAGGTTTCTCTAATATGGACCTTAATTGTCCTCTTGTATTAGGTCACCATAAATGTATCGGTGCCTGCGTCTACTACTTGATGCACTGGTACTGTGGAGGTAACGACCATAAATCCATTATTGAATCATACTTGCAAGATATCCAGACTTTACTTGACAATCTCTACAAACTGGACCAAGGTTTATGCAGAATGTCCATTTTGAGGGCATTTGTGACTGTAATGGCTTTTCCAAGTCAGCCCAATTTTGGCTAGTAAAATGTTGGTAAGTGTACTGGGCATGAACTTCTGATGCTCAGTTCATCAACTGTGCTTTTGGTGGTGGTTCCATGCCAGATCTTGGTATTTTTATAGGCTGAAGTTGAGTCCCGTCAGCTCCAGGGCCCTCTGCCCAATTGCAGGACTATTAGGTCGGAGTCCCACATGGCGTAAACACCGCAATCAGCAAAATAGCTGCAGTAAAAACTGGACTGAGTTAGAGTACCTGCAAATTTGATAGGATTCTGGCTAATCCCATCCACACTTTGCAGAAAAATATCTGCAGTGGATATGCTGCGATCTCAAAAACGGCTACGATTTTGTAAATCAGAACATGTCAATTATGCCTATGGAAAGGCTGTCGTTTTCCCTATAGGTATAACTGAGGCAGAAAGTCCACAGAGGAAAACTCTGCGACCATTGTGTGAAAGCGTTGCGGGTAAAAACACAAATGCTACAATTCTGCCATGGTTTTTGCTGCAGTGCTTTTTGGCTGTGGCTCACTAAGTTATGACCTGTCCTTAGGGACACCCATGGATCAGCTGAGCATTTAGTTTCAGATTCACATTTCCATTTCACATTCATCGGTCACATGGTATAATCGTGGCTCAATACCATTTCAGTGAATGGGCTGAGCTGCGATACCAAGCACAGCCGCCATATAAATGCATGGAGCTATGCTTGGTAAGTTGTGAAGCAGTTGCAGCAGTCATCCAACCACTGCAGTCTCTACAAACAGCTGATCAGCGTGGCTCACAGGTGTCCTACGCCTGCAGATCCTCAATTAATGATCTATCCTAAGGATAGGTCATTAATTATTAAACCTGGAAAACCCTTTAAGCCCATCCTGTGTTCTGTAAGCCTATCCTATGCATTGTAATATGCTATCTGTACAGTAACTTCAGTTCCTGAGCTCTGATCTTGACAGAAGCTCTTTCATTCAACTACATACTGTACATCCATGATTTAGGAATATGTACTGTAATATCTCTCTATATATAATTCCTATCCGTACACTTACAGAAACCATCACAGCAGTACCTATAACAACACTCCCCAA